>NC_138183.1:81712924-82912924 GCF_964194105.1 Spermophilus citellus
CCAACCCTCACGATGTGTCCCAGAGACTGAAACTCTGGCAAGAAATAATTAAAGATGATATTAAGAAATCGCATCTGCCAACCAAACTTGGTCTAGAAATACAAAATTATAATGGAGAGTATTTAGAATATTAACTTAGAGTCATCTTTAATGATGACCTTGATAGTTTATTGCACCTGGGAATATTAGCATGTTCATATGAACTTAAAGGAATCATTTTTATTCTGGGTAGTACATATACAAATATTATTTTACTGATGGGGTGTACCCTCAAAGTTTGGAAACTTCTCCATCCTACCAGCATGTCTTCCCTCGCACCAGAGAATGAACACCTGGCATCGTCTGATCAACCACCAACCCACCATCCTGTGACCCCATCCCCCACCCTCCAAGCAGTGTCTCAGCTGAAGTAGTGCAGGAGAGCAGCCATTCCAAATTCAGATGCCTGCAAGGGTTAAGAGGCAGCACAAGATCTTAAAGAGGGAAGAGGAAGCAAGAGACTAGATTATAGCACCCCAAACTGTGACTGTAGAAGACCAGAATATCAGATCTCAAAATATGCCTCTTTGCCATAAGGATTATTTTAAGCTCCTTATTTTGAGCAACTGCAGACAGAGAAGGTCTGAAAACAAAGCAGAAGTCCCTGTTTTCCTCTGAAGGAAACCTCTGGGAGCTTCTCTTGCTCTCTCCAAGAAGAAAAGGATGACTCTTACCAACGGAGCAGGCACAGACCGATCCACACGACCAGTTTTTACCTCACTGGCCCTGGGTGTCTCCCTTAACTGGACTCCCCCAACACCCTTCTGACCATTCCTCTGACAACTGCCATTTACTCCTAAGATATGATTCCAGCCTCCTGTTATCTTATCTCTGAGCATTGTCTACTTTGCCTATATGCCTCAAGGCACCAAGCAAAGTGGAATTTCTCACACTGAAGAATGGTGTGACCAGTACAGAATAGAATGTGATCATCACCTCCTTTTTCTCAGAGTATGCCTCGATTGATATAATCTGTGATAGCTAGTCACTGAACTTCTTAGGTCTTCTTACTGGTGTTTGTTCTTGGCTACATTTTCCTTACGTATAATTCCAGATTTATCTCTTGGACTGAGGTAGATTTTTAAACTATATGCTATTAGATTTAATGTATTTTGCCTTCCCAGCATCTACTTGCTCTTCTCTTTGTAATGGGATCTCCATTTCTTTTACATACTGTCTTGATGCTACTGATACTCAATGTGGCTGGCCTTCTCAGATACACCCAGGGTATACCAGCCACCCTCCCCATCTTTTATTTTCTATGATACTGGGAATTGAACCTAGGGACTCGCAGTTGCTAGGCACACATTTTACCACTAAGCTACGTCCCCAGCCCTTTTTAACTTTTGAGAAAGGATCTTGGTAAGTTACCCAGGCTAGGCTCAAACTTACAATCCTCCTGCTTCAGCCTTCAGAGTAGCTGAGATTATAGGCATGCACTACTGTGGCCACTCACTCTCCCCCTCTTAACTCAGGCACACAAGAACTGAACGCAGTTGGAATAGACACAGCCTTATTATAAGTTAATTATCACATGACCCAGTAATTCCATCTAGGTATATGCCCCCAATAATTGAAAACAGGTACATCAAATTAATACACATATGTTCATAGCAGCACTATTTACAATAGCCAAAATGTAGTAATAGCTCAAATAGCTCAAATGTCGTGATAGCCATTTATCAATGGCTGAATGGATAAAGAAATAGTGATACATACGATGAAATGTTTTCAGCCATAAAAAGAAATAAAGTACTGATATATGCTTCAATATGGATAAACCATTAAGCATTATGCTAACAAAAGATTGATACAAAAGTTTGCATATTATGAGTCCATTTATATGAAATATCTAGAATAGATAAACCCATAGAGATAGAAGAGATTTGTGGTTACCTGGGGGAGGCAGGAGGGAAGGATCAGAAGCGACTGCTTAATACATAGGGAGTTTCTTTGGGAGACCATGAAAATGTGTTGGAGGTGGATCAGTAGTACAACATTGTAAACTTACTGAATGCCACTGACTTGTCACATGAATTTCAGCTGGATACATACACACACACACACACACACACACACACACACACACACACACACCCCAATCTGTTTCCGAGTTCTGGAGGTCAGAAGTCCTGAACACCCTGAATGCACTATGTTGGCCGGGCTGCTTTCCTCCTGGAGGCCCAGGTGGGGAAACCCCTGACTTTTCCGGCTTCTAGAAGCCATCTATGTTTCCAGGCACGTGGCCTCTTCCTCCTTCTTCAAATCCCGGCCTCTCTGATGCCTGCTTCCAACTTATATCTCCTTCTCTCACTCTGGCCCCTTTGTGGGCCTCGTGTAAGGACCTTTGTGATTACACAGGCTTTACTTATTTAATTAAGAACACGTTCCCCATTTCAAGATCCTCATCCCTTCTACAAGTCCCCTTTTCTGTAAAGGATAACACAGGCATAGGTGCTAGAATTTGAATGTGCCCCCACCAATATTCATGTGTTGGACTTAACCCCCAAATTCATGCATTAATGGAATCTGGAAGTGAAACCTGTGGGAAGCAATTAGGATTAGATGAGGTCATGAGAGTGGGAGGCCCCCAGTGAGGAACATCTTACCTTGCCGGAAAGGATCAATGGATCCCAAGCCAATGTTGAAACATGCTCTTGAACCATGCCTCCAAAACCCATGAACCAAATAAACTTCTATTCTTTATATATGACCCAGTCTCAAGTATTTTGTCACAGGAATAGAAAACAGACAAAGGTTTCAGGGATTCAGATGTGAACCACTGGGAAGTTATCCCACCCCACATCTCTTCAATGAACTTCATTTCTTGCTTAAGTTAGCCCGTGTCTATTGTTTGCAACCACAGACCTCAATTAATAAGATGCTTTATATTTTTCAACACTATATTCTGAATGAGCATGAGAATAGCAAAAAAGATTTGGTGATTTCTTGACCATAACTTTAGGAATTTTCTGTTTAGCACAATGCTTTCCCTAGGAACAAGAAACTCAGGTGAGTAGACACTTCATAAATATCCAAGGGCTGAAAGAATACAACTCTTGAGATGGAAAGTTTAGCTAGACCCTTTAATCAGAGGACAGAGAAGCTAGGATAATATTACATAGAGAGAAGGAAAGAGGAAAACGGAGTACACATAAAAATTCAAGCTAGAAGGTTAGCACATACAATGTAAAAGTTGCTAACCACCCTTCTTAGTCAGGTGATAACTCCTACTGTCACCCGACTCTGAGTCAGAGTCACCTTAGCCCCAGGAAGTCCTTCTGATGTTTGCAGGCAATATTAGCAGCCTTCTCTGTTCCCCCAGCATGCACTGGGCCCTCACTGTGTTGCACTGAACTATTAAAGTTGGGGTGAAATCTTCAGAAGAGGGATCATACTTTGGTCATCTCTTTGCCACTTCCCACAAGTGCCTTGTACACTGCGTGGGGTCACATGTCAGCTGCATTAAGAGAAGCCAAGTGCCAGAACAGATAAAGAGGAGAGAAGCCTTTTTAGATAATAGCTTTCAAATGCATTTTTTTTAATTTATTGCATGGCTATAGATTCTCCAGTATATTTGAAAAATCCAGCTTAGGATCATAGAACTTGCAGGTGCCCCCCAGGATCCATTTCATTCAGTAACTTTAAGGATCAGTTTACCAAAAGCTACCTTTGGTTTTCACAGGTGCATTTCTTCTAAGCCCCTCAGGCCTGATGCACCAATACTCAATCACAGGGGGCAGTTTAACTACCTGATAGGCCAGGCTACTTCATTTCCTTGAATCTCTGAAGGATGAAGTTATTTTACAGTGTCTGTCTTAAACTTAGTACTGACAATTGATTTTGACCTAGGATTTTTATTCATGCACAAGCACAAGTTAGGTTTTTTAAATTAGGAAATCAGTGTTCCTGGAAGAGTAGGAACATTCTTTGTTTGGTGCATGATCTCAGGGTTCAGGCATTACTTATATTTCATTCTCAAAACCATAGCATGAGTCAGCCCTGATTTTATAGGTCTATGTTTGTTGAAATGGGAGGGGGGTATTTGCTCGTCCAGGGTGGGGAAGCACTGAGGGTAGCTGGATATTGCCTTTTTCCTCTCCTCTCTGATTATGATCTTTAGTCAGTACACACTTGGCAAACTGAAGGTTATCTAAAGCAACACTGATAGCCAGAGTTGCCTGCAAAAGCACACTGTCCCTTGGATGGCGCACACTGGATTTAATTATGACCATCCAGAGTTATTGCCTTTGGTACCAAGAACTTACCTTCCTACAATGATGTTCTGCAAACTGTCTTTTATCACCAGTAAAACATTACATGGGAGTAAAACCAATAGCCCCCACTCCTCCCAAAAGACAGGGAGACCAGTGCAAAGTCAGTTGAGAACTGAACAAAATGCCCACCATTTCCTTCCTCCTTTCTAGTCAATCCCTAAGCAATTTCTTCCTGTAAGACCATTTCTAGGTTCAGGCTTCCCACTGAAGGAAACTGGCATGCCCATGTGACTGAGGGACCACAGGTAAGATCTGCAACAGAAGAAAGACACATGGTGAGCACAATCTCCTCCTTCCACGTGTCATGAAAAGTCTTCCTCTTGCTTCTCTGCTGTGGAAATGTCATGGTGTGGCTACCCGATGCCTCACATTTTCCATGACATCCTTGATGTCATATTCCGTCCTACTGTCCCATACATTGGCTCACAGTTGTCACAGCCACACAAATGAATTTCTGCTTCAGAATGAGGGGCCGATGTGGCATAGCACATGACAACGGAAGTAAGCTTCCCAAGGACCCATTCATTCATGAGACAAGCAATGTAGGTCCTAAGTCACATGCATTTGAACAAAATAAGATTATGTGAAAAGTTATTAGCAAGTTACTACTGCTTATCAATACAAACAACCCCCCTGCAAAAGCTCATTTCCTGAGAACTAAGAAACTCCAGAACTCGAGTGCATCTTACTTTATCCTATTTGTAGTTTCAATCTCTCTCAGTCAGGGACAGGGATGGTTGAATCCATCCCCTAATGTTTAAGTTGGGGGTTGTAAATTGATAACTCTAGGACTGTTTTTATGTGCATGGATTTACCCTCATGGGCTCTTAACTTGCTTTTATTAACTGTAAAAACTGGAGGATTTCCAGCCAGGGGTGGTGGCACACACCTGTAACCCCAATGACTAGGGAGGCTGAGGCAGGAAGATCACAAGTTCAAGACCAGCCTCAGAAACTTAGCATGGCCCTAAGTAACTTAGCAAGACCCTATCTCAAAATAAAAAATGGAAAGGGCTAGGGACGAGACTTGTGGTACCCAAAAACCAGTGGACTTTCAGTTTCTCATAAAATAAAAGACCCATCACTTTGGGTCTATCTGTCCAGGCCCATTGGCTGGTCCAAAACCATTGGCTTTGCCCGAGTAGTGACCACCCTTTTTAAGGGGAAAAGCCTTCTCCAGTTTACTGCCACTCCCTACAGTTCCACACCAGCCTGATTTACTCATTAGGTTTACCTGCTTGGAGCTCTGAAGGCATTTGAGTTTATAATCCCTGATTATGAATTTTACTAGTCCTCAACCCTTCATGAATTCTTTCTTGATTCTTCTGTATTTTAAATTATTTTTAAATTTTATTTTACTTTTAAGATGGGGGTCTCTATGTAGGTCTGGCTATGGCAGGTCTCAAACTCCTGAGCTTAAGCAATCCTCCTGCCTCAGTCAGAACCCATTACTGGATAGAGCCTAGCTTACCACCAGACATAAACAAATATTCAATTAATATTTTTAAAAATTTTTTTCAGTTGTAGATAGACACAATTCCTTTATTTTATTTATCTATTTATTTTTATGTGGTGCTGAGGATTGAACCCAGTGCCTCACATGTGCCAGGCAAGTGCTCTACCACTGAGCCACAGGCCCAGCCCTTGATTAATAATTTTAATGAACAAAACCCAGGTATCTGATCACAAGAAAGTTTCATCTCCCAAGTCATCCAGACTTTTCTTCCTGAACTGGACTGAGTTTTGGTGACTGATTAAGCCTAGAGGAAAAAATTAGGGGATCAAGGGGTGGTAGGCAGGGATGAAGGGAATAGCACCAATTTCAAATGTTGTCCTTGATTCATTTTCAGGAAAATTTCCTTGCAGTCTTTAATGAAAGGTATGTTGTAATTCTGCATTTGGTTTGCACTCTATTTTGAGTATTGTCACAGCCATTGTCCCTTTAAAATCACACAAAAAAACCATGAGTGGCAAGGCGTGTCGTTACCTCCAGTTACAGAGGTGGAAACCGAAGTTCCACTTTACATAAACAGAACGGTCTTCCTCATCCTACCAACTTTTGAGGCTGAAATGAGTGCAGAGCCTTCCTAGGTCAGAACAGTGAGCTGCCAAGATGTCTGTGCTGGAAAGCCACGTGTCTGTCTGCACCTCTAAGCTCAGGTCAGGTCTGTCACAACACAGCCCACAAATAATCACAACCATTCTCTATTCTACAAATTCTCCTGTTCAATGGTGCTGTCCAGCTACACACTGGCAATGCAAAAGAAAGCTGAAAGAAATACAAATCCAGGTCAAATGTGCACATGTCTTTAAAAAAATGGTTTTTCTACTCCTATCACCCAGAGAGCACAGAAGAAGATATAATGATTCTGAATCAACCTTACATTGTACCGCTGCTCACCACTTAGAAAGTACTTTGTGGAGCGCTTCCTTTTTGCCTAATGCATCAGAATCTAAAAAGCCCCTTCACAAACAAACAAGGCCTCATGTGCTGGATTCTCTGAAGCATAGGGAAGGAGATGTGGTTAGGTAGGGAGGAGTGAGACTACATCATTGCATGGACTAAATAAATTGGAAACAGTTACAAGTATAAGAAATTCATTTTTAAAAAAAGTAATTCAGCAGCAACATATTGAAGCAATAAGTCTTAAGTACAGACCTGGGAGTTAGAGCCTGGAGCAGGCTCCCTTCCTCGAATCTAGACTCATGCATTTCCAGACATTCAACATTTCTAGTCCAAGATGTCTTCCCTGATGCAGTAGGCAGGGGCAAAACTTCAGAAGTACCCTCCACCGCATCTCAGAGTGGTAGAAGGAAAAGGCAAGTTTCTGTGGACCACCCACTGCTCTGGTTTCTAGCCTTAAATAGGAGAAAAACTAAAAGCAAGTCACAGTGTTTTATACCTCAAGTTTCAGGTATTTCTAAATAGTCTGCTGGGTTCTGAAGAATTGGAGATTACACCCAACGTTCTAGAGCTAGCCGGCCTTGGTAAAGTCCTTTCCCTGGTCTCTCAGTTTTGACATTGGTCCCACACACAATTTGAAAGTCTAATTTGACTTTTAAAAGGTGAAGGAAATTGAAGGGCTCGTCAACTGTAATAAGAAAGCCCCTCATGGGGAAAGGGAAGGTTCTGGGGAACTAGGTTGATCCAGGTATGAACATGGCATAGTGAACTTCACAATTATGTATAATTACAATGCACCTATAAACATTTTTTTTAAAAAAAACAAAGTCCCCTCCTGAGTTATATATGAGTTTATAACTCTCTTAGAATGCAAACTAATGGGCTTGACCTTGGCCCTACCAGGTCTGATTGTTTCTGTGCCTTCACTAAGGTTTGGAGAGTAGCCCACATTCAATAGGTCCACGCTTAGGGTAAAGAACTACTGAAATACTGGTGTGTTATAAAAATCAGAACACTGTGTGCTCTTAGGAACAGAGTTGACCAGCATTTTGTGTACTTGCTTGAGGAACCGAATTAAGCATTCCACGTGACCTCATGACCTCGCTCTGTCTGAAAGGCCATTCCCCAGAATTCCTACCATTCTCTAATGTCCAGCTGAAATTTCACCTTTTGCACAAAATCCTCTCTGAAAACATCTCAACTGTAACACTTTAAACCCCTCACTTGGCACCGGTTATAAAATGCTGTCTGATGTAGCTGTGTGCCACATTGCATGGCCCAGTTCCTGCCTGGCGCTGTCATGACGGCTTTTATATTTGCACTATCCACACCACTTGGCATGGTCCACCAGTAAACAGCTGATGCTTGACGAATATTGCTAACTTAATGTCTGCATTTATTCCTGGGTGTAGCTCATCAAGGACCTGAGGCAGCTAAGCGAATGAATTGCAAATGGGAATGTGCCTTCTCTACCCAGGATGACCTATTATAGCTCCATAAGCACAGAAGATGGTTCTCTGTGACAAATGCCTTCACAGCTTCTTCCTAGCTCTTTATTTAGAGTAATAATAACTACCACTCATGGAAGCCATCCACGTACTCTGCTAAGAGACAGCAATATGCGCCTATCCACCTCGAAGAGCATGAAACTAGCATGTTTCCCTGACCCCACAGGCCCTTAGTTAGGAAGGGGCAGCCACGGGATTCTGCCTCACTGCCCCGCCTTTTATCCAGCCCATCAGACCACTCCCTTCTGAACCGCTGTTCCCAACTCGAAATGCTGATTGTATGATTATAAAAACTGTGCTTCTCATTTCCTCTTCGCTTCCTGCTGTTCTCAACCAACCTACGTTATCACTGACAGGCATGTGAACGTGATAAAGTCTGGACAGCACCACAGACGGGAAATGAATTTTCCTGTGGCAAAATTCAAATTGCAACCATTTTGACAAGAGAAAGATAGGAAGAGAAGCACTCAAGGCTGTTAGGGGTGTTTTCAGAAGACAAGCGCCTCTTCATGGACTGGCCTGGTTTGGGCTTTATTTAAAAAAAAAAAAAAAAAAGGAGAGAGACAAGATATGAGTCCTTTGGAAGACTGCCCAAGCGCAGGGCTATGTTTCTATCTCAGGATAGGGAAAATGGAATGGCACACTGGGGCTCCGTCAGACCTGCAGGGAGAGAGCTGTTATCTCCTTGGTAGGCCCAAAGTTCACAGATGCACTGCATATAAACAATGCCGGCCTTACAAGCGCTTCTGATCATAAAAAATGCAAAGCCACTTCATGTTCTTCAGCATTTTGAAATGTTCCTCTCTGAATGCCCGCTGTACTTTAGCTCATCATGAATAGTCGATGTCACTAAATAAATGCATTCATTACATCAAATATAAACATAAATGCTGGGATTCATATAAAGATAATTTTCTGATGGATTAGGAAATTAAGCCAGGTTCATTAAGATTATAAAAACCTTCAAAAGGAGAGCAGTGTTTTTACAACAATCTCATTTCATTTTTTTAGCATGCATCACAGAATTGCACATTGATTCTTTAAGCAGTTTTTCTGGAAGATTGGAGATCTGAGAAACCATAAAGGCTCCTTTTCATCAAAAGTTGCTTGCTCTTCCCTAGACACTTATACACCCTCCCCCAGCATCCCATAATGAGTGTCCATAGATTAAAACCTAATTCAGACAATAGCTTCAGGAATAGGAGGGGACAAGTTGATCCCACATTTTACTATTTTATTTCGAGTCTTGAATTTCAAGGCTGATTAGATTTCTTGAACAATTCTGTGGCTATTAGCAGTGCTTCCAACAAGCACCGTTTTTTCCACATATGATTCAACCCATCAGAATTGCTTTGACAAACAGATCATCTTGCCCACTTTTCAGGTCTTCTAAAGATGTTGCATTTGTACCCTGTAAAACCCCCTTTGTTCTCACAGCCTGAACCTCTCTGGAAAGACATGAACAGATTTAGCAGAAATGGCTGTCACCAAGTAGCCTTGGATAGGCACAGTATAACTTTAATGACAAAACTGAGTAATGAAAACACAACCAACAGCATCATATCTAATCATACAGAGGAACTTGATGCACAGCTTCTACCTCCATTCAAAAGACTGTTTTCCTAAACCATCTTCTTCAGTAAATTTTTAAATATGGGTCTTGCCAGTGAACCACCCTTAATGCTCTTCTTGTTAGAATCTTTTCCAAGCAGACATAAAAATAAGATAGTTGAAAAATTCTTGATTTCCTAATAAATATTTCTTTTAAAAAATATTTTTTTCAATACATGAAAACTTTTGTCTATACTGAAACCTGGTTGGCATATTAGCCCATTTGGTCATTTTGTGTTAATTTGGCAATATTTCATGGATGAGGCAAAAACTATTATTCTGAAGGACTCTACCACCTAAAAAGCTTGGAACTTACCACCTAAGAGGCTAGGAGCAAGCATACTGCTGACTGAAGAACTTTTGTATCCCCATGCCTAGGAAATAACAAGGCATATTTGTCAATTGATTAAACAAGTTAGAATCCCACTCACCATTCCATATCTAGCTCAAAAATCTGCTCTTGTGAAGACTTCTCCAGACACAGCCTGTGGTAATTTCTGACCTCTCAGGTAGTGAACAGTATTATGTATTCATCTCCCTGGTTGGGCTTTACTTCCTCAGCAGTGGTGTTTGGTACCTTTTGTGCCCTAGATAGAACCTCCTGCTCAGTAACACTTCTGTGTAAATATAAAATGTGAATTCACCACAGATCCAGGAAACAGAAGGCTTTGCCAGAAAGTATCTGAAGATTCCCAGTGCTCCTGAATCTCAGTGAAATCAAGGAACTGAGATAAAACCACTCTTTATTGAGTTCATACTAATTCCTCAGCTAACCACAAATGGAATGCAAATTACCAACTGGGCTCTGGGCAAAGAGCCATGAGATCTCCATCCTTCCAGTTGTCTGTGCTTTGATCAGCTGCTTAATGAGTGGTCTCTGGGGGTCGCCCATTTAACTAAAAGCATTGTGGTAGGTACTAAGTGCTATCGACCAGTTCATTCAAACCCTTGATTCATTCATTACTTGTTGAGCACCTATTTACTTCTAAATAATAAGCCATGAGCTGGGGATACAGACATAAGTAACACAACTTGTGATCTACAGAACTAATGATCCATTAGGAGAGACTGACATATAAATGTTTATTAAGCAATGTAATAAATATGAAAACAAACACCAAGTACTACAAGCCTTCAGAGAAGAAAATAACTACGTTGAGAGGTAGGGAATTTTTTTCGAGTTAACTGATATAAGCATTAAGCTTTGCAAAACAAATATGATTTTTATCAGATGTAAAGTAGGGAAACAGGAGACTGGACAGTGAAAACAGTGTTGGCAATGTAACAGCATGCCTAGAACAACCTCTGCTGTCAACATCTTGCCTCGAATTTAGTCAGCAAATTGTTAGGTCCCTGGGCAAAATGAATGCCTTGGAAGAAAACTACAGAGCAGAAGAGGTTTAACAGGGAGAAGGACAAAGGCGAGGCCCCTCCACTGAGCATCCTAGTAAGGGACTATGGGTCCTTCAGATTCCCTGTGGAGTCCCTCTGAGAAGTCACCCTTTTCTAAGTCCCACAAAGGCACTCTGAAAGCTAACTTGGCTCTACTGGTAAACAAAACATGATAGTCATGCAGAAAACAGAGCTGAGTGGGGACAAATTCCATCTGTTTTGTAATTGAGGTAAGCATGTGCCAGCCCTATTGGTCTGTCAAGTTCAGAGGTACTGCTCACGGGTGTGTGGGACCATTAGCAGAGAGGTGACAGTGGGCCTCCTGCAATCTAAGGCATTTCTCCAGATGAGAGAGCCCTCACCTGTTCCATCCTATCAAGTTACATCAAGGTTTAAGATTATAGTTCTCTCTCTCCCAGGACACAATAGCTAGTGACAAGAAAGCTGACAATTAAATCTTCAAATTCTTAAAAAATTTCAATTGACACACAGTAATTGTATGATTTCAATATATGTATACAATGTTTAATGATCAGATCAGTAACCCATCTATCACCTCAAACATTTATCATTTCTGTCTGTTAGGAACATTTACAAGTCTCTCTATAGCTTTTTGAAATAGACAATTATCAACTGCTGTTACTTTCCTATGCTATAGAATTTAAAAGTAATTCCTCCTATCTAACAGCATTTTTTTCTAAACCATCTTCTTCAGTAAATTTTTAAATATTCTCCCTTTCACACCCCCCTTCCCAATCTGATGACCAGTATCTACTCTCTACTTCCATGAGATCAACTTTTTTTTAGCTTCTACTTGTTATCTTTCTGCACTCTATCTACTTAGATCAATGTAACACCCTCCATGTTTGCAATGGCAATTTTAAAACTGGAGAAACAAAAAAGTATAACTGTAAAATATACATTTTGCTATGGTTTGGATCATAAGTGCCTCCCCAAGGCCCATTTGGCAAAGGCTTGGTTCCCCAGTGTGGGACTTTGAGGAGGTGATGAAAACTTTAAGAGGAGGAGCCTAATGGGAGGCCTTTGAGTTATCGAGGAATTGCCCTTGATAGAGAAAATAGAGATTTCAGCCTCTTCCACTGCTTCTCTTTCACATTCTAGACACAAAGGGAGCAGTTTTATTTCACCATGCACTTCCACCCTGATGTGCTGCCACACCACAGGCCCAAAAGCAATGGAGCAATCAATCATAGACTGAACCTGCAGAACTGAAAGTCAAAGTAAATCTTTTCTCTTTATAAATTGATTTATTTCAGGTGTTTTTCTTAGTGACAGAAAATTGATTAATGAACATTTATATCATAAAGTATTTTAAAAGCAAGGTGACAACAGTCTTCCTACTTTAATTAAAAGCCAGTCACACAGGTTTATTAATTTGATTTAGCCATTCCATAGTGCATCCATACTCCAAAACATTAGCTTCTACACAATAAATGGTATAATTTTTATTTGTCAATTAAAAACCAATTATTAATAATATAAAAGGACTGGTATAAACTATAATCAATGCCTTGTTTGGGGGCTTTTCTACAACTCTCTAGCTAAAAATGTACTGGAGGGCCAAATTTGATTGTGATGTCCAAACTCTATATTTATCCAGAGGAGTGAGAGGAAAGAGGAAAGATAAAGTATATCCCTTTTTCTCCTCAAAATTCAAGCCAATAATTACCAGTGATAGCCACGTCCCTAGCCCAACAGAGTTCAAGCTTCTTTCCACAAAGGAACTTTTATTAGTAAAGCTGATTTTTTTAGTTTTTTTCTTATGAAAATTTGAAAGCAATTGATTTATCTTTTACCCACTACCTGCAGTACACAGGCATATGTGAAGAGTCTCCTTAGCACAACTAGAAAATGCAGTTACCAATTTCTCCTGCACATGCCCCCAATACAAATACCCTCATGTATATCTCACGCTAGGATTGCTAAAACACAATCAAGTCCCTTTTAAAGACATGGAAGTCAGGTATGATGGCACACACCTGAAATACCAGTAATGGGAGGCTAAGGCAGGAGGATACCAAGTTCAAGCCAGCCTAAGTAGACCCTGCCTCAATAAAAAAAAAGGACTGGGAATGTAGGTCAGTAGTAAAGTACTCCTAGGTTCAATTCCCAGTACTATCAAAATTAAAAATTAAAAAAAAATTAAATAAAGGCTGGGGATGTGGCTCGCACTCACCTGGCATGCGTGGGGCGCTGGGTTCGATCCTCAGCACCACATAAAAATAAAATAAACATGTTGTGTCCACCGAAAACTAAAAAATAAACACTAAAAAATTATCTCTCTCTTTAAAAAAATAAAAATTAAAAAAAAAATACAATAAGAGACAGAGTAGTTTGGAGAGTGAGACGAAAAACCACAGTATGAAAAACATTACAAGTGATGAAAAGGTGTAAGTTTGTTTGGTAAGTGAAAGAGAAGTCAAAGAAGACTCTTTTACTCAAGATGTGCAAGGTTCTAATATTAGTGTCCACAGTCATAACTTTCATTTACTCTGCTATGTTCTGTCCCTGCCAAAGCTCATTTTGAAAGTAAATTACCAATGTAATAATATTGAGTGGTGGCAAGGCTTTTAGGAGGTGTTTGAGTCATGAAGGGATTTTGTCATTTCCATAAGAATGGGTTAGTTATATCAGTGGATTGTTATACAGTGTCCATACCCCAGTGTCCACTCTCTCTTCCAGAAACACTCTCTTGCTTTCCCATTTTTATTCCATACATGGAGTAGCACGAGGCCCTTCGAAGCCAAGCAGATGCATCTACCCCATCTTGGACTTCCAATCTCCCAAACTGTGAGCTAAAAAAAATTCCTTTTATAAATAAATCTCCTAATCTTAGGTATTCTGTTACTGCACAGAAAATGAGCTCATATATACTCTAATACAACAGATGTTTGAATAAGACTCTCTGGCATTACATGTTTTAGGAATATAGGTTTCTAATATTTTCAAACTGTAAAACAATGCATATTTGTGTAACAACAGTTCTACTCTTGGAAAGAGATCCAGGAGGACTGAATAGAAGTGCTCTGTGTGTGATTCTGCCACAGAGAAGAACCAGGGCAACAAAGAAAAAAAAAAAAAAACACATTTCAAGGAGAGTGATTGAGGGAGAACTTTGCAAATCAGTAAGGAAGTGACAGGAACCCTGAACGGCACCAAAATCTAGGGTAGACAGGAAAGCACTGGCAACACTGATCCCAGCACAGATAAGCTGTCCTAATTGCAGAATTCCATAGTCCTCACAGCTTTAAAATTATTTTGGGGGGGTTGGCTGGCCTCAGAGACACTGCTCTACTCCAAAGAAGAAACTCACATTCGATCTTCCCTAATGCTCCAAATCTAAGCTGCTGTAATAGCTACCATTAGATGCCATTTTTCCTTAGGGATAAGCAGTAGACCTCCTGACACCACCAGAAGCCCTGGGCCTGTGCATGCCTAATAGGCAGAGTATAGGGTCCTCAGCATCCGTCAGCTTCAGGACCAATAGCTGCCATAGCTGAATCCCATCTGTGCTTGCCTCATGGGAACTAAGGAAGGTCTCCTCTCTAGTCTGCAGCCCTGGAACTACACTGTTTGTACAAAGTTCCAGTTTTACCCACACCAGTCTATTGGGAGCTAGGAAAGGTCTCAACCAGCCATGTTCTGCAGTTACAGGAATGCTGCTACCAGTGGCCTCAATCCCTGGCACCACTTGCACTCACCCCTTAGGAATCAAGGAAGGTCTCCTTCCCAGCCCATAGCTTTGGGACTGCAGCTAGTGATGCAGAAAGATGCAGAATCTGTCTTACATCTCCAGGAACAGGGATATCAGTGCTACAAGCCCAAATGTTAGATGCCCCACATAATCTAGGGAAGGTCTCCTCCACAACCCACAGCTTGGGACCACTGGTGCTGTTAAAAGCCTTGGAATTACTTTGAATTGTCCCTTTACCCTGGATAAGGTACATCTGAGTCCTGCAACTCCAGGAAAGCTTCTACCTGTATTACAAGTCCCAATCAACTGCATCAGGACCAGCAGGATCGCATCCCATTTGCAATCAAATCACAGAATCCAGGGAAGGTTCATTTTATATCCCACATCCTCAAGTCCATAACCATAGACACCAGGATCACCTGTGTTTATTCTACAGGACCTGGGGAAGGTGCTAGCCCACCCTGTGACTCTAGAACTTAGGCTACTGGTGCCATAGACCGAGGCTCCTAATCCACATTTATCCTGAGGGACCTAGGGAAGTTTCTTTCATATCCTGTGTCTCAGGTCCTAAGTGCCACACCCTTAATGCCATCTGTGTTTGCCCTAAGGACTCTGAGGACAGCCCTCCCCACATCTCATACCACCAACACTGTAGCAGCTGCTGCCTCAAGCCCCAGCACTGTCAGTGCTTGACTCTGAGGCCCAAGGACATGCAACATGCACCTTTGGAAGGCTACATCCACTGTAAAGTTGTGCAACTATGGTCATAAACTGCTGTAGCCTAGACTACGGAGGCACTCACAGACACTGCTGATATCAAAACTGATGAAGTCACAAGTTAAACTTTTGAGTTCTCCTATAATCAAATCAAAAGCAAGTACCTAACTGATACCCTATATCCCATATCTAAACAAAAATATTTTCTTATGAAAGTCACTCCATAAAACTGGAAAAGGCAACTCTTCATTATACCACATATGCATGTATCAATATAGGGATACCAGAAACAGGAAGCATGATAGCTCCAAAGGAAAATTCATTACTCAACTTGGAATAGATCCCAATTTTGAAGAAAATCTATGAAATGCCCGAACACAATATCCGGTAAAACTATCCTACAGAAATGGACAAAGTCTGTCCTAAATAAGCAGGGAACTAATAACCTCCAAACCAGCCCTACAAGAAATGTTTAGGGAAGACTGATACTAGAAATATAAGAATGGTAACCACCATCAGAAAACACACACAAATGTACAAAACTCACCAGAAGAACAGATAGATACATGAAACAAAAAGAAAACCAAACCTTGGCACAACAGAGAACTACACCCACACAAATAATTAGAGGCAGAGAAGAACAAAATATACACAAAACAGTGAGAAAATAAGTAACAAAATCTATAACCTTGAATGTAAATGCATTAAATTCACCAAATCAAAAAATACAGACTGGCTAAATGGTTAAAAAACAAAACCCAGCATCATGCTTTCTATAAAAAACTCACTTCACTGGTGAAGATACACATAGGCTGTAGGTAGAAGGTTATAAAATGATAGGCCATGCGAATGAAAATCAAAAATGAACTAAACTCATAAGAAAAAGCTGACTTTATGGGCTGGGGCTGGGGCTTAGTGATAGAATGTTTCCCTAGCACACGTGAGGCAGTGGGTTCAATTCTCAGCACCACACAAAAAATAAAGGTATTGTGTCCATCTACAACTAAAAAAGAAAAATAAAAAGCTGATTTTAGACAAAAAAACTATTAAAAGATACAAAATAATTAATTTTAAATATAAGTGTGTATGAATATATATATGTGTATGCACGCATGCATATGTATGTATGAATATATGTATTTAGATGCTAATATATGTATAAAATACATACATATACATATACAAATATTTATTTATATAAATATACATATATTTTACAGTGCTACAAATTGAACCTAGAGCCTCACACATGCCATGCACTTATGAGCTACTTCCCAAGCCCACAAGTGCACTATATATTGAGAAAAGGATCAATGCAGCCAGAAGATTTAAAAATTGTAAATATATATACATTCAACATGGGACCACTCAGATATATAGAACAAATATTGGACTGAAAGAGAAAGATAGAATTTAATCCATTATAATTGGAGGCTTCAACACCCTACTTTCTATCAGAACATTCAGAGATAAAATCAACAAAGAAATATCTGAATTGAACCATTCTATAGAGGAAAATGGACCTAACAATCATTTATAGATCATTTCATTCAACATTAGTAAAATATAAGTTGTCACTGGCATATAGATTCAGAATAAATCGTATAATTAGCCACAAATTAAGGCTCAATACATTTTTTAAAAGGTAAATCATTTTATGTATCTTCTCAAACCACAATGGAATATAACTACAAATCAGCAATAAGAAGAATGAAAAATACACAAATACTTGGAAATTAAATAACATACTCTTTTTTATTTCATATTTATTGGTTCTTTTTAGATACACATAACAATGGGATTCTTTTTGACATAATTATAAAAGCAGAGATATAAATTTGTTTTAATTCAGTCCCCAGTA
This sequence comes from Spermophilus citellus, assembly GCF_964194105.1. NCBI lineage: Eukaryota > Metazoa > Chordata > Mammalia > Rodentia > Sciuridae > Spermophilus > Spermophilus citellus. Next base: position 81,730,448 of record NC_138183.1, read on the forward strand.
CCTCCCCTTTCCCTCCCTTCCTCCCTCCTCCTGTTCCCTTCTCTCTACTGATTTTTCTGCTATTTACATATAGTTCTTTTTTAAAAATTAGTTTCTTATCTATATGAATCTCACATGATGGTGAGATTCACTGTGGTGTATGCATATATGTACATAGGAAAGTTAGGTCAGATTCATTCCACTGTCTTTCCTTATCCCATCTCTCATCCCTTCCCCCCATTCCCCTTCCTCTACTCCACTAAACTTTCTTCTATGTTTTTAACCCCCCTCTGCTTTAGTCAGCTTTTTCACAGCAATGGCAGAGGAGAAAAAGTTTATTTGGGGGCTCCATAGACAGCTATTCCATTCTTTCTCAGGGCTCAAGGTGGGGGTGAACATCATGTTGGAAGAGTGTGGCTGAGGGAAGCATCTCACATGAATAACCTACTCTTAAATTTAAAAGGAAATTTTAAAATGTCTTGAAATAAATAAAAATGACAGCATACCATAACAAAATCATCAAAAGCAGTACTGAGAGAGATTCATTTATTGCCACAAACTTCCATTGGGGGGGGAAAAAAAAAGGACTGTGTATGTGGCTCACTGGTGGAGTGCTCACCCAGCATGCCTGAGGTTCTAGGTTCAATCCCAAGCACTGTAAGAAAAGGAAAAAAAAATCTCAAATAAACAACCTAACAATATACCACAAGGACGAGGAAAAGCAGTAACGTAACTCCAAATTAGAAGAAATGATAAAGATGAGAGAAGAAATCCATAAAAACAAAAATTTTTAAAAAATGATAATAGATCAATGAAACAAACAGTTGGTTACTGGAAAGCACAAGTAAAACTGACAAAACTTTAGCCAGACTAACCAAGACAGAGAAGACCCAAATAAAACCACACGAAAAAAAGAGACATTACAACTTATACCACAGAAATTTAAGGGATCAGAAAAAGCTGCTATTAAAAATTACATGATAAAAAATTGAAAAGCCTGGGCTAGAGATGTAGTTCACTGGTAGAGTGCTTACCCAGCATGCAGAGGCCCTGGAATCAATCCCTAGTACCATAGAACAAACAAAAAATTGGAAAGCCTAGGGAAAAAAATGGGTAGATTCCTGAACACATATGACCAAAATTGAATAAGAAATAGGAAATCTAAATAGACCAATAATGAGTAATGAGACTAAGCAGTCATTAAGTCTCCCATCCAAAAAAGTCCCAGACCTGATGGGCTGACTGTTCAATTCTTCAAAACGTTTAAAGAATTCCAATTCTTAAACTACCCAGAAAAATTTGGAATGGAAGTATTTCTACCAAACTCTTTTTAGGAGACCAGCATTCCCCTGCTCTCCAATCCAGACACAGCTACAACCAAAGAAGAGAACTACAGACCTGATGAACACGGATTTAAAAATTCCCAATACTGGCTAACCAAATTCAACAGCATATCGAGAAGATCAGAAAAGGCATGCTGGGGTGCAAAGGTGGATCAACACATGCAAATTGATAAAACGTGGGCAAAAACCATATGATCCTCTCAGTAGACATAGAAAAGGCATTCAATGAGATTCAACATTCCTTCATGATCAAACTCTTAACAAATTAGGGACAGAAGGAATAGACCACAAAATACTGAAAGCTGTATGTGAAAAACCCACAGTCAGTGTCATACTACATAGGAAAAAGTTGCAAACACTTTCTCTAAGATTAGGAACAAGACAAGGATATTCATTTTGACCACTCCCATTTAACATAGCATTAGAAGATTTAGCAATAGCAATTAGCCATACAGCTGCGCTATGGTGACTAAAGGAATCAGTATTCCTTTTCTGTCCACAAAATATATATATTTTTTTAAATTTTTAAATTTAAATTTTTAAATCCGTGTTCATCAGGTCTGTAGTTCTCTTCTTTTGTTGTAGCTGTGTCTGGATTGGAGAGCAGGGGAATGCTGGTCTCCTAAAAAGAGTTTGGTAGAAATACTTCCATTCCAAAGTTAGAGAGCATCAATTTTCAGTTAGACAGGAATAATAAGTTCAAGAGATCCACTGTGCATCACGGTGACTACAGCTAATAACAATATATTGTATACTTAAAAATTGCTAATATAAATATTCTCACCCAAAAAAATATGTGAAGTAATGATTATATTAAATAGCTTGGTTTAGCCTTTACACAATATATACTTATAACAAAATATCATGTGGTACATGATACATACAATTTTTACTAGACAATTTAAAAAAATGGTTAAAAGACCCTTTTGCCAAAGGTTCTCTCCCTATACCCAGAGGTATATTTCTAAAGATGAAGGACCACAGAGAGGAATCTGAGCCAACAGGACTTGTTAAGTTTCCCAGTTTATTACAATTAGATCATATTCTTTGCCAACCACCTTTTCCCATGACTGTCCACTCCCTAGCAAACCTAGCCGAAAAATACACCTTTAACCATTTCATCTCCTCTTCATTTCCTTACAAAGGCTCCTGTAGCATGTAAAACTTACATTAAATAAACTTCTATGATTTTCTCGTTACTCTGTCATTTTCCTCTCCTATGCCAGATGTTAAAAGTGTGTGTGTGGGGGGGGGTCTCTTCCCTTCCATCATATTAAAAAATAAAAATAAAAAACTTTTCATTCCACAAATCCTGCAAATAGTGATAAGACTTAAAAATATAAATAGTCCTGGTAAACAAGAATCACCGACTTCAGTTCACAGGAGGTCAGGAGGCTGTAATTGCACAGCTTTGGAGCCCTTCCCACCATGCAGGTGTCCCCAGGCAGGCAGCCAAGACAGGGCTCTCAGGAGAAGGGTGATGGGAAGGAACCCCAAAGGAACTCCATTGGACCAACTCAAAGGAGGAGGTCAACCCAGCAAGCAGTTGGTTCAGACTCGCTAATCCTTCTCTTCTTTCACATAAACAGACTTTGCTGCATTCTGAGGCACAAAATACCCCCTTGGCTTCCCCACTGACTGCCAGAGACCTTCCCACACCAGTCATTGCCAGAATTTTCTTTCCTTCTTTGTTTTCCTTCCTCCTCCTCCTTTCTCTCTTCCTTCCAGTCTAAGCAAGAGTGTTCTTGTCACAGGATAGTCACTGACTGCTACTAAATGCCAATTTGACCCTGAGACATACACAGCATTCGGTATGAAGAAATGATCAATAGAGATTTGTGGGAGTTTTCAAGAGTCCAAGATCTGTTTCCTGGAGACATGACTCCTAGGCTCCTATCTTTGTATCACAGAGAAGGCTGAGCAAAGAATTGGTGCATAAATACGGCCATGAGATTTGCTCTTTGTTTCTCTGTAATTTACCATGGATGAAACATGGCTGACAAAGACCAATCTAATTATGAGCTGCTAACTGCAGTCACTACACTAAGTTGGAAGCTTAAAAGCCTTTGTTTCAGTCCTGATTAGCAAGTTTCTTCTCTCAGTTGCCTCTCAGCTTGAGATACTGAAGTTGAACTATATGATTTCTGAATTCCTTTTAAGTTCTAAGATCCTAGTGTAAGTAGCATTATTTTTCCACTCTTAAACAAAACTAGATAAAAGACTATCCCTGGCAAAGAACATTTCTTGATAAGCTTAATATATTCTGTTGAGGGACATCTCCCTTTCCTGTTAATGGGCTGGGGGAGGGCTAGATTCAAACAATGGGGTGATTCAGAAAATGTTTACCAGAGCAAGATGAGCTAGATTCTTTGGTGGGCAGCCATGAAATGAAACAGAAACATTGTAAGATCTTTGTTATTCTCCCAAAAGAAAGACAACTATTCTGTCTTTCCAAGGCCTTGACCCAAGAGAAGGCAATCTAATTGATCTACAAAAAAATTACCAGCAATTAAAAGTTATTGTTTTCTAAAAAGGAAAAAGAAAAGCTGTATCCTACTAAAAAATAAATTGAGATGGTAATTTTCCAGTTACTAGGATAATAAACCTCATTCTTACTAAATCTCTCTCATCTTTTAAGTGCATGTATCTACAAATCTCTTTGAAGTCAAGCAACATTTCTCCCTACAAATCCATTAACTTGGCTGTTATTTTTGGAACAACTAGTTAATGAATATTATCCTGTGATTATACAAAACCAGAATCTCAACCTCTTGGATTATGTCTTCATTAATATGTATAGCCTACTCTTTTCAGGAGGTAAATGGCAATTATCAAAACAAGTAAAAGGAATATCAAAACTAAGACCTGTTTTCAGATGCTGTGCCTCATGCATATAGGCATACCCACTGTGTCTTATCAAAGACTCCAGAGAGAATTGTTCATGAATGCTGCTATCAATGAATTGTAACAGGTTTAATTAGTTGGAGTCCACAGGGGAACAGTTTTCTGGGTAGATGTTGTAAAAGGAAAAACTACCGTATGGCTCAATGTCTTCAATCTCCCCAAGCCTTCTGTTAGGGGCTGAATGTTTGTCTCGCAAAAATTCTACATTGAAGCCCTAACCTACAATGAGGTGGTATCAAGAGGCAGGGCCTTGGTGGAGCCCCCATCGCAGGCTTAGTGATCTTTTAAGAAAGGCAAGAGATACCAGAACTTCCTCTCTCTGCCATGTGAGGACTCCCTGAGAAAGCAGACAAGGCAAGCCAAGAAGAGAGACCTCCTGGAACCAAATTATGCCTGCATCCTGATGTCAGGCTTCACAGACTCTGAAATTGAAAAAATAAATGTCTTTTTTATAAAGCCACCTAGTGTATAGTCTTTTATTAGAGTAGCCCCTGCTGATTAAAATATCTATTGTTCCTTTTCCAAGGGAAAAATTGGTTTACACAGAGTAATTTGAGATTCTTTTTGTTTCAATAGTCTATGACAATAAAAAAAGTAAGACAGATTGCTAGAGAATCAGAGCAAGAGAATGTCAAGCTAATCACTAGGAGATGTCAAGTGGCATGCTGAGAAGACATGTATAAGAACTCAGAATAAGTGACTGCTGATGAACCCTGAAAACACACCACCACGTCAGTGAGTGCAAGAGCAGCTGGACGGAACCACTACTGAAGGCAGATGATGAGCTTAGCAAAGGCTCTCCAAGGAGGTGCACTGGGTCAACCTGCTCAAATGTGTCTTAGGCAGATTAACATCATCTGCCCTCACTCACTGAAGGAGGCACAAAGAGAAGTTTTGACAGCCAGGTTTGCAAGGGGACCAACTTGAAAGAACCTTGTAAACTTGTCTGACTGTTCAATGACTCTTAATTCCCATGTGATGCTCTGTCTTCATGGCTTAGGGCTGTCATAACAAAATAGCACAGGCTGGGTGGTGTAAACAACAGAAATTTATTTCTCATAGTTCTAGAGGCTTGGAAGTCCAAGGTCAAAGTACCAACTGGTTTAGTTGCTGGTAAGGGCTTACTTCTTGACTGTAGGCAACAGCCTCCTCACTATGTCCTTACATAGAGGAGAGGAAAGAAACCTACAAGAGGATCTTCCTATTAGAGCACTAATCCCATTGGACCAGGACCCCACTCTTGTAATCTCAATTAATCCTCATTATTAATGTCCACCAACTCCGTCTCCACATACTACCACAATGAGAATTAGGGCTTCCACATATGAATCTGAAGGGGGCACAACCATTTAGTCCATGGCATTCTTCCACTGGACTTTCCAAAATTCAAGTCCTTCTTGAATATAAAGAAGGCAGGGATCTCAAAGAAGTCATCAGTGGCCAGTTCACCCCCAGAAACATAAGGGTGATACTACCACCTTTAGGGTTCATGACACACATACTGAATCACAGAGGATTATTCTCAAGTCTTAAGATTTAATGGATTTTGTCTTGCTAGATTTTGGACTTTTAAGAGTATGTCATCTCTTTGCTTTTTTCCTAATCTCTCCCTATGCCTGTCCTGTCATGGTACTTTGGGATCACATAATTTGTCTGGCTTCACAACAAAAGAGGAATTCTGTCTCACAATGAATTGTACCTTGACCCTTGCCCGTGGCTGATTGAGAGGATATTCAGAGGAGACTTTGGACTTTGGAGGTGATGGTAGAATGAGTTGTTCTCTGTGAGGATCCAGTTCTCTGACTTTCTGGAAGGTCCTGCTCACATGCAGCTCTCTGCAAAGGCAGACCCATCCCTGAGGCACTGGGCAGCAGCATCCGGCCTGAAGAAACCAGAGAGGTGGCCCCACGTTTTGAGAAAGAGGAGGAACCAGCACCCCAGGCCTGCAGAGGAAATAGCAACTTGATACCTCAGGGCCCTTCCCTTCCTTTTCTTGAAGGATAAATCATGTTTCACAGCCAAGTAACTCCCTAGTCCTGCCCTGTAGTAACATTCTTCTTTTAGTCTGTCCTGATTTTTCCTGTTTCTTTTAGTTCAATCTGGCAGTCCTTCTTTTAGTATAATCCCACCCCTTTGGGCTTTTGACAAAATAACTAATGAAATCTGTGGTTCACACCCAGAGGGTCTTCCTATCAAGCAGAGTTCAGTGATCCACAACATCGTCCATGTTCTCTTCAGAAAAGTCTTTCTCACGGTCTCATTTGTTTTACCTAGCAAATCCTTCAGTTGATTTCTGTAATCTCCATTTTATTGTAAACAGGAGGAGCCAAGCTTCTCCTTCAATATACTACACTTAGGAATATCCTCAGCCAAATAGCAATTTCACTGATTAAAAGTCCTGTCTTCCACAAAACACAAGAACATAAACATTATTCAGTCAGTTCTCAGCCACTTTATACCCAGGATCTCCGTTCCTCCAGTTTTCAATAGCTTGTTCTTCAATTCTATCTGATATGTCACTAGAATGGAGTTTAACATCCATATTTCTACCAATATTCTATTTAGAATTATTTACATATTCTTTATGAAGATGGCAGTTTTCACTCCAGCTATTCTCTTTAGCTTCAGAGGCCTCACCTAAACTACTTTTATCATTCATGTTTTCAGCACACACCACAAAATTCCTGCCCCCCATTATCCAGTTCCAAAGCCACTTCCACATCTTGGGAGGTTTTGTTCATTTGTTTATTTTTAACAGCAGTGCTCAACACCTGATACCAAAATGTGAATTATTTCCTTAGGATTTCCATAACAAAATACCAAACTAGGTGGCTTAAATGACCGAAATTTATTTCTCAGAGTTTCAGAGTCTGGGAAGTCCAAGATTCAAGTGCTAACCAATTCCCTTCCCAGTGAGGGCCCACTTCCTAGCATTGAGGCGCTACTCTGCTTCCTTACTATGTCTTCACAGGGTGGAAAGAGAAGGAGAAAAACCTCTGGGGTCCCATCTTATGAGGGTGTTGATTACTCATAAAATGGGACACCAGAGCCCCATCCTCATAAGCTGATCTAACCTTGTTGACTTCCAAAAAGCCCCATTTCCAAATATAAATCACATTGGTGGTAGTACTTTACTATATGAATCTTGAGAGGGACACTAACTTTTAGTCACAGCATACATCAAAATAACTATGAACTTAAAACTAAATAAATCCTCTATTCATTCATGTCCATATCTGACTAAATGTAGACTACCAAATGAACTACTATTCCATATTTCTGCCACATTCTATATATCAGAGCAAACAAAAATGAAGATTTTTTTGTCAAGGGACAAAGAAGATTAACACATGAATGCCATTTTATGTTCCCATTTATGATGGGAATGTAAATTCCCATTTTTTCCCCTTCTCATTTGCATGAAAAGGGACTTTGCTTTCATTCCTTAAGCTTTCTCTCTTCCACTTCAAAGATAATTCTGCATTTGTTAAAATGGGGCTTTAATAATGCAGAATCAAGGGCTGGGGCTGTAGCTTAGTGGTAGAGTGCCTGCCTCGCACATGTAAGGCACTGGGTTTGATCCTCTGCACTACATAAAAATAAATAAAGATATAAAATAATAATAATAATAATGCAGAATCAAATGGAAAGAAAGAATTAGACAGAAGGTAGAGAATTAGACAGAAAGTAAATGGGTAAGAACACAGTCAGAATGATCCACAAGGCTCACCACTTCAGTCTAGTCACAATTTTTTTACACTATCTTATTCACACATGATTTTAAGGCCAATAGATTAATAATCAAGATGGCTATCAAGAACTAAAATGGGTCTGATATTTTACCTTACTAACAAGTTAGCTCACCACAGTATTCATAAATGTTGGTAGAAGACATGAGATTCCAGGGTCAGAGACAAAAGATTTTATTACAGCATATTTGCATGGAAAACAGCATGAGCATCAGAACATTTGCATCAGTTCCTCTGCCCCAAATTCCCAAAAGGGCTTTATGGACAGGCCCCTATAAATACCTGATGATCAGTGGTTGAATTATAGAAAAGGAACTCTGAGCTTAAGAATCTTTTATAGTGGTCAGTAATCATGCCTGTTCTTTATTCTTGAGAAAGACACCATCTCTATGTCCCAAGACTGTCTTTGCTATACCAACATCCTTAAAAAGAGAGTCCCTATGAAGAATAGTAAGATCCTCACTTGCAAGACATGCAGAACCATGACAGGCCCATGGAAATTAACTGCCAACAATAGCCATAAAGATGATACACACTTGTGGTCTCCAGAGAAAAAGAGAAAGAAGTGAAGCTGAAGCAATGAAAGTTGTAACTTACTTTTCTGCTGTTAGCAATTTTGAATAATGTCCTTCTTAAACCTACCATAGTCCAACACTGAAATTAAAAATTGGAGGAGGCCACTCTTTTAGCCTTTGGATTTCTATGGTGAGCAACCATGTTAGACACAAATATACTCAGAATGCTCTCATGATCTAGAAGTTTCTAAACAACAATTAAACACAAAATGCAAAGTACTAAGACCTATGAGCAATATACAATTTAAAAAATATCAATGTAAGAAACAACTAGGGAGGAAATAAATATTTTCACTAATAATATCGATTATTATTGAATGGTTATAATACAACAAAAATATGCTAAAGATCTAAATAAGTAATCTAATTTGGGTTTACAAATAAGGTAATAAATAGAATTTCAGAGAAATTAATTTACTCACTAAGGGCTATATAAACAGGAAGATAGTTGGAAAGTAAATAACAAGAACTGATCTCTTACCCAGCCCATCAGTTTGTCCAGCAACAAGACAAAGGAAGATCACACCCAAAGAGTCAAAGTCACTGTTGATGAAAATGTACATTGGTCCGTCTTTATAGAAAACAGTCTGAAGGCCCCTCAAGTAATTTAAAATAGAACAATTATATGATCCAGAAATCCTATTTCAGGGTATTCTTCCAAACAAACTTAAATCAAAATCTCAAAGAGGTATGTCCACTGGTGGCTAGCTGGACAAAGAAAATGTTACAGCTACATATAATGGAATACTATTCAGCCTTTAAAAAGGAAATTTTGCCATTTGCCATAAGATGTATGGACTTGAAAGATATTATACTAAGTGAAATAAGCCAGGCACAGAAGAACAAATACTATGTGACCTAATTTATATTTAGAACCTAAAATAGTTCAAACTCATAGAAGCAGAGAGGAAAATAGTAGTTTCCAGGGCCTTGGGGAACAGAGAAATGGACAAGGAATGGTCAAAAGGGAACAAAGTTTCACTCATACAAGATAAAAAAGTTCTGGGGATCTACTCTACAGCAGAGTGGCTATACCTAACAACATTATATTGTATACTTAAATTTGTAAAGAGGGCAGATATTATGATAAGCTCTTTTACCCCAAATAATAACAATAATAATAAAAGTGGCAGGAGGAAATTTTAAGAGGTGAAGAAATACCCATGGCATTGATGGTTATGACGATTCCATGGGTAATGAGTTTCACAAGCTTGAATTGTATACCTTCAATGCTGTTAGTCAGCCTTTTATCCTTGTGACCAAAAGATCTAACAAGAACAACTTAGAGGAGGCAAAGTCTATTTTGGACTCAGAGTTTCAGAGGTTCAGTTCATGGTCTCCATTGCTCCGGGCCTGAGGTGAGGCAGGACATCATGGCAGGAGGCACTGCAGAGGAAAGCTGCTAGTCCATGACACCCAGGAAGCAGAAAGAAAAAGACAGGAGGGCCAGGGACAAGGTATACTTCATCAGTCACACCCCACCTGCCTACTGTTACCACCCAGTCGTCCATTCAAATTATTAATCAAATGGGTCAATCCGTGAGGTGAAGGCTCTCGTGGTCTAATCATTTCACCCATGGACAATCCTGCATCGTCACAGGAGCTTTTGGGGGACCCCTCATGTCCAAACCATAACATATGTACAGCTTTCTCCTTGTCATCACACCTCAATAAAGTCGTTTTTAAAAATCTCATTCAGGAGCTAACCATGTAGAACATGAACAAACTTCAAGAAAATCCCACTGTAATTAGGTATATGCTGATGATTTGCCACTACATTGCTCCCAGTACTTTGTCTCCTCTGCCTTGTCAAAGTTTTAATCCTGTTGGAAATGAGAGGAATATATTCCTTAAGGATGAGCAGGTGTGTTTCCTACAGTGTGAGAGAAGAAACCAGCAGCTGTAGTGTGGCCATTGAGAGTAGCAGAGAGGTCACAGCTATTCGTCTTGTTGGGAAGTAGAGTGTATTAGTCAGAGGATGTTAAGCTCTGTTGCAGAAATTAATAAATCTCAAGATCTCAGTGACTTAATACAATGAGAACTCATCTTTTGCTCATACATATTAAGTTCAACACACATGTTCATGGTTGGGCAGTTTTGCTCAATCACAAGGTGCTGTTTTAGTTGTAGGTCTGTCCTCTCTAATTAAAGACCTCAAAGATGACTATGAAAGGAGACAAGGAGGATTGTCAGTGCAAGATTATGCTGGACCAGGCCCAGAAACGGGCACATCCCTTCCACCCACATTCCAGGGACCAATGATAGACCTATACCCCTTCAGTCTCATCTTTTCCACCACACAGGCTCAGCCAAATCACTTGGGGTCAGACTCCCATATCAGTGTTTCCAGTATTCTCCCAGTAAGTCCGGGGCCCTGTGCAGCTCAATCTTGACACTGCATCATTTCAAATAAACATTGAGGTGACTATGGTGGACTTTACTCTCAAGTTATGTTTTCCCAAAAATCAAAAAAGGAGACATAACCTTAATTTTCTGAATATATGCTCCAAATGTTCTCCCCCCCATCGCTATTCCTTCCACACAGAGAGAAGACATCCCTTGAAATTCCTAGACTCAACATTCACTTCCAAAACCCCACACCCGCCCCCCCCCACCCCGACATTCAGACTTATGGCTTTTCTGACTTTCCTTTTCCCTGCTTCTGTTCCACATTACAGATCAACTTGGCCCCCCTCACTCACTTCTCTAGTGTTCTCTGTGCATCATCCACCGCCTAGATTCTCCCCATGGAGAGCACATAGGCTGACCCAGCAAGAAAGAATCTTTTCCGGAAAGAAATAGTCAGGGGTGGGAGGTTGCAAATACACCCACAGTCATAATTTACTGTAAATGCCAAACATATTTAAAAGCAATAGAAGCCAGCTTGCATCCTAAAGGGTTATGAACTTGGAAAGACCAGGGGGTTTAAATGTCTCATTTAACTGAAAATCCACTTATATTTGTCAATCTTACTTTTCTCTGTACCCGCAGTTCTTGGCACAGAGAAGGTTCTTAATTGCCTGAGGAATAAAGGCAAATGATTCAGTTGCTAAAACAAATATAACAGCAGCCCTATCACAGAATCTCTGCCTAGGAAGCAATCTGACCAGACACTTGATTCCATCAGTCTCCAAATTAGCCATCAGCTCTTAGAGGAGAATAAACTCTCCCAGTGCCTTTCAGAAATTATCCCAAATTAATTGGGATGTCAGGACAAAATGCTTTTTAAGCCACTGAAAGGAAATCAATCTTAAGGGACATTTGTGTACCGGGCAGAATGTCCCAAGTGCCTTCCCTCTTCTACTGACATAGTGCCACCTGTTTGGCAAGGGCCTGGTCAGTCCTCATCTCCTCCAGGTAAACCTTTCCATGCTCCAGTCCTCAGGAAATGCCACTTTCTACTGTCCCCTCGGACATCTGGCATGTGCTTTCTCCCACTGTGGATCACCACTCAATGTTTGCATCCCTTCCCCAAGGAGGTGGAACCCTGCATGAAAGCAGGGACTGAATGCACACTCTTCCCAGCCCAGGCCAAAGCCATTTCTGTCTCCTCACCAACCCATCTATCATCGCACACAGTTCTGTACTTGAAACATCCCAACTTAGTGTTGGATCTTTTTTTTTTGTTGCCTTATCATAACTCAAATATTTTACATCTTAATCTTAGATCCACAGTTTATGGTAAAAATGAAGAATCTGCCTGAAATAATGAGAAGTGCCAAATCTGTGGTGTGTATGTTGAGACCCAAGTAAAGCGTGCAAGGGCCCATCAGCCCTTTCAGCAGGCCTCTGAATGGTTAGGTGCCAGGCACTATTTGCAAGTGAAGATTAGTCTTCCTAAGTTGCTATTTAGTCTATGAAGATTAGTCCTCCTAGCTTCACATGGCACAGACAGGGCCTGCTCATGGGTAGAACTCTGGGTGATAACTAAAAGATTTAACAATGCACATGGTGTGCCATGGGTCCTGACCCATCGGAGCAGATACTGTCTACTGCAGTGACTGGCATGAGCCAGGGAATCCAGCTGCTGTGCAAGACACTGCTTATTAGTCTAAAGGAAGGCCTGCAGCATCCCAGAGGCCAGACCCTGCCAGGTAGGTTGGCAGCAACAGGGGGAGGTGCTCTTAGGCTGCTCACCAATAGCCCTTTCAGTATTTAATACCTACCTCAGGCACACTGATGCTCAGCAGCTGATTACTGGCCTTAGTAACAGCTGTTCCCTAAGCAAGAACAAAGACCTTTTATCAGTAGAGTACTTCTTTACATAAGTCATGATTTCTGGCTCTGTCACTTACATCATTTTCCAAAGATAAAAGCATCATGAGAGTCTCTTTCCAATCATAAGTCAGTGCCCAGAAAAAAATAACTCACCTCCAGCTCTATTACAGCAAAGTCCAAGATAAATAAATCTATCCCCAATTTCAGTCTTTATGTCCCCAATCATACAGCTATATCAATCTGAAAATGTCTATTAAAATATCTAATGAAATTTCTGATTCCCTGTCTATGCCTCTCTCTGCCCCCTTGACACCGCTTCATTTTTCCTCATAGTACTTAACCTAACCTAAAATTATTCTACATATCAGTTTATTGTTACACTATAATGTATGCACCATGAAAGCACAGGTTTTTGCTTTCTCCTGAATCCCAGAGTCCTAGAATAGGACCTGTCCCAAAGTAAATTCTCAGGCATTTGAAGGAATAATTGATTTTTTAACCCATTAAACCATAGTCACCTTCTGAAAATCCTCCTCTAATATGTGCACATGCTATCTTGACACAACGTTGCTTCTGTGACTCTTAAGGGATCATTTCATCATTGAATTTTTATCTTCAAAAACATCCTCCATGCTATTTAAAGCAGGGAAGAAAAGAGTAATCTTATAATAAACCACTTAAAAAGCACAGGTGATTCTCATCACAGAGTCCTGGATTAATTACAAAGCTGATGTCTGAATGAGGATCCATCACTATGGTCTTGTTTCATAATAGTGCCCAAGGGTTCAGTGCTGTGCTATCCAATATGGCAGCCAGTAGACATGTGGGGCTACTGAGCAAATTGTGGACAGTCTGCATTGAGATGGGCTTTAACTGTAAAATACACCAGACTTCAAAGATTTAATATGAACATATGTTTCATTGGTCAATTTTATTATAGATTATATGTTGAATAATTATATTTTGATATATTTAAATAATATATTTATCAAACTATATTAAAATTAACTTCACCTATTTCACTTTTTAAAAATGTGACTACTCGAACATTTGAAATTACATGTGTAGCTCACATTCTATTTCTATTAGAGAGTCATTAACCTACTTGCCCAAGTCCCAGGGAACGTTGAGGAAGACTCAGAAGCATACCCCTGGAGCCAGACCTGTCTCCACTCACACTTCCTTCCATTGCCAACCCTGGCCTGGATTGACTAGGTAGCTCTCTACCAGAGGCAGTAAAGACAAACAATGAGAGTAAGACATCCTTGGCACTCAGCTCCACACTTGGTAGTGTGCCACTTTGGGCAGCTCCTTTTAAACTTTCTTCACCTAATCTCTCCCATCAGTAAAATTGAAAAAGTGTATCACATACCTCAATAACTTTTAAGGATGCAGTGGACTAGTTGATATAAAATCTTTAGAATGGTTCCTGGCACACAGTCAGTGCCATATAAGTTGACTCCTAGCATCATTATTAAATGTTCATCTGCTTTAAACTGAAGGTCAGAAGTTTTAGTAATGATGAATAGTGTCGGTTCATGAGTCATTTTTGTAAATAGATCTTTCTACATTCAGAAGTACTGGTCAGACCTACCAATTCATTTTTGTCCCCAACAATCCTGTTTTGGTACACGGAGATTATTTTATGTATGAAGTGTCATGTTACATGAAAATTCAAACACTGTTAGTGAACAAAGAAACATGAAAAAAAAAACTATTTCTTCCATTTATCAATTTATCACCAAAACCAAAAGCAAATGGATTCTATTTCCTCAGTTACACAGGAGGTGTGCATGCACACCGTGCGTGCTCACATGTCTACCTTGAATGACCAAGGTGACTAATACTTCCACCATGGTTGAAGGGTTACCATGGAAACATATCTACAAGAATTTAAAGACTGCTGAATCCATTCTCCTCAATTACTTACTGAGGATCTGTGATTTCTTGACTTGCAAAAAAAGCCACACTAAAAATTAGAAGCTACATTAGTACTTCTACCAAATATATCGAGCCAACTCATCCACAAAGCTTTAGACAATACTCAGCCTTTTTAGGTACTAGAGAGTTTCAAAGTACTAAATGAACAAAAAAAGCAATTCATTTAGCAAAGGATGCTGCACGCGTAATAAGGAATTAGAATTCTGGAAGAAATACAAATTAGAAATAATCTGAAATAATACTTCCAATTACAGCTCTAGCTCATAATATAATTAACATATCCTCTGAGTTTTACTGCTCATCATGATAATTAAAATAAAACCCCTTCTGCTTTAGCCAATATGATTCTCCTGAAAGCAAAAACGACTTTCAACAAATTTCAAATGCTCAAGATGAGCACTTTAAACAAATGAAGACACTTTTCTTGAAAGGGAAGTTCCTAGCCATTTTCTAGTTTGCACCAAGATATAATCACATCAGAGACAGAATTGATTTAATTATCCTAATGGCAAATTCAAATTGCATTATAATTGCTAATTTCAAATTATCTGGCAGTGTGTGTGTGTGTGTGTGCACCCATGTAAGCACATGGATGCACACAGAGAATGAATTGACTTCAGTAGGTTGTGCCTAATTGATTCATTACCTTTAGTGCCAAATCTTATCCTGAAGTGCTCATGCCAAATAAGCCAAAGCCTCTTCCCCATTTCGTCCGCCTGCTCCATTCCCTAATACAGACGAACATTAAATTATTAGGCAAAGGAGAAAAACTTCCTCATTGAGTGGCAATTTGAAAATGGTCAGGGAAAATTCAAGCAGTTTTCTCATGCATGAGCTACCTATAGACCACCAGAAACTCCCTATCAACAAATATAAAGGCAGGCAGAAGATACTACAAGGAGTGGTTCAGTCAACTTTCAGACCTGGTAGAAAAAAGAAAAAGTATTTAAATTCAAAACCTTGCTTTGAAGGCTGCCAGCTTGTGGAATTTTCAGTAGACTTATGGTTCGTGATTAAGGGCTTTATATTTCATTTGCTATATTCCCTCTTGTTATTAGTTCATTCTTAAATAGCTTTATAATTCTATGGGAAGGAGAAGAAAAACATGTAAATATTAAACTGATAAGATTTGTTTAAACCTAGGATAGCCAAAGCAGAATATAGGATGAGCATCCCTAATCCAAAATTCCAAAATCCTACGTACTCTAAAATCTGAAACAGAGTTGATGTGATGCTGTAAGTCATTAATTCCACACCTGACCTCATGTGATGGGTCACAGTCAAAGTACAAGCACAGAAACTTTTTGTATAGAATTATCTCTGGGCTACGTGCATAAAGTGTGTATGAAACAAATTACTTTATGTTTAGGCTTCGGGCCCATCCCCAAGACATCTTATTATATATGTCAATATCCCCAAATCCAAAATCTGAAACACTTCAAGAATTTCAGACAGGGGATACTGAACTTACATAGATAAGAAATCATATCTCTCTTCTCTTGAATCTCAGATCTAAGTTTTTTCCTTCCTTTTAAAATAAATGACAGGAAAAGAATTAGAATCACCTGTCATGAGAGAGCTACATGTAACTTAGAAAATGCAGAACCTCATCAACACAAACTGGTTTCCACTGCAAGTGGGGGTGGCCACCAAGTCACAGGCTCTCACAGTGACAAAACGGTGGTAAAAATTGGGATAAAAGAGGAGCAGTGCATTAGAATGCAAGAAAATACATGGGCTGCAAGAATCGTCCTAACTCTTGAGCCAAGATTACAAGTTTCTTCCTCATTAGAATGAATTTTGTAAGCCCCCAAAAGACAGACAAAAATAAATAAAATATATAATAATAATACTCTAAAGCTTAAGAATAAGCAGCCACACACAGTGGTACACAACTATAAGTCCAGTTACTTAGGAGACAGGAGAATCACTTGAGCCCAGAAGTTCAAGGCCAGCATGGGCAACATAGGGAGACCTTGTGTCAAAAAGAAGAGAGAATAAAACAGTAAACATAAGTTAGCACTGGATTTTTTTCCCATGCTGTCCTTATTTAAGGTATTTGAATCTCCATATTAAATAATTTATCAGTTGTGATTTATAAGAGTTAAGAATATAAATGTGATTGTTTGATTACTTTTGAAAACAGTACTTGATGTTTAAGAGAGTATGGTTTATGTACGCTGTAATTTTATGTTTATGAGATCTACTGAGGTCACTTAAATACTTAGCCATTATTTGCCAGTTTTTCAAAATCAATACTTTAAAAAAATATTTGAGGATACTCCTGTTTTTAAATGTATAAATATGTCTGAAAATGCTTAAAGGAATTTAATTCATTGAGTAAATGGTGGGGGTTTTGGTTTGGGGGTTTGTGTGTGAGTGTGTGTGTGTGTGTGTGTGTGTGTGTGTGGTGCTGGGATTGAACCCAGAATTTGTGCCTGTGAGGACTACCA
Organism: Spermophilus citellus; assembly: GCF_964194105.1. Lineage (NCBI taxonomy): Eukaryota > Metazoa > Chordata > Mammalia > Rodentia > Sciuridae > Spermophilus > Spermophilus citellus. The sequence goes on from NC_138183.1 coordinate 81,747,610, forward strand.
ACTGAGCTATATCCCTAGCCCGAGAACAAATGGAGTTAATTTTGTATAATTTGAAAACAAATCAAAGTAAAATGCACTTCTTTTTTTTTTTTAATATTTTATTTTTTAGTTATCGGCGGACACAACATCTTTGTTGGTATGTGGTGCTGAGAATCGAACCCGGGCCGCACGCATGCCAGGCGAGCGCGCTACCGCTAAGCCACATCCCCAGCCCAAAATGCACTTCTTTTACAAAAAAAAAAGTAGACTTACAAAAAAAATTTATATTAAAAGGCTGAGAAAAAATTGTTTTTATATTTTTCAGCTTTAATAACTTCAGCATCAATTAAAACAAGCAAGTATAAATATTTCTTTGCCTCCAGAAAGTCTCTAACAAATACTTGAAAACTGCATTGCATTGAAAAAAAGTAAGTGTGTCATAAATCACTGTAGTATTGCTGAAAGAATGAGAAATACTGACATAGAATAGCCCACCAGCTGGCCAACATCATATTACACCTTTCTCCCACATTATATGTTGAGTTTTCTGCCTTAGAATTGCATGATTTGGAAAGGCTCTCGTATATATAATGTTGAGTATTAAAGTGTAAAACAGCCAGGCACAATGGCACATGCCTGGAATCCTAGTGGTTGGGGAGGCCGAGTCAGGAGAATCACAAGTTCAAAGCCAGCCTCTGCAACTTAGTGTGGCCCTATACAACTTAGTGAGACCCTGTCTCTAAATAAAATATTTTTTAAAAGGGTTGGGGGTGTGTCTCAGTGGTTAAGCACCCCTGGGTTCAATCCTTGGTATAAAACAAAAACAAAAGCGCAAAACAGTGGATAATAGTTTATTAGCTACAATGTGGATTAGCTGCCATAACTCAAGTGTCCAATCAGTCAGCGCTCAGGGCTAACAAAATTGCTGCCTCATGGTTCAGAGACCTTCTCTAGAAGGGAAGAAGGTATCCTTTCTTTTTGGGCCACAACTCAAAAATTGCCTGTATCACTTCAGTTTATATCTCATGAGCTATCACTTGGTCATATGGCCACATTTATCAGCAAGTAATGCTTAGAAATTTAGTCTTTTGAGTGTCCTTGTGCCTAGATAAAACTTCTATCATTAAAGAAAGAGGAAATAATGGATATTCAGGACTCCTAGCCTCCCTTTCACAAATATGCCCCTTTAAATGTTTAAAAAAGAAGTAAAAATGGTTCATCTGTTTACATTCATGCAGAAAAAAAAAGAAACAAACAAGATACATACAATAAATTATTGCCTTCATAACATCAACTCACAGTCCAATGTCAGTATGTAATGAAGTTTATCTCGGTATAAAAGTTGAATTTTAAAAAGGACAAATGGTTAGTCATAGATTTATGTTTATTCAATTTAAAGTATCCTCTATTGTTCCCTTTCTCCTTTGTGAAGTCAAAATGTCCTTTATTCCATGCAATAATATTGATGCTAAATGGCAATATATTTTTCCATTTTGTAAAGGTTTACACAACATGTTCCATGTTTATGGAGCACCAAGCACTATACAAAATGTCAAGGATCCACTGGTTATAATTGTCCTTTGCTTCCAAAATTTATAATCTAAAGAAAAGATGGATGATTAATAGAGTTTCAAACTAGGATCTTTCCTAAAAATAATGTAGAAGATACTAGAAGAGAATATTCCGAGGGATTTAATTTGAAGTAGGAAGTCAACAATGGCTTCAAGAAAGAAGGGATATTTAAGATACATTCTGAAAATGAATAGCAGTGAGCTAGAAGACTAGTAAAGGAGAGGGCTGTAGGCTGGTGGGTCGGTATTGCAGAGGTGAAGGAGGAAGAGTCTGGTCAATGAATGGTCCAAGAAGAATGTTCTATGGCCAGAACTAAGTAATCACAAGGAATCATAGCAGCGGGGTCACCATGGAACAGGTAGAGGGTCTCAAAAGTTATGCACAGATTTCAGATTTGCATCCAAGGACAATGAGAAGACATAGAAAGGGTTTCAGCAGGAAAACAAAATTTGATTTACATTTTTAAAAAGGTGCTCTGGCTGGGAGTGTGAAGAATGAACAAGGGAATATAGATGATGAAGTAATCTGGTCAAGAGGTTGGGGGGGGGGAATACAGGCAGAGAGGATGGCAAGAAGGGCACAGAGATTTGCCTCTTGGGTAGATGACTGTGAGACATGTGACTCTGGGAGACAGAAGCAAGACTGATTAAGATGGGCCCTGAAGTCAGACTGACTGGGGTCAAACCTGGCTCTATGCTGGCAGTTAACCTTGTCTCCTAGTCTCAGTTTCTTCATCTATAGAAGAGAAAGTATAATACTAACTGTACCTCAAACATGGTGAGAAATGAGATCATTCATTTAAATGGAATGATGATTGGATGTATAAACATTACTGCTTTATTACTGTTGTTTCCATTACTAGTGTTATTCATAATAGAATAAAAGCCAAGACTCTTGGGGCTGGGGTTGTAGCTCAGTGGTAGAATGCTTGCCTGGCACATGTGAGGCACTGGGTTCAATCCTCAGAGTCACATAAAGATAAATAAATAAAAGTCATTGATTGTATCTAACTACAACTAAAAAATTTTTTTAAAAAGCCAAGACTCATCAGATTCTGGTTTGGGCAAATTATTTCAGGATAAAGAAACAGAGAAGAACGATTAGCAGACTTCTCAATTTGGCAATATGTTTTTCACATATCAAAATCCTACCACATACAGTTATTAGGAAAAGTCCTTATAGAAATACATTTTTCAAGATCTCATCTTATTCCTGGGATCCAGGCTCAATTTTCATATCTTAACACCGCTAGTCCTGGCATATTTACAAATTCATAATGAATAATTATCAAGATATTAGACATAGGGGCTGGAATTGCGGCTCAGTGATAGAGAGCTTGCCTCGCATGTATGAGGCACTGGGTTTGATTCTTAGCATCACATATAAATAAATGAATTAAATAAAGGTCCATCAACAACTAAAAAATATTTAAGTATTAGACATAAAAGTCCTGGAGTTTTCTAATTTTCCTTTCTTCAAGGTCCATCCCTACATCTTATTTCTTTCATCCTAAACAACAGAGAGATCCAGCTTCCTTAAGGAATTCTTCAGACTACCCAAATGATATTTCATGTAAACCACTCTAGAGAAAGAAACTTGCATTTTCATTTTATCAGTACTTGAGGTAAGCTCTGTGCTTAGTGCTGAGGATTCAGGGTAAGGAAGCAGAGCCTCCCTCGTGAAGTTCAAGGTCTCATGTGAAACTTCTCCTGGATTCATGCATTGCTTAGATGTGGCCCATCCACAGTTATTCAGACACTGGAGAAAATGATAGTGCATGTTGAAACTCTCACACTGCTCCAATGTTTAAATCTTCTTTATATGACAGACCTCAAACTTTAAGGTTTCTTATAAGACCATTTGAAATAGGTCCCAGTGGGCTCATGGCACTACACACAGGTGTCATTTTTAACCAGATTTCAGCACTGAAATTGATTTCATGAAAATAAAGGCTATGTATGTCAATAACACAAGAAGTTTTATTTTACATTTGTACTGTCTAGTTAGAAGAAAAAGAGAAAAGTCAATCACCTTCTATCCTTGATTCCAAGACTTATTTCCATACAAGATCACATGTTTGAGGTTGAGGTGCCTTTATACTGTTATACACACTTATTCTGGTGGCTTTTATTTTCCTGGAAAGGTGTTCTCAAATCAATGCAATGGTGAATAGTCAATGCTGACTTAGAAGTGGAGAAATGCAATACAAGTCCTTGACTAACTTGATAAAAGACAGGGGGAGGGGAGAGGGATGGGCAACTAAGCAACTAGATTTCTTGCCTCAGCTCCTCTGCCAGCTAGCTCCTAGCCACCTAGCCTGGGACATCTGCCCAGTCGCTTCAGTCCTCTGGTCTGTCACCCCATCTATGCAACGAAGGTTTGCATTTGTGTTTCTCGAACTTTGTAGTAAGGAACTAAGTTTTTAAATTTTTCCATCAGCTAAGGATGAACACATTCTTGAACAACAAGAAAAGTCCTCTGATGCCACAGTAATGTTAAATAGCTATAAGAATTTTTAAACTTACTCTTAATTTCTCTAGCAGTCTCGTGTGCACAGACTGCATGGGGCCACACACCTGCGTTTTGAGTGGCACTGACTTGACTACTATGACAGATTCACTATGTAGATTAGATAGTGATTCTACAAATGATTTTTCACATTCATTTATTTCATTTGGGTAAAATAATCAGCTTACATTTTCCAGCTAGACAGTAACTAAGCAATGAAAATCCAAAAAATTCTAGGGAAGTGCTGTTTTAAAAAGATCTCACTCATGGGGGTTTCCAGAGAACAATGACATGGATAATTCAACTGACGATGACTGACAAATGACCATCAATGCAGAAGATGCCTTTTGGGCCACACTAATCTCAACTTTTTCCTCTCAATGAATAAAACAAAAAAAATTGACAAAATATGAGTTTATCAGTTACTTCATTAAAAGTGTGAATTTACTATCAGGAATATTACTCTTTTGCTAGAAATATCAGTCCCTGTTCCAGGGAAGGAAATTTTTCAAGAGGAGGAGATTGATACATGGTGGTTTGTTCTAGGATGTGTTTCCTCTGCAGCATCAAGTCCATTTAAGAAAGATAACTACTTAATGGCTATAATAGCCATTAATGGCGCAAAGCCATTGCAGTGAATGGGAGCACAGCCTGGTGAGGATGCACCAAAATGCAAGGGTCTTCACAAACAGGAAACCCTGTTGCATTTCTTAATGACTCACACCAAGGTAAATGTACAAAAAAAAATATGTGCTTGCTCTTCCTTTTTTTTCCTACCAGTCTGGCAACTGGGAAAAATGCTAAAAAAAAAGCCCTAAAAATTGCCCAATTCACTCTCTCAAGTTGAAGAAGCGGGAATTGCTTCAAATTCAAGAAAGTTTCTCCTGAACAGGTGAATGTCAGTTACCTCCTGGATGTCTACTAAAAGTTTAGTTTGGGAGGTAAGAGCAACAATCAGAGGTTGCTCAGTTCTTGAGCCCCAGGCTGATAAGTATGTGGAGGGCTTATTAATATATGATTGCTGGCTCTACTCCAGAATTCTTGTTTCAAAGAGCCACGATGGGAGTACAATGTGGCCTTCACAATTAGGTTCCAGGAGGTGCTAATGCTGTTGCTCCTGATCCTAGGAACACACTTTGACAATCACTGGTAGAAACATGTGTTGACAGAATACAGACGACTTCAGAGGTCATGTGGTCCAAACCTTTCATTTTATAGGCGAGAAACCTGAGTTCAGAGAGAATGTCTTGGTCATATACCAGTACTCAGCCTCTGCTCGTTCTCTCTCCCACACACCTATAAAATCAGTTTAGGTTTCCAGAGCTTAATCTCACTGTTCATCTCATAATTCTCCCACACACCTATAAAATCAGTTTAGGTTTCCAGAGCTTAATCTCACTGTTCATCTCATAATTCTCTATAGTCATGGACCACCTAACAATGTTTCCTTCCATAATAGACTCCAAACATGATGGTGGTTCCATAAGATTATAATGGAGCTGAAAATTTTCTATCACCTAATATTTTTAATGTATCTTTTCTATGTTGAGATATGTTGATATGCACAAATACTTACCCTTATGTTACAATCGCCTCCAGTATTCAGGACAGTACTGTTCTGTCTAGGTTTATAGCTGAGGGACAACGGATTACACCATACAGGCTTACTGTATAGTCAACGTCCACATTGAGGTCTGGGTCAGCGCTCTCTACGAAGTTCAGACATGGAAATTGCTCAACAGCATTTTTAAGAACAGGCCACCACATAAAGGGAGGCACACTGTATTTTGGGTGCATATTAGGTCCCTGCTCTCTGAGTAGGGGCACCAGCAGAGGCTTCATGCTGTTGATCTTCATGCACTGCCTGACAGCACCATGGAAAGCGGAGTAAGGGGATTGAACTTGGGACATGTTTATGGCTGATGTTTAGGTGCTCCTGGAGAAGTGACCTCAGAAAAGGAAACAGTTTCCATTAAGTAAAACTGGGTCATAAACTAATCAGATTTCTTCTCCTGCCTTTAATTCTCCATCTTCTCATCACTTTTCACTGTTGTTTGTTATTAATTTCCTTTTTCTAGGGGGTAGGGGTCCCACAATTCCAAGAATATTGCTTTGTCTCATCTACCTTGACCCTCTTCATATTGGACTCCTTAAGCCCAAGAGACACACCCTGGAAGGCAACAAGGTGACAAAGATCTGGTTCTTCTAGTCCCTGAAAATTGTTCACTAATAATTGAATGAATGTCAACTTAACCTCACTCCTAGATTGCTAGGAAAGTATAAATTCTGCAAAATTTGAACCATATATGGAATGTATTTCCATGCCAGAAATTCCCATAAGCAATTTTAATTTTCTTAAACTCAAAAGTATGTTTGAACTTGTTCATCCATTCTATTGTTAAAATTGATTATGTTTAACACTAAGAGGACTGACCAATATATTTAATATCTGGTATAGTTCAGCAGAAACAGAACTCTGAAAATCATGATGACTTTTTCATCTGTAAAATGGGTGTATATAGATGTATTCATTGAAAAATATTTGATATTTGATATTCAAGTGGACTGCATCATTTGATTGGTCAGACATCATTCTGGCTTCTCAGGGGTTGCGCTGTGCCATACAGTGCCAGGCACAATTTTGCTTCAGGGCCAGGACTTAGGAACGGAACAGGCACAGCTCCTGTCTCACAGAACTTGTCATCTAGCAGACAAGCCAATGAATAAACAAGTAAGAATTCCAGTTTAATTCCAAAATCAAAACAGTGAAGAAACAAAACCAAGTAATAGAAACAAACAATGAAAAGCAAAAGATGCAAAGGTATCGTGATCAGGAAAGGCCTTGTAGAGAGGAACTTCTGAGCCTAGATGTGAAGATAAAGAAGAAACAGCCATCGACTTGGAGGGAGAGTAGGGAACAGAAAAGAATGTTCTAGGCAGAAGGAGCAAACCCAAAGATCCACAGGCAAAAAAAAAAAAAAAAAAAGTTGGAGTGTTCAAGGAAAAAGAAGGTGAGTATGACTTCAGCACAATGAACCAGAGGAAGAGTGACCCTATTTGCACTGGAAGAGGCAGGCAGGCATTTGGAGTTGACTCCAAGGGCAAGGTTAGACACTGAATTTGAGCAAGGTAGTGATATAAGTTTAAGATGAACAAAAAAAAAAGGCAAATGTGGACAGTGGGAAGTTGGGAGGACAGTGCAGTAAAGCAGAGGGGTAGTGGTGGTCCTGCCTGAGATCACAGCTTTGGGAAGTGGAGGTAATGATGAGATTTGGGAAACGCTTCAGCAGTAGAGATAGTGCCAGAATATGGGTTGTGGAAGTTTCCTGGGATGCTAGACACATGTGTGAAATGCTCCTATCCCTATAAAATAAACTCATGATAAAACACAAGATGTTAATTACAATGCAATTAAATATGGCTTCCATTAAAAGCATCAGCTTCCTTTTCTTCTCATGCTTCGATCATCTGAAAGCTTGCATTTAGATTTTTCTTTCAGTTTGTATCTCCTGACGCATTTAGAACAGACTACCTTTGTCATTTGGAGTGTCTAAGCATCATCTTGAATTCCAAGAAAGGTGGAAAGCAGCTGAGTCCCCTTCCTATGGGAGAAGCCTCAGCTAAAAGAATTTTATTCAACTAGCACTGAAAATAGATAGTCCACGGGCATGGTGGCACAGGCCTGTAATCCCAGGTGTCACCGGAGACTGAAGCAGGAGGATTGGGAGTTCAAGCCCAGCCTCAGCAACTTAGCAAGGCGCTAAACAACTCAGTGAGATCCTGTCTCTAAATAAAATAAAAAATAGGGTTGGTGATGTGGCTTAGTGGTCAAGTGCCCCTGAGTTCAATCCCTAGTACCCAAAAGGAAAAAAAAAAAAGGAAAGAGGTAATACAACCCATGTTCCATGCACCACTCTTAATGCTTTAAAAATAATGACCCATTTTATTGAATTCTCATAATAGTATAAACCTAATATGTTTGTAATTCCCATTTACTAGATGAGAAAAACTAAGGTACGTTCAACATACATTCAAGGATGCATCATGTAGCTCATCAGTAGAAGAGCCTAGAAAGCTCTAAACCCAGAGCACTGGCTTTAGGAATGCACTTCTAACCACCATGCAATACTGCCTCCTGGTAACTGAGTACAGTCAGACAGCCTGAGGTTTTGCAAAGTGACCAAAGATGTAGGAAATGGGCACAGGTGACTTGCAGTGCTGTTATGGAGGTTAAGTGTCCAGCACAAGCAGCAACTTGATGAGGATTGTAGAGTCCCCTAGCTGTGTTTTTGGCAGCCTGGTCTGATACTGGTGTTTGCTATGTCAAGATTCCCTTGGGTCCTGCCTTTTTGCTGAGTCTGCTCTCTAATTCCCATTGATTCAGAGCTTTCTGCTTCCCTTCCAATAAATCATTCTTCTGCTTAAATGATCTGCAACCAGAACCCTGGCCAACATGGCTAATTGATGGATGTATCAGCAGAGAGCCAAATGCTCATAATGAAAGTCAGGGTTCCCGCAGAGGCTCCTGCAGTTCTTTCTACCTTTAGAGCCCTGGATTTCTACTAGTACACTTCCTTCCTCCGTTGCCATGGCTGCCTGGCTCCCAGGGATCCCTACCTCAGGTCATCTGCACTCAGGTGACAGCCATGTCTGTGATGCACGGCCCCTGGCCAGAACCCACAGATCTAGGAGTACACCCTGACCATGGTACACCTGACAATGTGGAAGTCTTCTGCTTCCACAGGGCTATGGAAGTCAGCCCAGAGGGTTCTGATGCTCAGAAGGGAGTGGACTCAGGCACAGTGATAGCTGTGCCTGGAGAGGGTCCACCCCCCGCCCCAACTGCCTTGGCACTTGCTCTTTCCTCATTCTCCATTATTCAATCCTTTAATTCTTTGAAATGGCCTGATGAGAACCTTTCCCAAAAAAGGCTCCTCTTTGTTACAAGTCAACTTCTGTCTTTAGTAACATCATAACTTAGCTACAGTGATTCACTGAAAGCCCTTTTCTCTGCCTCCCCATCTCCCTGACACCCACAGATAGGAGTTCTTACAATAATATTTTCTCCTTGTGATTCAGGTATCATAGGAAAAGATAAAGCAAAAGATGACATAAACACGAAATCATCTTTCACAAAGACCAAAAATAAATAAATAACAAGACCCCTTCAGTGTTAAAACATTTTTTACCTTGCTTTTGCCAAACTCCATTATCCAATTTTTCCATTTTATATCTGCTCACAGTTTAAGACTCATTAAAGCCTCAAAAATTTCATCCTTTAATGACAAGCTTTAGAAACGCAGCTCTTTGGGTACTTAGATGTGAGTGAGTGATTTGAATTAGTGGGGTTGGTATCTTTGTTTTAAATGGCTTAAATATCTTAAAAGGTACAGTCCTCCACTAAAAGCTAGGCCCCTTGAAGAAATGGCTGAATGCTCCCAAGGGGACGGGTGGGGACAAAATGAGCCTGGAGCATCTTGTTATACCAGGAAGTAAACAAGTGCTCCCCAAAAATGCTGAGAACGTGTCACAGTGACACAGAAGCCAACTTGAAGGGGATCTCAGGACACATATCTGGTTCATTCTGCATACCAAAGGAGTCTGTTTATACAGTGACAAATGAATAAGGGAAAGGGAAAGGTTCTTTCAGAATGTCAAGTGCCAACTGGTAAATGTGGGTAGAGTGCTGGAGTGGCCGTCATGTCATAGACAGGATCAGGCAGGAGTAATCAAAGGATACTAAATCAAATTTTGGGGGCTGGAGACCCTGGTTCAATCCCAGCACTGCAAATTTTTTTTTAAAAAAGTGACTAAGAACAACATTTTGATGAGGAACAGGGCATTTGCATGTCTCATCACAAAATTATGATACAATGAATAAAATAAGCAACATCTTGACCAGATGATTAAATTTAACATCACCAATGAGGAGAAGATGGACATGGTGCATCTCCAGATGTGACCCCTGTCCCCTGAGAAAGACACATCACCTATGCAGTGTTCCAGCCAAGAACACATAGCTGGAGTCTCTAATCATAAGATCAGACAAATCCAAAATTCAACTTTAAAAAGGGAGCAAGTACTGTATTCTTCAACAATTCAATGTTACGAAAGCAAGGAGGGTTTGTAGGAACATTCCAAATTAAAGAAACTAAAAAGACATGAGAAACCAAGGCAACATCAGAGCCTACACTAGACCATGGGCTGTGGATGAGGAAATGCTACTGAGGACATTCTTGGGCCAACTGCCAAAACTGGGATATAGAGAATAGTTTGCACACACACATTGTATGCAGGATATGTTTACTGGAGTTTTGTAAGTGGACTATGCTCATGTAAGATATTTAGGAAAAAAACACTGGAGTAGTTAGAAGTACAGGCCACACTGCATAATGTAACCTGGAACATTTCAGAAAAACTGAAGAGAACCCATGAATGAGAAAGAAAATGGGGTAAAAATTCAACAGCCAGTGAATTTGGAAGAGTACTGCTGTGTAGTTTATATTTTTATTCTTATTTTTGTAGCCATTTGAAAATGGCTCCAAATCAGGAGTTAAAAAGGAAAGATTTGAGGGAGGAGAATGACTGCAAAAGGTCACAGGGGATGATGGACATGTTCTAGAGCATGACTATGCCTAGAACACATCGATTTGTACACCTAAGATCCGCATCTTTTACAGTATGTAAAATATCAACAGAATTTATTTGAAAAGGCACAAAGGGTAAAAGGTCATTATTTCAAAATGTTCTGTAATACATTTAAAGGCAGAAAGAAGAGGGGGTTCTTGCTTTGCCTCTTGAGAGGTCTCCAGGGTCTGCTGTGCCATGGATGGAAGCAGCCCATCTGGCCAGGTCTGTTTTATTCCAGCCAGGATGGACATAAGCATCGATAAAGACAAAGCACACATACAGAAAGCCACACAATCTCTCTTTCTGAAGAATTTTGTGGGGGAAATTCACCATTTTGTATTAATATTTCATAATGAACACAATACTTACATGCACGGTTAAGATAAAATGTACAAATACTCAACAAAATCTTGCCCGTAAAGAACTCCTTCATATTATCCCAGAGGCTGAGATCATCACTTACCATTCTCAGAAAGTTCCCCCGGTAAGTGGGGAGAGTCTGCAAGTTTCTCCACAGTACGTAGATGGTTGTTAGCATCCTACACTCCCAGTGTTTTGAGGCCCAATTCAGATGATCCCTCATCCAGAAGCTCCCCAGTCCTACTCTTGTTGTACCACCTCTTAATCTCTGTTAAGTTCATGAACATCTACCTTATAACAGCTACGTATGAACTAGCCCCCTCCAATGCAGCCCTAGGAAATGATTCCCTGCACTAAGAACCATGCCTGGCACGTTTAAAAAGTCTGTTGGGGGGCTGGGGATGTGGCTCAAGCGGTAGCGCGCTCGCCTGGCATGCGTGCGGCCCGGGTTCGATCCTCAGCACCACATACCAACAAAGATGTTGTGTCTGCCGAGAACTAAAAAATAAATATTTAAAAAAAAAAAGTCTGTTGGATTGAACTAGTCTGAGCTGAATGACCATGGGCACATTATCTGTCGCTTTCTACTAAGAAACCCACATTTTCTGTGCCATTTCCTCTAATGGACTTCCCACTGGAGAACATGATAGCTAGTTCTAAAAGACTTTGTTATAACTAATCCAATAAAACTTTATGGGATACAGACTTTAAACTCTTTGGTTTAAGTAAGAAGAGAATTTTAAAAAAAATCAATTTATTGCTCAGAAAACCCTAGGAGAAACTCATAGCAAAATATTTCTGCTAAATCACTACCAGGAAAATTCAGACAAGCTGCTACATGATCTATAACTAGTCAACTACACTGGAAAAGGACACCTCATTTCAGCCGGAAAATACTAAAAATGAAGCAATGATAGCTGACACTTAGTACTTAACTGCCAGCAAAATCCAAGAGCCAAGTGCACAGCCAAGAAATGGTAGAGCCAGGGTTTGAACCCAGACAGATTAGCCTAAAAATCTACATTTTTAACCACTATATCAGTTGTTATAAGCTAAATTATGTTGTCCTGCCAAAACTCCTAAGTTGAAGTTCTAAAATACCAGTATTTTAGAAGGTAGGTATATTTAGAGATAAGATGATTAAGATAAAGAGTCCCTTCAAGTAGGGCCCTAATCCAAAAGGACTAGTGACCCCTGAAGAGAAAGAGAGGGTAAGGATGTTCTTGCACAGAGGAAAGGCCACACAAGGACATGGTGAGATGGCTGCTGTCTGCAAGCCAGGGAGAGAGGATTCCAGAGAAACCCAACCTGTTGATACCTTAATCTTGGACTTTCATTCTCCAGATTGTAAAAAGATAAAATTTAGTTGGTTAAGTATTCAAGACCATGGTGTTCTATTATGACAGCCACAGCAAACTAATACAAATAGCATAAGTTAAATGTCAATTTTCCCTCCTTCTAGAGAGTTCCAAGATGAAGTCTGCGGTCAGAGTTACTGGAAACACTCAACCCAATTAGCAAGCAACACTAAGTCACTAAAAGATCACACATCCTTGCTACAGAGCAGTTTCTTTCTACACTGAATACTACCCATCAATGTTCTTATCAGAACTCCTTTCCATCCTTCCTTTATTCCAAGGAACTGATAAGGAATTTCTGACTACTAAACTCAACTATATTCTTTACTTTCCTTATCTCCTCCAGATGAGGTCTCACACTGGCATCTCACAATTACTAGACAACAGTTTTTATTTTTCCCTACCGGACAGTGACCCATGCTTTGATTAAGCACAGTCAGGATACTGCTCCACTGAATGCACTTGGAAAGTATCCTTATCCTTGTTGCAAAACCATGCTTCATTGTGAGAGAGTCGGTGGCTTTTCAGGACATTCCATGCTTCACACGCAATCCTAAATGCCCATTTGCAAAGTGGGATTTTCATCTAAGACACTTAAACAGTGATTGATCTAATTCACCCACTGTAGAGAATATTGTAATTCTTTTGCTCCAACTCTATGACTTCAAACAAAACAGCACACACCCTTTCCTGACCCTCACATCATCCAAGTCATTGTCTTTTCCTTTATCTTGAGAAGAACAGACTGTGCCCCACAATTAAAGATTGAAAGAAATCAGAGGTTATTGTTTTTTAGTTCATTTGAGGGGTTCTGGACAGCTGCATGTGGTTTGAAAACTATATTTTTAATAGAAAAATGGTCACTGAGATGATGTACTAATGATGAAAACAGGGGCCCAGGGAGATTAGGCAATGCCTTGAGGGGTTTGGAGGGTGGAGCAAGGGCCAGACAAGAGCATGGGGGTTACGAAGGACCTCTAGTCACCTGGGTTAAAATCGACTCTCAGGGGCAAAGAACTTACCTACAAACATTTCTTCCCTAGTCTGAGTGCAAATGCAAGCATTTTATATCAAATGAATAGGTTTATTACCAAGAGAGTATAGCTTAGCTGACTGCACATTTTTTTCACATAAACAGCCAGCATCTGTCAAACTCTTGGTATATTCTAGACACTGCACTTCATATACTAACACAGGTCTTAGCATTTCAAAATGAACTAGGGTTCATTTTGCCTGCCCTTGAAAAGAAAAGCTCTGTAACTAAGGCCATGACTACCCCTATGGTGTTCGGGACCTAAGGCTCCAGTACAAACGAGGGCCTGCCAATCACTGTAAGTGTTAATCCACAATCCTCCTCCCTAACTTATCTGCCTTTATGACATCCTCAAAGGCCAGGTTCAATGTTGAATTCTCAGTCTTCCGAGTTCTGGGCCAGACATAAATGAACAGCCCTGGTCAATGGACAGTCTGTTCTTTCTTCACCCGGACTCACTCTCCTCAAGGGGGTCTTCTGAGACCCCTAGCCCACCTTCTCAAGCTCCTCCACAATTTTAGCAAAGAGCTGCCCCTTTGGGCAATCAGGGATTAGGCCTGCAGTCTCTCCTGGCTCAGACTCTAGCCACAGGCTTGGGGTCTTTGGGGCAGGGAATTCCATGCAGGACTTGTATCAGGGAGGGGAGCAATGTAGACTGTGGGTGGCCACCCTGCTTGGACTAGCAGATTTTTAGCCCTTTGAGGAGGGCACAGCCTGCAGGGTAAACCAGGCCAGACTCTAAACCCAGGATAAATGTGTGCTTGTGTGTGTGTGTGTGTGTGTGTGGAGGGGGGGGGGGTTCTTTGCTTAGTCCAAAAGCAGTATGACTAAAAGCCCTCTATTTTATGCTAACTAGATCAACCGGTCTTTCCTTGAAGCTCTCAGGAAGAGTGACTACTTAAAGAAGAATAAACAAGCAGAGGATGAAAGGTACTGATTCCTGTACAGTGAAATACTTGTGGCTATTTAGAGGGGAAATGGATATCTTGATATGAAAGAAGGAAAAAATAAATATTCTTCACACAGTAAATTTATTGAATGGCACTTTTAGAAGATCAGAAGGTGTGGGGTCCTTGCCTTATAGCAAAAATTGTCTCCTTAAACTGTTTTCTTTCTATTTCTGAAAGAGCTTTGCAGAGACACCAAAGACAGATGAAGAATTAGCAGCATGGCTGGGGTTGCAAAGCTGAACCCCAGGACAAAGCTGATTGCCAAACCAAAGGTGGCAGGGGAGGCTTGGGTTTGCTGCAAACACAAAGGCCTGCCAAGGAGACAGACCCGTGGGAGGCGGATGAAGGAGGTCACAAGAATCAGAAGAGGCTAAGGACATGGGCTTCACCCCCATCACTAGGCAAAGGAGATACTGGGCTAGTTTCAGGGCAAGTTTCTCAGGTTTCCAATTCCCATACTTCTCTAAAATGGGGTTAGCGCCTGACCATATCACTAGGTTATGCCAGTAAGAACTTAGCTGGAGGCTGCACTTGTTAAGTGTCCAGTCCACTGCACTTCATTTAGAATTGAAAACATTGCAGACCAGAACTATGGAGACTGCTGCCCCCGGGAAGAAGATGGGGGTCAGTCATTTCCCCGCTACCAACCCTGACATCCAACTTGGGGATGTGCAGAAGCTGTGCGATGGGGGTTGAGGAATAGACGAGGTTTTAGGCAAACTGAAACCCATGGGACAAAGCAGACAGAGGTAACGGTTACTTCCCAGCCCTGTTTCCAAGTCGTGAGAGGGTACTTTCAAAAGTGGCCCGGCCAGAGGTTCAAAGGACTGGCGCCTAAGGCCCAAGTTGCCGACATCCTCAAATTCCGAAGGGAATATGAGGAAACTGTGCCGCACCCCTCAGGGCTCCAGGCGCGATTAGAGGATGGCTAGCAAAGGGACCGGGAGGGGAACCCCCAGTGCACTGGGGTTCGGGGGATACGCAACCACTCACCCAGTAACAGCAGCTTGAGTTCGCGGCGCGCGTCCTTCTTGTCCCGGCGAAGCTGCCTCTCAATCTCAGCGCTAATGCGCTGCGATTCCTTCTCCTCTGCAGACAGACAGCAGCAGCCAGCCATGCTGCGCTGAGCACCCGACGGGGCGACGTCTCCCTGCGCTCTCTTAAGCTCAGCGGGGCAGCTCGCCGGGTGAATCCGCGCCAGGAACAAGAGTTTGGAGAGAAAACACCTGGGCGGATTTGGGTTTCGGAGTAAGAAACTTGGGCCTCGAGGGCTTAATCACTCCTCAAGGGTCAGATCTGAGGCAAGGGCGAATGCAGAGCGCTGGGAGCGCTTAAACGCACCCAGAGTCCGGGCTCACCCAGCACCACACTTGATCCGGGGAGGAAAAGGGCTTAGCCGCGAGGTTGGGAGACTGCTGCCCCCGAGAAGAAGCGCGCGCTCTTTGGCACAATAGCAGGACACCCAGTTAGGCGAAGGAGATCGCGTACAGTTGGGGTTTCGGTGCCGGGAGGGGAGAGTGGGACCTCCCAGGCGTAGGGGTGTCGCAGGCGAGCGGCAGGCGCGGCTTGAGGTGGAGGCAAAGGACCTGGCTGGCCCTTGCTTGGAAAGTTCCGTAAACCTTAGCAGCGACCACAGACTAAGACCGAACGGAAAGGTTCTTCCTGGTGCTGGTGGATCTAAGTGGCGGGAGGAGGCGGAGCGTCTCGAACCTGCAGCCTCGGCGTCTCCGGAGTAAGCCCTCCTCGGGATACCCCGAACCAATGGCACCTGGGGGCAAAAGAGGGCGACCGCGGACCTGGAGACTGCGGGCTCGAGTCGGCGGGAGCAGCCCTCACACCTGCCTTTCTGGCCGTGGTGTCCCAGTGCGGGTCGGGACGCCTGCCAAGGTTGCTGTAATCTGCACGCTCCGGCCGCCAGGCCCTTCTTCCTGCCAGATCCGGGTTCCGCCAGGTGAGTGAGTTTCGCCAACTCTCAGCCTCAGTGGCGGCTGCGGCGGCTGCGGCGGCGTCGGGCTGGAGAAGAAGTCGGGCCCAGCCAAGAGTCTGTTTCGGGACCCAACGCGCCAGGAGCGAGGTTGAGGTCTCTACTCGGATCTGAAGTTGAGGCTTGCACACACCTATACACCACACACACTCGGGTTTCCTAGACAGGCTCCTTCCGCTTCCCCGACACCCCAGCCCAGCTCGGGCTTGACTACAGCCCCGGGTCAGCTGGGCAGCCTGCCTGCCAAGTGCGACTGGGCCCGAGCCCGCTGGCTCTGCACTGGGAAAGGCAGCCGCCACTGGGTTCAGTTAAAAGTGCAGGAGTGCAGGGTAAATATCCTCCCGGCTCTTCCTACAGCACCGGATGAGGGGGGTTGAGGATGGGAGGCATGGAAAACGACTGGCTGCTTTGCATTTTATGATGGAAAAACTCCTGTTTTGTAGAAGGGCTGGCACGTTCCCGGCACACCTGGCAAAATCCCTGTCCTGGCCGCCTTGGTAAGGTGTGTCTGCACAACCCTACTGGCCCTCCTCCTAGAACGTCCCCATCATGTTTGAACAGGCTTAATAAAAAATCAAAAAGCACCTCGGAGCAACTGAAATGACAAGGTCAAGTTACAACATCTGATTTTGGGCTGTATAGATTTTGAGGCAGAAAAAGGGAAGGTGGAGGAAGGGATTCTGTTGGCCACAGCAACAGAATCCCTACTTCTCAAGTTAGCATATGCCATGCACACACTTTATGGC
This sequence comes from Spermophilus citellus, assembly GCF_964194105.1. NCBI lineage: Eukaryota > Metazoa > Chordata > Mammalia > Rodentia > Sciuridae > Spermophilus > Spermophilus citellus. Next base: position 81,764,730 of record NC_138183.1, read on the forward strand.
ATTAGGCAATTAGCTAATGCTTCCTCTATAAAGAGCAGGTGTAAGTGCTTTAAGTATGAGTAACATATATTTTATCAATTCAAGCATATGAGTGGAGTGGTATCATAATTTAAAGAACTTGGCATGATGCTGCTTTCTGGCTTCGAGGTCTTATTTATTTTACAGTTGAGGAACTGTAGAAAAATCAGGCATTAAAAATGAGTGTGCATACATTCTTAAAAGCTTGACTCTGAGTTTCATGGCAGGCATAAATAGACAGTAATAGTGACCCCTACAGGAAAACTCCTGGACTTTTCTAATTTGATCTTTGGCCATTTAGTTACCCATTTCTTCTTTAGCTTTTAAGATTCATTTATACCTTGAGAATAAGACTTCTTGGCTTCTTAAACTAATGGTTGCAGAATAATTATTAGTATTTCAAAATGATTTAAACTAGGCCAATTTGAACTTCAAATGAGCTGTAATAACTGACCTTTGAGGTCTCAAGTTGCTAAGATTTCAAAAGTCATATAACGTGTAGACTATGGAAAATCTGCACACATTTCCTACTCTATTCAACTTGCTATATATCAGAATCCTTGAACATGTCCATCCCCTTTGACCAAACCAATAAATCCTTCTATAAGATATAAGGAGAGGGGGCTGGGGTTGCAGCTCAGTGGTAGAGTGCTCACCTAATTCGGGTGAGACACCGGGTTCTATCCTCAGCACCACATAAAAATGAATAAATAAAAATAAGGCATTATGTCCACCTACAAATAAAAAAGTTTTTAAAAAGATATAATCAGGGAGAAGTCCCCATTATTTATAGGCAAAGATTTTATTTCTAATAACAACAAAAACTAGATCAGTAAATTAGTTTATCCACACAATGAGATGTTATGTAGCCTTTAAATATTGTGAATAACAAATATGATCCATTACCACAAAATGACAGTTTGACCAGTGACAGACTGCATATATAATGTAGTCCCACAAGATTATTTTGCCAAGTGCTGATGACCTAGCCATCTTAGATTGTATGTATACACTCCAGGATGTTCACACATCAACAAAATTACCCAATTATGCATTTCCTGGAATGTACTCCCTTTGTTTAGAAATGAATGATTATATATGAAAAACAAAGATTTGGGGAGAATCATCAAAAATACATTAAGTGAAAGGGCAAGATATAAAAATAGAAGCAGTATGATCTACAAATTTTATTATGAGAACACATTTGCATTTTTTAAATTTTTTTAGTTCTTTTTAGTTACACATGATGGTAGAAAGTATTTTGTCATATCATACATACATGGAGTATAACTTCCCATTCTTGTACGTGATACAGAGTTACACTGGTTGTGTATTCATATTTGAACATAGGGAAGTTATGTCCAATTCATTCTACTGTCTTTCCCATTCCCACTGCCCTTCACTTTCCCCCATTTCCCCCTGTCCAATTCAGTGAACCTCCACTACCTCCCTGTGCCACCCTACCTGTTGTGAGTCAGCATATGCTTATTAGAACATTCAGTCTTTGGTTTTTTGAGATTGGCTTATTTCACTTAGCATGATAGCCTCCAGTTCCATCCACTTACTGGCAAATGCCATAATTTCATTCTTTCTGTATCTGTACCACATTTTCTTTATCCATTCATCTATTGAGGGCACCTAGGTTGGTTCCACTGCTTAGCTATTGTGAATTGAGCTTATGAACATTGAACACATATGCATTTTTAAAAGATTAAAGGGACATATACTCTAGTATATGCTCTGAGTCATAAATGTCACAATTATGCTCCGATTAAAACTGTAGAAAATTATTTGTGGCAACTCACATGAAGTTATTTAGATCCCGCTCTTATCAGTTGTAAGATAAGGACTAGAATAAACTCAAAGGATTCACCCAACTTGAACATTCAAAGTATTTATCTGATGATTTTCATACTTATATGAAGATATCAAAAATAATTGTAAAGTTGTTGTTATTCATGGGAACTTTAAAACCACTATATCAAAAGTCAATTTATTTTCTACTTCTATATTTTATTTGTCTCCATTTTTCTTATCTTTAGGATCTGGAGTCAATATAAGAATCATTTTAAGTTATGGATTCACTTGAAACATCTTTCCAGGAAGAGTAGTTTTGAAGGGTTCTTAGTAAAAGATACTTGCTTTGCTAAATTACTCCAAAAAAATGCTGTAATTCTGTCTTATTCCTTTTACTGATTAGAGCTCCGTCAGAGGCCTTCCAGGTGCTGCCTGGGTAGCTCATTACCTGGCATTCCTCTAATGTTCATTGAGTCATGCCAACCCCAGAATTGGGCACGAGGATTCAGACAGCAAGACAATTCCAGACTTTAGGTAGTTCTGTAGTCTGCTGGTAACAAGTAAGACTGAGACCCCAAAATCTGAACCTAACCCTTCCTGCTTCCTGGTAAGAACACAAAGTCACCTGAGTGGCTCTTGGGGCCTACAGACATACACAGCAGACCCTCTGCAAACTTCTCCCTCTGCTTAGCCTCATCACCCACGGCTCTCCTAAACTCTAGACAGATGCACCTGCACATTCTACTCAGGGATGTGCCTTGATGCATGCTGTTCCCACTTTCAGGAATGCCATCTCTTTCTCCAGGAAAAGTTGGTCACTTCTTTTACAAACAAATCTCTTCTCGGAATCCATCTCCTCCTCTTCTCAAACCCATCTTTCTCTGCTGCCACCACCTATGTTCCCCTCTTCAACAGCCTACCCTGTAGGAGCACAGCTGACAATAACCAGCTGAGGTGTCAGTTGGTGAATGGATAAGAAAATGTGGTATATGCACAGAGTGGAGTTTCACTCAGCCATAAAGAAGAATGAAATTATGTAATTTGCAGGAAAATTGATGGAACTCGAGAGCATTATGCTAAGCAAACTAAGTCAAACTCAGGAAGTCAAGGGTTGTATGTTTTTTTCTCATATGCGGAAGCTAAAGAGGAAAAAAGAAAAGAAAGGTGTGGGGGGGTCTTTTGAAAATTGAAGGGAGATGGATAGAGAAAAGGAAACAGGAGGAGGGTGGTGGAGAAGAAAAGGGGAAACACAGAGGAGAGATATTAGCCAAATTCTGTTCTTGTCTATATTGTGTGCATGTATATATATTGTTATATATTTAACAATGAATCCCATCATTATGTACAATTATAATGCACCGATAAAAAGTGTGGGAAAAACTCCCATCCTATTACACCTGTCTACTTCTGTTAATCTAAGAGGTACTCAGAGGTAGGGGTTTTTTTGTTTAGCCATGATTCTTAGATTAGCAAACTTTAGTGGGCTGAATAAAAATTGAAACCAAGAAGAATTCATCTGAGAGAAAGTGTTCTATGGCAAAGACTGAAAAATCAATAAGCAAGACTATAACAAAAGAATTTATGGTTTAGGAGGAACTTTGTATATGAGCTACCCCAAGTTGCCACTGGTCCCCTTAATGTCTGCCCTGTTTCTAATTCAGAACTACCAGAGAATGTACAATAGAGGGCTGAAAGATGCTGTTCTCTTATAAATGTATCATTTTAAAATTTCAGGAAGTAACACAAAAAATATGACCTTGAGGAAATTCACAAAGCTAAAATACCACTAACACCCCTGCTCTACCTCAGAGTTTTTCAACCTGCAGTTGTGACTCATTCTTGGATTATAACCAGCACTTTTTAAAAGAATAAAATAAAAAACAAAATATTGAAGTATGTTGCGTGTTTTATTGTTTCATAAAATTTTTGCTTCACTTACATACATGAGTATTAACTCTTTTGGGGGGTGGGTGGGTACCAGTGGCTTTACCACAGAGCCATAAACCTAGCCCTTTGTATTTTTTTTTTTTTTTTTTTGGGACAGGGTCTCCCTAAGTTGCCCAGACTAGCCTTGAACTTGCATTCCTCCTGCCTCAGCCTCCCAAGTCACTGGGATTACAGGCATGCACCCTGGTGCCTGGCTGAGTATGATCTTAACCAAAATAGCTATCCATGGGAGTACGGGAATTAACTTGGCCATATTCCAGATGGGTTAGGCTAAATGATTCCAAATTTTATAGTTCATTTTTATAAATCCAATGTGTTTCCAATTTTTCATTCAGTTTTCTGAGTCCAACATGTTCTCTAAAATGGTTTGAGAACAACTTCTGCTACATCTTCTCCAGATTGTAGGTGAGAATTGATAGAGTAATGACAGATAAGGAGTGAGTAATAATTGTGGCTGGCGGCTGGTTGCACTCAACATTTGTTCCTCTAAGGCAATCAGCATGTCAACAGGTTGCTCCAAAATATTCTCCACCTGAAGCCCAGGAGTTGTTTATTATACAGCTTCTGCTGAAAAGGCTAGAATTGTAGACAATGCAGTCTGCCTCCAAGCACACCTGACTATGAGTGGGCGGGAATTGCTATTATTTGTTTTCAGATCTGACTTCTCATGGGAGTTGAAGATCTCAAGAATGTAAGAATTAGAAATCTTTAAGATGAGAGGTTTAGAGATTTCTGTTTTGCTTGCTTTTAATTTTGTTTAAATTTCCCACTCCACTTACACCATTCTCCTCTTAAAGAATCTGATGCTGACAATTTACTACATATGTATTCTTCTCTACTTTCTTATGTTATTTAATCATAGATAAGCATAACTACTCTAATAGGCATATATAAACATACACAAGAAAGTTTTTCACCTTCAGTTCTAAAATTGGACCATATTACATGGCCTCTATATTTTGTTTTCTCCTCCAAGAATACCGTATGGGGATATTTTTAAGTAAACAAATTTACATCTGATTAACTCTTTTAAATGACTGTATAATATTCCATGTGAGAAAGGAACATATGTTATTCAGTTTTCCCTCTTTGAAGGACATTGATTTTTGTTTCTAGTTTTTGGCAACTAAAACTAGATGTTTAACAGCATCTGTGTATATGAATCTACATGCATTAGTGTTTTTATTTCTATGGGACAGATTCCCAGGAAAGGATTGCTATATTAAAGGATACATGCATTTTTTCATTTTAATAGATGAGGCCAGATTCTATTCCAAAAAGACTAAATCAACCTCAGTGCCAAAAATATGAGCACCCATCTCCCTATATCCCCACCAGTGACAAATATTATTGATCATTAGTTTGTGGCAGACGGAATAAAATCATACGAAAGTGTTGTTTTCCTTTTCCTGACTATTCATGAATTTGTACATCTCTTTGTATGCTTGTTAGAGTTTGTATTTGCCACACTGGGAATTATCTTTTCATATATTTTGCTCATTTTTTAAAAAAAAAATGAGTCATTTATCTTTTTCTTGACAATCTGTAAGCTCTTCAATATGACATATCAGTTCTTTGTCATCTAAATGAAAACTCAAAAGTACATTGTCTTTTATCATTGCATGGAATCTCTTGCCAAAGGAAAGACTTTATTTTTACATAGCCAAATATCTTTATTTTCCTGCATGTCATCCAAAATTCTAGTCTCTGTAAAATGATCTCCCCATTTCTAGACTGAGCACGCAGCATTGGATTTTTCTGTAGCTATTTTCATTATTTTGTTTTTAACATTTAAGTGTTTTAGCCTATTTGGTGTTTGTTTTTTTTTTAATGTGTAAGATAAGAGACCAAGTTTGTTTTCTTCCAAATAGAAAACCAGTAGTACTAACATCAAAGATGGAACATTTCATCCCTTTTCCAATTAATCAAATTTTAATCTTTCTCATATATTATCATATTAACCAAGATCCATTTCCTTGAGTCAAAACTGTTCCACTGAGCTATTTTTGTAGATTTGATTACATGGGTTTGGGGGAATGTTTTGATGCCTGATAGGGTATAGGACCCTTCAGTGTTATCAGAATCTTCTTAGTTGGCTCAGACATTTATTCTTCTATATAAACTGCCATTCATCGGTGACTTTCTCTAAACTTCAAATCTTAACCTTGATCCTAACTTTAGCTGCCTTCTCAACACATTGACGTCAATATCTAAAAGGCATCTCAATTTAATAAGTCCAAAGCAAAACCATTTACCAAAACTTGTCTGTCTGCATCAGCTGTTGCTACCAGATGTTGGAATTATTCCAAACGACTGTGCAAAGTTTGAACTTTTCCTTCTCACAGTGGAGGAAACACCTGAAAGAAGATGCATGTCCCCCAAGAGGTAGAGAGGCAGGCAGTGGAGCAGCAATGGCCTGGAGGCAGGGCCGTGGGGACTAGCAGGGAAGAACAGGCTAAAGCACAGTGTGGTCCCTTGGTATTCATCCATAAGGGATTGGTTCCAGGACACCCCAGACACCAAAATCTGAGAATGCTCAAGTGCTTCTTTAAAATGGGACAGTATTTGCATATAACCTATGCACATCTTCCTGTATACCTTAAGTCCTATCTAGATTACCTACAATACCTACAACAATGTAATAGTTTTGTATGCTGTATTATTTGGGGAATGAGGGCAAGGAAAAAATCTGTGCATGTTTACTGCAGATGCAATTAAAAAAATATTCTGGCACCAGGGATAGAATCCAGAGGTGCTTAATGCTAAGTTTCTTTGGACCTGTTAAGTTGTTTAGGCTAGCTTTGAACTTACGATCTTCCTACTTCAGCCTCCTCAGCCACTGGGATTATAGGTGTGTGCCACTGCACCCAGCTTTTTTGAATATGGTTGATCCACAGTTGGTTGGACCCATGGTTCAGAACCCACAGTTATGGAGGGCTGACTCTATTTAGAAACAAGGAAAGTAATTTGGGCATTTACATAGAAGCCATAGAGAAGAGGTGCCATGACCCAAGATGGACTACAGGAAGCACACTATGTGGAGACCATCCTGGGCACACAACAGCCTTAGCCCACCCCTCACCTCCCACCTTCTTTGGAACTTAGGCCAAAGTAAAGACATGGGAAACCATGAATTGACTGAGAACAATCTGGTTGGTTGAGCACGATCTGGTTGGACTGAGCTCATTGTGCACTGACTTATGTTTGTGGAGGGAGTCTCAAGAAAAAATATGGATATAAAAATAAAGTTATATATTTGCACAGCTGAGATTATTGGCCTAAAATATCATACCCAAAACAGACCCCAAACCCCTGAGTGCTCAGTAAATAGAGCCACACTCCTTTCTCCACAAGCAAGGAAAGCAGGCAGTGATTCCCAGCAGCTCCTCAGAGGATATCTGGCAATCTGGAGACACTCTTGGTTGTCATAAGGGAGGAGATGCTACTGCATCTAGTGGGTAGAGGCCAGGGCACTGCAGACCCTCCTAAAATGCACAGGACAGCCCCTGCTACAAAGCATCACCCATCCCCACTGTCAGTACTGACTACCCCTGGACTAGGCCAACTTGAGATTCTTGAGCAGAGTGTGGAGAGAAGAAAAGCAAGACTTTCTTTCTGTGTTGGAGTAAACTTACCAAAAAGGGCAGGCGTGGCCTCAAGGCTGCACATAATGTAGTTTCTATGACACCGAGGGAACCTAGTCCTATCTCAAAGCAGCAACTCTGGGGACAAACAACAGGCCAAGCCTGGCCCAAAGGCTGTAGCCTCTCAGGCCCCCCACCTTCCATCCCCATCCTCCCTCTGGCCTCTCTCCCAACACATGGGGGAGATTCCCCCCATGCTGAGGTGGGGGCCAAGTTGTTAAGTAACCACAGAGGTTCCTCCTCCCTCTCCTCTCTTAGCCCAACCAGAAACAGAGGCCACCCTGGAAGGCAACGAGCACCCTGGGGTTGTTCCCCACCACAACAGCTGCCAGGAGGCTGCAGTCGGAATGAGGCGGCAGGGAGGATGTCGCCAGCTCTCGGCCATTGCTCCCACGATGTCCTCTTCAACAGGGCCTCTCAAACACCGTCTAAGAATCTCCTGGTTGAAGTACAGACTTCTGGGTTGGACTCCAGGGATTCTGAGTCACCAGGTCTGGGACCAACACACCCCATTCTGCATGGGATTTCCCCAGTGTCAGCGCCAGAATCCCTGTATCCTGGAAAAATGCAGGTGGTACCCTACGTAGGCTCCCAGGTGATGTGCGTGCTGCCATCAGCAGACCACAGCGTGCCCTACAATGCCTATCCATTCACAGGGCCTCCCAGTCTTACTCAGGCTCCCAGGCTTAGCATAAATTATCTCCAGAATGAGTTCCTAGAATCCCTGTTTCCCTCTCCGGACTCTGTAGCAATTGTGATAATATGTCACAGGACAGTGGAATGTATTTAAGTCTTTTTTTCTGATAAAAGACTTCAAGTTACCCTGAGGGCAGGAATCACACTTTTCACATCTTTCCCATTGCATAGAAATCTCTGGCACCAGACCTATGGAAAATATTAAATAGCTGGTTGAATGAACACACCAGTATTTATTGAGTACTTACCAGGGATTAGGAAGAGAGCTCAATTTGAGTAATTCTCATGACAGAACTGTGGGATAGATATTGTTTATTCTCAATTTTTAGAGATGAGGTAACTAAAGTACAGAGATGTTACATGACCTCATCAGAGAACTGGACAGTGATAGAACTGGGACTCGGATTCCCAGTTGATTAGCAGAGCCTATACACTCTTACCTACTATGCTATCCTATCTACAATGAATACAAAATGAATTCAGATACAAGAATCCAAAGTAGTCACTTAGAATCAATCTCTCTCTCCCTCCCTCCCTCCGCCCCTCTCTTCGCTCCCCACCACCACCCCAAGACAGGGTCTCAGTATGTTTGCCTGTGTAGTCCAGTCTGGTCATAGAGAACATGATCCTCCTGCTTCAGCCTCCCAAGTAGGTGGGAATATAGGCATGCACCACTGCGTTCGGTCCTAAATGTCTTTCTCTTTTTCATTCAAGTCCATGTGTCTGAACAATGTTCGTGTGTTCAAAACAGACTCATATCATTTTCCTGGCAATAATGCTGGCTGTTAAGTTTGAATCTGCACTGAATACTGGTTAATCATTGCAGCACTTTTCAGTGAAGAAAGAATAGGAGATGTTCTGGTGACAGGCGTGTTTATCTGCTTAGCATCTGTTTGAGAGACAGCCTACTGTCATTCTGTGAGCATCCAGTTCCATCCATGTGGTTTATAGGGAACTTGAGATCACTTCTGGTTTCTTGGATCACTACATAACCCAGCTCTGGCCTCTCAGAGCATTGCATATCCTTAGCCACTGAGGTTGGTCCAGAGGTGAGCACATGGCCCAGCCCAGCCAGTCAGAACACTCCATTTGTTTACCAGCTAAATAGAACCCCCTTCTTCTAGGATGTCTAATTTGAGATACAAAATAACCTGGGACTGCTGGTGCTCATATTTGCAAACATATGGAACAGTTCTACCTGAGTAGGGTCCAAACACAGAGTCGAAGCCAAGAGATGGAGAGAGAAAAAAGAACCCTGATTTCCTCTTTGAATCATTTAAACCCCATATTCCTAGTTACTTGAGCCAATAGATTTGCTTATGATTTTAGTCAGCTTTCTCACTTTTGTGACTAAAATACCTGATCAGAACAATTTTAGGTCAGAAAAGTTTATTTGAGGGCTCATGGTTTCCAGTTTCATTCCTCAGGGCCTGACTTGAAGCGGAAAAGAGTGTCCGACGGCAGCAGCTCACATAATGATCAGAAAGCAGAGAGACACTCCACACACTAGACATAAAATATATACCCCATAGCCATACCCCCAATGAACCACTTCCTCCAGCCACACCACACCTGCCTCCAGTTACCACTCAGTTAATTCCATCAGGGATCCATTCACTGGTTAAGTTAAGGTTATAACCCAATCATTTCTCCTCCAAACCATCTTGAATTGTCTCACACTTGAGCTTTTGAGGGACACCACATCTAAAGCATAACACTTATTAAGGTCAAGATGATTATTTTTCCAACATTTGTAACCATATGGCTACAAATGTACCTGAGCCATGAGAAATGAAGAGGTAGATAGTCAAAGAGATAAGGACAAGAAAAATTGAACGCCCATCAAGGATTACTTTACAATACCCTGTGTGTTAGTCAGCTTTCCATTGCTATAACAAACACCTGAGATAATCAACTTAAAAAGACAAAAGATTCCTTTTGCATCCCAGTTTTGGAAGTTTTAGTCCAGGATCAGTTGGCCCCATTGCTTTGGGGCCCAAGGTGAAGGCCATACATCATGGCAGAGGCAGATGGCAGAGTAAAACAACTTACCTTGTGGTCAGGGAACAAAGAAAGAGAGAAGAGATGGGCCAATGTTTCACTACCCTCTTTGAAGGTATGCTTCCAATAACCTAAAGACCTCCAAATAGACTTACCTCTTAAAGGTTGCACTACCTCACAATAGCAACATGTTGAGGACCAAGCCTTACTGCATAGACTTGGGGGGACACTTAAGATCTAGATTGTAGCACCCTGATACTTCAGTACTTACTTTAATAACTTCTATAAAAAAGATTAATGGTAAATGGTCATCAAATTCTTCCTATGTTGTTTCAAGAATAAGCTGAACATGAACCAGGAAGCAGTTACATTCAAGAAATATGAGCAAAAAGGTCTTTTTAGCATTAGCACAAGGATCATATATTGATTTGACTTTGTGCCAAACTTTCTTTCTGGGATGATCTTAGGACTCATGATTAGAGGGCTTTTAAAAAAGTGCATGATTAGTAAACTATTTGAATGCAACCAATTTACAAAATGTTCTGAATATGTAAAATATCCTCACGTTGATCACCTGAACTAGTTCTCACTACCTATTGTTCTTGCTTCCATATGGCATCAGTTGCTTACGAAGAGCCAACCTGTCAGAAAGACCTGCACCTGTATCAAAATTAACTAGTTGATTCTGAAGAAATAAAAGAAACAAGGGCACTGCAAATAGGGTCAAGCATTCTAGCATTTGTTCAGTTGACTTTTGAGGAGGCAAGAAATCCTGGGGAATGATGACACAATCAGACTTTGCTTTGGTCTGATTTTTGTTTCTGTTTGGATGATAATTTAAAAGAGTGACATGGTTTCCCTGTGGCCTTTGTCTTTATTTTCTTTGGCTGTGTGTGTGTGTGTGTGTGTGTGTGTGTGTGTGTGTGTGTGTTGCACTGCCAAGGACCCTGACATCTCTTAAGTGCCTTAGAAGAACTGGCTCTGAGTGACAGCTTACCAGTGCAAACAAGTCTGACAGGTTTAGTGACCCCACCATGCATGTCAGGAGCTAAAACAGGCACAGATTCTTCTCTGGGCACATGCAACCAAGTCTATAATGATTTCTGATTTCAGATCCTAAGTCTGGTTCCCAGGCTGTCTTCCAAACAATCACCCTGGCAGGGGCTGTCAGTCAATCCATACCTTTCTTCAAAAGTATTTATCAGGGTATGTGGCAAGGGTCATAGACGCGGGAGCCAGGTCTGTTGATACTCTTGATGTTCTTCCACAGGACATACCCTAAAAGGGCTTTGATCATGCACGAGGGAAGCTCTTTGAGATAGAGGATGTGTTTTCTATTAGAAATGTTTTCTTGATGAACATGAGAGTGTGTAAGTAACTGTCTTCCCTGGAAATTGTCATTTCTCAGTCATTTCTAAATAAAAGAAAACGTCAATTCTTCAACTTTCTGTGCTATAACTCTAATATGACTAGCATTTTTTCCGACTTTTCATCTGGAAAATTTCAAAAGTAACAAGGATCACTTGCAAACTCTTGACTAAAGTTCACTGGTCGTTAACGTCTTCCTCCATATTTGCTTTATCCTCACTCTCACTCTCTCAAAATACATATTTTCTGAGCTATTTGAAAGCAAACTGCAGAACATGGTCTTCTCCCTTAAATAATTCAACCAACATGGACTAAAACAAGGACATTTTCTTACAAAAAGACAGCATGATTATGCTTAAGAAAGTTTAAATTCCATAATTGAATTAATACACAATCTGTGTTTGGGTTTATCCAGTTGCCTCAAATATATCTCTTACAGCTGTTTATTTTTTAAATCCAGGTTATAGCCAAGATTTATGCACTGTGGTTGATTGTTATCTTCTTAGTCTCTTTAAATGAGATCGTCCTCCAATCTTTGTTGTTGTGCCATCAGTTTTTGATAAATTCAGGCCACTTACAAAGTAGCTCACAGTTTCCATTAATTTGTTGGTTTCTATTATTTGATTCCAGCTTTAAAAAAAATATTTACAGAGATGCTGCAAGTCATGTGGGTTGTTTGTATTTCATCATGCTAGTTGGCATGTAGTATATATGACTTAAATTTTTATACCACTCAATAAAACAAACCAAAAACAAGAAATCAGTTGGTTTCTTTTCTGATTGACAAGAAGGCCCAGTGATTTAAGACCTTACTAGTCAAAGTGTGGTCAGCAGACCTTCTTAGAAAATACGAAACTAAACTCCTCCCTGGATCTAATGAATGGATCTGCATTTTAATAAGATCCTCCAGTGATTTCTGTGCATGTTAAAGATTTAAGATACTAACCAGAGAATGGGTTTCTGGCTCTGGCTTTCCAAATGAAAGGGTTATTTGTGGTCTACACTCTTAGGATACAATATCCATTTCTGTTTCTTTCTAACAGGTCTCCAATTTGCACCTTGTCACAAAGCTACATTTCCGATTTCTCTTGAAATTAGAAATTGCCATGTGGCACAGTTCAGACCAACCTAATGGAAATGAAGGTCAATAGGGAAAAATTCTAGAGAGTTACACATATTCACCTGGCACACAAATTTGCCCTTGCCCTACTTTGGTCTTGGTGGAAACAGAGGAGCCATTTGTGACCCAAATCATTAATCCTCATGCAGGAGATGGCCATGTGGAAGGAGGCCCAGAGGACCCTAGACTGCCCACCTGGAGACCTTATTACACAGGTAAAATAAGGCCTGTAGTTTAGGTCACTGTTTGGTTTATTTTTGTTACTCACAGTTAAACTCAAATCCTGACTTATACACCATTCAAAGGATTTCTTTCTTTCTTTGTAATATGGGGATTGAACTCAGGGGCACTTAACTACTGAGCCACATCCCAGCCCTTTTTTTTTTTTTGAGACAGGGTCTTACTCAGTTGCTTAGGGTCTTGCTAACTCGCTGAGGCTGTATTTGAAATTGCAATCCTCCTGCCTAAGTCTCCCGAGTTGATGGGATTACAAGCAAGCTCCTCAAAGGATTTCTTGCCAGAGTTTACGAAACTACTGATATACAGCCCCAACTATGAAGGGAGGCAGATTCTTCCTTGTTTTTTATTTGTTTGCTTGTTTGTCTCATTTATAACTTTGTCCATTTAGAGAGAATGAAATATAAAAGGTGTTCCCTTCTCACTTGTGAATGGGAACAGCTGGGTCTCTTCCAGAGGGTTATCATGTAAGAGACGATTCTTGCTTCAAGAGCATTTTATTTTTTTAAATTTTTTTTTGCATTTATTCCTGAAAAGATTTTTTTTCTTTTTTATTGTTGGTCGTTCAAAACATTACATAGTTCTTGATATATCATATTTCACAGTTTGATTCAAGTGGGTTATGAACTCCCGTACACAGATTGCTGAATCACATTATTTACACTTCCATTGATTTACACATTGCCATTCTAGTGTCTGTTGTATTCTGCTGCCTTTCCTATCCTCTACTATCCCCCCTCCCCTCCCCTCCCCTCCCCTCTACTCTTTCTACCCCCTCTACTGTAAATCTTTTCTTCCACTTGTATTATTCTTCCCTTACACCTCACTTCCTCTTGTATGTAATTTTGTATAACCCTGAGGATCACCTTCCATTTCCATGCAATTTCCCTTCTCTCTCCCTTTCCCTCCCACCTCTCATCCCTGTTTAATGTTAATCTTCTTCACATGCTCTTCGTCCCTACTCTGTCCTTAGTTACTACCCTTATATCAAAGAAGACATTTGGCATTTGTTTTTTAGGGATTGGCTAGCTTCACTTAGCATAATCTGCCCTAATGCCATCCATTTCCCTCCAAATTCTATGATTTTGTCATTTTTTAATGCAGAGTAATACTCCATTGTGTATAAATGCCACATTTTTTTATCCATTCATCTATTGAAGGGCATCTAGGTTGGTTCCACAATCTTGTTATCGTGAATTGTGCTGCTATGAACATCGATGTAGCAGTGTCCCTGTAGCATGCTCTTATTAGGTCTTTAGGGAATAGACCGAGAAGGGGAATAGCTAGGTCAAATGGTGGTTCCATTCCCAGCTTTCCAAGAAATCTCCATACTGCTTTCCAAATTGGCTGCACCAATTTGCATTCCCAACAACAATGAACAAGTGTACCCTTTTCCCCACATCCTCGCCAGCACTTGTTGTTGTTTGACTTCCTAATGGCTGCCAATCTGACTGGAGTGAGATGGTATCTTAGGGTGGTTTTGATTTGCATTTCCCTGACTGCTAGAGATGGTGAGCATTTTTTCATGTACTTATTGATTGATTGTATGTCCTCCTCTGAGAAGTGTCTGTTCAGGTCCTTGGCCCATTTGTTGATTGGGTTATTTGTCATCTTATTGTCTAATTTTTTGAGTTCTTTGTATATTCTGGATATTAGGGCTCTATCTGAAGTGTGAGGAGTAAAGATTTGTTCCCATGATGTAGGCTCCCTATTTACCTGTCTTATTGTTTCTTTTGCTGAGAAAAACCTTTTTAGTTTGAGTAAGTCCCATTTGTTGATTCTAGTTATTAACTCTTGCACTATGGGTGTCCTATTGAGGAATTTGGAGCCTGACCCCACAGTATGTAGATCATAGCCAACTTTTTCTTCTATCAGACGCAGAGTGTCTGATTTGATATCAAGCTCCTTGAACCATTTTGAGTTAACTTTTGTGCATGGTGAGAGAAAGGGATTCAGTTTCATTTTGATGCAAATGGATTTCCAGTTTTCCCAGCACCATTTGTTGAAGATGCTATCCTTCCTCCATTGCATGCTTTTAGCCCCTTTATCAAATATAAGATAGTTGTAGTTTTGTGGATTGGTTTCTGTGTCCTCTATTCTGTACCATTGGTCCACCCGCCTGTTTTGGTACCAGTACCATGCTGTTTTTGTTACTATTGCTCTGTAGTATAGTTTGAAGTCTGGTATCGCTATACCGTCTGATTCACACTTCCTGCTTAGCATTGTTTTTGCTATTCTGGGTCTTTTATTTTTCCATATGAATTTCATGATTGCTTTATCTATTTCTACAAGAAATGCCGTTGGGATTTTGATTGGCATTGCATTGAACTTATAGAGAACTTTTGGTAATATCGCCATTTTGATGATGTTAGTTCTGCCTATCCATGAACAGGGTATATTTTTCCATCTTTTAAGATCTTCTATATCTCTCTTTAGGGTTCTGTAGTTTTCATTGTATAAGTCTTTCACCTCTTTTGTTAGGTTGATTCCCAAGTATTTTATTTTTTTTGAGGATATTGTGAATGGAGTAGTTGTCCTCATTTCCATTTCAGAGGATTTGTCGCTGATATACAGGAATGCCTTTGATTTATGCATGTTGATTTTATATCCTGCCACTTTGCTGAATTCATTTGTTAGCTCTAGTAGTTTCTTTGTAGACCCTTTTGGGTCTGCTAGGTATAGAATCATGTCATCTGCAAATAGTGATAATTTAAGTTCTTCTTTTCCTATTTTTATGCCTTTAATTTCTTTCGTCTGTCTAATTGCTCTGGCCAGTGTTTTGAGGACTATGTTGAACAGAAGTGGTGAGAGAGGGCATCCCTGTCTTGTTCCAGATTTTAGAGGGAATGCCTTCAATTTTTCTCCATTCAGAATGATGCTAGCCTGTGGCTTAGCATAGATTGCTTTTACAATGTTGAGGTATGATCCTGTTATCCCTAATTTTTCTAGAGTTTTGAACATAAAGGCATGCTGTACTTTGTCGAATGCTTTTTCTGCATCTATCGAGATGATCATATGGTTCTTATTTTTAAGTCTATTGACGTGGTGAATAACATTTATTGATTTCAGTATATTGAACCATCCTTGCATCCCTGGGATGAATCCTACTTGATCATGATGTACAATTTTTTTGATATGTTTTTGAATCCGATTCGCCAGAATTTTATTGAGGATTTTTGCATCTAGGTTCATTAGAGATATTGGTCTGTAGTTTTCTTTCTTTGAAGTATCTTTGTCTGGTTTAGGCATCAGGGTGATGTTGGCCTCATAGAATGAATTTGGAAGTTCTCCCTCTTTTTCTATTTTCTGAAATAGCTTGAAAAGTATTGGTATTAGTTCCTCTTTAAAGGTTTTGTAGAACTCTGCTGTATACCCATCCGGTTCTGGGCTTTTCTTAGTTGGTAGTCTTTTGATGGTTTCTTCTATTTCCTCAATTGTTATTGGTCTGTTTAGGTTGTCTATATCCTCCTGACTCAATCTGGGCAGATTATATGATTTAAGAAATTTATCGATGCCTTCACTATCTTCTCTTTTATTGGAGTATAAGGATTCAAAATAATTTCTGATTATCTTCTGTATTCTGAAGTGTCTGTTGTGATATTGCCTTTTTCATCCCATATGCTCGTAATTTGAGTTCTCTCTCTTCTTCTCTTCGTTAGCATGGCTAAGGGTCTGTCGATTTTATTTATTTTTTCAAAGAACCAACTTTTAGTTTTGTCAATTTTTTCAATTGTTTCTTTTGTTTTGATTTCATTAATTTCAGCTCTGATTTTAATTATTTCTTGCCTTCTACTTCTTTTGCTGTTGTTTTGCTCTTCTTTTTCTAGGATTTTGAGATGAAGTATGAGATCATTTATTTGTTGGTTTTTTCTTTTTTTAAGGAATGAACTCCAAGCAATGAATTTTCCTCTTAGAACTGATTTCAATGTGTCCCATAGATTCCGATATGTTTTGTCTGTATTTTCATTTATCTCTAAGAATTTTTTGATTTCCTCCTTTATGTCTTCTGTAACCCATTGATCATTCAGTAACCTATTGTTCATTCTCCAAGTGATGCATGATTTTTCCTTCCTTCTTATATCGTTGATTTTCAGTTTCATTCCATTATGATCAGATAAGATGCATGGTATTATCTCTACTCCTTTATATTGTCTAAGAGTTGCCCTGTGACATAATATATGATCTATTTTTGAGAAGGATCCATGTGCTGCTGAGAAAAAAGTGTAACTGCTTGATGTTGGGTGGTATATTCTATATATGTCAATTAAGTCTAGGTTGTTAATTGTGTTATTGAGTTCTATAGTTTCCTTATTCAACTTTTGTTTGGAAGATCTGTCCAGTGGTGAGAGAGGTGTGTTGAAGTCTCCCATGATTATTGTATGGTGGTCTATTAGACTCTTGAACTTGAGAAGAGTTTGTTGATGAACATAGCTGCTCCATTGTTTGGGGCATATATATTTATGATTGTTATGCCTTGTTGGTGTATGGTTCCCTTGAGCAGTATGTAGTGTCCCTCTTTATCCCTTTTGATTAACTTTGGCTTGAAATCTATTTTATTTGATATGAGTATGGACACTCCTGCTTGTTTCCGCAGCCCATATGAGTGGAATGATTTTTCCCAACCTTTCACCTTCAGTCTATGTATATCTTTTCCTATCAAATGCGTCTCCTGTAGGCAGCATATTGCTGGGTCTTGTTTTGTAATCCATTCAACTAGCCTGTGTCTCTTAATTGGTGAGTTTAAGCCATTGACATTTAGGGTTATTATTGAGATATGGTTTGTTCTTCCAGCCATATTTGTTTATTAATGTTACTAAACCTGATTTGTTTTCTTCTTTGATTATTTTCCCCCCTTTACTGTCCTACCTCCCACTGTTGGTTTTCATTATTATTTTCCATTTCCTCTTCCTGTAATGTTTTGCCAAGGATTTTTTGGAGAGATGGTTTTCTAGCTGCAAATTCTTTTAACTTTTGTTTATCGTGGAAGGTTTTAATTTCATCTTCCATCCTGAAGCTTAATTTCGCCGGATACACGATTCTTGGTTGGAACCCATTTTCTTTCAGTGTTTGAAATATGTTATTCCAGGATCTTCTAGCTTTCAGAGTCTGTGTTGAAAGATCAGCTGTTATCCTGATTGGTTTACCCCTAAATGTAATCTGATTTCTTTCTCTTGTAGCTTTTAAAATTCTCTCCTTATTCTGTATGTTGGGCATCTTCATTATAATGTGTCTAGGTGTGGATCTCTTATGATTTTGCACATTCGGCGTCCTATAGGCTTCTAGGATTTGGGATTCTGTCTCATTCTTCAAGTCTGGGAAGTTTTCTCGTATTATTTCATTGAATAGATTGTTTATTCCTTTGGTTTGGACCTCTATGCCTTCCTGTATCCCAATGACTCTTAAGTTTGGTCTCTTTATGTTATCCCATATCTCTTGGATGTTCTGCTCATGGTTTCTTAACTGTCTTGCTGAGCTGTCTATGTTCTTTTCAAGTTGCAATACTTTGTCTTCATTGTCTGATGTTCTATCTTCTAAGTGTTCTACTCTGTTGGTAGTATTCTCATTTGAGTTTTTAAGTTGGTTTATTGCTTCCTGCATTTCTAGGATTTCTATTTGTTTGTTTTTTATTACCTCTATCTCCCTGTATAATTGATCCTTTGCTTCTTGGATTTGTTTATGTAATTCCTTGTCAAAGTGATCTTTCATTGTTTGATTTTGCTGTCTCATGTCTTCCTTGAGACTCCAGATCATCTGAAGCATGTATATCCTGAATTCTTTATCTGACATTCCATCTGTTGCAGCTATTACCTCTTCTAAAGTTGAGTTGACCTGCATTGCTTGTGGTCCTTTCTTGCCTTGTCTTTTCATACTGCTCGCGTTTCTTTCTGCTTGGTAAAACTGTTGTGTTTTTGAAATTTTCCCCCTATTTATTTATATTGCTCTTGTATAGTTGAAAAATCTCCCTTGCAGGGCGGGTAGTGGCTGTGCTCCTCCTCCAATTGGGGTGATCTGTCTACCATGCTGACGGGCCGCTAGGCCTGCTCTGCCGGTCGGTCGCAGGTCTGCCCACCCTGCGGGCGCAGGTGGCAGCTCTGCTCTGCCCCCACTCCAATTGTGGTGATGTGATTACCACGCCCTCGGGTCGTTGGGCCTGATCCGGATGCCGGCGGCAGCTCTGCTCGGCCCCTACTCCAATTGGTGTGACGTGTCTACCACGCTGGCAGGCCTCTGGGCCTATTCCGCCAGTGGGTCGCAGGTCTGCCTACCTTGCAGGCTCGGGTGGCAGCTCTGCTCGGCCCCCACTCCAACCAGTGTGACGTGTCTGCCTCGCCAGCCGGCCGCTGGGCCCGTTCCGCCGGTGGGCCGCCGGTCTGCCTACCTTGCGCGCTCGGGCGGCGGCTCTGCTCGGCCCCCACTCCAAATGGGGTGACTTGACTGCCATGCCGGTCGGTCGCTGGACCTTTTTCAAGCACAGGAAGTGGCCCCGCTCAGCCCCCACTCCAATCCGTGTGACGTGTCCACCACGCTGGCAGGCCACCGGGCCTGTCCCGCTGGTGGGTCACAGGTCTGCCTACCTTGCAGGCTCGGGCGGCGGCTCTGCTCGGCCCCTACTCCAAATGGGGTGACTTGACTACCACGCCATCAGGTCACTGGTCCTGTTCCAGGTGTGGGCGGCTGCTCTCTTCGGCCCCAGCTGCAGTTGGGGTGACGTGATACCTCGCCGGCGGGTCGCTTGGCCTGTTCCGGGCACAGGCGGCAGCTCCACTTTGCCCCTCTGGCCCCCACAGCACCCAGCAGGACCCGGACCGAGAAGCAGTTTCCGCGGGTTCCCCAGCCCTGGGCCAAAGCAGCTCCGGGAGCCTGAACCCGGCCGCTCCGAGCTCGGTGCACGCTCTGCTAGGAGCAGGCTCCGAGAAGCAGTCTCCGTGGGTTCCCCAGCCCTGGGCCAAAGCAGCACTGGGAGCCAAAACCCAACCGCTCTGAGCTCGGTGCACGCTCTGCTAGGAGCAGGCTCCAAGAAGCAGTCTCCACGGGTTCCCCAGTCCTGGGCCAAAACAGTTCAGGGAGTCAGCACCCGGTCGCTCCAAGCTTGGTGCACGGTCCGCTAGGAGCAGGCTCCAAGAAGCAGTCTCCACGGGTTCCCCAGCCCTGGGCCAAAGCAGCTCCGGGAGCCAGAACCCGGCCGCTCAGAGCTCGGTGCATGGTCCGCTAGGAGCAAGCTCCAAGAAGCAGTCTCCGCGGGTTCTCTAGCCCCGAGCCTGAGCAATCTGTCTGCGAGACGCAGGCAAATAACAGCCTGAAATCACCTGTTCCGTAGCTGAATGAGCTGAGATCAGTAGAAAACAGGGATGATTACATCAGCTCTCCAAGATGGTGGCCGCTGGCCTCTTCTGTGGTCCGACCGGTGTGGAGAACCGAACTGGACCGCTTCTCTCCTCCGTCTCAAACCCAGAACTCAGCACTGAGCACGGCCATTGCACCGCTGGCAGGAGCCCACAGAATCCGCAGCGCTGCACCTCCTCGCCGCCACCTTGCCGCTTCCCAGCGCGCGCCGCAGACTCCAGCCGCGGGGCGATCAGCCGAACAAGCAGTGCGACCCTCCGTGCGGAGAAATTGCCCGCGACTGAGCCCCCGCAGCCCATTCTCGCGCAATGAAAATCCCTCCACTAGATTCTGGAGCACCTCAATTTCGCTGGAAATTCCCAACAAGACAGCCTTCAGCTGTTTTAACTCGTCATTCTCCCGCACAGTGTTGCGGCACATGGGGGTGATGCACTCCCTTCGCCGCCATCTTCTTCTCCCCCCGAGCATTTTAATTTAAAGCCTTGGATCTACAGCTAGAAAGGGTGAGCAAAGACAAGCCTGTATTGCAAGAGTCTTTCCTCCTCCGGTGACAGCAATTCCAGTCATCTTTAGTGCCTCACCATCTTTGCTCATTTCTCTAGAATTTATCAAAGGAAAGGAAATGTCTGTGTGTGTGTGTGTGTGTGTGTGTGTGTGTGTGTGTGCATGCAGGTACATGTTATGGTTAATGTCTTTCCAAATTTATTATATATCCACTTCTAAAACCAGTTTGAGATCAATCTCATGTCTCAGCTTTTGTCACCATTCAAGACTGACTTTTACACAGAAGAATTTTCTATCCCCAGTATTTGGATTCTTCTCAGCAAGGTAAAATTAATATAATGAGTTCAATAAAGCCTTTAATGAGTTCTCATTCATCTTTGAAATCCCTCCCCTGCCCACAATACATTGGTAAGTGCTATGTATTCAGTAGAAGGTGCATAAATATTTGTTGAATGATCAATCCATTAAACATTTATTAAACACTGTTTGCAAAGACTGCACCTGGCCACAGGAGTTGGCACACTTCTTCTATAAAGAGCCAGATAGTAAACAGTTTAAGCTTTATGTGTCAAGAGGCAAAATTAAGTATATTATTTAGGGACTTATATAATCACTTAAAAAGCAAATGTTAAAACTACCCTGACTTCTCAACCAAACACAAAAACTAACTCAAAATAAATAAAAAACCTAAATATAAGCACTAAAAAAAATACAAGCTTTTAGGGATAAAAACATAGGCATAAACCTTCATGACCTTGAATTAGGCAATGGTCTCTTAGATATGACGCCAAAACAAACAGATAAATTGGACTCTATCAAAAGTGAACACTTGTGCATTAAAGAGAACTATTTAGAAAGTGAAAGGCAATACATAGGATGGAAGAAAACATCTCATAAGAGTTTAATATAAAATCTATGAAGAACTCCTGCAACACAGCATCAAAAGAGCAAAAAATCCCAATGAATACTTAAAAATGGGCAAAGGACTTGTATAGGTCTATTGTGGTTTGGATGTGAGGTTCCCCAAAAAACTCACATATGAGACAATGCAAGAAGGTTTCAAGGAGAAATGATTGGGTTCTAAGAGTCTTAACCCCATCAGTGATTTAATCCTTTCTAGAGATTAACTGAGAGGTGACTAAAGTGGTAGGGTGTGGCTGGATGAGAGCGTGGCTATGGGACATATATCTTGTATTTAGAGAGTGGAATCTCTCTCTGCTTCCAGATCACTGTGATGTGAGCTGCTTCTCTCTGCCACACTTTCCCACCAATGATGTTCTGCCTCACCTGGAGCCCTGAGAAATTGAGCTGACCTTCTATGGACTAAGACCTCTGAAACCGTGAGCCCTCAAATAAACTCTTCCTTTTCTATAATTGTGCTGGTTGGGTCCTTCAGTCACAGCAGCAAAAAATCTGGCTAAAACAAGATCTCTCCAAAGAAGATACACAAATGACCAATAAATACAAGAAAAAGTGCTCAGCCTTATTAGTCACTAAGGAAAAGCTAATCAAAACCACCACAATGAGGGCTGGGGGTGTGGCTTAGCAGTGGAGTGCCCTCCTAGTGTGTGGGGGGCCTGGGTTCAATCCTCAGCACCACATATAAATAAATAAAATAAAAGTATGCGTCCACCTACAACTAAAAAAAATTAAATCATGATCAGATACCACGTCACATCTAATAATATGGGTATAATAAAAATAATGAAGGAAATGATAAGTATTCATTTTGGAAAACTGAAATCCTCATACACTGCTGGTGGGCATGTACAGTGGTACAATTGCTGAGGAAAATCATTTGACAGTTCCTCAAAAAGTTAAACATAGAAATGGCACATGTGCCAGCAATTTCACTCAAAGGTATACAGCCACAGGAATTGAAAACAGAGACCCATACAGATACTCGTATACCCGTGTTCATTGCAGTATTATTTACAATGCTCAAAAGGCAAAAATGACTTCGTGACCATCAATAAATTAATAGATAAACAAAAGGTGGACAAACGTACAATGTTATATTATTCAGCCTTAAAAAATAAATGAAGTTTGATATGTGCTGTATTATGGTTAGTTCTAGGTGCCAGCTTGACTGAAGGATACGCAGGTATCTGGTAAGCACTGTCTGGGTTATCTGCCTAGAAGGGTGTATTTGGATGAGATTAGCATGTGAATCAGTGGAGTGAAGTGGGTGGGCACCAACCAATAGGCTAAGGGCCTTGATAAAACAAAAAGGCAAAGGAAAGGCAGGTTCCCTTTCTCTTCTGGAGCTGGAACACTCTTTCCTTCTGCCCTTGGACATCAGAATTCCAGGTTCTCTGGACTTTGTACTCTAGGACTTGCTTCAAAGGCTTCCCTGGTTCTGGGGCTTTCAGATTTGGACTGAGCCATGCTACCAGCACCCCTTGTTCTCCAGCTTGCAGGTGGCCTATTGTGGGACTTCTCAACCTCCACAATCACGTGAGCCAATTCCCCTAATAAATCCCCTCTTATGTATCCATACATATAGTCATGTGTCACTTAACAGTGGGGACATATTCTAAGAAACACATCATTAGGCAATTTCATTGCTGTGCAAACATATTGGAAGGAACTTACACAAACCTAGACAGTGTAGCACACTACACACTTAGTATGGCATGCATATGTTTATGTATATGTATATACAATATATATTTTAATATATATTTCTATAATACTTATAATATATATAAATATTATAATATATGATATAATAATATATGTTAATATTATAATTATAGATAATGGTTATATATGTTGATGTTAAAATTATACATAATGCAATATATATTATATACTAATATAGTGTATTGTTTCTAGTGCCATGATTAAGAAAAAAACACAAGATTAAATCAAGCATGAGAAAATGATGCAAATAAGATTCACAGTAAACACAAGATGTATGAGGTTGCTGTCCACATAACACATGGTTTTACAATAAACTTTCTTTTTATAAGTAGCTGGAGTACACTCTGAAACAGTGATAAAAAGTATAGCATAGCCAGGTGCTGTGGCGCACGCCTGTAATCCCAGCAGCTCAGGAGTCTGAGGCAGGAGGATCACGAGTTCAAAGCCAGCCTCATGAAAAGTGAGATACTAAGCAACTTAGTGAGACCCTGTCTCTAAATAAAATACAAAAAAGGGCTGGGGATGTGGCTCAATGGTTGAGAGCCCCTGAGTTCAATCCCTGGTACCCCTCCCCCGCAAAAAAGTATAGCAGAGTAGACACACAAACCAATAACATAGTTATTTATTATGAAGACCTTTGCTATAGGTACAGAGAACACAGCAATGGAGTTTCATAGAGGAGGCGAATTGAGCTCAGCTCTGAATTCAACAAGGAAAACTGAGAATGTAAAGCCCAAGAGCAGGTTGGGGTCAGTAAATGGAAAATTACTAAGAGGAAACCTTGGAGGTAAGGGAGATTCTGGCTGGATCCACCTAACAGGAGGTTTGCTGAAGACAGGCCAGAGTGATCAGACATTCCCTGGGGTGGGAAGAGAAGAGGAATGTGGGAGGCTATCCTTGCATGTGATTTGAGTTACCTCCCTGGCTGGGTGAGAGGCGCTTAGACACATCAGTGTCAGAGCCGTCCGCACCCTGTCCCATGTCTGAGGGCTTATCTGTGCAGAGATATGCCTGGCCACTGACCTGAAGATCCAATCGTTGGCCCTGACCTTGGGATGCTGCCCCCCTTAACCTTCATTGGATGGGATTTTCCCTTGAATTTTTTGTTCCCCAATAAAAGCTCACTCCCTGGCGTGCGCTCTCTTTCTTGCTAGCCTCTTCTGTAAACCTTGCCACCGCATTAGGTGGCTGGAGGCAGGAGCTAGGAGAAGCCGTCTCAGAGCTGGGAATAAAGGTAAATGAGAGTCTGTCTCTTTAATTTTAAAACTCACTAGCAATTTTTTATGCATCGAACCTTCTTTTATGAAGCTCGCGTGCTGGTCATGTGGCAGAGAGGAACCTAATCAAAATCAAGGATGATCAGATATGGAGGGTGGGGATTCTAGGTTAAACTGACTTAGCAGGATTCTTGCTAAAATTGGACAATGATGAGACAAGCACAGGAAGCCCAGAAGTCAAGGCCTAATTAAGATTGGAGTTGGGGAAAGCCTGAGTTTGGTCAAAGAGAAAAAATTAGTCAGGAGGGAAGCAGAGACAGAGACTGAGACAGAGGGAAACTAAACATCTGGAGGGAGGAGTTACCCGTGGCTTTCTAGTACCTAGGGTACATCTTTTGTTCCTGGTCTATATGTGACGACCTGGCTCCTATATTCATCAAAAAAAAAAAAAAAATCCCTTTTTCCCTTTTTTTCCTTTTCCCCTATCTTGTTTTGAGAGGAGCACCTGTGGCTTAATACTCCAGATCCAAGCTGTGCTCCTCCTCTTTGCTCTGTGGGGGACGCCCTCTGAACAGCTTTAACATGCTCCCTCCCTTCATGCTTCTAATGAGGATTTGGAGGGGGGGGAGATGCTGTCCTAAATTCAAAGAGCCAAAGGAGAATGAAATAGGTCTAAATAACTTTTTTTTCCCAGCTGTGGATTCCTTGGATTCCGTCCTATCCCCAAACCAAAGCGTCTGTTGACGGCCATCTCCTACAGCTACTGGGTTCTGGGAGTTGCCCTCTTTCCTTACCCTCTCAGGTCTAGTGTTGATAATGGCTCCTTGGGTTGTTAGCCTGGGGTTTCTGCACCATGTCTTGTTAGTTCCCCTTCACTTCACCCAAGCCTACCTTAACATTAGTAGACCCAGGGCAAGAGTAGAAATGGAGAACCATTAACCCTTGGCACCCCTTGTTCTTCCCCCACAGCTCTGTCCTACAAGGCAGAGGGCTCACAGTCTGCACATCCTCCACTCACAGCATCCTTTGTCCCGACCTGCCCTAGGGGTGTGCTGACTGGGGGGTGTTCTCCACTCTCAGGAATCAGGGAACAAATCCTAGAGGTGGACAGGAAAGTTTAAGGTGCAGGTGTTGGAAGCATGGTCTTCATCCCCTTGACCCTAGAATTGGGTCAGATAGGGTTAAAGCTATTTCCACCCATTAAAAAATAATCCCTCTCTTAAACTGTCCCTGGTAACCTATTGGAGGGCCATGTGTTTCCTATTGGAACTCTGAGGGAGACAACCATGCTTCTATCATATTTGGCCTGAGCCCTAACCTGAAATGCGAAGACTTCCCAAGCACTTCCAGGTTCATTGTTTCCTTTGATTCTGACAGTACCTGGGTAGGGCTGGAGCCCAGTCTCCTGCCGCCCTGCAGGGTGCTGTCTGTGGTGTTGCACAGCCTCTGGGGGAGAGCATGCTCAGTGCAACCACAGACTTTGCTGAAGAAGTGAATGATGCCAGGTCCTTGCCAGAGTCAAGGACAGTCTCAGGGCTGGAAGGAGTCTTTTCATGATGTAGCCAAACACTGAGAATGAGATCCAGAGAAAATAAATGAACAAGGAAAGGTCGTTATGCATTAATGTGATCAAACTGCGTGATTTATTTGCTTAGTGGCTGTTGAGAAATCGTGTGGCATTTAACCATTCCCTTCTCATATCTTGTGTGGATTCTTTTAAATTTGACCAATGAGATAATCTAACAGAAAATCTTTTTGATTTCTATTTGGTCCTGTTCAGGTAAATTAAGAACAAGCTGTATGAACAGATACTTCTCAGATGAAGATATACAACCCATCAACAAATATATGAAAAAATGTTCATCATCTCTAGCAATTAGAGAAATGCAAATCAAAACTACTCTTACTCCAGTCAGAATGGCAGCTATCAAGAATACAAACAACAAGGGCTGGGGCTGGGGCTCAGCGGTAGCGTACTTGCCTGGCATGTGTGAGGCACTGGGTTCGATTCTCAGCACCACGTAAAATAAATAAAGGACTATCAACAACTAAAAAAAAAATTAAAAAAAAGAATACAAACAACAATAAGTGTTGGTGAGGATGTGGGGGAAAAGGCACACTCTTACATTGCTGATGGGACTGTAAATTGTTGTAGCCAATCTGGAAAGCAGTATGGAGATTCCTTAGAAAACTTGAAATGGAACCACCATTTGACCCAGCTATCCCACTCTTTGGTCTATACCCAAGTGACTTAACAGCTTACTACAGTGACACAGCCACATCAATGTTCATAGTAGCATAATTCACAATAGCCAAACTGTGGAACCAGCCTAGGTGCCCTTCAATAGATGAATGGATAAAGAAACTGTGGTATATATACACAATGGAATATTACTCAGCATTAAAAGAGAATAAAATTATGGCATTTGCAGATAAATGGATGGAGTTGGAGAATATCATGCTAAGCGAAGTAAGCCAACCCCCAAAAAACCGAAGGCTAAATGTTTTCTCTGATAAGTGGATGCTAATCCATAATGGGAGGGGCATGGAATTAGAGGAGGAACTTTGGATGGGGCAAAGGGGAGTGGAGTACAATGAATCAAAGTGCATTCTGCTGTCATGTATATAACTGATTAGAACAAATATATATATATATATATATATATATATATATATATATATGACAAGCTGTAACACCAGTTATAAAAGGCCACATATTGTATGATTCCATTTATACAAAAGGCTCAGAATAGGCAAATCCATGGAGATAGAAAGTAGATTAGTGCTTTCCAGAGGCTAGGGTGGGGCATGAGAGTGAGAAATAATATCTAAAGGTATAGGTTGTTTCAGGTGTGAGAAAAGGTTCTAAGATTAGATGATGGTGATGGTTGTATGACTCTATAAATGTTAAATGCTGTCAATGCTGAAAAGCACTGAACTGTGCACTTTAAGCAGGTGAATTTGGGGGGTGGGGATACTGGGGATTGAACTCAGAGGCACTTTACCGCTGAGCCACATCCTCAGCCCTATTTTGTATTTTATTGAGAGATAGGGTCTGACTGCGTTGCTTAGCACCTTGCTTTTGCTGACGCTGGCTTTGAACTCACAATCCTCCTGAGATGCTGGGATTGTAGGCATGTGCCACTGCTCCCACCTAAGCAGGTGAATTTTATTCCATGTCAGTTACATCTCAGTAAAGCCATTTTAAAATGACCCCTCATGGATTGTCCTCTATTTTCTAACTGGACTTTCTAACATGAATAAGAAAACAAATAATGTCTATTAATATCAACAATGTGTCAGTCATTGTACTAATATCTTTACCTGCATGATATTATTTAATTCTTCCAAAAATAGATAAATGTTATTAATTGTCCCATTGATAAAGAAACTGAGGATACAAGAGTTTATATCCCCTGCTCAGTGTTACACAGTTGGGAATCAAATATAGAAATATTCAATCCCAGAGCCTTGAGCTTTAAACTATGTTTTGTTCTTTGATTATTTGCATGGTTGTTATTATTGTATATATAGTGAAGTCTGCTTACTGAGGACATGCCAAAATGTCTTGGCCTCTGAAATACCTTGAAATACATGTCTTAATGAAGCAGTTGTTCATCGTGTCTTCTATGATTCTATGACTTTTTTTTTTTTTTTTTTTTTTTTTTTTTAGTTTTCGGCAGACACAACATCTTTATTTGTATGTGGTGCTGAGGATCAAACCCAGGCCGCATGCATGCCAGGCGAGCACGCTACCTCTTGAGCCACATCCCCAGCCCTTCTATGACTATTTTATCAAAGGCTCTCTTTGTGGGGACTAGAGACGAAGGGGTACAATGATACAACCCTTGCCACCAACTTCTGTACCTACCAGTAGTTGTGTGTGTGTGTGTGTGTGTGTGTACACGTGTGTACTGCTGGGGATCCATCCTAGAGCCTTGCACGTGCTAAATGTGCACTATACCACTGAGCTACACCCCCACCCTCCACCAGTTTATAAAAGCAATCAGTACAATTATCTAGGGTCCTCATCTGAAAGCCAGGCTGCACTCATGGCTCTGAGTACCCGTGTGGATGAAATTGTGCTCTCAAGATCTGCCTGAGTTGACTGTGTTAATCTGCAAAATCCTCAAGGTTTTCCTTTGTGTTTAAAAGACTGGCTGAATCAGGAATCGCCAGAGTTCCCCTATAGTGCACATTTGAATGTCCTGGCTTTCTTTTCTCTTCCTGCAAAATAGAGACATGGATTTACAAGATGTAAGAGGTATTATTTGGCAGAATGTAAAATCTGTTTAAATCACCCCATATTTGGCAATACAGTTCTCTCTTTCTCCCTTGCTCTCTCAGCAGATTTTCAATTGCACTTCATAGATGGATTTCAGCTGCTCCTTTTTTCCTGTTATATAAACTTGACAATGATTATTTGGACGATGTCTCAACCATTCTTTTTTGAACTTCAACCATCAAACACATTTAAGGAGTGAAACCAACTGCTAAATGCACCAGAAAGTCTTTAACTGTAAATTCTTTGCCAGAGTTTAGAAATACTACTTGACCCTTTCAGCACCAGCATTTCCAGTCCTCTGTGTACAGATTTTAAGGCATTCAGGTTGTTTGAAGACAAACTTCTTGTTTCCTGTGAAGGCCTTGAATCTTTCATGGCCCAACTGCTGGCAGCAATTCAGCTGCCTCTCATGAGGGGGTAGGAGAAGACTTATGAAAAATGGGTTTGAACATCTAAACCAATGACTTGTTTTTTTTGTTTTTTTTGGTTTTTTTTTTTAAGAGTACTCCTTGCCCCCACTGCCTTCCCCCAGCCAGTACTGGGGATTGAAACCAGAGGCACTCTATCACTGAGCAAAATCTTCAGCCCTTTTTAATTTTTATTTCAAGACAAGGTCTTGCTAAATTGCCCAGGCTGGCCTTATACTTATGATCCTCCTGCCTCAGCCTCCCAAGTAGCTAGGATTACAGGTATGCACCACAAGAGGGCACGTTATTGACCAGAAGGGCAGAGACTCAACCAGTGTCCACCCATTGGGAGATGTGGGAGACTAACCTCGCACATGACTGGGTCACACTCCCCGGCTGGGTGCTGAGGTGCTCAGTCACAGAAAGGTGGCAGAGCTTTCCCCACCCTTCTTGGGTCTGAGGGTTGGTGTCTCATGCATGGGTGTGTCTTGCTACAGCCCTGTTCCTTTGTCCCTTGCCCTGTTTAGGATAGAATCTTCCATGGAAGTGCCTTGTGTGTGTCCCCTTCACTTACTGTGCCCTTGGGTGTGGCCTACCCAGGTGTCAGTCAACCTGCTGACAGTGGACATCATGAAGATAGACTCAGCCCCCTGAAACCTGACCCCTTCCCTCATTTAAATAACTTCTCAATAAAAGGGTTCAGCACGTGCTCTCGCTCTCTCTCTTCCTGAGGACCCTTAAAGTCAGAGGAGCCGTCACAGCGACCCCAAAGAAAAAGGTATTGTGTCTCTTGTGTGGTTATTTCGTGCATGCAGCCCAGTTAGCCTAGTTTAACTGGAGTGACCCCTGAGCCTTTTAGTCGTGAGAACAGAAACCCGGCAGGGAGACTTTTTTGTTTTTTAATATTTTGTTTTAGTTGTAGTCGGACACAATACCTTTATTTTATTTTTATGTGGTGCTGAGGATCAAACCCTGTGCCCTGCACATGCTAGGCAAGTGCTCTACTGCTGTCCCCAGTCCCCATTGAGAGACTTTTAATCCACCAGTAGTTGATGAATAAAGAAGGCTCATTCCAGTTCCAGTTGTTCTGCCAAAGATTTGAGGAGTGGAACCAGGGGTGTAGCTTCAGTGGTAGAATGTGTGCTTAGTATGTGGGAGGCCTTGAATTTGAAACCCAGCACAAAAATAATTATTTGAGAAGTAGGAAAGGGGTCTGGGGGTGGTTGGAGGCCATGAAGAGTTTGATAGTTTTTATATCATCAAGTATTAACCTTTCCCATTTATTGACCATTGACATCTTTTTCATATAGCAAATCTTTCCAAAGAACACACTTGTGCTAATAATTTATTCCTTACTCTCTAGCTTTTATGTGAGTGCAACTTCCTGAAAATACTGTAGATATTTAATAGGCACCAAGTTTATCCCCTAAGATTACATAATTCTAAGTTAAAGAATACTTGTTTTTAATGGAGATAAAAAGTGTAAGAATACAGACCCATTGCTCTTCTGGGGAGTAAAAGTCATTTGCAGATTGACAGTGGAAGGATTCCGAGGACGGAGTATTTCCACTTCCCACAAAATTGCTTTTCCATATATCTTCTCCTGGCACCAAGCAAATATTTTAAATTGCCAGTTGTTCACTGAGGTTGACAATAAATCCAACCAGGAATACATTTAATATCTGTACAGAATTTTGATGAAAGTGACTTTTGGTTCTCTGCTCTTCCCATAAAGCCAAACAAATCTGGTATTTTAATATTGTCATTTCTTTTTCTGTCATAGAAACCGAAGCGAAAATCAAATGAAAGAGAGCAGGTGCTATTATTCTATTATTAGTATAGAAAACTAATGGAATTACAGGATAGAACTTTTATTTTAGAGATGAGGAAACTGAAGCCAAGAGAAGTGAGATGACTTGTCTAAGGTCACAAAGACCAAATGTGTCCATGCAGAGGCGTCCTGACTCATTTGCTTTGTGACTGATCACCAGATTCCTCCATGGAGAAGAATTTGTTTTTCATGCTCACTAACATAGAAAAACACTCAAACCACTAAACATAGGCATCCATGCAGGGACCTTGGATAATGAAGGGAGGAAAGCATGTTAGATACTCACGGAGTGCAGGGGAGAACCCCCAAAGAAGGCCTGGCAGTACCTGCCAACTGGCAGAGGAAAGTAAAGAGCAGACCAGGTAGATGCTGACCAACTCCCCTGGATCCTAGTCCACATCAATCATCCCTCAGTCTCAGAAGATGGGATGGTAGAAAAATATAAAGAAGGATTTAGTTCAGGCTCTCAGCATTGGCAGTACTTTAGAGTCCCTTGGGAAGCTTCTAAAAGCATCTGGATGGTCAGGTCATAGCCCAGAACAAAGTCATCAGTATGTTGTCAAGGTGGTCCCAACGTACATGCACGGTTGAGATCCACTGGTCTAGGTAAACCTAGCATAGGCCCATTAAAGGAAAGATACAGATGATTCTAAATTCTTGATACTAACACTTATTTACCCTCTAATGTTCCTTGGAACTGCCCCTTCCTGCACATGGCTTATGCTCTTTTAGTAGCTATACAGAGACAAATAGAATTCGTGTTGAGTTTGGATCACCCCAGTATGGGTCACCTTTATTTTTGTTTTGATTAATTATTGCTACATTTTGCTCCAGAACTTGTTTACAATGTCTATTGTTTCTCACTATTATGTGAGTTGGTTGGGTGATTTCTCTGAAATTTGGGGGATTCATGCATTCAGCTGGGCTGAAAGACACAAGGCAGCCTCACTTGCATCTGTAGTGGGTGTTGGCTATTGGTATGTCTCCAGGATCCCTTTCCTGTGGTCTTTTATCTTCAGTAATCAGACTGGCTTTCTTACATGGAAGTCCAGATCAGCATTCTAGAAGAATAAAAGTGCAGCTAAAGTCTCTTAAGGCCAAGGAACTTCACCTCTGCATTTTACTGGTTGAACAAGTATGGTACCTGATAGAAAGCATCTCATAGACCTCTCACTGCAGGAAATGTGGCTGACTGAGGGCCTCAGCTACCTTGCTTTAAACTCTGTTGCTGAGTTTGTGCTTGGGCCATAGGCTGGATCACAAGGCAGGCTTTTACCTGGGAGACACAGTCAACATTCTTAGCCATCATTGGCTCAACGATTCCATTGCGGTGTCTTTGCTGAAAATTTCTTAGACACTTCTACCCAACTTTTCCTTCCTCTGTCCTTCCCTTAGGAGTGGATTTACATCATGACCTGATGGTGCTCCCAGTTTTCTTTCCTAATTTCTTTCACAGAGGCTCATCCCTCAGTAAGATCCTTGCATGTTTAGTATTGAGTTGGCATCCACTTCATGGGGAAGGTGGATTAACCCAACAACTTACGAGCCCAGCCAAGACTGAAAGGAGGAGAAATAAACTGTCTCTTTGTCAAAGAAACAACAAAGTCACATTGCAGAGAAGCTTGAGAAGGAGCGTTTCAGGCATCTTTGAAAGCAATCAACTATGATTTCCTATTGGGAAATGCCTTCTGCCTCCCCATCAGTCCATGCATTTTGGGTGAAGTTGGTTCTATTCCTCACTCCATGATGCGCATGTGATTCATTCCCTGCCAATCAGACATCACTAGTGGTTTATGGATGGGTATGTGACCCAATCAAAATGAATGAGAAACAATGAGACTTTTACCAGGGCTTTTGGGGGAGAGAAGACACCCTTTCCCATTGGACTTAAAACTGGGGACATGTGAGACTTTCACTACTGGAACTTCCATGTGGATTCAGTATCTCAACTTCTCTTAATTCCACCCCACCTGTATTTCTTTCTATTGATGTGTAACAAATTATCACATATTAGAGGTTTCACATAATATATTTATTATCTTACAGCTTCTGGGAATCAGGGCATCACTTAATTGGGTCTTTTGCTCAGTCTCAGAGAGGTGCAAATCAAGACTGTCAGTGGGTCTGAGTTGTCATCTAGAGGCCCCACTGCAAAAAAATCTGCTTCCAAGCTCATTTTGAGTTGGTGGAATAATTCATTTCCTTGAAGTTACATGACTGGGGCCCTGGCTTTGGCTGACTTGACCAGAGCCCATTCTCAGTATCTAGAAGCTGACCATTATTTCCTGCTACGTGGCCCACAATACACCATTTTATTCTTCAAAGCCAGCAGGGGAGTGACATCCCACTGCTTTTGTTCTGTTGATTGGAAGCAAGTCACAGTTTTCACCAGTGTTCAAGGTGAGGTGATTTTACACAGGTCTGGCCTAGTGGAGGGTGTATCCACACTACCCACTGTCAGGTAACACTAAGGAAAGGTGGAACAGGGACCAGTCCATTGCTGTAAGAATTCTCTGCTCCTTCTCTCCCATCAGATGATGCCACTGTCTCTCATTAATTCATCCTGAAATTCTTTTCTCCAAAAAAACCCTTCACAGTGAGTAGACGTTTAGATAAAATGGCCACAACTGAATTTGGCTTTGTCTTCAAATGTGCCTCTTGGCTCAATCCCAGAAACCTACCTACTGGATGATACCCGCCTATGTCTGCTCCCAAACTCCTAAGTGGTCCCACTCTGACTTTCATGCAATAAGAGAGAGCAGGTGTTTTCTGAATTAATTTTTTTAATGACAATGACAGAAATGGTCACTAACCAATGACTGTGGAGTGCGGCAGAGAATTGGGTAGAGTGGGGAAAAGTTGCCTCTCCTGTCTTCCTCTGAGTACATAATAATAACCTTGTTTATGTGGACTTGACTACGTGCCCTGCACCTTTCAAGTACCTTAATATATTAACTCATTTAATACTCGGAACACTCTTACAGGGGTAGGAGCTATTGTCCCCACTTTCCAGACACAGTAACTGAGGCAGAAAGACATTAACTTGGCCCAGGTCACACAGCTTGGAATCAAACCAAGGTAGTCAGACTCAACTCCAAAGTCCTTCTGTGTCCTCACTAGGTCACATTCCCTCCTAAAATTCTACAAAAGGAGTTCCTTTCAGCAATCTTTGAAGTAATGCACTGACACTCCACACACTTGCTTGGACTATAATGAAAAGACATTAGAGGAAGCACTTTATCTCAAGGGTCATTCTGTTCAATACGTGCCTGACACATCAGGGGACTCAGAAAGACGGGAATCAAAGGGTGGCAGCTCTCTCATGCTCTTTGTCAGTCGAAGAGAGAGCCTGATGCACCACCAGCTCAAAATGGTCAGGTTTGTAGAAGAGCCACCTTTGCCCTGGCCTCTAAAGCAACTTCCTGCAGATCCAGCTGGGAAAGCTATGATTCAGGGGCAACTTCTCTGGTCATCTCATCCCTATTCCTGAGAGCAGCACTTCCCTGCTAGGAGGAAGACATTTGAATAGCTCCACTGCTGTGGTTGAGGAGACACAGGCATTCAGGGGAAACTGCCACAACAGAAAAACAAGAGCATCCAGAGCAAGGAGCCCTCCTCTCAGGGAGGGGGGGGGTCACTGAAGACAGTGAGCTGAGCTGCATTTTTCCATAGATGTCATAATGGTGGGTTTTAAAGGTAAAGATGCCCCTTAGTGAAACCGGTTGCCCTATGAGGGAATTGGAAACATCTTTGCCCACTAATAAAGATCCATTGGATTGAGACCTCTGTTATGGTGGGTGTGTGTGTGGGGGAAATGTTTGTGCTTCGAAGAGTGCCTTAGTTTATAATTAAGTATAATAATGCAATCTGTAGCCCTCTGCTCTCACTGTGGAAGTTTGGAAGAGGGCACATACTCTTTCTTAGGGAGAGATGAGAATCCTTTTCCCTCTTGCTCCTTCCCAAATCAGACCCCCTCAGCAAGGAAAGGAGTTTGCAGGGATTCTCCCCACTCATTAAAGGCTCATTCTTCTGGCATCCCAGAGAATAGATGATTGGCAAAAATGAACACTCATATTCATTCCTTTATATTATGCTGCCCAACACGGTAGCTGCTAGCCCCGTGGCTGCTGCACACTTCAAATTTGACTAGTCTGAGTCAAGATATTCAGTGAGTTTAAAATACATACAAGATTTCAAAGATTTTGTAAAAGAAAAAGAGGTGGTTATGGCCTACATGTTGAAGTGTCTCATAATTAGTATGTTGAATGTCATCCCATGATACCAATATGATGGTATTGGGGGCCTTTCGGGTTAGGGAAAGTTATGAGGCTAAAGACTCCACGATGTGATTAATGTCCTTATAGAAAGAGAAAAAGAATGGAGTCATTCTATCATGTAAAAACACTCAGCAAGAAGTCGACCTCTGAGAGTCAGGAGGAGGGTTCTCTTTGGAAACCCAATCTGTTAGCACCATGATCTGGGACTTCCCAGCTTTCACAACTATGGGAAATACATGTTTGTTGTTTAAGCCACTCAGTCTATGGTATTTTTGTTATATAGCAGCCTGAGCTAAGACAGAAGGTAGGATATTTCACCAGTAACTTCTGTATTGATTATATGTTGAGATTTATTTTGTTGACAGCGGGTGAGCTGATGTGTATAATTATAATTTGTTTTATTCTTGTTTTCTAACCAGAAAATATGAAGGTTCATATTTGTGACTTGTTTTCTCTTTCTTTTGGACAGCACTACCTTTAAATGTTGAGAGTTGCCAAAAATTTAAAATCAATATTTTGAACGAAGATTTTTATTTTGAGATAATTATAGATTCATAAGCAGTTGTAAGAAATAATATGAAGAGATCCCTTGTATCTTCAATGTAGTTTCCAACAAAGGCAACATAGCCTGGATATTGACATCGATTCAGTCAATGTACAGAGCATTTCCTTGACCACAAAGCTCTCTCTGGTTTTCCTTCCATAGTTACCCCTGCTACCCTACCACCTCCATGTGGCTTCTTGGTAACCCCTGGCAATCACAACCCTGCTCTCTGTTTGTATAAATTTGTCTTTTAGAGAACATCAAATAAATGGAATTGTTCCTTTTGAGATTGGATTTTTTCGCCCAGAATAATTCTTCCAGACTTCATCCAATTGGTTCCATGTATCAAACGTTTGCTCCTGTTTATTGCCGATTAGTATTCCAGGATATGGATGTACCACAGTTTCTTCAACCATTCGTGAGAAAACACATCTGGTTTGTTTACAGTTTTGCACTATTACAAATAAAGGTGCTATCGACATCATATACAGCATCCTATAAACTTGCTATCAACATGCCTTTGTATGAAACTAAGTTTTTATTTCTTTAGGATAAATGCCCAAGAGTTACATTTTTGGGTAATTTGGTAGTTATATGTTTAGTTCTCTAAGATACTGACCGACTGTCTTCCTGGGGGGCTGTGCCATTTTATATTTCATGTAACATATTAAAGGTCCAGTTCTTTCACATTTTCCCAGCATTTGGATTCACACTATTTCTTATTTTAGCCATTTTTTATAGGTATGAAGTAATATCTCATTATAGTTTTAATTTGTATGTCAAAAGTCTAATTATGAACATTTTTTTTTCATTTTCATGTGTTTATTTTCCATCTTTATGACATCTTCAGTGAAATAGCTCTTCATGTCTTTTGCCCATTTTCTAACTGGATGAATTTTTTTTTTTTTTTTTTTTTTACTGTTTAGTTTTGAAGTTCTTTACGTATTGTGGACAAAATTCTTTGTCAGGTATGTAATTGCGAATATTCTCTCCCAGTTTTTTCATCATCTTAACAGGGTCTTTCTGAAATTAAAATCTTTGATTTTGGTGAAGTATAATTTATTAATCTTTATCTTATGGGCCCTGATTTTGCATGCTTTTGGTGTTGCCTCTAAGAAATCTTTGCCTAGATATTGTAGGTTTTTCTCCTGTGTTTTTTCCTAAACACCTTTCCGTTTTGTAATCTTACATATTAGTCTGTGATTTCATTTTGAGTTAATCTTTTGTGTGCGAGTTAGAGATAGATATGTTCCCCCTGTGGATATCAAACTGCTCCAACACTATTTCTTGAAAAGTTTATTTTATCTTTCCTACATTGAAATGCCTTTGCACTTCTGTTGAAAATCACTGGGTATATTTGTGTAGGTCTACTTCTGGATTCTCTTCTGTTTCATTGATTGATGTGTCTGTCCCTTCACAATACCATATAATCTTGGTTACTGTACCTACATAATGTTTTGAAATCTGATAAACTAATTTCTCCCATTTTATTTTTCTTTTCAAAAATGTTTAAGCTATTCCATTTCTTTGCTCTTCTATCATTTAGTGTAGAATAATATTGTCTGTATGTACAAAAATATTGATGGAATTTTGATAGGAATTGTGTTAAATCTGCACATTAACTTGGGGAGAATTGACATTTTAATTATGTTGAATCCTCCAATTCATGAACATGGTATGTCTCTCCATTTATTTAGAGCTCTTGCTCATTTTGTCAGCATTTTGTAATTTTCACTATACAAGTTCTACACACATCTTTTTAGATTTAGAGTATCTCTCAACTACAAATGGTAGTGCATTTTAAATTTGGATGTTCACTGCTAGTATATAGAAGTATAATTGATTTATAAAACTACAATAATTGAACCAAATATGAAATAAGTATAATGAAGAACAGAATGCAGCCTGGAGGTATAGTTCAGTGATACAGCACATGCTTAGTACATGCAAGCTCTGAGTTTGATTGCTAGCACACACATGAACACAAACACAACTCCTAGAGCTAATAAGTAGGTTCATTAAGTTCTACCTCCAGGATTCATTCTATTTTTTGGTCTGCTTGCTTCATTTTTGTTTCCATTTGTGTAGTTTTAGGTTGTAAAACTTTTATTTGTGCTATGTATTTGGTATTTCTTTCCTAAGACTTTCTTTCTTTACTGAGACTTGAAATTGTTTCACTTATTTCAAGCATTTTTGTAATTTCTCATTGGAGCATTTTCATTTTTTAGACTTTAAAATTGTCAGATAATTATAATATCTCTATTATCTTTGTGTTGGCATCTAATAAGTGTCATTTTTATCTATTTTGAGATCATTTTGGTTCTTAGAACGAAGTGGTGAGTTGCAAGTGAAATCTGGACATTTTGTACTGTTATAAAACTTCAGAATTTTATATAAACCTTTTGTTTTAGCAGGGTCTGACACCACTCCAGCAGTTAAGGAGGTATCACCGTATTCCTAGCTTATCTACTGGTCCTATGCTAAGGATAGGCACTCCTCCTTACTGCTGGGTAACATGGGAGTGATGGCTCCCCACATGGTCATCATAGACCCTATTGTGGGGATGGCCCTCATTACCACTGGACAACAATGAAAGTTCTGAATCCCCAGTATGCCTCTTCTATACCACCCAGGAAGGAAAGGAGAGGTATTTTACTATTGTTGGGTGGGGTTGGAAGTCCAGGCTTTCTGTATGCTTTCCACAGAAACCATAAAGGTTAGAGAGGGATTATTATGAGCCCGTGAGGATGAGAGTTCTGGCTCCCCATTTGGCCTCTCTGATGCTTTAGCAGCCTCATGAGGGTGGAATTCTGGGCTCCCCAATTGACATTTGCCAACATAGAGGGTAGAGGTGTTACAATCTGTCTGTAGTGTTTGGCCAAATTAGAGTGCTAATTGTCTAATAGCTTTCTGTCCTGCTAGGCTGCCTATATCTTTGTACTTTAGAGAGGCAACTTCTTTCTGTTGGAGACTTTTTTTGTCTGGACCTATTGGTTTTCCTGCGTTGATTTCTTCTGCTCCAAGTCTGGGATATATGCAGAAAAAAAATATGGAATTCATCATGTGTCACTTCTCAGATCCTTAAGTCTAGCAGTATGTCTTCTTTCTACCTTAAGATTCTTATGTTCAATTTACATATGATGCCAGGGATTTTAGTTGCACTTGGTGATAGGAATGAGGAAAAGAATACATATTCCACCTTCCCAGATGCAGATGTCCAATTTAAAAGGTTATGATCAAATTTCAAGTACTTTTTTTTTTTTTTACTATATTTGGGTTTATTTATTTTCTTATATTTATTTTTTACTTTTAGGTGGACACAATCTTTACTTTACATTTATGTGGTGCTGAGGATCAAAACCAGTGCCTCGTGCATGCTAGGTGAGCACTCTACCACTGAGCCACAAACCTGGCCCCTATTTTTTGATGATAAAAACAATACATTGATGGCCTGGGGTTGTGGCTCAGTGGTGGCGTGCTTGCCTAGCATGCATGGGGCACTGGGTTTGATTCTCAGCACTACATACAAATAAATAAAAAAAATAAATAAAGGTCTATCAACAACTAAAGAATATTCTTTAAAAACCCCCAAAACCACAAAAAACCCCAAAAAACAAACAAACAAAAAAAACCCAATACATTGAGCTGGTCACCATGGCGCATGTTTATAATCCCAGAAGCTCTGGAGGCTGAGGCACAAGGATCTCAAGTTCAAAGCCAGTCTCAGCAAAAGCAAAGAACTAAGCAACTCAGTGAGACCCTGTCTCTAAATAAAATACAAAATAGGTCTAGGGATGTGGCTCAGTGGTTGAGAGCCCCTGAGTTCAATCCCTAGCATGACCCAAAATAAAAAACAAACAAGCAAAAAACAAAAACAAAAACAAAAAACCAATACATTGAAAAAAAAAGTCTCTAACTTCTTTACCATCTTAAAAAAGATGTCTTGAGGATTGTCTGTTTTTCTTGATGACCTTGTATTGTTCTCATGAAAGCTAAGTGTTGCTCCAATCATCACTGGACTACTAAGGTGGGTAGAGATATTTTGCCTGTAATATATGTTCCAGTCTGCTGTGGTTTGTTAGTTATTTTATAATTTTCCTTCTTCATTTTTGGTGAACTATATAATAACTGAAAATATATATCAAGTAATTATCATTGGTCAGACTATACTGAACACCTGATTCGTCATATCTTATTTAATTTGTATAGCAACATTAAGATGTCAGCATGATTACCATCCTCATTTTACAGTTAAATAGAGGTTTAAAGAGTTTAAATATAACTTACTCCAGATGACTGTTTAATTAGAAGCAGAACCCAGGAATCCACCCTGGGCCACGTAGCTGCAGCTGAACCTCTTACCCATGCTCATAGCATGGAATATAGAGTAAGAATCTACATGATCAAGAACCCAAGCTTTAATGGATATCTTTCATGATTTTTTCTTTAGGCTCCAGAGATCTATTTTTATTTCAAATTTAATACTGCATTTATATGGATGAGTTTGCCAGAGATGCGATTCTTCCCTGTGCATCATGAATTAAGTCCATATGCAGGATTTATATCAGCAGTTATATATGGCAGAGAAAAATGGAATATGCTATCCATTGTTTACCCTAGAGGGTCTATTCTGGTATCAATGGAGTAGAGACAGCACAATGATCCCCAAATTTTTCTAAGTGCAGAAGAATTGGTTATAAAAAGAAATTTGAACCACAAATTCATTTAATATTCTTAAATTTATATTCACATGAAGACAGACCCATACCTTTGGAGATACAATCTAGGTGAGACAAATATGGGAATAGATTTGTTTTGGACAGGAAATAAACATCTATATTCAGTTTTAATTTCCCAATGCTCTTTGTAGTCCCTGCCCTAGATTCCCAATATCATGGGTTCTTTGTCCATGGAGGCTAACTTCCATTAGAAAAGAGGTTAGAAGTTCCAATGAACAGTGAACTTTTGCCACCAAAGTAAGTATGCCTTTGACTCCTCTAATGCTTGCCCTCACCTCCATATGTTCCCTAGATCCATCCTGGTTTGGGAAGTTGTATTTGAGTGTATATATTGATCAGGTGTTTAATGCAAAATATGCAGTAATAAAATCTAACTTTCTGCTCAATAGGAATCTGGAGAAATTCAGAACAAGTTGATGTCCACATTCAGATTTTCCTCCCAAAGAGCTAGAGTTTGGCCTGTGTCACTTAGGAAAATAGTTAAGGAAGAAAGTGTTTCAAATCTGTATTCAAGATGACTAAATTTCAAGAGGCAAAACAGGGTAAAAACAATATGCCCCCAAAAGGAAGGCATTAATTCTTCTATCTACTTGAGTTTTATTTTATTAACTAATTGTTATCAAGAAGGAATGGGTTTAAAAATGTAGCATGCAGTTTTAGCTGAGAGCAGGAGTCAGTGTACACTGGGTCTATTTGGTTTCATCATCACTCACAGGCACTTAAAGAGTGTGCTTTGCATGGTTTGCTGTCCACATCATTTTATGACTTCCAGCTTCTGCTTTTGGAAGTTATGAGCTATTTACCAACATGACTACATCTGAGAGGATTCAGGCTAAGACACAACCCCTACTCTCAAAAGTTCTCACACTATGCCAAGTGCCTTCAAGTATGGAATAACCAAATCTTGGAAAAGCTACCAGCTGAACACCAGACCAGCTGGACTATGAGGGAGAAGGAGACTTCTTGGTATGGCACTCAGGAGAAATCTCAATGCCATTTCTGCTTGTCAGCTTTCAGCTGGAAGGAACGTCTAACTGAAAAAATTTCATAGTTGGGACCAAGAGGAGAGGCAAAGAATGCTGAGAAGTATGACTTTAATTTTTCTGAAATGTAAGTTATAGGATTATTGATATATTCTAGATGCTAAATCCTTATCACATATATGATTTGTAAATATTTTCTCCTATTCTGTAGGTTGTTGTTTTATTTTCTTAATGTCCTTTGATGTACAATTTTTTCATTTTGATGAAATTCAATTCCTTAATAAAATAGCTCCTATAGCAAGATGTTTCATGAAGAGTTATCTGGAATGTTCTAAGAGATACTTGGCCATGGGACACAATTCATTGATTGATTAACATCATCTCTGTTCTGAGAAGAGTCTCACTGGTTGGTATTTTCTTTTTTCTTTTTTTTTTTCTTTTTCTTTTTTTTTTTTTTTACATTTTTTTTATTGGTTGTTCACAACATTACAAAGCTCTTGACATATTATATTTCATACATTAGATTGACATGGGTTATGAACTCCCAATTTTACCCCAAATGCAGATTGCAGAATCACGTCAGTTACATATCCACAATTTTACATAATGCCATATTAGTGACTGTTGTATTCTGCTACCTTTCCTATCCCCTACTATCCCCCCTCCCCTCCCCTCCCATCTTCTCTCTCTACCCCATCTACTGTAATTCATTTCTCTCTTTGTTTATTTTCCCATTCCCCTCACAACCTCTTATATGTAATTTTGTTTAGCAATGAGTGTCTCCCTTCATTTCCATGCAATTTCCCTTTTCTCTCCCTTTCCCTCCCATCTCAAGTCTCTGTTTAATGTTACTCTTTTCTTCCTACTCTTCCTCCCTGCTCTGTTCATACTTGCTCTCATTATATCAAAGAAGACATTTGGTATCTGTTTTTTAGGGTTTGGCTAGCTTCACTAAGCATAATCTGCTCTAATGCCATCCATTTCCCTGAAAATTCTATGATTTTGTCATTTTTTATTGCTGCATAGTACTCCATTGTGTATAGATGCCACATTTTTTTTATCCATTCGTCTATTGAAGGGCATCTGGGTTGGTTCCACAGTCTAGCTATTGTGAATTGTGCTGCTATGAACATCGATGTGGCAGTGTCCCTGTAGCATGCTCTTTTAAGGTCTTCAGGGAATAGTCCGAGAAGGGCAATAGCAGGGTCAAATGGTGGTTCCATTCCCAGCTTTCCCAGGAATCTCCAAACTGCTTTCCAAATTGGCCGCACCAATTTGCAGTCCCACCAGCAATGTACAAGTGTACCCTTTTCTCCACATCCTCGCCAGCACTTGTTGTTGTTTGAATTCATAGTGGCTGCCAATCTTACTGGAGTGAGATGGTATCTTAGGGTGGTTTTGATTTGCATTTCTCTGACTGCTAGAGATGGAGAGCATTTTTTCATGTACTTGTTGATTGATTGTATATCCTCCTCTGAGAAGTGTCTGTTCAGGTCCTTGGCCCATTTGTTGATTGGGTTATTTGTTATCTTATTGTCTAGTTTTTTGAGTTCTTTGTATACTCTGGATATTAGGGCTCTATCTGAAGTGTGAGGCGTAAAAATTAGTTCCCAGGATGTAGGCTCCCTATTTACCTCTCTTATTGTTTCTTTTGCTGAAAAAAAACTTTTAAGTTTAATTAAGTCCCATTTGTTGATTCTAGTTGTTAACTCTTGTGCTATGGGTGTCCTATTAAGGAATTTGGAGCCCGACCCCACAATCTGTAGATCGGAGCCAACTTTATCTTCTATCAGACGCAGAGTTTCTGATTTGATATCAAGCTCCTTGATCCATTTTGAGTTAACTTTTGTGCATGGCGAGAGAAAGGGATTCAGTTTCATTTTGTTGCATATGGATTTCCAGTTTTCCCAACACCATTTGTTGAAGATGCTATCCTTCCTCCATTGCATGCTTATAGCCCCTTTATCAAATATAAGATAGTTGTAACTTTGTGGGTTAGTCTCTGTGTCCTCTATTTTATACCATTGGTCCACCCGCCTGTTTTGGTACCAGTACCATGCTGTTTTTGTCACTATTGCTCTGTAATATAGTTTGAAATCTGGTATCGCTATA
The DNA here is from genome assembly GCF_964194105.1 of Spermophilus citellus. Classification (NCBI taxonomy): domain Eukaryota; kingdom Metazoa; phylum Chordata; class Mammalia; order Rodentia; family Sciuridae; genus Spermophilus; species Spermophilus citellus. The sequence goes on from NC_138183.1 coordinate 81,808,447, forward strand.
CCGCCTGATTCACTCTTTCTGCTTAGAATTGCTTTTGCTATTCTGGGTCTTTTATTTTTCCATATGAATTTCATGATTGCTTTATCTATTTCTACAAGAAATGCCGTTGGGATTTTGATTGGCATTGCATTAAATCTATAAAGAACTTTTGGTAATATCGCCATTTTGATGATGTTTGTTCTGCCTATCCATGAACAGGGTATATTTTTCCATCTTCTAAGATCTTCTTCTACTTCTCTCTTTAGGGTTCTGTAGTTTTCATTGTATAAATCTTTCACCTCTTTTGTTAGGTTGATTCCCAAGTATCTTATTTTTTTTGAGGATATTGTGAATGGAGTAGTTGTCCTCATTTCCATTTCAGAAGTTTTGTTGCTGATATACAGAAATGCCTTTGATTTATGCGTGTTGATTTTATATCCTGCCACTTTGCTGAATTCATTTATTAGTTCTAGTAGTTTCTTTGTAGACCCTTTTGGGTCTTCTAGGTATAGAATCATGTCATCTGCAAATAGTGATAATTTAAGTTCTTCTTTTCCAATTTTTATGCCTTTAATTTATTTCGTCTGTCTAATTGCTCTGGCCAGTGTTTCGAGAACTATATTGAATAGAAGTGGAGATAGAGGGCATCCCTGTCTTGTTCCGGATTTTAGAGGGAATGCCTTCAACTTTTGTCCATTCACAATGATGCTAGCCTGAGGCTTAGCATAGATAGCTTTTACAATGTCAAGGTAAGTTCCTGTTATCCCTAGTTTTTCTAATGTTTTGAACATAAAGGCATGCTGTACTTTGTCGAATGCTTTCTCTGCATCTATCGAGATGATCATATGGTTCTTATCTTTAAGTCTATTGATGTGGTGAATAACATTTATTGATTTCCATATGTTGAACCATCCTTGCGTCCCAGGGATGAATCCTACTTGATCATGGTGCACTATTTTTTTGATGTGTTTTTGTATTCGATTTGCCAGAATTTTATTGAGGATTTTTGCATCTAGGTTCATTAGAGATATTGGTCTGTAGTTTTCTTTCTTTGAGGTGTCTTTGTCTGGTTTCGGGATCAGGGTGATGTTGGCCTCATAGAATGAATTTGGAAGAGCTCCCTCTTTTTCTATTTCCTGAAATAACTTGAAAAGTATTGGTATTAATTCTTCTTTAAAGGTTTTGTAAAACTCCGCTGTATACCCATCCGGTCCTGGGCTTTTCTTGGTTGGTAGTCTTTTGATGGCTTCTTCAATTTCATCTATTGATATTGGTCTGTTCAGATTGTCTATATCCTCCTGACTCAGTCTGGGCAAATCATATGACTTAAGAAATTTATCGATGTCTTCACTATCCTCTATTTTATTGGAATATAGATTTTCAAAATAATTTCTAATTGTCTTCTGTATTTCTGTAGCATCTGTTGTGATATTGCCTTTTTCATCCCGTATGTTAGTAATTTGAGTTCTCTCTCTTCTTCTCTTCGTTAGCATGGCTAAAGGTCTGTCGATCTTATTTATTTTTTCGAAGAACCAACTTTTAGTTTTGTTAATTTTTTCAATAGTTTCTTTTGTTTCAATTTCATTAATTTCCGCTCTGATTTTAATTATTTCTTGCCTTCTGCTACATTTGCTGTTGTTTTGCTCTTCCTTTTCTAGGGCTTTGAGTTGGAGTGTGAGCTCATTTATTTGTTGGTTTCTTCTTTTTTTGAGGAATGACCACCAGGCGATGAACTTTCCTCTTAAAACTGCTTTCATTGTGTCCCATAGATTCCGATATGTTGTGTCTGTATTTTCGTTTATCTCTAAGAATTTTTTGATTTCCTCCTTTATGTCTTCTGTAACCCATTGATCATTCAGTAACATATTGTTCATTTTCCATGTGATGTAGGATTTTTCCTTCCTTCTTTTATCATTGATTTCCAGTTTCATTCCATTATGATCAGATAAAATGCATGGTATTATCCCCACCCCTTTATATTTACTGAGGTTTGCCCTATGGCATAATATATGGTCTATTTTTGAGAAGGATCCATGTGCTGCTTAGAAGAAAGTATATCCATTTGATGATGGTTGATATATTCTATATAAGTCAGTTAAGTCTAGGTTATTGATTGTGGTATTGAGTTCTATAGTTTCTTTATTTAACTTTTGTTTGGAGGATCTGTCCAATGGTGAGAGAGGTGTGTTGAAGTCTCCCATAATTATTGTGTTGTGGTCTATTTGATTCTTGAATTTGAGGAGAATTTGTTTTGTGAATGTCGCAGCACCATTGTTTGGTGCGTAAATATTGATAATTGTTATGTCTTGTTGGTGAATGGTTCCTTTTAACAGTATATAATGACCTTCTTTATCCCTTTTGATTAACTTAGTCTTGAAGTCGATTTTATTCGATATGAGGATGGCCACCCCTGCTTGCTTACGAGGACCATGTGCGTGGTATATTTTTTCCCATCCTTTCACCTTCAGCCTGTGTATGTCTTTTCCAATCAGATGTGTCTCCTGGAGGCAGCATATTGTTGGATTTGTTTTTTAAATCCATGATACCAGCCTATGTCGCTTTATTGGAGAGTTTAAGCCATTAACATTCAGAGTTACTATTGATATGTGGTTTGAACTTCCATCCATGTTTGATTGTTTATCCTTTTTTTAAAAAAAAAAATTTAGTTTGTCTCTCCATGATTGTCTTTCCCCTTGCCCTCTGTCTTTACTGCGGCACTTCCCACTGATGGTTTTGGTTATTGTTTTTCATTTCTTCCTCGTGTAGTGTTTTGCTCAAAATGCTTTGCAATGCTGGATTTCTGGCTGCAAATTCTTTTAACTTTTGTTTATCATGAAAGATTTTTATTTCGTTGTCATACCTGAAGCTTAATTTTGCTGGATACAGAATTCTTGGTTGGCATCCATTGTCTTTCAGTGTTTGAAATACATTGTTCCATGACCTTCTTGCTTTCAGTGTCTGTGATGAAAAATCCGTGGTTAACCGTATTGGTTTACCCCTAAATGTAATCTGTCTCCTTTCTCTTGTAGCTTTTAATATTTTCTCTTTGTTCTGTATATTGGATATCTTCATAACAATGTGTCTTGGCGTTGGTCTACTGTGATTTTGTGTGCTCGGTGTCCTGTATGCATCTTCAATTTGTATATCTGTTTTCTTTTTTATTTCTGGAAAGTTTTCTGTAATTATTTCCTTCAGCAAGTTTCTCATTCCCTTGGTTTGAATCTCTGTACCTTCTTCTATCCTGATGACTCGTAAGTTCGGTTTCTTAATGTTATCCCATAATTCTTGGATGTTTTTCTCGTGATTTTTTACCAGCCTTTCTGAGTTGGCTAGACTCTTTTCAAGATGGTGTATTTTGTCTTCATTATCTGATGTTCTGGTTTCTACTTGCTCCACTCTGTTAGTGATACTCTCAATTGAGTTTTTAATTTGGTTTATCGTTTCCTTCATTTCTAGAATTATTGTTTGATTATTTTTTATAGTCTCTATCTCCTGATAAAGATGCTTAACTTCTTCTTTTATCTGTTTGCGAAATGCATTCTCAATGTGTTCTTTCGCTGCTTGAATTTGCTGTCTTGTATCCTCTTTAAGGTTCCATTCCATCTGTCTTAGGTGTTCCTTGAGTTCTTTATATGACCATTTTTCTGATGACTCTAGGTCCTCCTGAATATTTAGGCTGTCCTGCGTTGTTTGTACTCCTTTTCTTCCTTGTTTTTTGAAGCTGCTCATGTTGTTTCTTGTTCTGTTTGACTGCTGAGTTACTGTTTACTCCTATAAATTAGTTTGATGCTTGGGAGGAAAGGTATTTGAAGGGAAGGGAAGAAGTCTCTAAAGAGAATGAGAGTAGGCAGGTAGAATTCAAGAAAAAAGGGGGGATAAGAAAAATGAGAAGACTAAAGAAGAAAAAGAATAGGAACTAAAAAAGAAAAAGATTAAAAATAATAATAATAATAATTAAAAAAATTTAAGTTAAAATTAGTAGAAAAAAAAATTTAAAAAAATATTTTGTAAAAAAAATTAATAAAACAACAAGAAAGAAAAAAATGAAAATGAAAGAAAAACCTAAATCAAAAAAAAAAAAAAGAGAAAAGAAAAAGAAAAAAAAAACCTAATAAATGCAGTCTTAGAGTTTGATTAACTTCTCTTCCAGTAGATGGCGCTGTGCCCACCAGGTCAAGTTTCTCCTGTCAATACGCGGGAACCAATCACTGTGCAGCAGCTCTTCCCAGACTGGGCGAGTCTCCAATCCTGAGTGTCTAGGGCCTCCTCTTGTGTCTAGTCACTTCCCACTTTTTCTCTAGCCAGGCCCCTCTCACCACAATACTGGCTACACGCCAAGTCTGCTGCTCCCGGGAGCCCTGTTTTCATGAACGACTGGGCACACTCTTCCAGTTTGCCATTCCCTCAGACCCTAAGCTTGTAGAGTTTGGGGCTGAGAATCCTCAGCGGCTTTTACTTGCCCTCTGGTATCCACTTCCCGTAGGTGGTGCAAGAGGCCTCAGCAGTCAGCCCTGGTGGGAGCGGTATTTCCGCTTGCGAGACCCGCACCACCTCTGATTCCCTCGGGCTGGCTGAAGCACTCACAAGAGAGCTGGGAGGTGCCCTTACAGGAGAGCTGGGAGGGGCTCTTAGAGTTTTCCCGATGTGTGGAGAGGCAAGGCTATGGGATCACACACCTGTTTCAACAAAGTTATCTCCGCAGCAGTCTGATGACACGGTTTCCCTTTGCCGGGAGACTAATTCAACAGGTGGGTCCTTCTCTCCCAAGCCCCGTTTCAAACCTGTGGCCACTACTTATGAAGGCTCGGTAGGCATTTACCTTCGTAGGATGAGAAGGGCTGACCAGTTGTTTCAGCGGGATGAATTAATGCCGAGTCATAGCTGTTTGTCTGCGGGAAGCAGGTGACCGGGAGTTTGAATTCAGCGGGCCAGAGCTCAGTGCGTGTTCTCGGATCACTTGGATTTTAAATTGTCGCTCATCTTATCAGCTGTTTCATATACTTCGGCAGTTCATTCGCGCAGTGAAGAGTCTGCTCTATGGTGCTCTGTGGGAGGCGGCGGCAGCGGCGGCGGCAGTGGCGGCGGCCTTCGGGACCCCCGGGGAGGGGGTGCGGGTTGGGGGAGGGGAGGTGGCGCCTCAGGGCCGCGCGGTCCGGGTACCGGACACGCAGGAGAGCGGGCGGGGTGGGGGAAAGAAGTTGAGATCTAAATTTAGAGACTGAGCTTGGGAGGAGAGACGGCTGGGGAGAAAGAAGCAAGGTGGAAAGGCGGAGAGGAGAAGGGGAGGGAGAAGGAGAAGGGGCTGATGGAGCCGGGCGGCTCGGGCTGCAGCCTTACTGCTCGCGCTGAAGTCGTGCTGTACTCCCTTCACCTTGGCTGGATTAGTGGCTGATTCACTCCACCTAGGCCCCTATCTTGACACGGTGCTGGGTTTTTGTCGACAGATCTCCTTTAATGATCTTTACCTCATCTTTTCAGACGCCGCGGCGCGGGGCTCAGAGCGGCTTACTCACTTCCCGCCGCCATCTTCCTCCAAATTTTTTTTTTAGTTCTCGGCGGACACAACATCTTTGTTGGTATGTGGTGCTGAGGATCGAACCCGGGCCGCACGCATGCCAGGCGAGCGCGCTACCGCTTGAGCCACTTCCCCAGCGGTATTTTCATACTGTAGACAACCACACTAATCTGAATAGGTTTTCTGACTCTGTACTAGCTTCTTATAGCTGCTGTAACAAATAAGTACAAACTTGTCTTGAGACAATGCAAATCTACTATCTTACAATTCTGGTGATAGGTTTGACATAGGTTTCACTGCATTAAAATTAAGGTGTAGGCAGGGCTGCATTCCTTTCTGGAGGATCTAGAGGGAAGTTCATTTCCTTGCCTTTCCCAGTGGCTAGAGGCTGCTGGCATTCCTTCTCATAGTCCCTTCTATCTTCAAAGCCAGCAGTGGCCAGCTGAGTTCTCACATCACTCTAACACTGATTCTTTCTCTGCTTCTCACTTCCACTTTTAAGGACCTTTGTTATTACATTGGGTTTACCTGGATATTTTAGAATAATCTCACTATTTTAAGGTCACTGATCAGCAACCTTAATTCCCTACTGTAATAGTTTCTAGGGATTAGGTTGTTGGGCATCTTTGGAAGACAACTGTCCTATCACATATCCTCTTGCATTTGCAGGACCTTTTAAACATTTTTCACAAGGAAAGTAACTGGTAACACATTTCCCAGTATTTGTTCATCTAAGACTCCTGGAATTGGGTATTTCCCTTTCCCTGTGATGATTAGGCTCAGATAAAACTCCAGTAGGCTCATGGATGATAATTTCATGGAGACATTGTAGGAAGTACAAATGGTTCTGATGTATATCAAAATGACTGCTTTCTCCCCACTCCTGCCCAAAGCCAGTGGGGCTTCTTCTCTGAACTTGACTGTGAAAATATGAGAGATGAAACTCACACAATTGTGGGCCCCTCCTCTTGAATTTTAAACTCAGACTGTCCACAATGATCCTCTACCCATCCCTCATATGTTCCAAGTTTTCCAACCTGAACCTAACTCGGGTGGTTTTTGCTCTGGTAACTTGATTCTCTTCTTGTCCCTTGTTGCTTGTCTGTTTGTCCAATTTAGCGGCGGGGGGGGGGGGGTGGGGAGTGCAGGGGCAGCAGTGGCCTCTTGTGACCTCCCTTTTCTGACAGACCCAGGAGTTGTTGACTTTTCTGTTTGTTTAGGCTTCTACTTGTCTTAGGCAGAGTGCTAACTTCAAGCCTCTTGCATGCCACACCAGAAACCAGATGTCTTTCACTTTCATCATATCTGCATATTTATATTTATAGCTTTTCGTGTAAACAGCATGTCAGGGGTATTACTTTTTATCCGGTCTGAAAATCTTGACAAATTGGAACATAGAGGTAGGTGGATAATTGGAAAGGGAAAAGTCGATTTTGATAGAGATTTTTTTTTTTTTTTTTTGGGTGGAGAATTCCATGAAAACAGATGATTTACCCTTAATTTTCCCTCCCAAATTTACATGAGATACACCTCAAGTTCCCAAACATGGGCATGTGTTCTTTTAAACAGATGTCTTTGAATTCCTCAAATATATTAAGCCATCAGTGGATTTTGTTATTTCTTTTTTGGAAATATCTTCTTTCTCTTTTTAGAATTACGCTTAGCAAAAGTATTTGGGTAAAGAAAAATCAGTCTTATTAAATAGTTTGAAATCCTGACGGTGCTTTCTGAAAAATAGCAGCATTTGATTTTGATTACAGTTTTATTTAGCTGTGGACCATCTCAAAATATATAGGCATGTAGCTCCCACTCAAAGACTCATTCCTTCATCATCTAGTTCAAGGACTTAGTGATAAAGCACTTAGTTAAATACAATTTCTGCACATTCCAGCATATTTTAGAATAATATATTCTGATGTTAGTTCTAGTAAAATAGTGGCATATTAGTTTTTATATGGAATAGAGTTCCTCTCCTTCTAGTTTCTAAAGTCTTGTTCCATCCAACTCTGAAACAATTTTCTAATTTCTTGTTCCTAAGGATACACCTATAGTAATCATCAAAAGTTCAGGAAGCTTTAATTTTTTTTTTTAGTTATAGATGGACACAATACCTTTACTTTATTTATTTTTATGTGGTGCTGAGGATTGAACCCAGTGTCACACATGTGCTAGGCAAGCACTCTACCACTGACCGATCCATACCCCTGGCCCAAGAAGTCCCCCCCACCCAAAAGGAAGCTAACTCTCAGAACGTAGCCTAGATAACATCCCTGCTTTAATTTTTTTTTTTAGTTGTAGATGAACATACAGCATTTTAATTTATTTTTATGTGGTGCTGAGGATCAAACCCAGTGCATCACACATGCGAGTCAAGTGCTTTACCACTGAGCTACAGCCCCAGCCCACATCCCTACTTTTGTAATAGTTTTAAATACATGTTCTCTTCTCTGATTTTCTCCCAACAATCAAATGACACCATATGTGCCAATTCTCAGATGAACATTCTTTCCTTCCTGCCTCTATTGTCAGCATCATCTCTGCCCAGAGCAATTTGACTAAAGTGCCTTGGTGTCCCAAAGAGGCAGCTGGCCTGAAACCTCTGGCAGGCCTGATGTGGGGGGGCTCAACCAGAAGCCTAAGCCTGGTCTGGGCGAGTGGAGGAATAGGAATGGAGAATAGAGAATTCCACAGAGAAGGGAAAAAAGGCTGAAATATCTAGATCACTTTGATTCAACAATTAAGAATAATTATTGTGCAAACAATGGTAGGATGTCAGTCCCAGAGGCAGGCAGGTATTGAGGTGGGTTCTGTAGTGTCACCTATGTTAGCGTCACCTGATGTTATCACACCCAGCACTTCTGGACATTTGTCCCCATCCATTTGTGTTGTGGCTGGGTAAGATGCAGCTGTGGGTCTCAGCAGAGTCTTTGTGAGATCCCACTAGCTTTTGATTTGTCTTGCCTTTGCCATGCATTTATTTGATAAACCTGGATACTTCTACAGACTGAAGAATGCACACTTCTAGATTATTGGTTTCCTCTTAAAAACTGGTTCTTACGTGATCAGAAGTTGGAATTTTTTTTTTTCTGTGTATTCTCCAGGTTTGGATGATGGAAATTTGCCCTGAGCTGAATTCAGCTGTTAACATATTGGTAGAGCTGATTCTGTAGGATCTGTAAGCCACTCCTTTATAACACAGCTTGAGATAATATTCACATCCCAGAATTTCTCCTTATCAGAAAGGCTATTATTTTTTTTTTAAATCAGAGTCCCTTGGTCTTTTTATTTTCATATCTAGGCATAATAGACAGTTATGAGGACCTTGCTAATTGTTTTATGTTTACTTAGCTTTGAAACTGTAATTTTTTTCTATTGAGTGTACTATATTCACTGTGTTCGAGTTTTATGACTTGTATTAGAAGCAGTGTACTGAACTGTCTGTACACTGAAATAAGAACTCTAGCTATGACCCTGTTCAAATAAAACTTCTGCAAGACAAATGAAAAAAATAATTATTATCTCTTAAAAATGCTTTAGTACTAGCTTCTAGAACATTTTTTTTTCATGATCATCATGGTCAGATATAAATATGCATCCCATTGTGGAATTTTGTGGCAAATTCATTTAACACCAGGGGTGCAGGTGTTAAATCTTGGACCTCAGTCATGTCAGAAGTGCACTCCAGGCAGTGTTATGTAGCCTTAGGTATGACCATAACATCACCCCATGAACCCTGACGAGTTGCTTCCCCACACATGAAAGCCATCTTTTGATTCTTAATGTCTTTAGTTGGGATTCCCTTAAAGTAGATGCTGTGTAAAAGATTTTATTGCAAGTTTATTTAAGAAAAGATGTCAGAAAGCACAGAGGATGGAAGTGACACAGAGAAAGAGATGTCAATAAAGGATCCATTAATGAACAGGATCTATCATCAGCAACTGAGGATCCTCCAACAGACTGTGCAGAATGAGTCTCAATCCCACTGTAGAACAAGAGGCTGGATGGAGTGTGTATCCATTACCTCCTGCTGCTTACTGGTGGAGAATCACTCTTCAGGTGTCAGTTTCTAGTCTATGGTCAGAGAATGTTAGAAGGATGCAGGTAGCCTCTGACCCAAAGGAGAATTGACTAGAATGACCTCCCGTGTGGATCAAAAGATGTGGGAGGGTGGGGACCCTCAGCAGTTTTGAGACTAAAACTCAAGAGCATAGTCCATAACTGCATATTTGCATTTATGGTTCTATAAAAGAATTTGCATATGACATGTGCCTGGTTCTGGGACCTCACCATCCTTAGTGCAAAGCAAGTAATCTATACAAAGAAGATTTGATTTCAACAATGGAAATGACAATAACTGTAGTGATTGTGCACCTAAAACCTGCAGGCCTGGCCTTAGGGGAAACAGATTCCATCCACCTTCTGCACCTTTTCTGAAACTCTTCCTCCCTGCCTCTGCTGAAGACTGTACATCCTCTAAGAGATTTTGAGGCCCCAGCTTAGTTATGCTGTCCTCATTTTTTTAAATTTAAATTTGATGTTATCAGTTGTTCTTTCTTAGGGGAGACTGGTAAGAAAAAAGAATATTTAAAAAATAAAATGTTAGCAGTAAATTTTATGATCCCTTTCTATCTTAGTCATGCTAAAGTGAAGATATTATCTGTGAACTAAAATTCTTATAATAATCACATGGATAAGGAAATCCATGAACATTCATGTGTACATGCACATGTAAAACTGTGTACATGCCAAGATCAAATCATGTTTAGAGTCTACATGTATATTCACATAGAGATTATGTTTTAAAACAGATTTGAGAGTAATCGCTTCCAAATGACATAAACATTTGTATAGGCATTTCCTTTTTGTACAGCAAAAATTAAGCTGTTAAGATGTCTAGATCTCCCACTCCACCCATGGAGTCAATCTGAGGTCCAAATTGCTTCTTCATCCTCACTTCAAGTACCCAGCCATCCATTCTTGCCATTCCTTTTGAGAAACTAAATATTTCACATTTCTGGCATAGCTATCCATTGTCTGAGACCAACCTGAATAAGGTAGCAGTTTGTTTTTTGGTAATCAGCTCCAAGCCATAGGGAAAGGATGCATTTGTTCAAGATGTAACAACCCACATATGCCTGGCCTGCTGACATCTTCCAGGTTTACAGAAAGTGGCGTGCTGGAGTGGTATGAGAAAGCCAGTTGTTAGCTAACATTTCTCTCCATCCCATTGGTGGCTTAAACTTGAGCCTGGCAGGAAAATTTACACATTGGAAATCTGAACACAGTGCACTACAAATCATCACCACAACCTTGCAATCCCCCTCCCACCCACTGTTAAGTATTTACCAGGGTATCACTGGAGTAGGACTTTTATAATCCACAAAAAGAAGGCAGACCCCTTTTGCCAAGGTAACTCTAGTCCCAGACAATAACTATTGATGCTCTAACCTCTGATGTGGTCCCTGCACCTCACATGTGCCTGGGCTGGTGCCTTGAGTTGGACTGTATGTTGTTGTGTGGTGCTGGGATTCCTAACAAATATGCCCTCCTGGGTGAAGTTTACCCCAGTGCAGACATACACTGTCATTGGAAGCAATGGCCACTGTTATAGTGTGGAGGCCCCATAGGAGATGTCTAGGGTTTGCCAAATGTTTTTTGTCTGTTTTTTTCTTGGTCCACTCATTTCTAAAGATACTTCAAAGATCTATCATACAAGTAAACTGGGGATAGACTGAAAGTCACAAAGGCTCTTTAAACCATCCATCTCTATAGCGCAGGCCCAGTTCTCTGAGGTAGAGATACCTCTTCCAGTGCTGTCTCTCCCAAGGACATGCCACTGGGGAGCCCTGCCAGACATTTCCTTGTTAACATGGTTCAGTGTGATTGCCTTCTTAACTAAGGAGGGTAGTTTGCCCTATTTTATCCTCAGGCTTATGGGACAGAAGAATACTCTGGCCTTTGCACTCTTGAGGAAAACAGGAAGACAGAAAATCAACACAGATCAAATTTCAATAGTCTTGAGCATGAGAATTCAAAGGGAAAAGAATCTTCTCAGTACTCCCTAGTTACCTTGGGTTTTAAAGAGGCCTACATTTTATAACCAGGGCCTTGTTTTGCAAGGATCTATAGGGATACCTTAAAATGGATTGCATTTAGTTCCTTGGGATGGTGCCATAGTGTAATTAGTCATGAATGATGAAAATGCATAGGTAACTTAAGACACATTGAACCAGGCAGAAACTCACCCTTAACCACTACCTTCCACTCTCCAACCCTGATCAAATGTCGATGAAGTTTTAAAGATGGAGAAACAGACAAGTATGCTAATGACTCAAAATTAAATAACAAAAATGCAAGAAACTGGCCAATTTGTCATCCAAAGTTGCCCTGCACACATTACTGGTTGTATCATACTTTTGTTCTTTTGTTCCACACTATTTTTCTGTGGCTTACCTGGTTCCTCAAGAGGCAGCCTGGAGGATATCACAACCTAAGAAAGAAATGGGAGAAGGCAGAAAAGAGGAAGGGCAGGAATGAGAAGCTTTCCAGTGAGTTAAAATTCTTTCTATTGTTCCTACAAAAATAGGAACAGAAAACAATCTGATGGCTTTGCTATGAGAGTCAAAGGTAAAGTTAATACCATGATGTTCAGTGAGGTTGTGTCCCGTCCACTCCCACCTCCAAGGGTCTTAAAGATGATGATATGGACAGACCTTGATCCTAGAGGGTTCAAGCCCATGTCAGAGAGCCATGGAGGGAGAGCACTGGTGTGAGCTTGGCATCCCAGTTCCTTAGCAGACAGGCCTTGGGAACTAATCACTCCATGACTGTCCTAAATGACAGTCCTCAGTCATACCATTTAACAGTAAGACAGCCTGGGATACCATATATCAGAAATAGTTTCTGAAACATGCTTTTAAACAAAAAGTGGTACTCCTCTCTAAAGCATTTGCATGGAAGAGGACTTGACAAAAACCCATTTCATAAGCAAGGGCTGGGTTGGTGCTTGGAAAGCCTTCAACACAAGTAGCAGGAGAGGCTTTGCTTTTGCTGTGGGTTTAAGTCCCCACATAAGTACCTATTTTCTAGAAACACACTTGCCACTATACCCTCTAGTTCATAAAATTCCTAGAGGAAAAGAAGCTGGGTTTTGACAGACCTCAGACTCCTAAATGTGTGTTTATGGAAGTCAAAGACATAAAGGATACCTGTGTAGGGTCTTGTTCCCACATGGCATCCAACACCAGCATTCAAATGAGGAAAACTCTAAAGCTAACCATCTACCTCTAGCAAACCAAGGGAAACGCTGACAGCTTTTTTTCTAATTAATCAAAAGGCTACCTCAAGTTGCACACAGGTGGCTCTTTGTAAGTCTATACTAAACAACTACTTACATTTTTAAGCAATTGATTCTAATCTGAATCATGGCAAATTTTCCTAAAAGAGCAAAGTCGATAAATACTCTCTCTTCTCTCTCTCTCTCTCTCTCTGTATATATATATATATATATATATATATATATATATATATATATATATATATTTATATTTATATTTTATTTTCTCTCCACTACAAGAGAGTAACATTTCTGATTGAACACAGATGGGTAAAGGCTGTATGTGTGCGTGCACAGGGGTTGGGGGTAGCAACCATGAAACCTGCCTACTTTGGAAAATGATGTACACCATAAAGCATCTTAAGGAAGGAAGCAAAGATGTATTCCAAACTCCTTAAAATAAAAATGTTCTGAGAGGCACTTAGGCAACTTCAAGGGAAGCAAAACTCAAGAATGAAGAATACTGTAGTACAAAATTATGGCCAAAAATACTGTATTTTTAACCAGCAAGATCATTGGGGCATTATTATACAACATTAGGTGTTTTTGCAAAACTAGTTCCCATCCCCAAACAATAGACAATACATGCATTGAATGACATTTTAAGAACAGTAAATATGATTCTTTTAAATACTGTAAGTTAAAAATGTTTTCTGACAAAACTCCCTAAATACATGGTCTAGTCAGGGGTTCCAACGTGATGGGTGAGGAATCCAGCAAGAAGTTGCATTTAGAGAGTTCTTTGAGGAAAAGAAATCCACAAAAAACATGTGTTTCAATCCAAGTCACCTGGACAAAGTTACACAGTAATTTTCCATCTTTCTTTCCTAAACCTAAAAATATTCTACTGAAGAATAATACCTTCCTCCCTGTTATTATTTTCTGTCTACCAAAAACTTCCACCAAAGTCAGAATTCTTTATCCAAGTAAAATCCAATTTTACCCAAGAGCTTGGGTTGGAATCATATGGGGAAATGGAGGCTACATGGTAGGTAAGAAAGGTAAGGAGGAAATTAATATTTGAGCACCTACTATGTGCTAGGTGTGTATGCATACTTGGAACATATGATTCTAGAGGCAAGAGTGTTATTGAAAGGGCAGTGGTAGTAGGGAAGAGAGCAGGAAATGGTTACTCTGTGAGGAAAACAAATGACAAGTTTAGACTGTACTAAGTTAACTACTAAACAGCAGGTGTCTGGCTCCAAAAACATCTAGCTAATCATATACAACTAAGCCATTTCTTTTCCTAACTTGATGGAACTAAAATGAAATCCCCAAGACACAGGTACCAGGACAGATCTATTAACGCTACATATGCTGGAAATATGTAGAGATAGTTAAACATATGATATTCTTAGTTTTGATTTTGTGTGTGTTTCTAACCAAAGATATCTCTTTGGAAGAAAATATGAATGTATACCAAGCACACCTTATTTTCATGAATTTGAGATGTTATTAATTGCCAATTAGGTGGTTTAAGACCCTCATTGATTTTTAAGAAGAGCAGCAATATGCATTACAATATTTGGGTACACTTTATTTTTATATGGGTTAACATTCTGCTATATTTCATTTCATTCGTTCTTCTTGAGAAAGTGAAAACAAAGGGAAATTGAGGGTAATCTGAGGGGAATTTCCAACCAATATTTGAGTCTTGCAGTATCTTATTATGCAGCCCTTTCTTCCCATTATTATTTTTATTTTTTTGCAGATAAGTCATTTTGACCCAAATCCAGCATAAATAGCTTTTTACCAATTCCTAACTTAAGACAACTAAAATTTACAATCATGTGGCAGTATAAATTTTAAAATTACAGTTCGTACACCTTGACAATCAAGATAGTCTGAAGTACAAAAAAGTAAATTGCCCTTTAGCTGAATTACCTTTTTAAAATATCAGGCCTGATAGTTGATCTCATTTTAAAAAAGAAAAAAAAAAAAAGGAAAAAGAAAAAGAAAGTTTCTGGTGTTCTTCAAATACCTTCTGTAGATGTCATCTGCTAGTGAATAACAAGTGCAGGTTCCTAAGATTTTTCTTTTCCCCGCCATCTATTCATGACATTCAACAGAGCTCTTTACATGGAAATGTTAAGAAAGAAAAAAAAAAACCCCGATAACTTCTAGGGGATTTACTGACTTTTAAATAAGTGTGTTATTTCCCTTTGTTTCAGATTCGAGGCACAAACTTCTGAATTTAAGCTCTGTAAGGCATAGTAAAAACCTCCAATTTACAAATAAGGAATTCTCTGTGGGTTAGAACTGCCGCATCAAGCAGAAACAAAAATAAAAAAAATTAAAAAAAAAGAAAAAATTATCTGTAAACTGGTACACTGCAATGTGTTACGTGAGTCATGAAATGGCTGCTTGCCTTGGTATGCTGAAGAAAGGTTTCTGTGTTTTGTGTTTTGTTTTTGAATAAGACATGCCCAAGTCACCATAAAACTCGCCACAAGCCTCCATTACCTAGAGCATCAACAACAGGAGTCCAGTGGCACACGCTTAGAGCAATCACAATAGAATAGAAAGCATGAGTAAACTTTGTTTTTATACAAAACTGAAAAGAGTCCCTTCCCGCCCCTCGCCCCTTCAATAAAACCCCAAAGAAACAATATCAACAAAAAATCCTGTAGCTTCGATTGACTAGTGTGGATACAATTAGGTTTCTATGCCTTACTGCAGCTAGGGTGATCAATTATTTCCCTTCTCAAAAGAAGGGATCCTGTCATGCACCCCAAGATAAGCAGAAAAGCCACAAACCTCAATTCTGCATAGCAAATTCCATCCCAACTTCATAAAGACAAATATAACAATCTTTCCCTGTTTTGCTCAGCTTCTTCGAGCTTTGAGATCAGGTTTAATCAACTACATCTACTAGAGCTCTATTAAATAGAATATCTTGATTCCCTAAAACTGTAACACTTATGATCTTGTGATGAGGTTTTCTCTATACACACTGTAGGCCATCAAATGTTGCTGTTTACATTGTTTTTGTTTTTATTTTTGTATTTTTTTGTTTTATTTTTTGCTGCACCAAATTTAAGATCGCCCTTTCAGGCAAGCAGTGGTCTCTAGCTGTTAAAACGTTTCCTTAGTGGATCACAATAGCTTCTAAAACTGCCTTTCTCTAATAAAGGCCATCAGAGAGGTAATACTAAACTGTGCATTTGCCAAATAAGAATATGAATTGTATAAAAGCTCATATTCCAATCCTAGATCAAATGGCAAAAGTTCTACAAAGTTGGTTTCCATGTTTGTATAAAAGCTCCGACTGATTTTATGTATTTTGCTATGAAATTACCTTTGGGTCTTAGAATCAGTATACCTCTACTCAGGAATGTGCAAATGATTTTATACAGCACGATGCTAGTACCGCTCTGTACGATAGTAAGGTTTTTGTTTTTTTCTTCTTTTCTAAATGGAAAAAAATATCCCTAGTCAGAAATAAACTGACAAATTTACATTCTCCTCTCTTAAAAAAGTAAATAAAATAACATTATTCAAAATGTGAATTAGCTATAAGACATACAATACAATTACATAGATACATATCAATACAGCACATTCAATCTGCCAAAAAAAATTAATGATTACAAAGCCAGTATGGATGCTGCAATATCAAGAGAGATGTATGTACAACGATTAGAGCATTCGTAATTGCACTATACCTACAGGCAGTCTGTTAATTAAATTACAGGTGCTTTCTGAGTAAAGAAAAAAAAAGTAACCTGTGTTGTTTGAGGCTGGGAGAATTAAGAATAAGAACATTTCATTACTATTCAGTAACTTTGGTACTCAAAAACTGTTAATTTTCTCCCTCCCCTTTGTTATTCAAAAAAGTGATTTATATGAATGTTTAGACTAGTGCCCAATAGTACTGAGACTAGAGTCATGGCCTCATGCTAACTTCTCAGCAGCTTTAAAACAATCATGATTTCTTTCTTAAATCACATCTCAACTTAGGCTGCTTGTCAGAAGTCCATGATACATGTGCTGTATTTTTTGCATGTGTTGAAAAATTGCACATGTAGAATTCCAAACATCTCTCCTAGGAGGTTTAGTTACAGAGATACATGTTCAATGGAACACTGAGAGGTTACTTTTAAGTCCACAAAACTTCCTTAAGTTCAACTCAATCAGTCACCAGTTCAAGAAGATCCTGAAGGAGATAAACCAGCAGTAACTTTTTTTTTTTTTCAAATTAAAGGTGTCAGGATAATACTATCAACCAACGTTCTTGGCAGACTTACTTGAACTTAAAGGACATAAGAGCGAGTAAAACTGGCTTCCAATAAACAAGACATGAGCAGATTTCATGATAAACCACACAGGAGACTTTTCTACAGTGCTGATGTGGGGCACTCAACGTGGGACTGGACACTAAACCACGTGATCTGAAGGGCAAAGAAAAGAATGGACCATGAGCATCAGATTTACAGTTACCGATTATTTGGCAACTGGTAGGTTCCTTCTCAGCCAGTCATCTTCAGCTTCACAGTCTTACTCTCTTTAAGACACTGGCTTTTATTTTGTAAGGTCTTAATTTGTTTTGCTTTACAAAAAGCCAGTTTTGGCAACACATACCCATAATAAAAAAAATCATTTAAAAATTGTGGCCCAATTGCAAAGGAAAAAATTTTAAAAAGTTGGAACCAAAAAACAAAAACAAAAAATAACCTATGAAAAGGCTCTGGGTAGCAGCCATTGGGGCAATGTAGTGTCTGTTGGCATGTTTTTTGGCATCTGTGATTTAAAGAAAGGGTGGAGGCCGGGGAGTCAGGGGCAGGGAATTCAGCAAGGAAGGGAGAAAGGACAATGGCACATGGATTTCAAAAGAAAGGACTCCTTCTGTGTGTCTTTGCCCATGCCTCCAACTTCTGTGCATTTCTCTGAGCAATCATGAACTATGCCTGAAGGCCAAAACTCAAAGAAATGACACTTGACTGTTTGATGGGCATCCATTGTCCCAGTCCAGTTAGACGAGACTATGTATCAAAAAGAAACACTAGATGTGTATCCAGAGCAATACATTGAAAACCATAGTAGTAATACATATAATCCTTCAGCAAAAACTACAAAGTGTTAGGTTAAGCTGATGTAGGATGGCTTAAATCGAATGACATTGTCCTGACCATCATTCGAAAGAAAAAACGTGACCAAGAATAGAACTAGGATAAAGGCCATTGTAACCTGGGAAAAAAAATCAGAAGGGATGTATGGATTAGGAAAAAGGGAAATCAGCTTTGTTTTGCTCAATAGAAAAGAAAGAGAGTAAGAGAGAGAAAGAGAGAAACGACTCTTTGTGAGTGCATGACTGAGAATTTAAAATACATTGAGTCACAAGGTTTTGCCTAAAAAAAAGATAGAGAGGAAATGTGCTGGGACTGTACTTCAGCATCCTCTGTTTTTCCTCTGAATAGTTTAAATAAAATCATAATATTTACTATAAACTCTGTGGACACGCTCACACAGAGTCCAGGACGGCAATAAATTAGTATTATGCAAATTGTTTTCCACAGAAATACAGTCCCTCTTGTATATCTTCAATAGCCCACCAGGGAAGGGAAGGGCAGGTTTCTGGGAGGCACGATTAGACCAGATTGTACTCCTTCAGGTTCAACTGGAGGATGGTGTCCTTGACGGCGGCAAAGACAAAGCGGATGTTCTCGGTGTCTGTGGCACACGTGAAGTGGGAGTAGATAATTTTGTCACTGTCTGGGTTCAGGTCCACGAACATCTTCAGGATGAATTCTCGAGCTGCTTGTGCATCTCTCTGGGGTCCTGTTGGCCAAGGGTGGAGAGGGATAGTTTGTTAGTTGATCCATTAATTCATTCAATAAATATTTATTGTGTAATTGCCAATAAGGACTAATCCACACTGCAGATGTGATCTGTTATAATCATGTTCCCGGCCACTACTGTGTGCAATCTACTGTTATGTCACTTGCCTGTCTGTCTGTGCATCCACCTTCCTTCCCACCATAAAATGTGGACAGATGCGGACAGAAGATGACTTGAAGTCCAAGCTAAGTTTATTTTTCTCTCTGATTCTCTAGTTGATAGGGAACCACAGGCTCTTAAGGACAGTGATTGCTTACTTCTGTTCAACTGAATCAACTGTACATAGGTGCACATACAATAAAGCTGCCTCCAACTCTCTCCTCACTCTGTCCCCTAAAGACCCAGTACCATGGATTATCTGACATTGTTCAGATTTAAATCTCAGGAAAGAACACCTGCTTCTTATGGTCAGGTCTATCTTCAACAGTACTCTGAAGTCACACTCATATAGACTTCTGGGGTTTCCGAGCACACTACACTTACACAGCATTCAGTTCATCATGTGTAACGAGTAAAAAATTGGTCTGAACTTTATTACATTTTTCTGGCCTCTCTTGTGGACCAAGCATTGTTGTAGATACTTTGAATAAGAATTATGTTATATTAGCAAGATAGAAACTTACATAAATAATTGTGCAATGGACTGAAATATGATACCAAAACAGAGGCAACAAAAAATAGATTAAAACTGGACTTCATCAAAATTAAAAGCATTTGTGTTTCAAAGGACATTATTAAGGAAAAGACAACCTAGAAAATAGGAGAAAATATATGCAAATCATATCTGTGATAAGAATTTAGCACCCAGAAAACATAAAGAACTGCTACATTTCAACAGAAAGGCAACCTGATGAAAAAATGGGCAAAAGACTTGAATAGACATTTCTTCAAAAGAGGGTATGTAAATGACCAATAAATACATGAAAAAATGCTCAACTGTCATTCATCTAGGGAAATCACAAGATCCCTTTCCCATCTACTAGAATGGCTATACTTTTTAAAAGGTGGAAAATAACTATTGGTAAAGAGAAGTTTGTACATTTGAGCACTAGTGATGTGCATGTACAATGGTGTAGCCACTGTTGAAAATAGTTTGGTGGTTCTTAAAAAGCTGAGGATAAAATTCCCTTATGATCTAGAAATTCTACTTGTAGGTATATATCCAAAGGAGCTAAGAGAAGAGGCTCTTACAGATTAATGTTATGGCAGTATTAGTCACAACTGCCACTAAATACTCAACAGGGGGAAATACTCCAAGTGTCCATCAGCTGATGAATGGTTAAGCCAAAAAGGGTACATCCATACAATGAAATATTATTCAACCATAAAAAGGAATGCAGTTCTGACAGAAGCTATAAGATACATGAACTTAAAAATATTTTACTAAGTAAAATAAACCATAAAAGAACAAATACTGTTCTTATAAGAGGTATCTTGAATTCAGAGAGACAGAAAGTAAAATAGGGATTACCACACATTCATCAAGAGGTAATGGAATATTATTGATTAACTAGGATAGAGAAAACATTTTGGGAATACCGGTGATGTTTGCATTGTAAATGTAATTGATGCCTTGAAATCAATTGGTACCATGGAATGTTTGTATAGTATTGTAATTAAAAAATTACATTACTATGCAAATTACATCAGAATTAAAAAATCCATAACATAATATACCAAAAGCTATTAACTATATACTTTGGGTGAATTATATCCTATGTGAATTATATTAATAAAGTTTTTAAAAGCTTATTTAAAAATTCTGATAAATATATTACTTTCAAACTTATTGTTTTAAATTAATAGCAACATCAATACACAACTACCTTTCAAGGGTTGAGCATATCTTAAATCCACCTTTGTGCCACTAAATGTCTGTGTTTCTCTTTAGTGATGCAAGTTAGTTCTATATCAGCAAGAAGGCATGATCTCTTCTTTCCTGTTGGGAAAGACCCTCCTAGGATTCACCACTTGCTTTTTTTTCTATAAATATTCTTGTTATCTACTGGTTGGAATAAAGAAAACTCTGAGAACTCTACTGAGGGCCTGACCACCATTTCTAAAAAATGCATCCTAAGTTTCAGATAGCCAGCTTCAAAACTTTCAAATCAACCTTGTTATATGCTGGGGCTCAGTACTATTGAGTAAACTGTGAAAACTTTTTTCTCATTTGTACAATTAACAAAAGTAATGGCTGAGTTTTTGACTTAGGGACCAGGAATTTAAACATCTGTAAGTACCTGAAAGGTTGGCATCACACCTTTCAGATGTGGCAGAGAGAAATAAAAAGATGCCCCAAATTAGGACTAGGGATAAACTTAGTGGCACAATGCTTGTCTAGCATGCATAACAAGGTCTTGTGTTTAATTGGCAGCATGCGCGCGTGCACACACACACATACACATACACAGAGCCCTAATTAAAAATGACATTTTATATATAATACCCACATACAGTTTAAATGTTTATGTATATATAAATATTTAGTGTCCTATCTCTTCAATGTACTGTATAAGTTAACTTACTAGTTCCAGAGCAGTACTAAAAAATACTTTAAAAATTTAAATATATATAATGTTTGAAATTTTCATATTTCAAAACATTCACATGAGCACATATTAGAAGGAAAATGTTCATAGATTGTTGGAGCAGGGGAAGTTTGTCATTTTCATAAAAACACTGTGACTTGTGGCTGACCTACATCACTTTTTACTTATCCTATTTGGGAAAGAAGGGACTATATTTTTTTTCTTTTTTATTTACCCTAAAGAATACTGGAACTAGATTCAAGTTTGCTGAAGTGCACTGGAGTGTGTTATGTTTTTAAGTATAACTTATGTTATTTGAATAAACATAAACTACAAAGAAAGCATTCTAGCCATCATAACAGGAACAAAATTCCAGTCTATATGAACAATTTTGCAATTCAAGTCCATGTGGAAATCGTAATTTACCATCCTTAAGGGAAATACAGAAATAGCATTCATTATGATTAAGACCTAGAAGTGCAGAAATGTGGAAGTGTGAAATTTATAATACTATAAACATGCTCATTATGAAAACATTCCTGCAGAGTGGGCCTAGATTTTTTTCAGTCTTTCACTTGTCTAACAGGGGCTTTGAGGCTCATGAAATAACAGCTGGTTTGCTTTGAGATTTAATAGAGTCAGCATCTTCTTTTTCTGTGGCCACATTTCTAGTGAGGATTATGTGTATACAGGAGGAAACATCTTCATATTTTAAAACATTCACAATGGGCACATATGAGAAGGAAAATGCTCACAATGATGGGGAATCTGGGGATTAGTGGACAAAGGAGATTAAAGGGATTAAAAGATGTGGCAGAGAGAAATGAACAGTTCTGCAAACATCCATCACAGAAAAATGTCTTGCAGAACAATTAACCACCACATAGTGTGGCTCTGCCTGTCACTGCTTAGCAGCTTGAGTCTTAGGGGACTTAAGTTCAGTGGATGGGCAGTGCTATCTGTCCCTTATGCAAGCACATCAGGAAAACAAACCAGTCCAGGCCAGGCTACTATGTGTGGTACTGTGTGGAGCAGTCACTATCTTGCACTGATTCTCATCAAATTCTGGAGGAAAAATAAAGAAGGCTCTCCTTCTGGTGTGTGAGGAAAGCACATGTGTTTTAGGTCTACACCTGAGTTTCATGCCCATGTTATTCAGGTAAATCTCGTATTTAATGCCAAGGGATACAGTCTCAGGCATCAGGACTTGCTTCCAGGAGAGTGGCAAGTGAAAAGGAGTAGAAGAGAAAAATGCTGTTCAGCCTGAGAAAGTATTTGTCTTTAAAAGAATAGCAAAGCACAAAGGAAGGTGTACTTGAAGAAGGGATGTAAACATACTGCTAACAAAAAAGAGCACGATCTCTAACAGTTGGTAACATCTGCAAATACGCATACTTCTAATTTACAAACCTTTAGATTCTTTTATTGAACATCTCATTAAACATAATATTTCTCTTCCAAAATGCATGTGGGATGAAAAGATGACTAAATTTCTATCCCTGGTATGTTTGGATCTTCACAGAAAGCTATGAAGCTGAAGTTATTCTCAAGTTTGTTTTTTTTTTTAATTTTTCTTAGTTGTCGATGGACCTTTGTTTTATTTCTTTAAATGCGGTGCTAAGAATTGAACCCAGTGCCTCAACATGCCAGGCAAGTGCCTTACAACTGGGTCACAACCCCAGCCCAATTATTCTCAGATTTACAAGAATTATTTTCCAGGGAGTTTTCAAAAGTACAAAACCACTGTTGAACTGATGCCCATCCTGTATACCTTCCGGTGATAATGTAACTTAAAAATAATCTCTTCTCCTATTGTTACATATGATTGTATGGTACTTTGGGGTTTGGCTTTTCTCTGTGCCAGGTTCTGTGATAAGAGATTTACATTTACATATGACTCCATTCAATCCTTCTCTTCTCAGGAGGAGTAGTTAAATAAACTTGTCTAAAGCAACACTTCCAGAGAGTGGCAGAGATGGAACTCTGAGACATTTGAAGTACATGCTCTTAATGACTGTCTGGACCAGGGCTTGGCAAACACTCTGTAAAGGGCTGAGACTGAATATTTTAGGCTTTTGCAGACCATTTGATCTCTGTCACAATTACCCACTTCTGTAGCTGCAATGTGAAAGGAGTCATGGGAATAGGTGTGGGTGTGTCTCAATAAAACTTCATAAAAACAGATGGCAGACCAAAGTTTGCCCCTTCTGATCCAGATTCAAGCATTTACAGAACAGTGACTATGACTCATTTGGTTTAGAGTGGCTGGACATGGATTACTTGATCAATCAATTAACAAGTGTTTTTCAGAGTGAGTGTGAATTGTTCAGAATTCACAGTCTAGTTAGGGAAGGCAAAAATCTACTTCTAAGAATCGGAGGTAAATAATGCAAAGTCATATGAGTACTGAACTGGGTGCTACAGATTCTAAGAGCTGCATCTAGAGCTTAAAGGGCAGCTAATATCACTATAGATGGTGGAACTTCACTAGGCCATGAAGTCCCACCAGAACAAATGTTTCTGGAATATTCATTGTGTACGGCATCATGCTAAATGTTATATATATAATATCTATTACAGTCTATAAAACAATCCCACAAGTTTGGCCCAAAGACTCAGCAAAATCAAGTGACTTTGATTACAGTTCTATAAATAAGAACTGTCAGAATTGAGACTTGAACTTGGGTAGATTCAGAGATTGGCTCTTGACCATAAAACTGTGTTCTTGCTCTAGACAAAGGCAGAAGCGGGTTGTTAAAAACAAAAAATGAAAGGAGAGAAAAAGAAAACTATAATGGCTGAGAGATAACTGGTCAAAACTATTGAATTGTTCCTTTCTCTGATCTGGTTATTTTAAAACATATGAGAACTTGTTTTCTTTTTTTCTGTAACTTTTTTAGCATTAGGGAACACAGTGTTTTGTGCTGTGTCATTATAAGAAAGAGCAATCAATAACTAGTACTTCAATAATCCCAATGCCCAGGCTCTGCAGCAAAGGTGCTCACAATGTGCTAACTCTTACATGGGTGCTGGCATACACAACCCATGCTCAGCTATGGGCTGCCTGAACAGGGCGGACTTACCATCATATTCTGGGAAGTAGTCAACTAGGTGGGAATACATAATTTTCTCCTCTAGAAGATCTTTCTTGTTTAAGAACAGAATAACTGAGGAGTTCTGGAACCAGGGATATGTGATAATTGTTCTAAAGAGTGCTTTGCTTTCTTCCATTCGGTTCTGGAAAAAAAACAAACAAACAGAAAAAACAAGGAGTGAATTACGTGATGACTCAGTCTGTGAGTTTGTGTTATTTCATATGTCCAACCCATCTTCTGAATGCATCCCATTTTTATAATCATGAGATGAGCTTGTCAGGACTTACATGCAATTAATTGTGACAAACATTGGCTGTTTTCATTATGCCAACTTTCAGACTGACAAGCAGAAGAGAATAAAAGTAACAATGTCTGGTGAAAAACTTTTAAGGCTGAAAGAGAAAATTAAAGTCTAGATAATCATGTTATATTCTGATACTCGGTCATAAATTTTCACCAAATTTCATTCATGACCAAATACTTAAGATCTGAATTAAGAACTAGATATAAGGGTTGATTTTGCATTTCCTAAACTATATTTACTTGAAGTCTCATGATTTATTTAAAACATTCAAAATAAAGTTACTTCTTTGCCCAAAGCACATCTGGATTTCTAAATTATTCTTACTAGAATTATATGTGTATGTGTGTGTGTGTACACACACACACACACACACACACACACATGCATACACATAAATATATACCTACATCTCCCTTGATAAGCAACACGTGGGGAAAAATTTTAATATCATATATTTCCTGTTTATTGATGCACAACACTTTTTCCTTATGATACGCTATAATTTTCATACACAATGTGGAGAAAACAGATAGTAACATTTGTGAGAAAGTGTTCTTATCTCAGGTTATACTTTCAAGTTTACATTGATAATAGAAACCTTAAATGGATACTCAAGGAAATTAGTCAGTCTGTTCTGTAGAAATGAAGACATTCATCACTCTTAGGGGACCATTAGCCAAAAGCCAGAGAATCGAACATTCTTCCTAATCTGCTTATCACTCTTCCTCTCAGACACATTCACCTCTACATCATTTCCACCCTCTGGGAATAGGTTTGGGGAATTCCCTTTTCTGAGGATTTAAGAGCCAAGATGTGTGGACATACCTCCTCCTGGACACTCTGTTAAGACTGCACTTTCCAATTGCCTTCCTTAGTTCCACATGTGATGACTGAGCTTTCCCAGCAATGGAAAAGCCTGTCTGGAATAGTGCCCACATCTGCTGCTAAAGGGTAGCTCTGTGGTTTAAGCCAGAATACTGAGTTCCCTGACACATGGGCTGGTTCAGGCCTGGGCTCTGACCCAGGTCTATGGCAGGAGGAGCTCTCCTTCCACTGAGCCAGTCAACTAGGGCTTTTGCTGGGAACTATAGAACAAAGAAGAACTTTGCCTTTATGGAAAATATGGAAGAGAAATGACATAGTCTCAGAAGCCACATTGAAACTGAAAGATCAGTTTTTTTCTAAGCTGGTCCCTCTCATCTGGTTCTAATAGGTCACGTAGACCTGGATTTTCTAGTAATATCAGTAAGTATCCTTTCTGTTTTAAGCTAGTTTGAGTTGTATTCATCTATTTTTTGTTACATGAAATGTTGGATACATCCCCCTTCCAACTTGTATAAGGAAATGAATGATATTTCAGGGATGACCATTAAGACTGAGGGCTCAAGCTATTGTTATTTTCTGCTCAGATTTTTCCCTTCTACTGGAGGATGCACCTTAACTTTCATAGTGCAGGGCTACAAGGACCAAAACACTCTTTTGCATAACCCTCTGACTGCCTTTCCAGGAAATCTCTGGGGGAATTCACTCACTATGTGTAATTTTCCAGATATTGAATATGTCTTGTTAGTTTTTCCTATAAAGCATGCCAATTCAAATCAAGATGAAACGGCCCACTTTTCCAAAGCAGTGCCTTACAAAAATTAGTAAAGTTGATCATCATCAATTTCTTCAACCTTTTGACTTTGTGCCTGTGATTGCTTAGATAATTAAATACCGATGAAACAAGTGGGCTGATATAGTGAAAGGTTAATTCATGGCTCAAGGGGCAGGACTTATCTTGCTGCATATATTTGTATTTTACATAAGTGACATGCATAGTCTTTTAAAAAAATGATGCAATGTGATTTTTGACACAATATCTTTATTTATTTTTATGTGGTGCTGAGGATTAAACCCAATGCCTCACACATGCTAGGCAGGCGCTCTACCATTGAGCTACAACCCCAGTCCATGAATAGCCTTTAAACATGTTTTTACTCTCTACAACCAGAGATTAAAATTTTTTATATGTATATTTTTAGTTTGTCAATTGACCTTTATTTTATCTATCTATGTATCTATCTATTTATTTATATGTGGTGTTGTGCTTCACACATGTCAGGCAAGCACTATAACACTGAGCCACAACCCCAGCCCTAGTGATAAAATTTTAAGCCATGGAAATGATATTATCTGACAAATGATACCTCTTAGCTTCAGATTTTATAGGCTGAATATTTTGATAATGAAGAAGAATA
Organism: Spermophilus citellus; assembly: GCF_964194105.1. Lineage (NCBI taxonomy): Eukaryota > Metazoa > Chordata > Mammalia > Rodentia > Sciuridae > Spermophilus > Spermophilus citellus. The sequence continues at coordinate 81,835,282 of NC_138183.1, forward strand.
AAGCCCCTAATAATTGAACTAATTAAGAAGAATCATCTGAAGAAAATTAGATATTAACATTGCTGACAGGAGAGTTACATTCCTTTTTTTTAGTGGTGGTGGGGTGGTACCAGGGATTTAACTCAGAAGGCACTCAATCACTGAGCCATGTCGCCAGCTCTATTTTGTATTTTATTTAGAGACAGGGTCTCACTGAGTTGCTTAGCACCTCAGTATTGCTGAGGCTCGCTTTGAACTCTCAATCCTGTCTCAGCCTCCTGAGTTGCTGGGATTACAGGTGTGCACTGCCATGCCTGGCTCCTTTCTTCTTATGGCTAAAGAAATTCTAGAAAGATGTGCTGCAGGCTTTGAAGAATCTTGGTCTAAACAGTGATGTGCACACCCTGGCATCTACAGTGAGTCCCCAAAGAAAGACTCATCAATATACTGAGCCTCCAGAAGCAGGTAGTGAGCTCCCAAGGGAAGGGCCCTCCCTGTCCCTTTTGTTGGAATCCCTCCAGGGTAAGTAACTGGGCCCCTGTCAGGGACAGGGGTTCTGACTGCATCAATACAGAAGAAGGTACCTCTAAGTCTCTGATTAATAGTCTCCAGTGATGTCAGTTAGAAGGTGGCCTTGTACTAGCTTATGGGACAGTGGCTAGGAGAATCTCTCCTGAGCCCAGTACTGTGTCCAGTCTGCTATGCCCAAGGCCACTCTGGAGGCAGAGCCTGTTCCCCATCTGCTAAAGCTTTAGCCAGGCATGTACTTGGAATTTACTCCAGGATATTTCCCTGTTCATCATGTGCCAGGTAGACTGGGGCTTTAGCATACTAGAAGAAATCTAGAAAGCAAAAGGGGACAACTGTTGGCAGCGTCAGCACCAAGCAGCCTTCAATCAGCTCTCCAGGTGATGCTGATGGCCACTGGTCTTTGTGAGGCACGATGCTGAAGACCAGCTTCTATAAATATCATTCTGAATCACCAGGGGATCTTGTTAAAACAAGGATTCTTATAGCATTTTTCTTCTTTTTTGGTACTTGGGATTGAAGCCAGGGGGTGCTTTGCCACTGAGCTACACCCCTAATTAATTAAATATTAATTAATATTTAATTTTGAGATAGGGTCTCAGGTTATTGCTAAGTTGCTCAGCAAGAGCCTGGAGCTTGTGATCCTCCTGCCTCGGCCTCCCATGACACTAGGATTACAGGTGTGTGCTACTGTGCCTGACAGCACAGGGCACTTATAAAAGGCTCCTGGGTAAGGCAGATGTTGCCACCATAGTCACCTTCCACCTGAGGTAGAAGGTATAAAAAGCTTGCTGAGCCTTGATAACAAAGAGGAAGGTGATGCTCTACCCCATTCTCCTAATAAGCAGTCCTAGTTGGTACATTAGCAAGTATCTGAGTCCCGAAATACAATTCTAATCATGCTGGCTTCATTCTTTTTGTGCAAGAACTACAATTCTTTCTTCATGCTATGTGATGTGTTTTTCATTCTGTAGTGAAAATTCTTTATGTTAACCCCCAGAATATTTACAAACCAATATGCTTTGTATCAAAGTCTTGGACTAAATCCTAAATGGATTTGTACAATGCCTCACAAGGTAGTGGAATATGCAGAGTGTGTAGCATAATCTCCTCTGCTCAGTAAAAACTGAAATCTAGAGGGAATGGCATGTCCTAGGGGACTCTGTGGCACTTGTTCGTTAGTAATTTGCCAGGCCATGAGGTTCTGAAGAGAAAAACAAAGAAGCAATGTATGAGACACAGGTGTGTCCAATGATAAAAAACAGGGAGTTTTTTGTTCATTTTGAAGACATGGCAGTCTGAGGGGTGGTACTAATCTCATATTCTCTTTTCTTAGGGATTTAATAGTTGGGAAATGTACAAGAGTATCTGGGAGGATACCAACAAAGGTTTTACTATTCAAAATAGGGGCTCCCTGTTAAAAGAATGGCCTGGCCTAGACCTGGGCACAAGGAGGCTTCCAACTGCTGTCACCAGACCCATCACTTCTCCTGAGCCCAATGAAGGGTGGTTTCAGCACAGGTGAGAGAACTATAGCAGGGACAGAAAAGAAGGTCCTGCCTGGTCTCTGTAAGTCACGTGTGAGACACCAGAGGGGTCTGACTGGTCTCTATTAAGTCATCTGCCTCAAGTATATGTGGCCACGGAAATGTCAGACTTACCCAGCCCACACTGAGAGGCAAGGCACTTGTCCTATGGATTGGAACCAGCAAGTGGCAAGCACTAAACCAGGAAGAAGCATTTATACCATTCCTAGCTGTGGGAGGACAGCCAGGTTCCCTGCTCCCTGTATGTAATTGTAGAGAGCATGGTGACCCATGAAAATCCTCCCTTGAATAGTCTGATCAGAAAGCCCTGATGAGGGCTTCTTACACCTCTAGATTTTAATAAATCAATTCTTAAGTGTTCAAATCTACAAAAACTACTATTTAATGCAATCTCTGGCAAAACTATGATTGTCTAACACTGCCTACAGTGTAAAACTCCAAATTTCAGCCTGGTATTCACAGTTTGCCATGGCCTGATTCCCTGTGTACACCTTTAATCTGAGCCCCTATACCAAGGTTTTCCTTTCCAGATGAAGAGATCCAATGTCAATACCATCATTTAAGCAAGACTGCATTTCCCTAACCTGGGCCTACAGTGCTATTCCTATTCCTCATCTATCAAGGCCTAGGTCAACTGAACTTCCCCAAGCAGTCCTTTCTGAGACTCTGGGTCTTGCATCTTCTTCCACCCAGTGCCTGTTTTGCTATGTCTGGTTTGCCCACCATTTTGTGGAGTGCTTGTTGCATGCTGGGCACAGTCCCTGACTTATACAGGCAAAGAAGATAAACATGCCAATATGTCATTCCAGTCTACATGGTTGGTCTTATCAGAGCTCTCTTGAGCAGTGACAGAGGAGATTGAGGTCATGTAGGCAAGATTGGACAAAAGCAAAGCATAGGAAAATTTAAATCCAAGGTCCTTTGAAGGGATCTGTGAAATTCTGAATGAACGGTGTGCCAGGGCTTCTGATCTCTGGAACCTGTGCATTAAATAAGAAAAATTGTGTTGAGAATGGGCAATATTTTTTGCTTTTTGTATCATATGGTGGGAGCAAGCATGGCATAAACATGCTAAGTTTCATGAAAAACACATGTGCCCAGCCTCTGTGGCTCCTAAAATAACCTGTTAAGCCTGCAATGCCTGTATGTTTTCAATGCTGGGATGCAGGAGAGTGTATCAGAAAGCCATGCTGGACTACCAAGTCTGGCATGCCGAGATGCAATCATTTGCCTTCCCTTTGGCTCAAGTGCAAATGAACCTCTGATCACAGAAAAGGCCAGATCCAGTGGACAGAGCTCAAGACCCCAACTAGAACCTAGCTCTTCTCAGTCTATGGTCTGGTCCAAACTTCTGTATAAAAAACTGCCAAAGGGCCTAATGGGGTATTTCATGCCTATGTATTTTGTAGCTCGGCTGCCATCGAGAGCTCAATTTTGCTCATAAGCTTTCTCTAGCCCTCTTTCTGTCAAAATGGTACTTCCCTCTGTCAAAAGAATTATACTAGAGATCTTAGCATCCATTTCACTAACTTTGCAGCTCTTCATTAGCTTGCCAATAAGCACATGCTCTTCTCACAAAGCTCATCCATTTTTTTAAAACAAAGAGCAAATTTAGACTGAGACCCTTACTTCTTTTACCTGATATAAGTCACCTATCTGCCTGCATCTCTTTGATGAATCACAGTGAATTACATTCCCCATAAGATCTAGAATGTAATAGCCCTTAAATGCAAAACTAGACACTGAAGAAATCAACATGCAGATTGTCAAATCTCATCACTGAGGGCTAACTGTCATCTATTAGTTGTCTGTAGCTCTCAATGGGTGCATGATGCACTCCAGAGAAATGGAGAGGAAGACTTCCAGGGTGTAGAGATGCTGTGGTATTAAAGAGACACCCAGGGCCTAGGTGACCCACAGACTCACTGATGCCAGAAGTAGTTGGATGGCTGTGATTCTGTGTTCACAATGTCTATGTTCACAATTCTGTGACTGTGTTTCTCAAGCTTTCCATTAAAAGAAGGCCAGGGCCATACTTTCTATTGAGAGAGATCTGGATATGATAATGTTATTTTTGTATCAAAATTATCATGTGTAGTTTGTCAAACATTCTGTAATTTAAAAAGTTCAAATCCCTAATGAGGGAAAATAAATATTCTGTCAGGTATTTATTTCATTTACATATGTCTACTAGGAAGATAATGCAAAAACTCAAAAGACAAATTACTCTAAGGCTTAATGAAAAAAATTTGCAAGCCCAGTATTTTGCATATTTCTTTCCTCCCTGGATTATTTATTATAATTAGTTTGTCATGTTTGACTTTGTACCTTCAGCAGGATCACACTGTTATGCATCCTGATGTCAATAGTAGGGAAAGTTCAAAACATACTCTGTGCCAAACTCCTGTTGGAGATGGGGGTGGAGAGGGAAAAGGAGGTAAGGAAGGCAGAGGGAAAGAGTCCAGGAGTTTATAGGAATCTGCTGTCTGAAAATGTGCTGGAGATAATCTGGCAGAGAAGATGCTGATGTTGCAGCAGGGCCCAGTGGTAAAGGGCTAGGGCTGTGAGCCAGGGAGCTCATTTGACACATGGCTCTGTCTCAAAGACTGTGAACTTGGGCAAGTGGCTGAGCATCTCTGAGCCTCAAGGTATCTCCTAGGGTTTGAGAGGAAAGAGTGAGACAAAGCATGCCAAAGCACCTCACTTATGATCTGGGTACACAGTAACTTTTTTATGGTAGCCACAATCACTAATGGCAAAATTGCTAGTTAAAAACCTCTTGGTGAGGCCACTTGCTTACCTCAAGTCACTGGGTAAACAGTACAGTGGGTGAAATCTTACCATTCTCTGGAATTGCACATTATCTACCCATCAAGTCCAAACACACTTGATTGATAAGAAACTGGAAAGTCGCCTGGCTCTCTACTAATTTCACTCACATGGAGAATGCTTCTTCCTAAGATTTTCCACATGTTAATGGGGGAATATCTTCCTAATCTCTAAAAGTGCTCAAAATTTTTAACTCCAGAGAAAACCAAGAAAACAGACGTAATAGATAAGCGGTGCAGTTGGAATGAGAAATAATTAAAGACAGCTTTCTTAGCTGTCCCACTTCAGCTAAACAAATCAGAAAACAGGAATAGATAGGATAAGGACATCAAACTCAGCTGGACACATATCATTTCCTTGATAATTTTCTTAGTCTTTGCAAATCACTGCAAGCAATTATTTGAGATCACATTTGGCATACTCTCTAGGCTTGAAGGCAGCTCCGGAAGGTTTTAATGTTATAGTTTCTGCATATGATTCATGTATTATACTTGTACAGGATGTTTAGAGAAGCAAAGAAATAGAACTTATTTGTCTAACACCTCTGTGTCTAAGGTTTTAAGGCAGAGATGAGGTCACCGATGATGTCCCTTATAAAATGAATTGGTAAAAGCCAGAGTGTATCATAGGAGAAAAGTGAGAGAGGGAAAGAGAGATTGGAGGGAAGGATCAAGGAGAAACTCAGGAGAGCGAAGAGAGTACAGGAGTGACAGGAAACAAGACATGTGTGACCCTCTAATGTGGATACCCTGTCCTGGAATTGAAAGGGCACTTCTTTTAATATTTTCTGGTATTCTAGTTCAGTCAAGTGACCAACTAACATCTTCCTTTTAAAGTATAGCAAATAGCAAATCAATCTTTCTACTTAGCAATTCTCCTGAGTGCCAATATGCTTACATATCAGTGACCCAAAATCTATCCTTAATTCCTTCTCTTTCTCTCAACACTCTTTACTTATTTAGCTGGGATAGATGACATCAACATATACATGACATCAACTTTTCAATCCATGCACTTTCTTTCCTGTCCTTTTTTGCCCCATCCACTCCCCATTATTCTGTGCCATCATCTTGGGGGCAGTTCTGATCATGGATCAAGACAGACCACCACCTCTTTGCTCTCCAATGTGATGTCTCATGACCAAAGCAACTCTCCCCTTGCCTTTCTTTTCTTTTTCTTTTTTTTTTTTTTGGTACTGGGAATTGAATCCAGGGGTATTGACCACCAACCCACATGCCCAGCTCTTTTTGTTTTTTATTTTGAGACAGTTTCTCATTAAGTTGCTTAGGGTCTTCCTAAGTTACTGAGGCTGGCTTTGAACTTTTGATCCTCCTGCTTCAGCCTCCAGGTGTGAGGTGGGATTACAGGTGTGAGCCACCATTCTCAGCTCCCATAGCCTTTTAAAAATCACACTGCCAAGCTGGGAACTTAAATCGAAGAAGCTGTCACTTTCATTGTAACATCTCTGATTCCACTAAATACCGAGGGCCAGGTAAGTTCCCTTAGCTGCTGCTACTGGTAGGGTCATATCTTGCCTGAATCTCATAAAAAGCAGTGCCTCCCATATTTCAAACTTGCCTAAACTGATGGCCATCATTTGTTTTCTCTGGCACCTATTTATAGGAATAGAAAGACACCTTGCATAATTAAGATAGATTTGCATTAGAATTTAATCAGGACAATAACCTACTCAGCATTCCAGCCTATCATAAATGTTATGGGTCCCATTCAAATAAGTAAGATTCATAAAATAAGACTTAAGCAAACAACAAGTGACTGAAGGATGTGGCCTTGCAATGTGGCCACCTGAATGGGTAGACTTTAAGTTTAGACCTCAATGGGCGATGAGCACTAAGTGGAGTCCAAAGGCCCAACTCGGCTGAGTAAGCACCTGTTCCCACTGTATCCTAGATCACCTGCTTGCAAAGCAGCCCATCTGATGAAGTCTACTTGGTTTCTCTTTGTTACATTTAGCCAGAACCAGACTCATATGAACTTAAAACAGGCCACAGGAGAAAAATACAGATTATTCCTACAGATACCAGTGAGTCTTCATTTTCTTGAGCATCATCTGAAGACATAGTAAACATTTAATGATGGCCTCCAAGGAACAAGTCAGGAGGACACAAATGCTTCATTGGTAGACTACTTATTTGGAATTATGAAGAATAGTAAACAGAGGAAATGACAGAAAGGTAATTTAAAATTAAATACACTACAGTCAGTACTAACTCAATATGAGAAACAGAATGTGTAAATAATTATTTGCAAACTTAAAAGTGAACATCATCAACTCAATGGAACACCATACCTAAGAATTCAAGTTTCGGAAATTCTGAATGAAACTGAATGTTAGCAGCAGCAGCAGCAAAAACCAACACAAACAAAACAAAATAAAACAAAAAACAGCTAAATGTTAGCAGCAGCAGCAAAAACCAACACAAACAAAACAAAATAAAACAAAAAACAGCTAAATTGTGAAGAATACATTTTAATTGTCTTTACCCAAGTTATACTTATATTCACGTTTACATTAAAAACTACTTAAAATAAAGTTAAATGCTTTTTTTCATTATACAATTCATATGTGGTCATGCAAGAAAAATTTTAAATTGGAGTAAGAGGAAGAAAAATCTCCCATGGTTGAATTGTCCATATACTTTTTTTCCTCTTTTGGTTAAATTATATTTTCTTCCAATCTTTGGACTATGCACAGGTTAGGTGCTATTTTATGTCAGTGCTGGGATGATATGTAGTCATTTGTGTACCTATGTTGTCAATTCAGAAACCAACAGCTATATGTGGTGAACACTTAAAATGTGACTACCACAATTAAAAATATTTTAAAATTTCAACTAATGAACGCAAATACTTAAATAGTCACATGGGGCCTGCAGCTACTATATTAGTGACTTTAAAGGGCTCTGAACTCTGTACATAAAATTTTTCTTATATTTTATTCTCAACATTATATTATATTCAAAGCATTTTTCTGCTTTTCAATTCATAAATATTCTAATTGCTTTGTAAAGTTATAGTAAGTGTAATTATATACTGTAAAATACTTCGGGGATATTATCTTGAGTAGCACTATAATTTACAACTTTGTGTATAAAGATTTTCATAGTTGAAATTTCTATATAACAGCCTATCAAAGCATTTTGTGAATCTTAAGGCTCTTGATTAAAGACTAAATAGCTTTCTACACCTCATAGTAAGTATGAGTAAGCACCTGTTCCCACTGTATCCTAGATCATCTGCTTGCAAAGCAACTCATCTGCTGAAGTCCACTTGGTTTCTCTTTGTTACATTTAGCTTACTTCTTACTCATACACCTCATAGCTGTGTGAACTGGCTCATTTTACTATTCCTCCTCCAGCTGGAGTCTCACCCTTTCACTATCTTTTTCATATCAAATTATGTGTGGCATGAAATGACACAAAAGGGGAGAAAAACAAAAGCTCATTGGCTAGGTTTGAATTTCTGAGTAGCAGTCAAGGTGAACATTTCTAATACATTTACTAACTGCATGTTTTTTCCTTTTGTGGACTGTCTGCTCATGCCTTATGTCCATGAACATTGCTCATATATTTTGCTTGTTTTTTTAAAAAATGGATTTGCATGCATTCTTAGCACACTGAAGTTGTTAATCATTATTTTAGTTTTCTTACTAACTTGTCATTTTGAATTTGGGATGTTTCAAAGAAGCTATCTGGAGAACATTGAAAAAGATTAAAATAGATTTGATATTTCTAAATTAGGACTAAGGTTAAATAGCTTCAATATTTCCAAGTTAGATCTTTCTAAACTCAGAAATCAGTTCTACTTTATTATTAAAAATCAAATTTCAATTTTCTAGTGGGTCTTTTCCTTACAGTCACTTTTCCTTTTTCTTACAGCTAAGTTTTTTTATACTAGCTAGTTTGGAAAATGAAAGCCCTGGCTCAATCTGAAAAAACATTCTGTAAATTGCCCTAACTAAACTGGAGCTGGTAGCAAGGAGCAAAGCATGTCTGGATGTCAGTTTCCTTTTTCTCACTTGTTCATTTACTGATTCTACAGTGGATGAACTGTAAATTGGCCCATTTGCTGGAAACTTTGGATAAAGAGAAATAGAAGCAGGATTTGGGGCTGTGGAGATAAGGGATTAAAAAGAAAACAGGCTTGGATATTACAATTGAGCTAGAAAACCGGGGGACCCAGAAAAGTACACAGGAAGACTTGACTGATCTACATAAACCAATCATATACAATCTATGCCAGAAAAATCTAAGTGCAAAGAAAAATTGTCAAAATGAAATAACTTTAAACAATTCAATAAAGTATTTCCTTTATTGATTCAGAATAATTTATGGATGTGTCAGTGTGACTCTATGGCTAACACAATAAGGTGATATTAGTAGGATTAAGAGGTGGGTTTGTCTAGTATCTATATAAATGGCACTTTTGAGTCTGCTCAAGTGAGGTGCCCCGAGCCCAATGTGTCGCTCCTCCTATACACACTGAAGTTCTTTCATTTACTCTTGGTTTCTCTTTCCATTTCTTCTGTCCTCCACAGACTGCAGACCTAAGGCTAGAATTTGCATTATGAAGGAATAGACAGCAGGTAAAAATAGAGAAATAAGTAAGGTAGGGAATCGGAGAAAGTGTGGCACTGAAGGACAGCAATGAGCAGATAAATAGATCAAATGACAAGAACATTATGAAGAAAGGAGGTGTAACCTGTTGGCTTAGAAGTTTTCTCATTAAGAGCCAACAGGATAGGATAAAATATTTGCCACCTGCTCTTCAGGGCATTAATATCCAGGATCTACAAAGAACTCAAAAAAACTTAACACCAAAAAAAAAATAATCTAATCAATAAACAAAGGCATCTGAAGGTAAGGGACAGGATGGGGAAAGACAGTGGAATGAATCTGACCTAACTTCCCTATGTACATATATGAATATACCACAGTGAATCTTACCACCATGCACATCCACAAGACATTAATTAGGAAAAAACAAAACAAAACAAAACTTTAAGCAAATAGCAGAAAGACCAGTAGGGTTGAGGGAAAGGAACAAAGGGAGGGAGGAAGAGAAGGGGAAGTACTGGGGATTAAATTAAAACAAATTATATTCCATGCTTTTATAATTGTGTCAAAATGAATCCTACTGTTAGGATTAAACTAAAAAGGACTAATTGGAAAAAAGAAGTAGCACAATATGTGCATCAGCTGGGCTTTCCCACTCTCTTGAATTTTCAAGAGGTCCAGGCTTGAACCATCATTTTGCATACTGTGGAAATCCAAAGTTTCCCATACTTGAGGGAACAATCTTTTAAGGTCTAATCTGTTTCTGGATTTATAATTCTGGGCCTGATGTCTCCAACCAGCTAACGGAGGTATAAAAACCAACCAGCTTGTGAGTGTGGTGCACTTCAGGACTCGGTGTGGGACGGGCCAGTAGATGAAATGCCTCATTGTAGGAAGTGGTCAGATTCCACCCAGTCTTCAACAGTCCTCTTAAAAAATCCTTCAACTACTCTATTTGTTTTTCCACCATCTGTTTTAACTCCTATCATCCAGCATATCATAATTTCTTAAACTATGCTCTCCTCTCTCCTCTTGGCTTCTGTCTCTTCTACATTCTTCCTTCTCAGAAATAGAAGAAATTACTTTTTGATTCCCATAAAGAACAAATGAATCATTAAAAAAAAGTTTTCTCATAAAGAATACCTAAAATATTCTGAATTTAAGTCATTAATTTAAATAAGCTTGGTTCCTAAGGCTATGTCACATTTCTAAATAATGATTTGTCATAAAATAGTTTTTTCTTTTCTTTTTAGTCTTATTTCAGGAACAACACATAATGACACTTTTTAGACTCTGACATGCATTTTTGGCTATAGAATATTATGATGTATTTTGCAAAAATTTTAATAATATTAATAACAACTAACATCTGTTTGGTGTAAACATACACCAGATACTATTTGGAGCATTTTAGTGTATAAAAAGGGTGGCAAGCTTTTCCGTAAAGGATCTGATAGTAAATACTTTAGACTTTGCGGATTACAATGTCCCAGTCGCAACTACTCAACTTGCTGATGTAGGAGGAAATCAACTATAGATAATTTGGAAATAAATGTATGGCTGTACTTTGTTTTGGATGTTGAGATTTGAATTTCATATAATTTTCATGTGTCAAAGTATTATTCTTTTTTTTTCCAGTATTTTTTTTATTGGTTGTTCAAAACATTACATAGTTCTTGATATATCATATTTCACACTTTGATTCAAGTGGGTTATGAACTCCCATTTTTACCCCGTATGCAGATTGCAGAGTCACATCAGTTACACTTACATTGATTTACATATTGACATACTCATGTCTGTTGTGTTCAGCTGCCTTTCCTATCCTCTACTATCCCCCCTCCCCTCCCCTCCCCTCCCCTCCCCTCTTCTCTCTCTACCCCCTCTACTGTAATTCATTTCTCCCCCTTGTATTATTTTTCCCTTTCCCCTCACTTCCTCTTGTATGTAATTTTGTATAGCCCTAAGGGTCTCCTTCCATTTCCAAGCAATTTCCCTTCTCTCTCCCTGTCCCTCCCACCTCTCATCCCTGTAAATGTTATTCATCTTCTCATGCTCTTCTTCCCTACTCTGTTCTTAGCTACTCTCCTTATATCAAAGAAGACATTTGGCATTTGTTTTTTAGGGATTGGCTAGCTTCACTTAGCATAATCTGCTCTAATGCCATCCATTTCCCTCCAAATTCTATAATTTTGTCATTTCTTAATGCAGAGTAATACTCCATTGTGTATAAATGCCACATTTTTTTTATCCATTCGTCTATTGAAGGGCATCTAGGTTGCTTCCACAGTCTTGCTATTGTGAATTGTGCTGCTATGAACATCAATGTAGCAGTGTCCCTGTAGCATGCTGTTTTTAGGTCTTTAGGGAATAGACCCAGAAGGGGAATAGCTGGATCAAATGGTAGTTCCATTCCCAGCTTTCCAAGAAATCTCCATACTGCTTTCCAAATTGGTTGCACCAATTTGCAGTCCCACCAACAATGTACAAGTGTACCCTTTTCCCCACATCCTCGCCAGCACTTGTTGTTGTTGGACTTCATAATGGCTGCCAATCTTACTGGAGTGAGATGATATCTTAGGGTGGTTTTGATTTGCATTTCTCTGACTGCTAGCGATGGTGAGCATTTTTTCATGTACTTGTTGATTGATTGTATGTCCTCCTCTGAGAAGTGTCTGTTCAGGTCCTTGGCCCATTTATTGATTGGGTTATTTGTTTTCTTATTGTTTAATTTTTTGAGTTCTTTGTATACTCTGGATATTAGGGCTCTATCTGAAGTGTGAGGAGTAAAGATTTGTTCCCATGATGTAGGCTCCCTATTTACCTCTCTTATTGTTTCTTTTGCTGAGAAAAAACTTTTTAGTTTGAGCAAGTCCCATTTGTTGATTCTAGATATTAATTCTTGTGCTATGGGTGTCCTATTGAGGAATTTGGAGCCCGACCCCACAGTGTGTAGGTCGTAGCCAACTTTTTCTTCTATCAGATGCCTTGTCTCTGGTTTGATATCAAGCTCCTTGATCCATTTTGAGTTAACTTTTGTGCATGGCGAGAGAAAGGGATTCCATTTCATTTTGTTGCATATGGATTTCCAGTTTTCCCAGCACCATTTGTTGAAGATGCTATCCTTCCTCCATTGCATGCTTTTAGCCCCTTTATCAAATATAAGAAAGTTGTAGTTTTGTGGGTTGGTTTCTGTGTCCTCTATTCTGTACCATTGGTCCACCCGCCTGTTTTGGTACCAATACCATGCTGTTTTTGTTACTATTTCTCTGTAGTATAGTTTGAAGTCTGGTATCGCTATACCACCTGATTCACACTTCCTGCTTAGCATTGTTTTTGCTATTCTGGGTCTTTTATTTTTCCATATGAATTTCATGATTGCTTTCTCTATTTCTACAAGAAATGCCATTGGGATTTTGATTGGCATTGCATTAAACCTATAGAGAACTTTTGGTAATATCGTCATTTTGATGATGTTAGTTCTGCCTATCCATGAACAGGGTATATTTTTCCATCTTCTAAGATCTTCTTCAATTTCTCTCTTTAGGGTTCTGTAGTTTTCATTGTATAAGTCTTTTACCTCTTTTGTTAGGTTGATTCCCAAGTATTTTATTGTTTTTGAGGATATTGTGAATGGAGTGGTTGTCCTCATTTCCATTTCAGAGGGTTTGTCGCTGATATACAGGAATGCCTTTGATTTATGCGTGTTGATTTTATATCTTGCCACTTTGCTGAATTCATTTATTAGCTCTAATAGTTTCTTTGTAGACCCTTTTGGGTCTGCTAGGTATAGAATCATGTCATCTGCAAATAGTGATAATTTAAGTTCTTCTTTTCCTATTTTTATGCCTTTAATTTCTTTCGTCTGTCTAATTGTTCTGGCCAGTGTTTTGAGGACTATGTTGAACAGAAGTGGTGAGAGAGGGCATCCCTGTCTTGTTCCAGATTTTAGAGGGAATGCCTTCAATTTTTCTCCATTCAGAATGATGCTGGCCTGTGGCTTATCATAGATTGCTTTTACAATGTTGAGTTATGTTCCTGTTATCACTATTTTTTCGAGAGTTTTGAACAAAAAGGGATGCTGTACTTTGTCGAATGCTTTTTCTGCATCTATCGAGATGATCATATGGTTCTTATTTTTAAGTCTATTGATGTGGTGGATAACATTTATTGATTTCCGTATATTGAACCAGCCTTGCATCCCAGGGATGAATCCTACTTGATCATGGTGTACAATTTTTTTGGATATGATTTTGTATCCGATTCGCCAGAATTTTATTGAGGATTTTTGCGTCTAGGTTCATTAGAGATATAGGTCTGTAGTTTTCTTTCTTTGAAGTATCTTTGTCTGGTTTAGGAATCAGTGTGATGTTGGCTTCATAGAATGAATTTGGAAGTTCTCCCTCTTTTTCTATTTCCTGAAATAGCTTGAAAAGTATTGGTATTAGTTCCTCTTTAAAGGTTTTGTAAAACTCTGCTGTATACCCATCTGGTCCTGGGCTTTTCTTAGTTGGTAATCTTTTGATGGTTTCTTCTATTTCCTCAATTGATATTTGTCTGTTTAGGTTGTCTATATCCTCCTGTCTCAATCTGGGCAGATCATATGACTTAAGAAATTTATCGATGCCTTCACTATCTTCTATTTTATTGGAGTATAAGGATTCAAAATAATTTCTGATTATCTTCTGTATTTCTGAAGTGTCTGTTGTGATATTGCCTTTTTCATCCTGTATGCTAGTAATTTGAGTTCTCTCTCTTCTTCTCTTTGTTAGCATGGCTAAGGGTCTGTCGATCTTATTTATTTTTTCAAAGAACCAACTTTTAGTTTTATCAATTTTTTCAATTGTTTCTTTTGCTTCCTGGATTTGTTTATGTATTTCATTGTTGAAGAGATCTTTCATTGTCTGATTTTGCTGTCTAATGTCTTCTTTGAGACTCCAGATCATCTGAAGCATGTATCTCCTGAATTCTTTATCTGACATTCCATCTGCTGCAGATATTACCTCTTCTAACGTTGAGTTGACCTGCATTGCTTGTGGTCCTTTCTTTCCTTGTCTCTTCATAGTGTTCGCGTTTCTTTCTGCTTACTGAGACTGTTGTGTTGTTGAATTTTCCCCGTATATATTTGTATTACTCTTGTATAGTTGCAAAGTCTCCTGCGCAGGTGCGGGCAGGGGCTCTGCTCCTCCTCCAATTGGGGCACTGTGTCTACCACATCGGCAGGCTGCTGGGCCTGTTCTGCTGGTTGGTAGCAGGTGCGCCTACCTTGCAGGCGCGTGGGGACGGCTCTGCCACTCCCAGGTTGCTGGGCCTGACCTGCTGGTGGGTTGCAGGTCCGGCTACCTTGCAGGCGCGGGGGGAGGGCGCACACCTATTTGTATTTGGACAGTTACGCGAAATGGAGGACGTAATGCTTGGGTATGAAAGTTGGGGGGGAAGGGGAAGGTAGGTGCTCTTGAAAAGAAAGAAGGAGAGGGAGATAGATAGCATAGAGGAGAATGGAAAGAGCAGTAAAACAATTCCCAGCAGGTCCCCTCTTCACGGAATTTTGCTAGAAGTTCCTCAGTAGGTAGACTGCCGCTGTTCCAATGGGTCTTTCTGATCCCGTTAATGTGGAGACATTGGAATCGCTGCTTCCTCACCGGCGGCCATGTTGGATCCCCCTCAAAGTATTATTCTTACTTTGACTTTTCCCCAACCATTTGCAAACATAAAAACTAATCCTAGCTTATGAATGTGCAGTTACAGATGGCAGGCTGGAAGTGGCCTCTGGCTGTAGCTGTTATATGTTTAACAGCACAGAATTTCACATGAAATCTGACTCCTATTTCCTAGGTGAGGAGACTGGCAAAAAGCAAGTTAAGTAACATAATTAGTAGGTAGCTAAATATTTATTACAACTATATGAATCACTGGCAACATTCTATTTTTTATAAATGTATTTAAGAATTCAAGAATATTTACTAAAAATTCATGTTTAGAAAATTTATAATGTATGACGAAGCACATACATAAGAAATAATAGCTAAAGTAAGGTCCCCTAATAAATTTGTTATAATATCTTTATGGCTTAATTTTCTCTTGTCTTTTTTCATAATTCTTACTGAATTTGTAAATTTATGTTCCTTTTTTTTCTTAATTTTACAAAAAAACCCACCCATGTTCTTTCTTCCCATATCACATAAGATGGAATGTAAGAAAGAATGTTTCCATTCACTGCTTCATTTTTAGTGTCAGGGAAGGATATCTACTTATCCAGATGCTGCAAACATGCAAAAATGCCTTCCCAGACATTGTTGTATATCTGGCATTTTATTTGTTTATTTTTACGTAGTCCTGAGGATCGAACCCAGTGTCTCACATGTGCAAGGCAAACGCTCTAACCCTGAGCTACAACTCCTGCCTATGTCTGGCATTTTAAGCCAATAAAATAACTGAGAAATAGTCCTCATTTGAAGATGGGGACACACTTTCACACTACTTAATAGGTTTACAAAATAACTATATAAACATACTTAGTTCAAGGAGGCTTGTAATAATCTGAGCATGGATTTATTCAGTTCTGCTTTTCTCCCATTTTTAAAAGAAAAAGAAGAAAAAAAAAGAAATGACATATTATCTGATATGTTGACTATAGTTTTAAAAGATTTCATAGATTTTGTGATGAACTGGGAAATAATCAGCCAGAGAGACAAACAACAAACAAAGAAGGAAGACAAAAACAAGTACTAACAACCATCAGGAAAAAGATGACCCCAAAATGATTAAAATCAATATTTACCACTTGGCTAATCAATGAACATTTGTGTAGTCGCAGAATGTAAACACTAAATTATAGAAAAATTGTGATTTAACTATGTCAAAAGAATGGTAGAAAGAGAACTGAGTTAGCATGATTTTAATTTACCATAATATAATACTTGCCAAAGTAGTGTAAAAGCAAAAAGTAATTGTATAAACACAACATTTACACACACAACATTTAGAGACAAGAGGGAAATAATAGAAACTGAGAGTTAAGAGTTGAGGGTGCTTTGGGACAGTGGTGGCTGAGGAAGTATATTGTTTCTGAAATTATAAATGTATCTGTTATTTGGCTATGTAAACTACTGTATGATTAAAACCACAGGTTCAAAAGTCCAAACTTGAAAAAAGATGTATTGGTTTCATATGCTGAAAATAAAGCTTTGGGAAGATACAAAGAAAACTGTTGGCAGTAGTTACTTGAATTTGAGAATGGCAAAGGTGGAGTGTGAATATGGAGGAGCTTTTATTGTCTTCAGTAGCTTTCTATATATTTAATAACAAACGTGTTATTTGGGATATTATAATTATAAATAAACATCGATAATAAATTCCAAAAAACTAAGAATAAATCAATTCTATATTTAAATACTAATGTAAAAATCGAAAAACAAAACAGCTAAGCAGAAGCGAAGCTCATTGCTGTGAGTGACTCATGGTCAGGGTTGATACAATCTGGAGAAAACTAGAACCTTTCTACTCCTACTTTGCTCCTGCATACTCTGTTAAGGAGAAGCATCTTTAAGAAGACCTTTCATAAGGCAAAGAGATCAACAAGAAGAAAATGAAACTGGTAAGGAGATTATAAGATGACATCCTCATTGCTCTAAATGGTGTCAAGTCTTCTTAGCTGGAGACTTGACATTTTATAGCAATATATCAGTCTAACTTTTAGTCATGACCATTTTCATAAACATTAGTTTATAAGATTAGCAAAGCCAGCAGAGAATGTTTAATGACCCTGGCTTTTAATGGGAAACAGGTACAGAGTGGGATGATGTACAGGAAGAGGTCTGGCACACACTGTGTTGGGAAAACCTTAGGTATTCTCAGGGCAACAGGAGGGCTTCATGCACCCATCTACAGCACCTGCTAAAAAAGGAAAGGTAGGAGAGAAGGAACTGTGAACCTTCTTGGCTCTAGGAATATGTCTACAACTTCTGATTCCTGTGTGGGACCTCAGTTTTTGAACAGCTGCTTTGCTCTAGGTCGTTCACTTGTTATGTCAATTAATTGATGCAACCTGGTAGTGAATTTCCCTGGCTACAAGGTCCATATATTTTCTACTAAGCCATGTTGGATGATATCAGTGGGTGAGGAATTTTTTAAAAAAGAATTCTCATTCAAGATTTGAAATGTGTGTTTTAAATTGCTGGCAAACATTCCTTATGATTAGATCTAGCAGGACCATGTGATATAGTGAGGGGCAGTCAGGAGCGCTTAATTTTCAGCCTGTGTTCCAAGACCATTTTTGGGAAAATCACTCCCATTCTTTGGGCTCCAGTTTCCTGATCTAGAAGCACATCCAGCAAACATTTTTATGGTGAAATAAAATCCAGTGAAAGACATGCTAATAGGTCAGTATTTTCAGCTATTATTTTAAAATGTATTACTTCAAATTCACCTTTTATTTTAAATCTATAGCTCATTGCACTTTAAGTTGTATTTTCCCAAAATCTGCCATTTCAAGGTACTGAAAATCTAAAACCCAGGCAATGAAAGGATAGTAAATGGCTGAAGCTCTCCTAAAATTACTCTGGGAAGATCAAAGGATACACTACTGTACTGGGAGCTGGAAATGGCTGTTCCTAAGGACAAGAGGGAGGCTTTGTAGAGCCTGATGTCTTAAGTGTGTACTACAGTAAATGTGGGGCATAAATGGCCTCCTATTAAGACAACTGTGGAGGGTGACAGGAGTGGATAGGTTTCAAACAATAGTCTACTCTTAGTAGGCCAAGTAGTAAAATCCATAATGCTAAGGCTAGGGCATCTTTGAAAGCATTAGGTAATAGGAAAAGTTACTTAAACCTTCTTTGCTGAAATCCCATCCCTCCCCAGTTCTAGAGAAAAAATGTAATGCTCCTGTCAAAAATCATATGGTAACCAATGGCTCACACACACAACAAATATTTAGTAAGTGACAAAGTAAAAACGAATGAGGGTGTTTAGCAGGGGGATGCTAGTCCCATTGAGTTGGGAGTCAAATGTACCAGGTGGTCCAAGAACCAGTCTATAAGTCCCAGATGCTGGATCAAGATTGTCCTGTCATTATAAACCAGAATTCCATTAGTATGAAAAAGTTGAGCACAGAGATGAAGTAGTTCCTCAGCATAGACCAGGGTCAGGGTAAGGGGGAGGGAGATGTGTGTGTGCGTGTGTGTGTGTGTGTGTTGAGAATAGAGATGAAGTAGTTCCTCAGCAAAGACCAAGGACAGGGTAAGGGGGAGGTGTGTGTGTGTGTGTGTGTGTGTGTGTGTGTGTGTGTGTGTGTTCCTTTCTTGGACCCTGGCATCTAACAGGTTTCTACTAGGTGACAGGGTGCAATACTCGTGGCTTCAAGCTTTGGCTCTGGAACATTTCCATCTATTCTCAGCCTTAGCATTTAGGAATAGTCTCTACTCTCTATCCTGTTCCCAAGTTCTCAATATGTTCCATGGTTCTGATATCTTCTTTAACTCTCCCTGGCTGCCTAGACTCCCTTCTTGCTTGGAGTCTAGTTAGAACATCCCATTAGTACCAGTTCCTTGTGGAGTTAGAGGCTTGACTGTACAGAATCAGTGAGTAAAACCAATGAGAACATCATAAATCAAAGGATTGGGCATTTCACCCCACTGGACCCCTTGTTACAAAGTCCAAGTTAAAAACAACAACAACATTTTTAAAGAAAGGAGGCAGAGAGATTTAGACAAGCCAGTAGATCCTTTTCTCACTGTGTAAGTTTCCTGGGGTTGTCTTTGTATAGGGATAAGTTTCTGATGAATTCTGAGGCACTTCACAAACATCCAGTCAATCCCCTTATACAGGGGATTGATTCCAGGACCACTCACAGATACCAAAACCTGTGGAAGCTCAAACTCCTTATATGAAATGGCATAGTATTTGCATTTAATTTGCATATCCACTCACATACTTTAAATTATATCTAGATTGATTATAACACCCAATACAATGTAAATAGTATGCAAATAATTATATTGTGTTGTTTAGGGAATAACAGCAAGAAAACAGGTTGTACATATTCAGAACAGATGCTTTTAAAATTTTTTCAAGTAATACTTGAAAAACTGCAGTTGGTTATGGAACCCATGGATATGCAGGGCTGACTGTATTTATATATATGATATTGCAAGGGTATATCATCTTTCTTTAGTCACTAATACTGAGACTTGGATGGGTCTTCTAGGCCAAGAGCTGTTGGTTTAATTCCATTTACTGTACACAGTTGAAAGAAATAAACTGGCATTTCTTTTTTTTAATGTAAAATACTGTTTTATTAATGAAAACATTCACATAAACCACACCCAACTTCTATGTGTTCCAAGACTTAAAATGAGATAGTCAGTTAGCATAACACAATATGTTCTTTAACATACCCTTTAAAATTTTTTTAAAATTTATATATGACAGCTGAATGCATTACAATTCTTATTACACATATAGAGCACAGTTTTTCATATCTCTGGTTGTACACAAAGTATATTCATACCAATTTGTGTCTTCATACATGTACTTTGGATAATAATGATCATCACTTTCCACCATCATTTATAACCCCATGCCCCTCCCTTCCCCTCCAACAACTCTGCCCTATCTAGAGTTCGTCTTTTCCTCCCATGCTCCCTCTCCCTATCACATTATGAATCAACTTCCTTAATATCACAGAAAACATTCGACATTTGTTTTTTGGAATTGGCTAACTTCACTTAGCATTATCTTCTCTAACTCCATCCACTTACCTGCAAAGGCCATGATTTTATTCTCTTTTATTGCTGAATAATATTCCATTGTGTATATATGAAACTGGGATTTCTTTAAAATAATGTTTTTTAATCTACTGATCATGACAAACAATAGGAGATACAGTTTACCTAACAATCCAGATTATTCACCCACAAAACACATGCATATAGACACTACAGATGAAAGTTTCACAAAGCCATACTTGTCCTTAATAATATGCCATATATTCCTTTTTATTCATTTTCATTTCATCCTCCATAGGCAATTCCAGCCATCTGAATTAAAAGATAAGCTTAACAAGACCCATTGTATTGATTGTATATGACTCAGTAACAGGTCTTGATGTGCTAAAGACAAATAATGTAAATATTCTGAACATCTTCACTAATTTAGAAAGTGTTTTTCCCTCAGTTATACTATACTAGCAGATATTTGGCAAGACCAAACTAAAAAATCTCTGTGGTCAAACAGATACACAGTTTTGAAATGTGGTGGTAGATATGCTGGCTGGCAAAGGTTATTGATTATTCACATTTAGCACATCTTTAAAAATATTATCTCCATTGAAAATCAGCTACAAATATATATTCCTTTTATAAATGCCAAATTAATATTAAAAAATAAATCTGGGGGTGGAGGTATAGCTCAGTGTTAGAGTACATGCTTGGCTTGCACAAGGCCTTGGGTTTGATCCAGACAACGAAAGAATAAGAAATCTTATGATTCTTTTTCCACTAATATTGAAAGATTCTTAATGCTTGAGCTAACAACTTCAGCTATGCTGACCCTTGTATTTGTTATAGAATTATCAGAAACAAGATATTTTGACATTCAACCTTTCTTATACATAAAATATGAAAACAAGCAAGCAAACAAGCCAAACTGCCTTTTCCCTGCAGTTTTAATCCTAATGCAGTTTTACTTAAGTAGTAAATATAGATGAGACCTTAATAAGAACATTTTTAAAGGAAAGAGGTTTTGGTGATAATATAATACCAATAGAAATTTTCAGGCCACTATCATCATGCAACTTAGAAAAAGAAATCCTATTAGTCAAGGTTCCAAGATGGTATACAGTGGCTGAGTCTATATAATCCCCATTTTTCAGTCAAATGGAGCAGTTCAATCTTCCCTAAATATGCCTGTACTTTTAAATTTCATTGCCTTTATTTCCATCTTTTTCTCACATAAAGCTGTGGGGAAAAAAAAATCTCTCCCAGCTCTGACATTACATATGGTTTGTTAACAAAGCTTGGGATGTTAATCCCCCATTAGTCATATAAACACTGTATCAACACTGATGAACTGTGAACTTCTTACAGGGTTTAAGTCATGTCATACTTAATTTTTATACTCTTTTCCAGCACCCAAACCTCATCTTGCTATGGCAAGTGATCATTAAATTTTTGTTGGTAAATGAACATTTTGAACAAAGGTGAAAATAGACATATATCTACACAATCAAAGGAGGTAATGTTACTATACAGGACTTACATACACACTGACTTGTGAGTCTGATAAGTGGAGATCAAGCACTGCTTTGGCTTTCAAAGTTTTTCCCTTTTTTTATAGTCTAAAACTGATTTCATCTGTGGAATCCCATTTTTGCAGTCAAAGACAATGAAAGGAGCCCTTAACATCTACTTTCAATATTATTCCAGGCATGGGGAGGCAGTCTACCTTTTCCCTAAATCACTACTTAATACCTTGATTTTTGGAAGAGTTTGCCCAACTTTCTTTGTAGTCCTGTCTTGCTAAGATCTGCAATAATTTCACATTTTCTCCTCAAGTACTGCCAAAGAGTAGACATACCCTGGGTGGGTTAAGTAGTTTCCCTAAGTGAAAATGTGGGCCTGAAGTAATCCTGGATCAAAACTTACTACCTATGTCTGACATGTAACCAGGAAAATGAACAATCAGTTGCCACACTTTCTACTTAGGCAACATATGCAATCTTTTAAGGCAGATGAGTGTTTCAGAAAGGCTGGTGAAGAAAAGACCTGAATTACAGTGGTTAGCCTAGAAGTGGGTAGAAATTTTACAATGGGGTGGGTGGGGTAGATAGCTGAGACCTCATCAAAGCAATGTTGCCACCCCCCACCCTGTGTATATCAGGAAGTGGCATCTGTATTAAACTCACCAGCTCTTCCTTTCTTAGTAATAAACAAGAACAACTTTTTACCTCCTGTAATTTCAAGCTGATGGCTTGTTACCAGGGCAACTAGGAAATGAGGAAAGAAATAGAGATCTCTAAAAGAAACTAAAACAACAACAACCACAAAACAGGTCACTGGTGTGTGGTCATTATATTCAGTATAATAGGAACTCAGGAATTGTGACCCTGCTGAGGGAAATACAAAAATGAATCTGCAATGAGATACCCTGACAGCTTTAGGGACCCAGTGCTCATTTTCAGGCTGTGTGATAAGACTCATCTATCAGAGTGTTCATAAAAGCTTCCCTTGGAATTAGATGACAAAATTACTTCCTTAAGTCTTAGCATGCAAACAGTAGGAAGGAAAAACCTCATTTTTAAAACCTGTAGTCATTTGTAAATTAATCACTTTGGCAAGTATCTGTTTGCAGATGAACTGTCAAACAGATAATAAAACAAAATAAACGTGGCATAGAAAGGTCTCCAGACAAAACTGCAGTAAAAATGGCAGAAGCATTCAAAAGTATGATAAAAATCTGGAAAGCTTGAAAATGTAAGAAGATTAAAATGAGTTCCCTTGTTTCATTTATTGCTTTGCTAGGAAGAGGCTCTCTATGCATCTGAACAACTAAAAAGTGTCTTATCCCTGGGTTGAGATAAGTTACCCTGGGCAGGTAGAGTAGGTACTCAATAAGTGTTTTCTAAATAAATTCAATTGCCAGGCAGAGCAAAGTCTGATAGGACTGATCTGAGCAAGTACTTTATACTCTCACTCAAGCATTAAGGAATGAAACAGGGAAGGGACACTGAGTTCATCTAGATCCAATCTCTTCTGTTTACAACAGACTCAACTGAACCTGCAGAGGTTAAAGAACTTGCTCCAAGGCCTACAAAGTGTTTCTGGTGAATCCAAGACGAGAACTCAATAATCTCAAACCTTACTCCAAGGCTCTTTGTTTCCTTGTTTTGTTAGACAGAACTGTCCACGGCTTAACCTCCTAACACCGAACTATTTGTGCAAAATCACTAGATTTCTACAGTAGCTATTCTGCTTCTGAATTTTGTCTTTAATTAAAAATGGTTTTAAATTTGGGCAATTTCAAAATTAGCATTGTTTTATGCCGCAGTCTGGGTGGGCACAATTCAGGAGCCACTTGTCAAAAGAAACTAACTTTATTTTTAGAACTACAAACGCCAAACAAAACAGCTCCTCAGGAAAAAACCCTCAGAGCCCAACTGCCACCACCGGCTTCCCCAAGCCTCTCACCCCCACACAAACCTCACCACCTCCCACAATCCTCCTGCTCTTGAGGCTGATTGGCTGGGTTGCGTGGGCGGAGCCAAAGAAGTCCCCTAATAAGCAGCTCCGTGGAGGAGCCAATCAGCTAGATGTTGCTGGGGCCGCTGTGAACCAATCATCAGCCGGCCGCTGGAAGTTTGCTGGGGCCCCTTTGGCTGTGGCTCTCAACAGTTTTAGATGAAGATTTAGTTGCCTTCAATGGGGATTTTTAAAATAAGTGAGTAGTTGGGAATATATGTCTGCTATGGTTTGGATCTAGAGTGTCACTAAAAGCTCTCATGTTAAAAGTGGAGGGGAGGGGAAGCAGGGAAAGGAAAGACAGCAGAATAAAATAGACATTATTATTGCTGTGTGTATATAGGTGACTGCATAACCAATGTGATTCTGCAACCTGTATACTCAGAAAAATGAAAAATTATATCCCATCTGATTCAAATGTATGATGTCAAGATCATTGTACTGTCATGTGTAACTAATTAAAACAAATAAAAAATTTCTTTGTAGTCCTGTCTTGCAGGTTCAGAGATAGGGCTTTCAGGAAATGTTTGGATCATGAGGATTCTGACCTCATCAGTGAATTAATCAAATGGATTTGAATTAATTAAAATGGATTAATCCACTGATAGTTGGATGGACTACTGGGAAGGGGGGCCTAATTGTAGAAAATAGGTCACTAAGAACTTTCCCCAGAGGTTTATTTTCTATATTTCTCTCTCTTTTGGGCTGCCATGAGTTGAGCAATTTTCTTTGACCACACCTTTCCATCAGGATGTTCTGTCTCACCTCAAGCCCAGAGCAACAAACTGGAAAATTATGCACCAAATCCTCTGAGCCAAAATAAACTTTTCCTTTTCCAAGTTATTCTTGTCAGGTATTTTGGTTACAAAGATACAAAGTTGACTAACACAATGTTCAGGTTTGAAGTCACATTGCTCATACATGTACTTGGGACACATGTTCCTCAAGTGTGATGGATGGGAAGTGGTATACTTACACACATGCACCTTGAAGAAAAAGGTTCAGGTTGAAATATGAATTAGCTACAGAGGCACAGCTTAACATTAACTTCTATCAAAGTCTAACAAATTTTCTCAGGTTTAAGATAAGTACCATTTCCTTTGTGAAAGTCAGTCATGCTTGTTGTACCTATGGATGGTTCTATGGGTATCATTGCCTTTAGAAATGAGGACTAAGTACAAGATTTCTTTTAAATTACAGAGCAAATAAACTTTTCATACAGTAAAAGATGCCTGAAATCAGATGAACCCAAATTGATATACAGTTCTGAGAATCCTCAGGCATGTGTTGATATAATTAGGGTGATAGAAAGAGAAAGGGTAGCCTGATAATTTAAGCAATACTTATGATGTTGGTATATCTAGACTTAAAGAGGTCTAGAAATACCAACCTGGTGTCTATCTGGTGATCATTCCTAAAACTATTCTTGTACAACATGAACAAGAGAAAAAACACTAGATATTCATCCTTGAAAAAATATTACTCTGTGAACTTAATAAATATAGCAACAACTTCCTAATTTGAAACAGTCAAAGCAAAATCTCCCAAAAATTCTGTAGTTGTAATTTTTCTTGAATATCATTTTTTATGTGTTGGGATTGATTTTATATGTCATTGTTGAGGAAAAAAAAATTTTCCCAAATGGAAAATCTCAATCTTTCTTGCTGTAAGCCCTGTTGATTGGAATATTAAGAAATGATATTAGAGAAATATAGAGACACCAAATTAAAAAAGGGACACTCAAAGTCACTGTGATTTGACCACAGTATGGGTAGCTACGATGCTAGCTAGTGTTTCTTTGCTGCAAAATCCTCATTTACTTTGGAGTCACCTAGACATGCCTTCCCTTCCTCAGGGTTGGGTCCCTTTAAGGCTGAGTTGGTGGCCTTTTGTTTCTGTTCCCAGAGAAACTTACTTATTGCTATGGAAATGCTTTATTACTATAGGATACTATAATTGACCATTCACTTGAGAATCTTCTTCAGTGGGCTGGAAACCTCTTAAGAACAGGGGCAATACCTTATTTACTTCAGCATTCCAAGCTCTTGTGAACAAAATACTCCAATGAACAGTTCCTGTGACATTCTTTCCATGTTTCTTGACAAAATAAATAGGTGTTTTATACTCATAATGTCACTTAACACCCATAACAAGTTCCCAAATCACAGGGGCTTGTTTTCTTTTAGTGATCCCAGTAAAAGACCAAAAATGCCTTAGTGATCTGCTCCCTGCTCCATCCTATGGCACTCCCAGCTTGGATACATTAAGAGGAACTCAGTGGCAGATATATGATGTGGTCCTGGGCAGTGGGCATGTTGTGACCAGGTAAGTGATACTTTTTCTTATGTGAATGACCTGCATTTGGAGAGCAAATGCAGAATCTGAGTAGCAATAGGAATTTTTACCTGGAAAGACAGTTTTGTGATCTCTCAATGAGACAAATTAGAAGACTTATTTTAAGGGCACATTATAACCTGGGTGGACAAAATGTGGTATGGTTGTGGACTTCTGAGATGTCAAAACTCCAGGTAGTAACCTTGACAAGAACTCTGTTCTGCCTCCATGGCAGAGACTGTTCACTGCCTATCTAGATGAGTTTTCCCCTTTGTCCTTCCTTACCCAAGGGAGGATATGTTCCAAGAAGTTCCCTGGGTGCTTAAAACCTTGGATGGTACTAAACCACATATATATATACATATATATATATATATATATGTATATATGTATATATACATATATATATATGTGTGTATGTATGTATATATATATATATATGTATATATATATATACACACACACACACACATACATATATATATATAAAATGGTTTTTCTCATATAGGTTGAGATTCCTATTTGGAAAATCCAGAAAGCTCTAAAATCCAACATATTCTGAGCACCAACATGATATTACAAGTTGTAAAGTCCACATCTGCATGTGACACACTGCAGTCAAAATACACTAAAAAGATAGAAAATTACCTACAGACTATGTGGATAAGGTATATATGAAACATAATCCAGCTATCCCTCTCCTTGGTCTGTACCCAAAGGATTTAAAAACAGCATACTACAGGGACACAGCCACATCAATGTTTATAGCAGCACAATTCACAATAGCTAATCTATGGAACCAACCTACATGCCCTGCAGTAGATGAATGGATAAAAAAGGCATATATATATATATACACACACACACACATATATATACATTCAATGAAATATTACTCAGCAATAAGAGAATAAAATCATGGCATTTGCATATAAATGAATGAAGTTAGAGAAGATAATGCTAAGTGAAGTTAGCCAATCCCAAAACACAAATGCTGAATGTTTTCTCTGTTATAAGGAGGCTGATTCATAGTGAGGTAGGGAAGGGGAGCATGGGAGGAAGAGATGAACTCTAAATAGGGTAGGGGGGTAGGAGGGGAAAGGAGGGGATATCGGGTTAGGGTTAGAAATGATGGTGGAATGTGACGGATATTATTATCCAAAGTACATGTATGAAGACACAAATTGGTGTGAATATACTTGTATATAACTAGAGATATGAAAAATTGTGCTCTATATGTGTAATAAGAATTGTAATGCATTCTGCTGTCATTAAAAAAAAAGAATGGACTAAAAAAAAAGAAAGAAAGAGAGACAAACAAAGGTCTACATTCTTTAGCCACTGTGTTTTCAGGATTCTTCATTACAGCAGCTGAGCTTTTGCTGAAGTAAAACATTCTCTAAAGAAAAAATGTACTTAGGAGGAGATGATGGCCTCATTTCCCCCCTCACAGTTCTGAATTCCAAGTTTCATTATCTGTAAAATGATAAGGGTAACTAAAATGCTTTCTGGCTCTAAAATTCTATGATTCATCCTTCTTCTCCTTCCCATGGGACCTATCCAATCCCACCCTAATAAGTACTCTGTTCTCTCCAGTTTGCTTTCACTATGCCTTGTACCTTCTCAAAGCCTGCTTGGTGGTTTTCATTTGCACTGATAGCAGCTTGCTATCTCTACTCCAAGCTTTTGCCATTCACTGGGGATCAAATTCGTAAATTAAAGGACTGAGCTCTTATTTGGAAGTTTAGGTATCAAGTTGAATTGATGAGATTTTGGAAAGGCAAAAACTTCCCATGAAATTATGCCAGTGAAATGGAACCTGTGAGTTAAGATTTGCTTATTTTAAAACATAACCATGCTGAAGATCTGTCACAGATGTCTTCCACTAGGTATGGATCTATCCTCGCCAGAATTACAAACAAGGCCCCAACTTTTTTTTAACCATTAAAGGAACCATTCATTCTTAAGGACTACTTCCTTCACTTTGGGCTGCTCAAGTACATACCTTTAACCAGATCTTCAAATAACTATCACCTTTCTACCAGGTTAAAAATCTTCCAATATTTCCACCATTACTTTTCACATCTACTAAGTCATACTGCATTTTATCTCAATGTTCCACTCTCTTCCACCCTCAGCTCATAAAATGCTTCATATTAGGAAGAGAAGTAATATGATTTTCACATCTGTATCTCTTAGAGTCCAGCATCTGTACTTAATGGCTCTGGTCTCCAGTTCTTACCTGCACAGAAAATACCTAGCATAATATTTTCTATCACCATTACCAGGCATGGTGCCTCCACTATGTCCTGGATGTCTACCATAACTGCATAACTTCCACCAGCTATGCAGATCCATCAACAACATAAACATTTCTCCATTTCACTCACTGCACACCAACCTCCCATTAACATATCAATAGTTTTTCAACTTCCCATAGTTCAAAATAAAGCTCTAATAACACTGAAAGCTCTTCCTCAGCTTTCCTCAATCCCTTTAACCCCTTTTCAAAATATGTCATGCACCTTTTAACTGCTCTGATTCCTTCTAAGCTTGCTAAATACAAGTATACCCTAAAAACAAAATGCTAAAAGATGCAAACATCAATCACCCCAACTAAAATATTTCCTGCTTAAACACTTAGTCTAAAAATACCAATTAAATTTGAGCTAAGTCAATATTAAAAAAATTTTATCTGAAACCCTCAAGTACAAAGGACAATTCCTTTGGAGCGTAGAGCCATCTTTAATTTGCTGTGAGCTGTTCCATACAAGGACATTTGCCCTACATTTGCTTTCAGTTTTATTTTTACCCATCTGCAAATTATCCTTTCCTCTTATATAGGTTACATTGATTTGGATATGATTTTTCTTAAGGTTACTCAACACAGGCAATGAACACATAAGGGTTAAAACAACAACCAAATTTAAAGCCCTGGACAGCATCACCAATGTTCTAAAACATAAAACACAATGTCAAAGAACACACTGAAGAAATATTAAAATAAAAAAAAAGATGTATACTGTATACTTAGAAGATACAATGATATGTATGACTTATCTGTGTTTTAGTGGTTAGTAATTTCTAAACTGCTAGCTTTGAAAATTAAAAAAAAAAAAAAAGCTGGGCATAGTGGCGCATGCCTGTAATCCCAGTGGCTTGGGAGACTGAGGTAGGAGTACTGCCAGTTCAAAGCCAACCTCAGCAAAAGTGAGGCACTAAGCAACTCAGTGAGACTCTGTCTCTAAATAAAATACAAAATAGGGCTGGGGATGTGGCTCAGTAGTTGAGTGTCCCTGAGTTCAACCCGTGGTACCCCCTGTCAAAAAAAAAAAAAAAAAAAAAAAAAAAAAAAGAAAACAAAGTGTTTATAGTAGCAAACCCAACGTCAAAAATTATACAAAGTAGAAATTCCTTCTACCATAGATCCAGGTTATCCTCCCATTTCTTTTGTATCATTTCATAAAGTTTTATGTACATACAAGTATACAGAATATAGATAATTTTTAGATAAATGGAAGGGCACTGTACGTATTGCCTATATTTTTGCTCATTTCCCTGTATAATATGCGTTGAATCTATATCAGCACATGCAGATCTGGCCTACATATTTTTAAGGAGCTTGAATAACTTTATGAATTAATCAACTCAATGTTCATCTCTGCACTAGTTTTTGTATACAAACATATATCACTACTAAGGTAAATGTCATGTATATTTTAAAAATGTGAAAGATAATCCAAGATTGTTCCCCAAAGAGACTGCTATGTTAAATTTTTAAAAAGGCATTCTCTTTGTAAAGATCAAAAATAGTTCATTAAAATAAACATGCAGATAAAATTAAATGGACTCAATAGTGTTCTTAGGATGTAAAATAAGTTGGATATGTATAGCCTCTAAAGTCATACTTTTGCTGGATGCAGTAGCATATGCCTGTAATACCAGAGACTCAGAAGGCTGAGGCAGGAGGATCACAAGTTCAAGACCAGTCTCAGCAACTTAGCCTGTCTCAAAATTTAAAAACAGATAGATAGATAGATAGGTAGATAGGAAGGACTGCAAATGTAGCTCAGCGGTACAGCTTCCCTGGGTTCAATCTCTAGTATCAGGGGGGTAAAACTGTATTTTTTTTTAATTTTTCAGTTAAGAAAACATTCATCTTCATTCATTTTTGAATGATGAGTATAAAAAAACTTTCTAAAAAATATTTTTGTTAATTTCAATCTTATCATGATGGCTCCCCTTACTACAGTCCATGTGGCAGTTCTCTGGAAAGGTGCAGAAAATGGACTGATGCATGCCCTTCCCTCTTCAATATGTGACTTTGAAAATCATGTCCTTCAGCCCAGGATAACTTGTAAGAAGGCTGTACAAAAACTCAGGTATTTTCTTGAGAATGAAATTAAGGAAAGATTAGTGCCAGAGGCACCAGAAAAACTTTGGTTTGATATGATCTCTAAAGTAAAGGATATGATCTCTACAGCAAATTTCAGATTGTTGAATGAGTTGTTGAATAAGATGACTCATGAACAGCGATCAGGGCCTTTGGCATCACTTTGTCTTCTGGAACTATCATGCACTAGGATGATGATTTTTATGTGTGTAAAGCCATTTAAATCGTCCCTCCACACTGCTCTGCTGGATTTTCTGTGTAGCAATGACTTTGCCATTTGTAGTTTTGCTAACTGCTATTCTTTTTGAGGAAGGTAACTCTGAATCTGGTGAGGGATTAATGTGTTGTGATACATCAAATGTGAAGAGGTATCATTTACATTCATTATAGGGGGTAAATAAAAACTGTTACTCTGAATATTACTAAGCTGTACAAACAAAGTGGAAAATGTCCTGTCTAGTGAGATGATTTTGTAAATAGACACAGAATGAGAAGCAAAGCACAGTAGCAATGTAGAGGCACTTTACTTAGGGATAAGATAGGTGAGAAACAGTGTGTGAAAGTCAGGAAGTGATTAACAGGGCAGGTTGCTCTGGGAAGCTGATATACATATTCCAAAGAAATACTATTTTTGTACTTTCTGCAATACACTGCTATAAAATACTTCTTTTTTGTTAGTTGTTTTGTTTTCATTGAAGGCTTATGGATGATTGGGAATCTTGAGTACCAACACTAGTTAAAGGTGTAAACGGTTTTTTTTTTAAAAATGGTGTACTGGTATGTGCAGATTTTATCCCACTCCATGAGAAAAGGGAAATGGGAATTTCCACTCATTTTATGACCAAAAAATAAAAAATAAAGCTAATCCCTGAAACAAGATCGACTCAAGAAAGCTTCAAGCTTTCAGTTTCAGAGTTTAGAGACTAAATTTTTGTATGATATTATAAAACTTGAGGATCATCTATTTACATTGAAAGCAATCTCTTAAGTTAAAGATAAGGGTACCAACTCATGGACATTAAGTAATTTCCCTAAGGTCTATAAATAACTTAGTGGAATTCTGATTTTCTATTCTGCAATCCAAGGATTATTCAAAAGAGCAATACAAAGTATCTTCATGTCTGTATTTTGGTTTGTCATGCACAAAGCTACATTATCCCAGGTTCTAGAACTGGAAGATGCTCTGGGAAAACCTGTTAATAGAAAGCAGTGACAACATGGAGAATAAGACTACATTCCAGATTGGGAATATAGGTCTTACATTGAAGCCTGGCTTTATCAGTAGCCAGGGGTGTGACCATGGGCAAGTCATTTAACTTTATTGGACTACAGTTTTCTCATTTTACCAGGAAAAGGTTGAAATAAACAAATGCTAACCATTCAGTGCTAACATCCCATAACTGTGCTTAGTTTGTCCAAATTAATACACATATTTCTGTGAAGCAGAAATCTTTGTTGGGACAACTTGGGAATTCACCTTCAGCTTTATGTAAATACTTGATGCTGTGTTTAGAGCACCACCTAGTGGACGTTTGGCTGACTTGAATAAATAAAAGTTTGTGCTTACAGAAAAGTGATACAAAGAACCATTTATTGAAAGAAAGACGGAAGGAAGGAAGGAAGGAAGGAAGGAAGGAAGGAAGGAAGGAAGGAAACAGAAAGAAAGACTGGAAGGACATCCAAAGCACATAATGCTCATTCTGACTTCATGTGAGAATCTACCTTTTTTTTTTTTTTTTTTTCATTAGTGACTGAGTGCCACTGTTTGGCATACTATAAAAACAGTGACTTAAAAAATCAGTATCACCTGTGAAGTAGAAGAAAACATTAGGGAAATAAAAATCAAAGCCACAATGAAATACCACTTCACATTCATTAAGGATGCATACTATTAAAAAAAGACAAATATAATAAGTGTTAGCAAGTATGTAGAGAAATTGGAAACTCTGTACATGCTGGTGAAAACAAAATTCTATGAAAAGCAATACAATTTTCATGTCAGTGTGAATTGTAGAAGGAAGTTTAGTTTCAGAGAAAACTTTTGTCTCCTTAAAATTCTTTAACACTTCCTCATTCTTTTTCAAAGGTTTACAGTTCATATTCAATACATCATTAGCTTATAAAATACACACTGGAGTGTATTGTTCTTTGTTACTCTTGAGATACCCTCAAAGGAGAAAGGTGTACTTTCAAAAATCCAGAGGAAAAAAATCAACAACTTTGACCCTTGTGTGTTTTTTTTTAAATTAATAAATAATACACATTTGATAAAACTTCTGGGTGTCTCTGATTGCCTTTGAGTTTATCCAGAAGAGAGAACTGTGCTTATTTAATGTGAAAGTGCCTACTTTGAACCAGTTTGGGTTCAGTGCCCACAGGCTGTGCACGGTTTTGCAGCCACAGTCCACAGACCAAGTGTGGGCCTACTCTAGTTGACAGCTGGACATGCCCTGCCAGGGGGACAAGGCACTCTATAACGAATAACCAGCTCCACGTGAATACCCTTTGCTCTTGTTTTCCATAAGATGGCCAACATGGGGCCTCTGAAGAGTTATGAAAGGTATGGCTGTCCTTAGCAAAAATTAATTATACTGTCAGAAGTAGTGACAGGGGGATCACATGTTGGAGGCCAGCCTGGGAAACTTAGTGAGATCTAGTCTCAAAATAAAAAATAAAAAGGGCTGGGGATGTAGCTCAGTGTAGAGTGTCTCTGGTTCAATCCCTGGCACAAAACAAACAAATAAACAAACAAATACCAACTTTAGGTGTAATAAGCACTCTTCAGCACCTTTCCTTTCTGAAACATTCTGCCCTACTGTACTTTATAAGATGAAATGCTTGAAAGTGCAAACAATAAGAGTGTCTTCAAATTTCTACCATTAGTTCCCAGTGTTATTTGATAAAATGAAATAAGAATATTAATACCTAAAGAGATGTTTCTCTTTAAAATCTAAATTTTAAGATGACAAAACTCCCTAAAGGATTAGGAATACTTTAATTTCAAACTGTTCTGTTTTTATAGGACATCATATGCAAAACCTTTCACTTTCTTAATTTCCCTTCAGCCCATCCTGATACTTAATCAAGCCAATTAAATCTTAAAGTCTTGATGTGCTCCACCATCACCTGCTCTTCTACAGGAATATCCTTAAGACACCCTTTGAATATAGAAAATTTATTGAGTTTTAATGTTTTGAAGTTGTAGCTTTTATCCTCTGAGTTCCAGATAGCAAATTTACAGTGGGGATGATTTTTAGCCTTCTGGGTTAGGAATCACCATCATCTTATTATAAGAATCATATGTGTCATTAATTATGCGTCAAGGTCTGTTACTTCACATATAGTAAGTTACTGAATCCGTACAATAACCCCAACACAGTTGAATGAACTGAGGCCCTGAGAGCCTCAAGGTCAAATAGACAGAGAGCAACACATCTGGGATTTGAATCCACCCAATCTGGCTACAGAGTCAGAGTTCTTAACCTCCATGCAAAACTGTACCTTTAGAATTCTAAATACTTTTTAGTGAACACTGGGTGACCCTAGTAATGGGAAGTTAACTTTGAAAAACTCTGTATAATCCTAATCAATGAAGACCTCAACTGTGAAAGATGAGTGGACTAGATGATCTAGAAAGATTCCTCCTGTGCCTGGTTCATGATAGACGCTCAATAAATGCTTAGCCCTGGGCTCTTCTGCAATGTGATATTCAATTCAGGGCAAGGATATCCTTCAAAGTTTGATATTAAAGTGAGATGACATGGAGCAAATCCTGAGCTCGGGATCTGAAGTTTTGCCCTCTCCACCACAAGATGCTTCTCATCTTCAGTTTCAGTATAAGATAAAAGCTGGTTAACTTTAATGACAAGTAAAGAGCAGTATATATTTTTCCTTTCAAGTATCTCTTGGCAAACTTGGTTTTTGAAGAACTGTCTCTCTGGACTTTTGACAAAGGTTCCAATTCTTCTACTGGCCAACTGCCCCCAAATGCCCCAAACAAAACAAAACCAAAATGCAACCTTAGTGACTGGAAGGTTGAGGAGCTTCCGATTTCCATTCCTAAAACTGGACTAGTGAACAAAGTCCTAGAACAAACAGATCACCATCCCATTGACAGTGGTAGTTTTTCAGGGATGAGCACTACACATTGTAGACTTGTAAACTTTAAAGATTACAACCTACATCAACAAATACATTTTATATTGCATCTCGTCCACACACTCTCTCTCTCTCTCTCTCTCTCTCTCTCTCTCTCTCTCTATATATATATATATATATATATATATGAAAATAAAAGTTTCATGAAATAACAATTCTCCTGAGAGTGATATCTTTTGATATTTTCTATTGAATTTCATTTACATTTATTCTATTTCACCTTTTAAAGAAGTTGTTCATAACCTACCACATAACATTCACAGCCTAATAATGGTGCCAACTCATTCATACATTAAAATCCACAATTTGAAAAATACTGTAATAGTGGTTAGTGTTTTTTTCTGCCAGGTGTGCCCTCCTCCTTGTATCACCCCATCACTCTCCTGGTCTTCTGAAAATACAGCCAGCTTCTTGCCACTGGGTCTATGGGAATTTGCAGTGACAATCTCAGGGCTATACCTGCACACCCTCCCCAGCCCCTGCCAAGATTTTCACTGTGGAGTTGGAGTGTGCATTAGTTCATTTTCCATTGCTATAACAAAATACTGGAATCTGCATACTTTGTAAAGAAGAGGTTTATTTAACTTCAGTTTTGGAAGCTGAAGTTTCATGATTGGGCAGCCCCATTCATTCAGCCTTTGGCAGAGGTTCCCTTGATTATGTCACATGAAAGCAGACAGCATCGTGACAGGAGCATATGTGAGAAGGAGAGCTAATATGGCAAGACAGGAAGCTAAAGAGAAGGGAGAAGCCATTCTTTCTATTTTATATTAACCCACTCTTACAGAAACTCACTCGATGAGACCAGCATTAATTCCTTCTGAAGGCAGCCCCCCAAACCTAATCATTTTCCACTAGACCCCACCTCTTAAAGGTTCCACCATCTCTTAACATCTTTAACACTAGAGGCCAAGTTTCTAACACATGAACCTTTGGGTGAACACACTCAAATCATAGCCAAACCATGACAGAATGGCAACTTTCTTTTCTCTTGGGTTGTTAGGCTGAGAAGACATGATTCAGGACTGTTTGAATCAAAGAGAAGCAAAAGAGAAAGAATTCCAACCAAACTCTAGTACAGGATGCAGAGATGGCATGAACTCCCTGGTTCTTCCTGGTTATGTGAACCACTGTGATAACTTTCACAGTCTTTCTCCAACCACGAAATCATGACTAATACAAAATTATGATAAACAAAACATGTGAACAGGTAACAAACATAGTAGGATGAGCTGTATCTTAAAAGTCATGTTGCTTTGAGTCTCCCCTTATTTTCATTTTTAAATTTCTCCCTCTTGATAGTCTAAAAGGAATTTTATTAAATAGAAAACTTCCACGTTTCTTAAGCATTTACTCATATAACATTTCTCCCCCAAATTTTAATCTTACTTAATGAATAATGATTGAGTATACTTATACTAGCATAAATGTCAAATCAAAGAGTTCTCTTTAAAAGACTAAATTAGCCACAGTTGATGATGTTTAGAAAGAAAAGTTACAGTATTTCTTCCACTATTAAAATTATTGATGATACCAACAATCATTTAGTGAATGCTCCAAGAAGTTTATCTGTTAGCTATTTCAATAACCCTCACAACACTAAAGCAAATAATAAACTAATTTTTTACATTAAAAGGATGGCACTGAGACCATCAAGCATGAGATGAATGGAGCTTCAGATGAATAGTCCAACTCTTTTGCTTCCCTACTGTCTCTTCAGTGGTAGTTCATAGGTACCCAATGTCCCAAAAAAGGATCCCCTATTATTCCTCTCTAAAAGTGACAATCCACATTCTATAAATGACAATCCACATTATATAAGTGACAATTTAAAAAAAAACCCACTGTCCCCCCAATAGGTTCATGTGTGAAAACACACTAGAGATGTTACTATAGCAGATTTAACTCACGCAGCATAAGATACCTAGAGAATGGCAGCTACACCACCCATGCCCTTTGTCTTAACCTGTCTGTAGGAAGAACATTCCACATAGCCTGAACTTCCTATTTCATAATGAGCCTGGAAGCACAGATGTGCTATTATTCTAGAGAACACCAGAGATATGGATAATGATTTTAAGTTTTACAAAATGTAGATTCCTGATAAAAGACAATTTCTTTTTATTTTTTCCTTCTTCTTCTTTTCTTTTCTTTTTTTTTTTTTTTTAAGGGAGAAACGAATGGTACTTAAGAAAGACCCCATCTAGTTAAATTTGGCCATGAAAGTGGTCCAGATTTCTCTGGCTTTGGGCCCACAGTTAATCTATAACATAAGCTTTTTTATATCTTTGTGCTTTAAATTCCCTTTATTTGTTTCATCTAAGATGAACAAACAAGGGCTGAGATAAATCCTGACCTCATAAAACTGTCTCCTCTATTTCAATGAGCTCCTTAATTTGTATGATTCCTAACAGGTGTCTCAGTTTTGAAGCTATTTAGAGCAGACTAATAGAAAATGGATATTTTCTAATACTGCTGAGCTCCTTTGACTAGACATTTGTACATACTTTATATACATACTTTGTATTTCCATCTTATCCTTCTATAGGCAATTAGGACAAGAGAAAACAGCCTAAAACTCATTTTTATTTAACTATATTTTAAGTGATCAATGTTTCAGGAAAGATTTCATAATTTTTAAAGTGTCTATCATATCTTTAAGCCACACAGTATAGTTGTTCAAGGAATATTTTGAAAATGCAAATACATAAAATGAATAAAACATAAAATCAAAATTACCCTTACTATAGCTATTCAGAGATAATCCCTGCTAAGGATTTCAATTTGATCTTCCAGTCATTATGTATGAGTCTACAATAAATACCTGATTATCAGGGGGAAAAAAAATCACCTCGTGTTTGATGGGGGAAAACTCATTCTGAAATATATCAGAGTGTTCTGTTTGTCTTAACAAGGCCTGATCTCAAGAGAAATCATTTTATCAGAACCTAAATTACAGGGGTTTTATCAGAGCCCAGTTGACCTGGGAGAAGGGTAATAGTCAACTCTAACTAACTCTAGTTTTCCATGTGGGGAGGGAACTATAGATGCATGGTACCTTAATCATAGTGACACAGTCTGAGAAATGTGTCAATAGGTTATTTTATTGCTGTGTGAACATCAAAGAGTACACTTATGCACACCCAGGTGATATAACCTACCACATACCTGTGATACATGGTATAGCTTGCTGCTCCAAGGCTATAAAACTATATAGCAGTGTCACTGTACTGAATACTGCAGGTAATTGCAACACAATGATGAGTATTTGCATAGTTAAATGTATCTAAACAAAGTTACAGTAGAAGTACTAGGTGATGGGAATTTCCCCACACCATTAATCATCTTATTGGACTTAATCATCTTATGTGGTATGTTGATGACCAAATGTCATTACGTGGTACGTGACTACACTTAACTTCACAAACTCGCCATCCTATTCTACCTAAGGGAGGTAGGGGTGAGAGTGAGAAGACCTCACAAAGTGCATGGCCCAGCAGAACAGGCTCACTAAACAACAGACACTTAATCATGGTACTATCACAAGCTTCCCCCCATTTCATTGCCACATTAAAGGCTTCCATGCAGCAGTTTCTTCCACCCAGTACATCACCAATGGCAATCAAGGAAAACAGTCACAAAGCATATACAAGGCAACAAAGCACAGTTTGAGGAGACAGCAAGCATCAGAACCAGACTTAGATATGGTAGAGGTGTTAACTTAAAACAAGCATGATTAATATGCTAAGGGTTCTAACAGATACAGTAGAAAGTGTGCAAGAACAGATGGGCAATGTAAGCAGAGATAGAAATTCTAAGGATAAATTAAAAGTAAATGATAGAGATAAAAAGAAAAATACTAGAACAGAAATGGAGAATGCCTTTGATAAGTAGATTAGACATAGCTGAGAAAGCATTGCTGAATTAGTGAATATCAATAGAAACTTCCAAAACTAAAAAAAGAGGAAAAAAAGCTTGAAGAAAAAAAAAAAGAATATTCAAGAACTGTGGGATAACTACAAAAGTTGTGACACATGTAATGGGAATAATAGGAGGAAAAATAAAAGTAAAAGGAACTGAAGAAATATTTAAAGCAACAATGA
Organism: Spermophilus citellus; assembly: GCF_964194105.1. Classification (NCBI taxonomy): domain Eukaryota; kingdom Metazoa; phylum Chordata; class Mammalia; order Rodentia; family Sciuridae; genus Spermophilus; species Spermophilus citellus. The sequence goes on from NC_138183.1 coordinate 81,873,967, forward strand.
CTGAGAATTTCCCCCAAATTAATGTCACACATAAATTCACAGATCTAGAAAGCTCAGAGACACCAAAGTAGGATACCTGATTACCCCACCCCTAATAACTATAACCAGGCATAAAATTCAAACTGCAGAAAATCAAAGATTAAGAAAAAAATCTTGAAAGAAACCAGATTAAAAAAATGAATTACCTATATAAAACACAATTGTAAAAATTGGACCTTATCTCTTCTCAGAAACCAGAGAGAACGAAACAAAATATTTAAAGTACTGAAAGAAAAAACAAAAACAAAATCCCAGAGCCTAAATTTCTATACCATATGAATTTACCCTTCCAAAGTAAAGAAGAAAAAAAGACTTTCTCAGAAAAATTAAATTGGAGAAAATGTGCTGCCATGCATTATATAAGTATTCTTCTTTTCTTTCTGTGGTAGTGGAAATCAAACCTAGGGCCTCATTTACGCCAGGCAAGCACTCTACCACCAAGCTACACCAAGCAAGAAATATTAAAAGATATCCTTTAGTGAGAAGGAAAATGGTATAGGTCAGAAATTCAGATCCACATTTAAAAAAATAGAAGAATAAGAAGGTAAAACAAAATTAAAATTTTCTTAAAAATTTTTCTTAGAATTCTTGCTTATCAATAGATTTACTGTTAAAAATAACAATAGCAAAAATGTATTCAATTCACATTTATGTATTCTTAGGTAAAGTGAAAGCAATAATACAAGAGATGAGAAAAAGAAATTAAGATTATTTTGTCATAAGATACTTGTACTACCCCAGAAGCAGTTTAGTATTTGAATATGGATGTGGATTATTGGAAGAATCTCCAAAGACTTAGGGATTAAACAATACACTTCTATATAACACACATATTATAAGAAATTCCATAGCAATAAAGAAGTGTTTTGAACTAAATGAAAATGAAAACACAACATAGCAAAATTTGTGGAATGACATGATAGCAGCGCTTAGAAGGAAATTTACAGCACTGAATGCATTCATGTTAGAATAGAAGAAAGAGCTAAAGAAAGAGCTAAGTTTCTACCTTAGAAAAAGATGAACAAAGTGAACTCAAAATAAAAAGAAGAGAAAAATGTGGAGCAGAAATCAATGACACTGAAAACAGGAAGTCAACAGAGAAAAATCAACAAAACCAAAAGCTGTTCTTTGAAAAGATCAATAAACCTCAAATAAGACTACACAAAAAAGAGAAGACACAAATTACTAAAGACAGAGAAAAAGGCACATATCACCATGGCCACCATGGACATTAAAGGGGTGATACAGGAATATAGAACCAACTCTACACATGCAAATCTGGTAACCTAGAAGAAATGGAACAAGCCCTTGAAAGACAATCTGCCAAACTCCTATAAGAAACAAACAATCTAAATAGGTCTGTATTTCTTAAAGAAATTGAATCAAAAACTAACCTTCCAAAACAGAAACAGCAGGCCCAGATTGCTTCACTGGTAACTTCTACCAAGATTTAAGGAAGATCTATCAATTTTCAAGACTTTTGATGAAGGAGAAGCAGAGAGAATACTTCTTAATTTGTTCCATGAGGCTAGCATTACCCAAATAAATAAAGTGATGACTGTATAAACATACATACATTCCCTGGGAACCATCACAGGGGATTGCTAATGATTTCTATTTCTTGGGGTGGATAGTGATTACATGGATATGTTCACACAGTGATAATTTATCAAACAAAATACTTAAAATTTGTATAGTTATATATATATATATATATGTCAATAAAAACAAATTTGATAATAAAAATAACTGTCAGCAATTATCAGTAACTAATAAATAGAAAATAAAGATTTGAATGATTCAATTAACATGGCTTGTTCTAATAGATGTAATATAGAACCTTGTATCCAAAAAACGTGCAATCATAATTTCAAGCACATGTGGAATGTTTACAAAAACTGACTACATGCAATAAATTACAAGCAATGTGCTAAAACAATAAATGAGGAACTATATATCATGTTCACTATGGCAAAACTCAGTACTGTAAAGTTTAAATCTAACCTCAAATTTATGTATATAGTTATTTAAATTTCAATCGTATTTATTTCGTAGAATTTATGCTCATCTTAATATTCAAACAGAAGGTAAAGGACCAAGAATAACCAAGAAAATTCAAAACAATGTTAGATTTAATCTCCTATATGTTGAGATTTATAAAACCATATAACTTTTATATTGGAGAAGTAAATGGGTCAACCAAACAGAGAACTCAGAGAAAGACTTGTACATATCATAAAACTTGATACAGGTCCCCTGTCATTAATATCAGTTAGAAGGAGGATAATCAAAAACACTAACAAACTAAAAAAAAAATTTTTTTTAAAGTACTAACAACATAAAAAGTACATCTGCTTAAAGATCTCAGAGAGCTTAAGGTAGCAAAGAGTTACTAGGCCAGGATCTGGGGGCAAATGGGTCTAGAAAACTGAGCCCAGTATTTGGGGTAACTTTTCCCATGAAGGTAACTGCTGATTCTGGAGGTAGTAGCTGAGAGGCTTGGGAAACAGGGCTCTGGTAAAACATTTGCTTTTCACTAGAGTTAGCACTAGGAGTGAAGGTAGGCCCAAGTAAAAAGGCACATGAATGGACTACAGCTGAACTTGCTTCTCACCAGAAGACCGCAATGAGTAAGATTGACAATATGAAGGGTTAGCAAAGATGTGAAGCGATAGCAACTTTCAGACATTGATGGTAGGAATGTAAATTGGTACGTTCATTTTGGAAAACAACTTTGGCTTTATCTATTAAGTTTAAGAATATGCATCCATGTGCTTGCAATTCTATTTCTTGGTATGTTTCTACCAGAAATAGGAACTCATGTGCACCAAGAGACATGCATGTAAATATTCACAGGAGCATTATTTGTAATAGCCCCAAAGTGGAAACATACATTAACAATCTGAAAATATGGACATAAGAATGAACAAACTGTGGTACTTTCATGCAACAGAATACTATACAGTAGTGCAAATGAATTAATTATTTAGAATGCATACACCTTACAAACACTAAGGAAAAAAAAACAGACAAAAACATAGTACTCATTTGTATGCATTTTAAAGCTCAAATTAACATACTCTCTATACAATGTTTAAAAAAATATGCTGATTCTCTTCATATAAAAATTAAGCACAAATTAAACAAAACCATAGTGTTTAGAAATGCATATTTAAGTATTAAGACAAAACAAAACAAATTGCAAAGTGATTACTTCAGTAATCTAACCTGTGAGAGAGAGATACTAGCAGGCACCAATGGTTTTGGCAAAATTCTACTTCTTGTCAAGTGTTGAATACAGATATTTGCTTTGTAATAAGTCACTGTACTATAAATTTTTAATTTGTGTACTTTGATGTGTATGTATACATTTTATAGTTAGGTTAAAAATAACAGTGGAGGGCTGGGGTTGTGGCTCAGCATTAGAGTGCTCGCCTAGCACATTCGAGGCCCTAGATTCGATCCTCAGCACCACATAAAAATAAAATAAAGGTATTGTGTCCAACTACAACTAAAAAATAAATATTAAAAAACAAAACAAAACAGTGGATGCTAGGTGCAATGGGGGCATGCCTGTAATCCCAGCAACTCTGGATGCTGAGGTAGGAGGATTGAAAATTCAAGGCCAGCCTCAGAAACTTAGTGAGGCCCTAAGCAACCTAGTGAGACCCTAAGCAACCTAGTAAGACCCTATCTCAAAATGAAAATTAAAAAGTGCTGGGAATGTGGCTCAGTGTTTGAGCAACCCTGAGATCAATCCCTGCGCCCCCCCCCCCAAAAAAAAAAGCAGTGGAAAAAATACAGATGGACCTATATTCATATATTTAACATCCTTAGTGGCAGAAGTCCAAGCCTCTGGTTTAAACTCAAATGAGATTAAAAAACTTCCTTCTGAGGGCCAGGGCTGGCGCACAGGGGTAGAGTGCTGGCCTAGCATGAGCAAGGCTCTAGATTTCATACCCCGATTTGGGGACTGGTGGGGGGGTGGTAAGGAGGAGGATGTGGATGGTCAATGGTCATAAGGAAACAGAAGAACAGACAAATGAGACAAATGAGAGGGTGGGAGGAGGAATATGAAATGAGGACAAGTAGCTGGAAATGAACAAAGGAATAAGGAAATGAGAAAGAGGTTAAATATAAAAAGTGGAGTGTTTTTCAGGAATATCCTTGTTAATTAGGTCATGAACCTGAGCCAAGTGTACCAAAGGCATAATTTGATTAAGGGCTGATAAAGTCAATCCAATTAGTGATCAGAGACTGCTATCTTAAACTAAGCTTTTACTTTTAAGTACTTATAAGTTTCCTTTAGATCTTTCCTTTGGAATTTGAATTTTTCTCCTTAATATTAGTCAGTATTCCCCGCAAAGTTGAATGTTATCTGAAGAAAATTCCCAAAAGCTCATTCAGAGTTTTTAGAGCAGAAGAGAGTACATGTTCCACACTTTTAAAGATAATTTTCAGACTTTGGTTCCAGTTAAATAACTTCAAAATGGTTAGTCTAGTACAGAAATATCCAAAATAAATCCATATTTTGGATTATTTATTTCAAGACAGTTCAAAACTTAATGAGCAATACTGGAATTCTGAATTACTGGTAAAGGATCTCTGGCTGGCCCACTATTGTCTGTGACTATAGAAAGAACTTATAGGTAGGAGAGAGAGTTCAATTTCTTCCTGAAAATAAAGAGTTTTCATTCTATTCCCATGCTCTTGGATGCCTGAAAGCTATTCTTGCTTTTTCTCTGCAAGTGTCTCTAATTTTGTAGACAACATTGTAGGAAGGGGAAAGAAAAGGTGGTCTAGAAGGGCAAAGGATCTGGCCCTGAGGGATCTTGTCCTGGACCTTACTCTTTGTTATAACCAAACCAGATCAACTGGTGAAGCCAACAGAACAATGGTTTTATCAAGTTCTTATCTCTCCTTTTACTTTATGGTTTGGACAACTCTAAGAATAAGGTTTGAAGGATAAATGTTTATGAGAATCAATACTGGGAAATCCATCTTGGTCAAAGGCAGGCCTGGGTTGGGAGGAACTACCTAGCAATTTTATCAAAACTATAACAATTCATCAAGACTCTTTCAAGAAGCTCAAATTTTTATAAAATAGAGGAGATTAAAGTCTCAGTCTTTGCAATTCTACAAAGAGCATAGTCTGAAAGAGAGTCTGAAGCAATGTCTGAGACAGCATCTTTGAATTAGTGCTCAAATATTCATGAAACAAAGAGCCAGAAAAATAAAGACTAAAAGGTAGCGTTTGGATATATAATTATAAACTGAAATATGTGATGTGGATGCTTTGTGTACTCTGGGTTTTCAGTTACATAAAATAACAAAGCCATGAAAGGGACATAGCAGAAAGTTGGATCCATGCTGGTATACTGTCAGAGAAAAATAAGACAGAAAGGGAATACACAAATCAACACGGCTCTATGATACTCTAGCCCACTATTTGACAGAATATTTCTTTCTTTGGAGGCAAAAGAGACAGGAAGAAATTCATTCCCCTAACACTAGGAAGGCTGAAAATCTGGATAGACAAAAGCAGAACTATGTAAAACTGTAAAGATGAACACATGAAGTTTTGAAAATATCAAAAGCAAAAGCAAAATTCTAAACTACTTCCTTAGCGGCTTTTGCTTATGGTCTCCACAGATCCCCCCAGGGACATAAAGAAAAGGCCATGAGAATCCACTCCCAGGTTTTTCCTCATGATTATATACCAAAGGAGGCACAACAAAATCTGCTCTGGATTAAACTTAAGAACATCAGATTTCAAAACCAAGAACAAAACCTCTTGGGAGTCTATTTCAGTTTTGTCTCACCCAAATCAGAGAATTTGGGGAATCTAGAATTTTATAATTCTTAATATTCTTAATGAATTAATAACAACATTTTCATATATTAGTATACGTGGGGGAAAAAGGATCATTCAACCATATTCCAATATTAACAAATATTTTTGATAATGTCACCTAATTACCAACAATGCTGGATAAATGACCTGTAATGTCAAGATAATTAAAGAACTGTATTTTATTGGAATAAAAATCAATAAATATTAAATAATTGTTAATATTAATGTTTTAGCTCAAAAACATTTTCATATTTCATTTTCTTCTTATTGTAATATAAGATAGCTACCTTATTATCATTTAAAAGATAAATAAAAAGAAATGCACTGGAAAAAAAAACTGTATTTAAGTACTAGACTTAGCTAATAAATAATCTGAGGAATCTACCATCTCTTCTGTTTAGCTAATTTTAATGTGGTAAGTCAATTACGATTAAATCACAACATGTATTTCTTCATGGATACAATTCATTCATTTTGTACAAAATATGTACTAATAAACACTTTCTCTAGCTATAATATAAACATAAAAAATAAAATTTTATGTGCTTCTTACATCTTCTGTCTAGTTCACACACATAAATTTTATTTTACTGGGTAGCAAACTAAAGGTTGATGACCTATAAAACAAGGGCTTTCCTTCCCCCATATGCTGTATTCTGACAAAAAGCATGTCTCCTTTTTAATGCTGTTTAGACAAAGTTAATGTTCTCCTCCCATTTTCATATCTCTTTAGATACTCTGGTAGCCATAACATAGTAGGCAAGATGTCAAAATGTTTTTTGTCTTGATCCAACATACAAAGAAATATAAAATTCTATAATATGTCTGCTTTCAGCATATGCAACATATTCAAAACACAACATCCAAGGATTACAGAACAACAAATGGGCACAGAAATAAGGACAGAAAACAGAGATGTCATAGTTAAAATTCTAATAGCAACTACCTAACATATTTTGATAACTGACGTATTTTAGCATGCTTTTAAGCACTTTGCTTTTTACCTATAGGGGGACAATTAGCTAATAAATAAGCTTCATTCTTAAAAACAATCTCTCTGGTTGACTCAGCCAGGAATGATGCATGAATAGGTAATTCAGTTCTATATGAGATATTAATTCATGGGAACATCATCAATCCCACAACAAAAGAAATGCTATAGAGAAATGGATTTTTTAATAGAATTTTTAAGACCTGCAGAAAAATAAACAAAAATATATTTTAAAGCTTAAAAAAGTTAGGAATTATTGTATATCTAAAAACACAGGTAAATGGATGGAGTTAGAGAAGATAATGCTAAGTGAAATTAGCCAATCCCCTCTCCCGCCCCACCACAAAATGCCAAATGTTTCTCTGATATAAGGAGGCTGATTCATAGTTTTATAGTGGGGTAGAGAGAGGGAGCATGGGAAGCATAGACAAACTCTAGATAGGGCAGAGGGGTGGGGAGGGGAAGAGAGGGGGCATGGGATTGGAAATGATGGTGAAATGTGATGGACATTATTATCCAAAGTACATGTATGAATACACGAATTGGTGTGAATATACTGTTTATACAACCAGAGATATGAAAAGTTGTGCTCTATATGTGTAATAAGAATTATAATGCATTCCGCTGTCATATATAAATAAAAAATTAATTTAAAAAAGTATATTTTAATAATGGCAGATCTTATCTTAATTACCTACTGAATATATCTACTTCTTTTACCATATTAGATAGATATTTAATATTCATTGTCATTTCAGACTGCAAACACTGCCTCTGACGGGACTATCAAGACATCTTTTCTCACTCTCTCTCTCTCTCACACACACACACACACACACACACACACACACACACACACACACACACGAATGAACTCTAGCTCATAGGCATGGTTTCCTACACCCCCTAATTATCCTCCATAATCAGCTCTGACTCATCATCAAGTCTTTCCTATCCCCAAATCTGTATTTACACCTGTTAAGTCTCCCTGCAATGGGGAGGAGATCACAATAGAGAATTAGGCATATTAAGAGCACTTCTTCAATAGGTACAACAGCCTATACAGTTCTCTAAGAGCAGAAAGGCCAAGTCACTAAGACCCTTCATGGTTCCCCAATGAACTAATTTAGAGACCAGCTGCAAAGTTATTCACATTTGCCAACAGAGGTTCTCAGTATTCTTTGGGACCCACCCATCACACAAACAATGATTTAAACAAAATGAAAACAAAACAAAACAGGATGACTCATTCCAACACTCCCCATTCTATCCTGTAAGAAGGCTATAAAATGATCTGATGACTAGCCTAGGAATTTCCATGTTGTTTTCTTTTTCAGAACCTCTGCAGAGTGTTAAAAGTATCAAATTAGATCTAATTAGATCTGAGTACACAGAACTGCTCATACCTCTGACAGCAAAGTTTACCAATCTTGAGCATACCTTGTGGCTCCACAGTGTTATATTCAAAATCCTAAAATCAACTATCAAGAAAGCAATGAAGTCAGCTGACCTCACTCTCTACCCTTACTTCCTGTCATTTATTTTTTTTTATCAGATAATAAAATGATAATCCATCGCCTGTCCAAAGAGCACTTACCTCATTGTCTGACTCCACGAGTACTTGATCATATTCACTAAGCGCTACTAGAAACATGATAGAGGTGACATTTTCAAAGCAGTGTATCCATTTTCTTCTCTCTGATCTTTGGCCCCCTACATCGACCATCCTGCAAGGTTAACAATACTTATATTAATAGCACATAGAGGGAAACTTTAAAATATCAGAATAAATACAGCACCTCTTACAAAGTAAGGAGAAATAGTCTCTTGAAAGACCTTGGTCCTCCAAGTCAATTAATAGTTCTTCAAACTGCTGGATCCATATCTTGAATGTAATGTACACAATGTTCACATGAAAGAACCGGCTCAGAACAAGAGGTTTAGGTATAAAATTTCAGGGTTTGGGCTCTTTAAGCATTTGTTAAAAACTGCAGTTGCTTCTGGTGTTTTCCTGCCTCCCAAACCAAGAGTTTGAGGCTCTTCTATTAAGTGCTTCTTAAAGGCTTCAAAACCACAGAACAGAAATCTGAGGGGCAGCAGATCCAGGGAGGGCAGTGAACTATGTACATTGAAACTGGAACTCCCAGGTCTTCAGAAAATTAAAATGCTGACTGTTCCCTAGTGTCACCATGTGAATAACATGCTACTTATTTACATGAAATTTTTCATTTCATGAAATCATGTCACCCTAGGCCCCACCCAATGCTTTTGATGGCAGCAGGAAATTATACTTCTAAGTCATTACTTTAATGTAGTGGTAAAAAATATCCTTCAAAAACATGCACAAAATGTGGGAAAATAAGATGTAATAATCTGGTTTCAGAACTAACTAATTATAAAATAGTAAGGATTTGAAAATCTATGAAATGCTATTTCTGAAAATATTCTGTAATATGGTTATAAAAGGAAGTTTAGTTTAGTTTATAATTATCTCAAATTTATGATCTCTAAATGTTGTAAACTCAAAATGTAAGTCATATAGAATACTGGATCAAAGAACCTTAGGGATCATCTAATGCAACCATTTCAGAGATGAAAAAACTGAGGTTCAAAAATACTTTTGAAATGTCACCCTCTTAATGGTCATGTCTTTTTTTTTAATTTATTTTATTTTATTTTTTTTAGTTCTCGGCGGACACAACATCTTTGTTGGTATGTGGTGCTGAGGATCGAACCCGGGCTGCACGCATGCCAGGCGAGCGCGCTACCGCTTGAGCCACATCCCCAGCCCTGGTCATGTCTTTTAGAACAGTGTATGGCAGCCTTTTTTGACCACAGGTGCAGGAATAATAAAATAATAATAAAACAGAATTACTTTGGAAGAAAGGATAGAGCACCTTTTATAAAGTCACACAGTAAAGTAGGAGCTGCATGACTCCTTATTTTGTAACCTGGTGCTACACATATCCATCTTCAATGGGTGGGCTCTCCTGCATAACTACCCTCTCTACATTCAACTCATACACATACTTCACTCCTCAAAACACCATGTGGTTTATACTCTAACTAAAAGTATGACTGAGTAATTGTGTAATAAAAGATTAAGTAAAAGTCCACCAGTATTGTTTATTTTTTCTCATCTTTAAAAAAATAGAATGTTCCTGTTAAAGTATTATCCAGACAGAACAGAAGCAGTGAAAAAGGTGGTAATAAATTTTAATTCTATTTTACTATATAAATTTAGGCAAAGTTAATTAAGTCATTTTCAAAATCAAGAATTTTGAAAAATTTCAAGTCACTTATTTTATGAATATAAAACATCATATTTTATTTTTATTTTTTGGCTAAAGAAAAATTTTGCACTGGTACCAGAGAATCTAGAGAAAATATCAATCTGAAAGCTTCTGAAAACATATAATTCCTATCATTGATAGACCATAAAATCATTTATATCTTAGGCAATTATAAAAGTATACCCATCATCTTCATAAAGTGATAATAAAATTAGTTAGGGCCAATGTTTGATCTTGTTTAATTACCAGCAATATAAGTTTCATTAATCACTTGGTGATTTAAACTAAAAAGAGAAACCTGTCAATACATCTTTTATATTCAGCTTCTTCTTCAGGAATACATTATTTCATTTGTGTTATCTCTGACAATAATTCACATAAGGCTATACTGTTTAAAATACAAGATTTCAGTGTTTATAGAATTCACCAAATGTACTGAGGTATAAAAGCTGGGAAGAAATAGGTGTTATAGGCTCAGTTACTACCTGAAAATGACACTTTGTAAGTCAAAGGGGTACTCGATGATCCCTGTGGTGGGGACTCGAACTCTAAGCACATCTTGCTGCGTAGGCAGGTAGGAAGGATCAGCTACGCGGTCCAAGTCATTCAGATAGCTAGAGGAGGGAAAACACGATGAGATGTCAGCAATATGTCACTCCAAATTCAGGGAAGGGAAGAGCAAAAGGAGTCAGAAGAAGTGACGTGGGAAAGAAAAATACAAGGATAGAAAAATAGCATAGGAAAGAGAGAAATAAAAACCACCTTCCAATACTCAGAGGGAGGTTGTCCATCTATTGCTTCCCTGCTCACCATATTTCTCATTTCTTCTCTTACTATTAATTATAAACCATATGAAAAGTAAAAGCAACAGGGTGGAGAAGGACAAGAAACTCAAATTAGTCTCCTATCTTTTACTTGTTTAGCAGGTCTGATTGGTAAAGATAGAGTTTAAAATAAATAATCTTGAATTATTTGTATGAATTTAAATTGTAGAAATAAGCAGCTAACAGAGTTACACATAAGATCAGGATGTTTCTTTCCTTTCATTTTTTGCTTCTTGCAGATCAGTCTTTTCCTGGAATGAATTTCCTTATTCCCCTAAGAGAAGAGAGCAGGATACAGTGTCCTCAATCCTGTCCAAAGCCTAAGTCATTCATGATTAATGTGAAGCCACAAGATTCCTAGCTATTACATTAATAACATCTAAGGTCAGACATTCTCAATGTTTAGATTACTATACTTAAACTTTAAATTTATCTGATCGTAGGACACTTTACCATGACTGTAAAAAAACCTTTTTATTTTGAAATAATTTTAGACTCATAAGAAGTTGCAAAAATATTACAGAGTATTTCCTTGTATCCCTTCACCCAGCTTTCCCTAATGAGAACATATTATATAACCATAGTACATTATCAAAACCAGGAGCCTTGTATTGGTGCAATACTATTGACTAAACTACAGACCTTACTTGGAGTTCACCCACTGTTACGTGCACACACACACACACACACACACACACACACACACACAGGTATGCACGCATATGTATGTATGTATTGAAGTATACAAAATATACATACATATTTATACTGAGGGTGTATGATTTTCACGTGACTTTATATTTATGCAATCCCCACCACAATAAGGACATAGAACTATTCGATCACCACAAAGGAAACGCCTTGAGTTGCCACTGCCAATCCCAACCCCTAGCAACTACAGTGTTCTCCATCAGTATAATCTGTCATTCCCCAAACCTCCTATTCCATTCACTTTTCATTCTCTCAAAGTAGAAAGCATAATTTGCAATGTTGAGAACAATATAATCCATTAGAACTATGACATTCAGGTGAAAATGGCTGTTCTGAGTGCTATCTTAATGATTTCAAAGACTATGTTCATTTCTGCCCTGGAGAGGATGGGGAATAGGCATGATTTCAAAACATACAACTACAAAGTGACTAACTTAATAACATTTAGAGAAAAAAATGGCACCATTAACAGAACTTAGATCTTCAGTTCCATTATGATCACAAACAAGAGACAGTGAGTTTGGAGATTCCTAACAGAGACTGTCAAAATTCCGCAGACACAAACACTCAGTTGACATGATCTACCTAGTAATCAGAGTTTTGTCTTATCGGGCATGGTGGTGAATGCCTGTAATCCCAACAACCCTGTATGCTGAGGCAGGAGGATCACAAGTTCACAGCAGTCTCAGCAATTTAGTGAGACCCCGTCTCAAGATAAAAAATAAACAGGGCTGGGGATGTGGCTCAGTCGTTGAGTACTACTGGTTTCCATTCCCAGTACCCCCCCCCCCCCAATTTTGTCATTACCATCTCTGCATCTTTATTTCGGTTTTACTGTTATACAAATAGTACTTAAGGAGCATTTGCTGGTTGGCTGGATTTCTTATAGTGCCATTTTGTTTTAGCATTATTTAAATGCCATTCTTACTAGTGGTATTTTCCATATGAATGATACCCTTATGGGACTGAGTGTTAAAAGGACATATTATATTCAGTTTATATGATTCATAGAATCATAAAATAGTAGAGCTAAGTCTGACTTTATAAAGAAAATTGCCTCTTTGGAAGTATAATCAATTATTTTAAGACAAAACAGCATTAGTCTAGAAGTTTCTATTGCAAAACAACTAATTCATATTCTAAGGGTCTTATTCCAGACACAGCATTGATTCTCTAGCTTGCAAATTAGCTCTCTACTGACTAATAGAAACCAGTCTCACATCTTTAATTATTATAAAACTGCCTGGAGGACAAAAAGGGACAGGCTGAGAGAGTGACTATAAATGCAAAAATGAACTGTACCCGAGTTATAGTAAATATCTTGTCCTAGTCTTGGGGTTGTCTGATAGAGTTAAGGAGACCATGTTCTGGGAGTTGATCTGGATACTAATTCACAGATAAACCAGCTCATCACATCATACAGATGGGATTTTCTAATTTACCAGTCCCTTGATTTGAAAAACATTAATACATATTCTGAAATCAACAAAATCATTATTTATTTAACTACCATGTACAAGATCTCATTTCAGAGGAATTACAGAACATTAATTCTACACTGGCAAGCTGGCTCAGAAATATGCTGCCCAGCTGGGAACAGTGGTCATGTCTGTAATCCCAGTGGCTCAGGGGATTGAGGCAGGAGGATTGGAAGTATGAAGCCAGCCTCAACAAATTAGCGAGGCCCTAAGCAATTCAGTGAGACCCTATCTCTAAATAAAATATATAAAAAGGGTTGGGAATGTAGCTCAGTGGTTAAGCGCCCCTAGATTCAATCCTCGATCCCCGCCCCCACCAAAATGTTGCCCATTTAAACTAATTTAATGCCATAGACAGAGGTCAGAATGAAGGGGTGATAATTCTCATATATAAGATGCTGTGGTGTTCCTGGGATACAAGGAAATTGTAGTTTGCTGTTTCCTGAAGATGGACCAAGCAGATTACTAATTGCTACTTCATTTTAAAGCATGGATGTATGTTTGCCAAGAAGAATTTAAAGAACTATATCAAGTGAGAAACTACCTGTCACACTGCACAGAAAGAATGTTGGTAGTTTCTCTCTAATTTAGAAAGATGCAGTGAGCTCCATGAAAAACATGCTTGGGTAAGACGGAATTGGGTGCACATCTTCACCTGAAAATTTGCTTACAAGAACTTATAAGCTATTCTAAAAAATTGTCAGTGGTATCTTTTCATGAATATATATACTACTAAGATATTAACTAAATCTCCATAATATTCATTCTTGCAAATAATATCACTTCCTTTTCATCTTTTTGTTTTTGCTCCTTAATGGCAATACAGTTCATATAACAACTAACTTTCACGGGAAGGAAATGTTCTGTACATTTCTGATTAACTTAAAAGTAAGTGATAGTTCTTGCTTGGTATTCTTTTTTGTTTTACACTAGTTGGATGATGGAAAGAAAGGCTCACTTCACTTGGAGTAAAAAGTTAATCTAGTTAAACAAAAGAAAAAGACTGAAAGAAACTGTATCCAGCTCTGCTAGTTGCAGTATGTCATCCAGAATTATCCAGAATCCAAGCAAACACATAGCCAAAGCAAGGCAATAAATAAATAAATAAATAAACAAATAAACAAATAAATAAAATAATAACAAACTCCTCAAATATTTACTCCTAACAGAAGACCTGGGGGTTCAGCAGCCATGTGGGATTTAAGAGACAGTTTGTGGAATAGGTAAAATGTGAGACAATGAAGAACTGCATTTTTCACTGCTAAGGGGGTGCCAGTGTGACAAGCTTCTGCTTGCAGAGTCCCACCCCCTTTGTTCTCCCCTCCCTATGCTCTTAGGCTGCGGAGGATGGACCCATGGGACTTTCCTTTCTGTGTTTCATATTTGTTTGGGGGGGGGGTGGGGAGAGCTACTCTGTTCCCTTAGAAATGAATTCTAGTGTGTTAAAACTAGTGTATCCTTATTTGTTGATGCTTATCATATTTTAAGAAAAGGTAACAGAAGGCTGGGAGTATGGCTCAATGGTAGAGTGCTTGAGGTTCTTGGTTCAATCCCCAGCACTGCCCCCCCCCAAAAAAAGTAATAAAATAATTTCTGAATTGTGTCTGACCGAAGTATCTCATAATGTGAGGAAAATATTGGTAGAATATGGGGGATGGGCTCATTATTCCATCCATTTAACCTTGTTAGAAAAAAAAAAACACGAAAGCTTGAACAAATTTATATTGCAGAGTAAATTCAGAGTTAATTATAGTCATAATCTGTTTTGTAGAAATGATTCCGAGTGGCTGCTGAGGTCATTCTCAGGGTGTTGCTATGGTGATGGGCACAGGTACAATTCCAAGGCAATATATGTGTAACAAATAGCTGGCAGTAGCTTTCTCCTGATGTCAGGGAGAGAAAGCTTCCATGGTATAAATGGGTCTTAATTATCTAAAAGACAAGTCGTGTTTAAAAGCATGTTAGAAAAGGAAGTTTAGCTGTTTAAACTTTATCTTATTACAATTCCTTGATAGGGATTTAATGACCTTCCATTGCACTGAGACATTTAAAAATTGACAATCTGACACCAAGTTATAATTTTAAAAATGCAACATTCTTTCCACATGTTTGCCCAGTTAGTTATGGCTCTTAAACTCATGGCTGGGGCTCATGGCTACCTTTGTCCATGTCAAGTGCTCAATATGTCACTCATATTAAAATTATTTTATGGAAAATGCTATGGTGGTTAAAAAGGCAGGTTACACCCATTAGGAGAAAACACAGGAGTAGGGAGCCTATTAGCTATTCATCTTTATGTAATTACCTCTTTTGGCTAACTGTAATCTGAAATATGTAAGAAGTAAATGTTGAATTAAAAATGCCTCTATAAAATTTAATGACAACACAGAAAGGAAAGGCATTATTGGCCTAACTTCATTAGTATATGTGTTTCCTGCTCTCTTTGGGTCCCGGCTACAGAATGATATACTTTTGCATGTCCATTTTATATCTGTCAATCTCAACTTTTCAAGTTTTGGAAGTCTAAGTGTAAATGGAGGAGGTGGCACCTTATCAACAGTTTCTGATACAATGTCTTCAATGAAATAAATAGATTTTTTATGGTTTTTGGCAAAAAGTGAGGCAGAGAGCGCGCGCGCGGGCGCAAGAGAGAGAGAAAGAGAAAGATAGAGACAGACAGACAGACACACACACACTGACTGACTGACTGACTCAAAAGGCTCTTTAGCAATATTCCAACAATTCCTTTCCTTCCATGAATGAAATATAGTCATCCTGAGTTCAACAAAATAGACTTTGGCATTATGGTAGATGCTAAGAATATAAAGACATATGGGACACAAGTTTACAACCTTGAGGGAGGAAAAGGGCTATGTAAAAAAAAAGGAGAATTGTGAAATTTATTAGAGATGGACTAAATGTTTCTCTACCTTGGATACAGTCATTTTTCTAGAAACCTGTTTGCCCAGGCTTTAATCCTTGGAGATAATCCACAAAACATCACTCTGCAGTATGACTTAATTACATGAAATACTTAAGGAAATCATGCCCATTCATTTACATTTTGTTTTAAATATATTTTTAAAAAAATATTTAGTTTTTAGAAGTACCTGCACACAATACCTTTGTTTATTTATTTATTTTTATGTGGTGCTGAGGATCAAACCCAGGGCCTCGCACATGCTAGATGAGAGCTCTACCACTGAGCCACTACTACATTCTTTATACGTTTGAGGATCATCTCTGGCTGCAGAAAGATCAGAAACTCAGAAATAGGATAAAAACCAATACTTTGTATGATTTAAAAAAATTATTATTTTTTGTAGTAGTTGGACACAATACATTTATTTATTTGTATTTATTTATTTATTTATTTATTTATTTATTTATTTATTTATTTATTTTTTATGTGGTGCTGAGGATCAAACCCAGGGCCTCGCACATGCTAGATGAGTGCTCTACTGCTGAGCCACAATCCCAGCCCCCCCAAACTAATACTTTGTATGATTAAAAATGGAAAAGCTTCAACTTCACTAAAATATGTCTGAATCAATTAAATGTTATTTTCCTGACTTTGATATGTTTTAAGAAGAGATTTCAATTGTTCTTGAATTTTAACGAAGTTTGTCAATAAGTTTTGAGTTGACCTTCAAGTTTTAATCCATTCTCCAATTTTATATGTAGTAAAAACTTTGACTAGAAGTATAACAGAAATCTAAACCAAGAACAGCATAGAAATTAAAAATTAAAATGCTTTGTTCTTTTATAAACAAAGGAAATACAATATACAATTTAGAGATGATTTGACAAGTAAAATACATCACATGACAAGTGAGATATAAAAATTTTTGTATAAATTAGAAGTATACAATCCTCAACAATTACACTAAAAGGGATAAAGTATCTCTGGGTAGTAAACAGAAAAGTAAATTTCTGACATTTGGTGCAAACCCTATCAAATATATTATGACAAAAGACAACATCACCTTGGGCATTCAATGTTCATGTTACAGGTGTGTAGGGCTCTTCAACCCCTGTGAAAAGGCCTCCTACAGTGAGGCTGAATCTATAACAAATTTGTAGTTCAAGCCCAATATTAAGATGAAGTTATGGCACAGAAAATAATTCTGAGTAGATTTTCACACTTTTAATTATTAAAAAGAAGGTTAGAAAAACTAGGTCAACTTCATTAAAAAAAATTAAAGACCTCATTGTGAAAAATAATCTCCAGGGAGTTGAAAGCTAAATCGTGTCACGATATTGCATCTGACATTGTCAAAAGCACTAGATGCTAAGGAGAAACCAGAAACATATGGCTCTTGCACAGGTGTGACTAAGAAGATCCAAAGGAAAAAACTGACCAAAAAAAAAAATTGTCAAAATAAACTTAAGGCGGGAAGAGAAATAACAGTTATCCTGAGAGGAGAGGCAAATAGAAGTTTTGGTGCCCCAATCCAGCCAGTTCCCTCCTTCATCTGGCAGATCCTGCTGCTGATCTGAGCTGGGCAATGATCTTGCAAGGCTGGTTAGCTGCATGGAATTATTCTTTGGTAGAGGCCAAATCAACTGTCCTTGTTTCTCTTTAATACCAGGCACAACATGATTAGAATTCAAGGAAAGGCAACATTTATTATAGGTAGTTTGCTCACAAAAAGTTATTTGTGTTTAATCCAAAATTCTAGGTGTAGGGGGGAAAAAAGGGGAGAGAATTGAACAACAGCAGAGGAGGTAGAGAGGGAAGAGGGGAGGGGAGGGGAGGGGAGGGGGGATAGTAGGGGATAGGAAAGGTAGCAGAATACAACAGTCACTAATATGCCATTATGTAATAATGTGAGTATGTAACAGTTGTGATTCTGCAATCTGTATTTTGGGTAAAAATGGGAGTTCAAAACCAAATTGAGTCTAATGTGTGAAAGATGATATATCATGAGCTATGTAATGTTTTGAACAATCAATAAAAAAAATTCTAGGTGTAAAACAAAGAACACTCAGCAATAGTGAGTGGGCTACAATTCTACGTTTATGAAAACTATTCAAGGGAGACTACTCTGGTAAAAGAGAAGTCTGAGGATACCAAAGAACAAAGTCAATGCAGAAAATCAGATTTTTAAAACTAAATTAAGTATCTCCTATAAAGGTCCTAGTACTGCATTTGTTAAATAGTTTCAATTTCTTGTGAGCTTTATAAATGGAGAGTTGTTCTAAATGGCTAAGATCAAGAGCCCTCTACTGCCAAAGGGTGGAAGGGGCCAGACAACTCTATGCTTCACAGGCTGACCTCAGAGTCAGGGACAGGAATGGGCTCACTATGATAGATTCTCAAGAGTGTTGTTCAAACAAATAAGTCAAACTTGTAATTAAAAACAAACACAAGGACTTGGGTTGTGGCTCAGTGGTAGAGCACTTGCCTTGAATGTGTGAGGCACTGGGTTTGATTCTCAGGACTGCATATAAATTTAATAAAAAGTCCATCACCAACTAAAATAAATAAATAAATAAATAAAAACAAAATCAAAAACACAAGCCTGGCTCAGTGGTGCATGCCTATTGTCCCAGCTACTCAGAAGGCTGAAGCAGGAGGATTGTTTGAGCCCAGAGTTCAAGACAGCAACACAGAGAGAAACACTCCTGTAATCTGTGGCTTGGGAGGCTGAAGCAGGAGGATCCTGAGTTCAAAGCCAGCCTCAGAAACTTAGTGAGTCCCTAAGCAACTCAGTGAGTCCCTGTCTCTAAATAAAATATAAAAAATGGATGGGGATGTGACTCAATGGTTAAGTGCCCCTGAGTTAAATCCCTGGCACCTAAATAAATAAATAAATAAATGTTTACAAATATAAAAGCAATAAAACAAGGGGAGAGAGAAGTCTTTTTTTCAATTTGCCTATTTGGCTTTGTTAATTTATTCATCTTTCATAAGATAAATCTCAAAAGCTGTTAACTAATTTTGAAACAATTCTAAAACATACCAAGAAATATTAAAAGACTGATTTTTTAGTCCAGTCTGCCTGTTTTGAAATGCAATGGCAGTACTTAATTTGGTTAGTTTATACCTATTTATTGAGGCTATGTTATATGTTAAATTCTAATGTGCTGTGTATATTAGAGTGGGAGCGGCACAGGGAGCTGGTACTATATACATTAAAATATATTCTTTGCCCTTAGGGATGTCAGACTATCTGGGAAGCAAAGATAGCATAGATGAATCAATTAAGAAACAATTAAGTGCCAAATTGTGAGCTGCTAACTATGAATGCATAAGAAAGGAGAGATGGTTATGAACTGTAGTCACTAGAGAATGGTGTGCAGAAGAGGTGGGGGAGGGGTTACATTATGCAGTCAGAATTGAATTTGAACAGGCAGGAAAGAAAAGAGAGAGATGGGAGAAATTATTCTTTTATTACTTGCTCAGTAACTTTTACAGAAAGCCCACGAAAAGCCCAACAACATGATCGGCACTGAGGGTGAAGCCCAAAAGGAAACAAAAAGGCATAAATCCCATCTTCAAGGAGCTTGCATGTTGGCAGTGAAAATAACTGTGCTGTTAACTAACTATCTACTATGTAGATAAATAAGGTTTAAAAATATAAAGCAATAAAACAAGGGGAAAGAGAAGGTCATAAGAGAGGTTCTAGTCGCTGCTCTTAGTTATCAGTCAGCTGTGACTAGGTTGCTTATTTTAGTTTCCCACGACAGTCATGGTACCTGAACTTGGATATTGCTTCTGTAGGACAAGAACCTTCAATTTAGACAAGGATGATCAGGTTTGAGAAGCCAGTTATCTTAACCTGACTTAACATGAATTAATCATAGATCAAAATTCAACTCATTATTTGAAAATGAAAAGACATAGTAATAAGAAACAAAGACATGAGTTAGCCATCAGCATCCAAAGGCTGCTTGGCAAGTAGGAGTCAAAAAGAAGCTCAACGAAGACGGCAAGGTTCCTGCTATCACTTGTGAAGGGAGGTAGGACTGTCATATAGTAGGTGCTTGTTTTATTAGGCCTCTTACCAAAAAATGCCTGTCAGTCCTATCTATGCTTCAACTGATCATTGAACCTACTACACTTTCCTTCACCAGTAGAACAGCATCAGACACTATACTGGAGTAAAAGCCGACATAAGAGACATAATCCTTGTTCTCAGAGGCCAAATCAAATCAATGAATATTTCTAGTCATTTACATCATCTTTAATACTAGTCACTATGTGGCTTTTAGAGAAACTGACAGAGAATACAATGTAGAACTTTTTAAATTTTTTTTTTTTTTTTTTTTAGTTTTCGGTGGACACAACATATTTATTTTATTTTTATGTGGTGCTGATGATAGAACCCAGTGCCCCGCGCATGCCAGGCGAGCGCCTTACCACTTGAGCCACATCCCCAGCCCATTATTTATTTATTTTTATGTGGTACCGAGGATCGAACCCAGGGCCTCACGCATGCAAGGCAAGCGCTCTACCACTGAGCTACAACCTCAGCTCACAATGTAGAACTTTTTGCTGCTCACTTCCTATAAAAAGTTTCACAGTGCAAAGCAGTATTTCTGGGGGACTGTTGAAGGACAACAGGCTATCCTATTTCTCTGAACTCAAACCATCTCTGGTCAAATTGGGTATGATAATGCATGCCTATAACCCAGCCACTTGGAAGGCTGAGGCAGAAGTATCACAAGTTTGAGGCCAACCTGGGCTGCACAGTGAGACCCTGTCTCAAAATAAAAAGGGATGGGAATGTAGCTCAGTGGTTAAAGCACCCCTGGGTTCAAGCCCTAGTACTAAAAACAAAAACAAAAGAAAAAAATGAAACCTTATCTCTGATTTATTCTGAACATGATTCTTAAACTAGGTATTCCAAATGGCAAAGCAAAGTGTTAGTTGCCTTTCAATATTTACTTTTCTATAGGAGGAATCTGAAATTGTATTATGTATATGTGAATTTTTTGGTTTTGGGAACCATATGATCTCTTGTTATTAATTGACAGTGCTTTCAAGTGAAAAATCTGCTATAGACAATGAATAAATGAATGGGTACTGTTGTGTTCCAATAAAATTTTATTTATAAAAATAGACAGTGGGCTAAATTTGTCCTGTGGTTTACTGATTCCTGTTTCATAGGAATAGCACCACAAGTTTTAGCTGGGCACATAATCATCCTGAGGAATTGCTGTGGAAAGAACTCCAAGGGAATCAAAATATAAAGGTGCAAAAGTCCTGCTAATGTACGAACAGGCAGCTAACTGATAAACTGGAGCCCGTCTGTCTCCCACACTCAGGAGGCTCTTTGGTAAAGTGGATGATGGTGAACAAGGGCCAATTCCAGCCCTTTTTCCTATTTTTCTCTAGAGCAGTTTAGAGAATCATTAAGCACTTCTAAGACTTTTCTCCCCAACCTTATGAGCTACAAACATTCTGAAAAGGAAACAATAAAGAGCACCTCTTAAGTCATCAGAGTTCACTGAGGAAGACAAGAAAGGATTTTTTTGTTTTGTTTGTTTCACTCTTGCAAAAGATATTAGAAGATGTGGCCTATTAGATAACAAAGCAAGAATAGAAGTAAATATGTCACTCAAATGGAAAAAATGACACTCCGTGTTATTATTGTTGCTCTTTAGAAGAGAACAAAACTGTTCAAGATCAATACCCTTTTATGAGCTAAAGACAGAAGTTTTAGTAATTCAACCATGTAGGGAATAATTTTTCTGTTCATTACATCTCCAGGTAAATCCAAGGGTGCTATGTTTTGACTTGGCTGCATAGATAATGATTTCTCAAACAAAGGCAGTCTACTGCAATGGAATCAAAGGACTTGAGAATTTAAAGATCACATATCACATGCCATGTCAGGAAAGCAAGGCTCATTTAGGCCCCGGAGGTGGTAAACAGTAAAGGGAATTCCATCTACAGCTATATCTTGGCCCAAGAGGCTCGCCATATGATTGTCTTTTGAGCCTTCAAAAGCCTGGAGTAGGCTTAGATGTTTTTACAGATCATTAGAAAAAGGGAAAAATGAGAATGGCCAGAAGAGCAAAGCCAACACATTACAGGATTTGAGTGTTTGACTCATCAGTCAGCCACTTTGTAGTAAGGTACCTGCTCAAGAATTCAGTCCTAAGTCAGGGAAATTTGCTATCCTCACTCTGAAATTCCTTTTGCATTTTAAATTCAACATGACACATAATATATTGGTACAGGATCATAATCAGATTCAATTAAAAATGTAAGCAGGTTAGAAGTTCCAACGTTGACCTATGCCAAAAGGCCAATTTCTCCATATAT
The DNA here is from genome assembly GCF_964194105.1 of Spermophilus citellus. Classification (NCBI taxonomy): domain Eukaryota; kingdom Metazoa; phylum Chordata; class Mammalia; order Rodentia; family Sciuridae; genus Spermophilus; species Spermophilus citellus. Next base: position 81,896,434 of record NC_138183.1, read on the forward strand.
TTTAGATTTACAGGCTTTGGACAATGTGGAAATTTCAAGATGCCTGATCTCGCTGGAGGGAACTTGAGTAAAGTGAGATTATGGATTACTTGGTCTCTTAGTGTGAACATAGATAAGAGTAGTCTTCAGTCAAAGCCTCAGTGTGAGGAGTTTTTTTCACTACATGTCAGTGTGATTGATATTTGTGTATCTCTGGCTAATGTCAGGGAGCTTTTAGTATTGTAGGCAGAAAACTCATTTGACCTGATGTCTCAGTATATTAAAGCAGGTGTTGAACCCCAGAAAAAATAAAGTAAACCTACAGCCATCTGTTAATGGTACTCTTTATCTAAAGATATTCAGAACCCTCAGGCTTTTTATCAATAACAACAAAAAAGTTAATAAAAGGATCTACAGGATCTTAAAATGCTTTTTATTCTTTCATTATATAGAATTAGAAGAATATACAAAATTAAAACCAGTTGCTAACAACCCAAACCACTTATCCATTTTCTGTCTCATCTCTTTGATTTTAACACTGTTGCCTATCCTTTGAGCCATCTGATTGCTTATTATGGTAGTAAGATGCCTAATCAGAGCAGAAAAAGAGAAACTCAAATGATGCTTTGTATTCTTAATATTAGCACCAATAAAAAGTGATTAGGTGAAGTGTTTGTATGGGGGATGGGTAGGAGGTAAAGATTATAGTTTAAACCTTTAAAATAACATTTCTGAATTATCTGTGACTAGATCATCTTCCATGGTAGCATGAATAATTGACACTTAGCTAAACATGGCTAAGTTTTTATGATGATAATAAAAAACCTGGAGGGCTTGTTTTCTATAAATGATATATTTTTTCTCCTTCACCCCATAAATATGAAAATACTTGTATACAACAATGATAAAGATTAAAAAATAATGTGTATCTTTCATGGTGATTTATAATGCCCCTAATCATAGTCTATCATCTATACATCTGTTGGCCTAATCATTATTAATCTACATGTATATCTATGTTTCTTCCATTCATCCATCCTTTGTAAGGTTGCATTTCACACTAGTTAAAAACTCAGGCTCTCCAATAAGCAAACATGCATTAATTCACCTCCTCCTCCCTCTTATTAACTGTGTGACCTTGAACAAATTACTCAATCTTTTTGAGACCTTATTTTCTCCTCTAACAGAAGGGGAGGATAAATATCTACCACTGGGGGGGGGGGGCTTTGAGGATTAAATGGAATAATGCATGTAAAAGACTAAGCATAGAATATAAAATGTAGTAAATGTTCACCAAATAGTAGCAATAACTGTTTTTCATTAGTCTTTTACATTCCATACTTTAAAAATGGCAAGAAAAAAGACCTAAATGCTTTCCGCTCTGAAACATTATAGCTCATAAAATGGCCAAAGGGAGATAGTGCTAACACCATGGTCAGTGAAATTACTCATCTATTATTTCATGAAAAAATCATTTGTGAAGGTCAAACAGGAGCAGTCACTATTAGGCACTGAGGGTAGAGAGTGACATTTTTGTAAATAAAAACAAATATAAGAGAGATGTACAAAGTCTTAAGATAGGTGACATAGTCTTGGTACCAGGCAAGATTATTCTGTTATTTCAGAAAAGATGATTCTTGAATTGCATTTAGAAGGATGAACAGGAGTTCCTCAGACAGAAAAACGAAAGAAAAGCATGATTGTTCTTTGATCTCAGTGTTCTTAACATGTTGCTTGCATGGAATCTGACAACCAGCAGGCTCACAATAAGAAGAGTGGCTATGCTGCATCCTTTAAGCAGATGTGCCTGAGAGGCATCAGTTTATGTTAGAAATTTAATATCTACATATCCCCTTAAGCTAAATAGAAGAACTGTCACTACAGACAGCACTAAGATCAAAGAGACTTCTATAAGATAGTGATATTATATAATAAATTAGGTCTAGGGTGGGGAAGAGAAAAGAAATTGATTCAGAATATCAATGAAGTATGTTTTATTTTAATTATAGGACAGAAATGAAATGGACACCTCATATGAAGCAAGATAAAACATTCAAGATTGGCCAGGAAGAGGATACACAAAAATGTCAAAAGAAAAAAGGAAACAAATCATCTCAAATACAGAGAAAGGGAGGCATTTTGAGTTATTCTGTGAAAATGAGTTCAGTGTTAGGTTTTGGGGATGTTCCATACACAGTAACCTATATCCTCACCAGTTCTATTCTCTGCAGTTTACAGAGTATCTACTGCGGCCACTCTGGAGAACATGTGGACCCTGTAATGAGTAAATAAAGGGTGCCATGGGTACTATCCCTATGTTGGGAGGGTTCCTATCTAAAAGAAAGGTAAAGCACCAGAACTAAGATTAGGAAGAATTATATGATGCTGGTTCTCAGAACTCCTGATGCTGTGAGATTAAGGGCTGCTTGGGCACTGATCTACCAAGAGTCTTACAAATCCCTGGAAGGGATCAGAAACATGGGGCCAATTAACTGAGCTCCATTTACAACTTCTTCAATAATTGGCAGGAATCAACTGAATCTACTCTCCTTGAAATAAAAAGAGTATTCTGGAGGAAATGAAGGAAACAAATGAACCAACCAAATCCCTTTATTTCATTTAGCTAAGGTAACCAAAAGTTCCTGCCTAGCTGGAGATTTCATTTATGCTTGCTATTTCATTAGAATCATGAATAGCAACTCCTTCCTTCTCAAAAGTGTCCTGGTCTGCATAATAAATCATACAGTCATCATCTTATCCAGTGCATGCAATAGATTACTGATTTTAAACAAAAGACTGAAATATATAACTTTCCAGTAGGAATTGTATTTCAAGAGAATCATATAGTACCCACCGAAGAGGGGACATTCTTCTTCATAGAAGGCCAATGTGCACCAAGCAATATAAGAAAAAAAAACAGTTCTTTTACAAATCCTAGTTGCATCATTCAATAAGGCAAAGACTATTGATTAGAATGAAAAGCTAGGTGAAGAAGAACTGATGGAGTACTAGAGATTGCTCAGAAACAAAATAACATCGCAAGAGAAAAAAAATACAATCAATGGAGGAGGCGATTAACCTAACACTGTGGGAAATCTTAGCTTCACCAACGATGGGTAAGATAATGTACAACATCATTTAGCATGCATATTAGTCACAATGTTTACCTTGAATCTAATCAGACCTTCAATATAACTTGCAGTTTATAGGAAATCCATGGGCTACAGGAGCAAGCTAAATCTTACTATGAAGCCACCAGTCAAACCCAGGCCAATGTCTTCAAGCAAGCCAGTGAGGTATAAAATGGTCATATAGAGGAGACTCAACATGGTGGTGGGTGGAGAGACAGCGCTTTCAGTACCTCCTCAGCCACGCAGACAGAGAGACACATCAGAACATTCAGATTCTACCTGCTGAGAAACTCCCAGCAAAATTCTGCTGAAGGGAGACCTAGCTGGGGAATCTGGGATTATTTGAGGTGACAGCTTGCCCCGGATGGGTGAATCTTGGCCACCCTGCGCGGAGGTCTGGGCCGTCGCTGCCTGGCGACCAGCGCAGAAGGAGGCGTTTCAGTACTGCCGGATAACTTGTGCGGCATAGAGACCCTATGAAGAGGTTTCTAACAAGCCTTCATGAAACAGCAGACCAGAACTGAAACCGAGACTGGGACAGACCAGAGACAGGCCAGACCCACCCCTCCCATCAGACACTCCAACAAGGAGTCTGGGGCCCGCCATAGCAGAGAGCTGACGTCACCAGAGTTCAGTGGAGAGGATGGCTTCTCAGCAGAATTGGCTTTAGCAGGTGTGTGACTCCCATCCCCACCAGATACATACAGCTGGGAAACCTCAAAAATCTCGCCCCAGAGTTCCATGGGTGTGACTGCAGGGGCCGAGGGAAGCAGAAGGGACTCCTGACCCCCAACTCCCCTACCACCAATGGTGACACCCAAGGCCTTAGCCGCCAGTTTCTGGGAGTGTGGCCACCAAAGGGGTCTAGACAAATTAAACTTAAGGTGTGAGTGGGGCCTGGCTGGCTGGCAGGAGGAAGGGGGGAGGGGCCAGAGAAGAGAAACGGCTCTGGACTAACAGGATTGGAGAGACGCAAAGTAGGGAAAGAGGAGCCGCCTTACAGGGATTGCTGCCGGCACATAGAGGGCAGAAGCTCGGCTCGGAGGGCACAGCTCTGTCTACTGGAAGAGAAGAAAATAAAACTCTAAGACTTCATTTATCTTTTTTTTTCTTCCCTTTCCATTCTCCTTCATTCTACCTATCTTTCTTTCCCTCTTTCTCTCTAAGGACGCCTTCCTTCTCCTTCCCCCTAACATTCATCCCAAGCATTACGACTTTCATTACGTGTAATTTTCTAAATGCAAATAGGTGAATGTTACGAGGCTGTCTATAGGGCTCCTAAGTACCTAGCTATTACCAAATACCCTGATCCACTCGCCTGTTAATATCACCCTTCAGTAGAGCAAAATTCCAAAGTAGCCAAGACATACTAACCTTCATACCATCATAGCACCCAACCTAAACATAAAGTCCTAAGACCAAACAACAGATCACTATATGCCTACAGAATCCGTAAACCTTTTATGAATCGAATGAATCAGCTTTAAATTACAATAAAGCCCAACATCTCTAGACATAGTCTCCCACCACATAGGAGAGACCACAGAGATATACAAAACCAAAACAAATTTATAGGAGAAAACAGAAAAGAAGTTAAACAAGAGTTGGAAAGTAACATGAACACCATGAAAAAACAAGGGAAAAAGGATTACAAACAATGCAGGACAACTTAAATTTACAGGAGAATCTAGAGGCATCAGAAAAATGGACAGAGAAAGAACTCAAGGCATACCTGACTCAGATGGAATGGAATCTTAAAGAAGTCATTAGACAGCAAGTCCAAACAATGAAAGAATATTTTGAAAATGAATTACATGAGCAGATTCAAGAAGCAAAAAATGAACTCTACCAGGAGATAGAGATTTTTTTAAAAAAATCAAACAGTAATCCTAGAAATGCAGGAAACCATAAACGAAATCAAAAACTCAAATGAGAATATTACAAACAGACTAGATCAAATACAAGTCAGAACATCAGATGATGAAGACAAAGTTTATCAACTTGAAAAGAGTACAGTCAACGCAGAAAGGCTGGTAAGAAACCACGAGCAAGACATCCAAGAGACATGGGATGTCATAAAAAAACCAAACTTAAGAGACATTGGGATAGAAGAAGGTATAGAGGTCCAAACCAAAGGAATGAGCAATCTGTTGAATGAAATAATCTTAGAAAACTTTCCAGAAATGAAAGATGGAATGGAATGCCAAATTCTGGAAGCCTACAGGACCCCAAATAGACCAACTCCAAGACACATTATTATGAAGATATCCAACATACAGAACAAGGAGAGAATATTAAAAGCTACAAGAGAAAGGAGGCAGATTACACTCAGGGGTAAACCAATTAGGTTAACGGCTGATTTTTCATCACAGACATTGAAAGCGAGACGATCCTGGAACAACGTATTTCAAACGCTGAAAAATAATGGATTCCAATGAAAAATATTGTATCCAGCAAAATTAAGCTTCAGGTTTCACAATGAAATTAAAATATTTCACGATAAACAAAAGTTAAAAGAATTCGCAGACAGAAAACCAGCACTGCAAAGCATTTTGAGCAAAACACTACAAGAAGAGGAAATGAAAAACAGCATCCAAAACTAACAGTGGGAGGTAACTCAGTAAAGGGGGGGAGGATAACCAAAGAGGAAAAACAAGCCAAAATAAAATAAGTAAATAAATAAACATGACTGGAAGTACAAACCATATATCATTAGTAACCCTAAACGTTAATGGCTTACACTCACCAATCAAGCGAAATAGGCTAGTAACCTGGATTAAAAAAACAGATCCAACAATATGCTGCCTTCATGAGACTCATCTGACAGGAAAAGACATACACGGGCTGAAGGTGAAAGGTTGGGAAAAATCATACCACTCATATGGTCCTCGGAAGCAAGGAGGAGTGGCCATACTCATATCGAATAAAATCAACTTCAAACCTAAGTTAATCAAAAGGGATAAAGAAGGACACAATATACTGTTAAAAGGAACCATTCACCAACAAGACATAACAATTATCAATATGTATGCACCAAATAATGGTGCTGCAACGTTCATAAAACAAACTCTCCTCAAGTTCAAGAATCAAATAGACCACAACACAATAATTATGGGTGACTTCAACACACTGCTCTCACCAATGGACAGATCCTCCAAACAAAAGTTGAATAAATAAACTATAGAACTCAATAACACAATCAATAATCTAGACTTAACCAACATATATACAATATATCAACCATCATCAAGCAGATATACGTTCTTCTCAGCAGCACATGGATCCTTCTCAAAGATAGATCACATATTATGCCATAGGGCAACTCTTAGTAAATATAAAGGTGTGGAGATAATACCATGCATCTTATCTGATCATAATGGAATGAAACTGGAAATCAATGATAAAAGAAGGAAGGAAAAATCTGACATCACATGGAAAATGAACAATATGTTACTGAATGATCAATGGGTTACAGAAGACATAAAGGAAGAAATCAAAAAATTCTTAGAGATAAATGAAAATACAGACACAACATATCGGACACAATGAAAGCAGTTTTAAGAGGGAAATTCATTGCCTGGAGTTCATTCTTCAGAAAAAGAAAAAAAACAACAAATAAATGAGCTCACACTTCATCTCAAAACCCTAGAAAAGGAAGAGCAAAACAACAGCAAATGTAGCAGAAGGCAAGAAATAATTAAAATCAGAGCGGAAATCAACGAAATTGAAACAAAAGAAACCATGGAAAAAATTGACAAAACTAAAAGTTGGTTCTTTGAAAAAATAAATAAGATCGACAGACCCTTAGCCATACTAACGAAGAGAAGAAGAAAGAGAACTCAAATTACTAACATACGGGATGAAAAAGGCAATATCACAACAGACACTACAGAAATACAGAAGATAATTAGAAAGTATTTTGAAACCCTATATTCCAATAAAATAGAAGATAGTGAAGATATCGATAAATTTCTTAAGTCATATGATTTGCCCAGATTGAGTCAGGAAGATACACACAATTTAAACAGACCAATAACAAAGGAAGAAATAGAAGAAGCCATCAAAAGACTACCAACCAAGAAAAGCCCTGGATCGGATGGGTATACAGCAGAGTTTTACAAAACCTTTAAAGAAGAGTTAATTCCAATACTTTTCAAGTTATTTCAGGAAAAAGAAAAAGAAGGAGCTCTTCCAAATTCATTCTGTAAGGCCAACATCACCCTGATCCCGAAACCAGACAAAGACACTTCAAAGAAAGAAAACTACAGACCAATATCTCTAATGAACCTAGATGCAAAAGTCCTCAATAAAATTCTGGCGAATCGGATACAAAAGCATATTAAAAAAATTGTGCACCAAGATCAAGTAGGACTCATCCCTGGGATGCAAGGCTGGTTCAATATATGGAAGTCAATAAATGTTATTCACCACATCATATGATCATCTCGATAGATGCAGAAAAAGCATTCGACAAAGTACAGCATCCCCTTACGTTCAAAACACTAGAAAAACTAGGGATAACAGGAACTTACCTCAATATTGTAAAAGCTATCTATGCTAATCCTCAGGCTAGCATCATTCTAAATGGAGAAAAACTGAAGGCATTCCCTCTAAAATCTGGAACAAGACAGGGATGCCTTCTCTCACCACTTCTATTCAATATAGTTCTCGAAATACAGGCCAGAGCAATTAGACAGACGAAAGAAATTAAATGCATAAAAATAGGAAAAGAAAAACTTAAATTATCACTATTTGCGGAAGACATGATTCTATACCTCGCAGACCCAAAAGGGTCTACAAAGAAATTACTAGATCTAATAAATGAATTCAACAAAGTGGCAGGATATAAAATCAACACGCATAAATCAAAGGCATTCCTGTATATCAGGGACAAATATTCTGAAATGGAAATGAGAACAACCACCCCATTCACAATATCTTCAAAAAAAAAAATACTTGGGAATCAACCTAACAAAAGAGATGAAAGATTTATACAATGAAAACTACAGAACCCTAAAGATAGAAATAGAAGAAGATCTTAGAGAATGGAAAAATATACCCTGTTCATGGTTAGGCAGAACTAACATCATCAAAATGGCGATATTACCAAAAGTTCTCTATAGGTTTAATGCAATGCCAATCAAAATCCCAATGGCATTTCTTGTAGAAATAGATAAAGCAATCATGAAATTCATATGGAAAAATAAAAGACCCAGAATAGCAAAAGCAATTCTAAGCAGGAAGTGTGAATCTGGAGGTATAGTGATACCAGACTTCAAACTATACTACAGAGCAATAGTAACAAAAACAGCATGGTACTGGCCAAAATAGGCGGGTGGACCAAAGGTACAGAATAGAGGACACAGAGACCAATCCACAAAATTACAACTATCTTATATTTGACAAAGGTTCTAAAAGCATGCAAGGGAGAAAAAATAGCATCTTCAACAAATGGTGCTGGGAAAACGGGAAATCCATATGCAACAAAATGAATGTGAATCCCTTTCTCTTGCCATGAACAAAAGTTAACTAAAAATGGATCAAGGAGCTTGATATCAAAACAGAGACTCTGTGTCTGATAGAAGAAAAAGTTGGCTCCGATCTACATACTGTGGAGTCGGGCTCCAAATTCCTTAATAGGACACCCATAGCACAAGAGTTAAAAACAAGGATCAACAAATGGGACATACTCAAACTAAAAAGTTTTTTCTCAGCAAGAGAAACAATAAAAGAGGTAAATAGGGAGCCTACTTCCTGGGAACAAATTTTTATTCCTCACACTTCAGATAGAGCCCTAATATCCAGAGTATACAAAGAACTCAAAAAATTAAACAATAAGAAAACAAATAACCCAATCAATAAATGGGCCAAGGACCTGAACAGACACTTCTCAGAGGAGGACATACAAACAATCTACAAGTACATGAAAAAATGCTCACCATCTCACGCAGTCAGAGAAATGCAAATCAAAACCACCCTAAGACACCATCTCACTTCAGTAAGATTGGCAACCATTATGAAGTCAAACAACAACAAGTGGGGAAAAGGGTACACTTGTTCATTGTTGGTGGGACTGCAAATTGGTGCAGCCAATTTGGAAAGCAGTATGGAGATTCCTTGGAAAGTTGGGAATGGAACCACCATTTGACCCAGCTATCCCCCTTCTCGGATTATTCCCTAAAGACCTTAAAAGAGCGTACTATAGGGATACAGCTATATTGATGTTCATAGCAGCATAATTCACAATAGCTAGATTGTGGATCCAACCTAGATGCCCTTCAATAGATGAATGGATAAAAAAAATGTGGCATTTATACACAATAGAGTATTACTCAGCACTAAAAAATGACAAAATCATGGCATTTGCAGGGAAATGGATGGCACTAGAGCTGATTATGCTAAGTGAAGCTAGCCAATCCCTAAAAACAAATGCCAAATGTCATCTTTGATATAAGGAGAGCAACTAAGAAGAGAGCAGGGAGGAAGAGCATGAGAAGAAGATTAACATTAAACAGGGACGAGAGGAGGGAGGGAAAGGGAGAGAGAAGTGAAATTGCATGGAAATGGAAGGAGACCCTCATTGTTATACAAAATTACATATAAGAGGAAGTGAGGGGAAAGTGGGAAAAAAAACAAGGGAGAGAAATGAAGTACACTAGATGGGGTAGAGAGAGAAGATGGGAGGGGAGGGGAGAGGAGGGGGGGATAGTAGAGGATAGGAAAGGCAGCAGAATACAACAGACACTAGTATGGCACTATGTAAAAATGTGGATGTGTAACCGATGTGATTCTGCAATCTGTATATGGGGGAAAAATGGGAGTTCATAACCCACTTGAATCAAATGTATGAAATATGATATGTCAAGAGCTATGTAATATTTTAAACAACTAATAATAAAAAAAAGTTCATATAGAGACATGACAAGCAGATGGTATGTGTAGTCCTAAAATCAACCACCTTTAAAGAACAGTTTTGGAAGAATCTGGGAAATTTGAATATGAACTGATAAGTACTAAGTATTAACTTTAGGTATAATATTGTAGTTTTTACTATATAGGAAAATGTCTTTTACAAAGAGAAGCATACTAAAATGCTTGAAGGTATAAAAACATGCCAAAATTTACTTTATTACTTCAGCATAAAAATATGCTTAGAAAGGAATTAGGTATATGTATCTATCTTAGATACATGTACCCATATATATGTAATTTGGGATATCGACTTCTCCCCATTTCCATAAGAGGAAGGTAAAACTACTTAAAGAATAATCACTTGAGGTGGTTGAGATCAGTCTGCACCAGATGCCCCAGTCATGGTCTGGCTCTATCAAAAGGGATGTGTCCAATGAGTAGGCCTGTTTCTATGGTGGACCTGGCCTGTACCTGCAGAATACTAAGATAGTGGCTTCCTGATGATCACAGCACCAACAGGACCTGGAGGAACTGACTAGGATAGCTTTTTGCCCTAAAGCAAGTAGGTATGGTAGCATCCAATTCTCATACTAAGTAATGCACACATATCCACAAATCTACAAATCTAAATAGGGGGAATGTCATCTGAGGTGATGGAGGCTTTTCTCAAGACCACAACCATGGTAACCAAAACAGGTGTCTTCATGCACAAGGAATCTACCAAAGGGTCTATCCTGGTCAAAAAGCAAACCAGATTCCTGAGGGAGAACCTAACCCTGATGAGCATATAATTATTAGATATTAGAGCTCTTTACCAACTAGCAAGATCTCACTGTGGGGAGGATCATTACAAATAATGGATAAATAAAAGAGGCAGGGAGAGGAAGGAATGGAATTTCAAATAAATGGAAAAGACAAAGGTTACTTAAGTAAAGGCATCAAAGTAGAAATGTGAGAAATGGAAAGGAGTTAGAACCAGAGAGAACTAAAAAGGAGGGTGGAGGAGTAAACAAGTAGAGCGGGGGAGATAAAACGAGCAGGAACAGGGAGGATGGATAAAACACAACAGCAACATTGGGCGAGGGGGATCGATGGAATTTGAAATGGCAAAGGAAACAGAAGGACAGAGGGGGCAGGAAGTACAAGACAGACAGCTGGTCAAAGGTGGAGGGGGTAGAATTTGGAACAGAGAAGAGTTGAATGTATTTTTTCCCATCTCTGCACTCAAAGAAACTTACATAGCAGAAGCTCAGAAGGGACGAAGAAGGAAGGTAAGGACAGAGGGAGGGAGTGAAGGGAAGATGGGTGAACTAAGGTGAGCAGAAGGGAGACCAGGGAAAGCAGAGTGATTTGGATGTGTGGAAGGAGGAAGATGAAGAAATGGAATGAGTGTAGCACATATTTCAGAGGCACATAAGGAGATGAGCCTTAGTTCAGGTGTAAGAGATATTTTATGTCTCATTCCAGAATTATGTAATTAAAATTCGCCATAAGAATACAAGAACATATTTTGATCAGGTAATATTTCTATGGCCGACCTGAATCATAACTCGTTTTCTATAAATGCAAAGATACAACTACACTGGAAAAACAAGAGGGCACAGCTCTGAGGTCTTCCATGCATTATTAAGTAAAACAAATCAGCCTATTGGGACTCCTTGTTTTCCCCAAGACCCTGCTCTCATCTACTGGGGACTTTATCAAATAAATTGGCCTAAGGCTGCTGAATATTTTCCACCCATTCTTCTGACCACAAAATTAGACAAAAGGCAAACTGGGTTAACATAATTAATGCAGAAAGAAACCTGGCTAAATACTACAAAAAAACAAAACAAAAAACATTCTCACTATTTTTCATGTGCTGGATTATCTAGACTGTTGAATACAATGATGACACTAATCCAATGATTACCAACATCTTTACTTTCCTTCCATTAGGCAAGATTTAACTGGAGAATTGACAGATTTCTCTAGAACGCAAACCTTTCCCAGGACACATGAGTTTGACAACTCACAAAATAATTCTGGAATGCATGCAAAATTAGACTCACATGCAATTTTCATGCAAAGGAAAACCCATCCATCAACAGAATAGTGGCTCTCAGAAAACGGTCAAGATTCTGAGAACTCAAACTAGGAAATCTTATGTTTTAAGAAGCCATAATCATATTTTTATTGGCAATATCTAATGTTTTGTTTTCCAGAACATGAACAAGATCAGAATGTCTAAAAAATTATTATTACAAGATTTCAAACTGAGTAGTTTGTTTGACAATTACTAGTTTTGCAATTTTGGGGAGGAAACAAGGTGGTAAATCAGATTCCTAGATTCTTCTGTTTTGTTTTTCAAATAGGTAAAAGAAAATACTCTCCATTGTGAGTCCAAACCCTTATAATATAGTCTAGATTTATGAGTTTGGAACAAGCCTAGTATCTATAATTCCTAAGTTTGATTACTACATGCATAGCACAGAATGCGGACGTTATAACAACTGTAGAACATATTCAAATGAAACCAGGGTAAAGAGAAAGATCGCAATGCCTCCTGCCTGGATACTCACTATTTGGTAGAGTCAGATAACTGATATTCTCGTCGTCTGTCATAGCATTCCTGGATTCCAGGGTCATTCCACAAACTCTTTATTGCATCTACATATGGATTCTCAAAAGCAGACACCTTCTCCACATCAACTTCTCGAACTAATTGTGCATGAGCCTGTTTAACAAAAAAAAAAAAAAAAAAAAGAAGAAGAAGAAACAGCAGCAGTTTTAATACCCTTTCCATTACTTCCCAAATGACCTTTGGTTTACACGTTATATTATACATGATTCAAGTAACATCTTCCTTCTTAGACTAATTTTCAAACTGATTCATAATAAAGTTATGCTTCATATTTTTAATTTTTCTTAGAGAAAACACAATCTCAAGTCTTTCTTTCTACAGGAAACCTTAAGGCTATTTAAAGTTGATCAGAAAAACTGTAAGAAAGCAGAGTGTTCAGCTCTCTTGCCAGAACAGTAATAAAGTCATCTTACGTATGCTGAGATGTTTTCAGGCAAGTATGGTGACCCTAAAACTATTAATATTAAATTATTATCCCCTCTATGTTTATAAATTATTATAATAAACACATACCACATCAGCCCATAACTATTACATGTCTTAGCAGAACTCAGAATCATCAACTAATCAGGTGATTTTTTAATGGTTTGCTTTTAGGGTAGGGTATAAAACCACCAGAAGAACAGTTAATATTAATGATTAATTTGAACAATAATAATCATTATCCCTCTACCCCTACACACTCCAACCTCCAAAATATTTTATATCTGCCTTGTCTATATTATCAGATTAAGGACCCCACTCAATTTTTTAACCATAAAAAAGTTCTTATTTTCATTATACTACATTTAGCAGGAAAGAGGGATTTAAAATATTTTTCAATAAGATTGAAATAACAATATTTTTTATTAACCAAACATCATTTATTCTCAAATTAGCCAGAATATATCACTAATAATCCCAATGAAATTAGGTTTTATTGAATGTAATATATACGCAAATTAGACATACATATAAATACGCAAAGAAAAATAAATATAATAACTAATTAACTTAAAAACTGGAGGCAGATGGCTGATAATTATTGAAAGAGTCCTTAGTTTGCATAGAGATACAAACTTTTTAACAAAGTTAGCAAGGCTATCATGATTACATCTTGGCTAAATTATTCATTCCAGCCCTGTTTGGATCCCAACCTTTACCTTTCTTTTCTTCCCATAAGTAGGACAAGACCTTTTTTAATACACTAATTTTGACTTAAGGTTTTAAGAAGTTCAACACACTCTAGACTTTCTTATGAGTTCTACTCTGACCACAACAATCAGATCTAGCAACCAAGAAGCCCTAGCTCCACTCTGCTATCTGATCTTGGAAATGGATTCCTATAGTTATTTTCAGGAATTAGTCCCAGTCTAGCCAATGCTTTGTTAACCTATCAGCAATGTTAACAGCCTGGAGTCCTGAATCCCATCCTTGGTAGGGCCTATATCAATCAGAGTTCCTTCTGAGTGGAGCCTTTCAAAAACAGTGGCCCAAGTGAATGTCCAGGCTGTGCTTTGCTTGGCTCAACAGCCACACTGTTAAATCAGGTTAAACTTTCTTGTTCCCAAAGACTGGGCTGAACCCATCTGCTCTGCCTACAGAATTGGCCCTCCTCCAAGCATATGAGGCTTCCTTCACTCTGCCCAACATCAGCAAGTACTGCTAACATCAGGTTTCAACCCCTTCCTTTCTGCCCTTGCTCACTAAGCATGAACAAGCACTAACTTTGTGTCCTGAGATAGGACAATTGACCACCCCTGATATAATCCTAAATTACATATCCCATGGGTTCTCTTGAGAAATCTGAGAATATTGAGGAAGGCAGAAGGTGGGATGGAAGCAGGGACATATGCCAAATGTTTTCCTGTTGGGTATAGTCTAAAGTCACACAACCTGGGACACAGTAGGTGACATTGGTGGGTACTTTTAATTGATGCTGATGACTGAATAATTTTCTGGCATTTTACTACAATAATATGTAGACAAATTCCATTATGTACTAGGTGAAATGGCTAAGACTTCTTTCTGGATAGGGTAAAAGTACATGGTGACATAGGTTAGGGTAGGTAGAATTTCCAAAATAAATTTGATAACTCACTCCACTAGGCCAAGCGATGGCATTTGGAAAGAGTCCATCCATTACTTACTCTCATAGAACTACAGAATTCTTAACAACGCTTAGTTCAGTAGCTGGAATAGGGGCATTTACGTGATGTTTGTTATTATCTTTCTCTCTAATGATAGTATAAGTTCCAACAGGCTCAACAATGCATTATCAGGGCCTAGCAAAGTGTCTGATACCTGGTGAATGATAAGTATTTGTAAAATGAAAGAAGGAAGGAAGGAAGAAAGAAGAGTGGGTACTAAAGTAGGCTGGAAATTACCACACCTAAATTCTAATTCTGGCTTTACCTATAATGCGAGTGATGATTCTTATGAGAAATTACATTTTTATATAAAATTTTCCCTGTCCATAAACATAAGACAACTCAACCAAAACACCTATGATCTCATCTAGCATAAATTGCATGACTGTAAATATATGTAATAAACACACCCACAATGTGTAACACTGAAGAGTTATGACACTGTTCCTCTATGAGCACACAATATCATTCAGCAAAATAATACCTTATTATCTCAAACCATAGCTGAGAAGACAGGGCAGAACATAGCTAACTTTGTACATGAGCAAGTTCAATGCAGTATGGACTGAGTAGGTATCAGAGAGAAGATAGGAGTTAGCTAGACATCAGGTGAAGATGAAGATTCATGAGGCTTCCAAAGAGAAGGAATAACACAAACAAAACCTTTGTAGGAGAAATAAGCATGATACCTTCTTTTAACTGTGGGGGTGGGGGGATGGTCTTGTGAGGAAAAATCATGGTGATTCAATTTTCACAAACCTGCATAATGAATGCCATATCATTTGTCTCAGTGCTGAATCTATAACTCTCAAGTCAACCTCCATCATCTAAGAAAGAATATTGCCCTTAATATACACTGATCACTGTGCTGCCTCCACCCAGGTCAGAATTTCTAAGTCACTTTTAAAGCTGAAGTTAAGAATTCCATCCTTGCTCTTTTGGAAAAAGGCATTCAAATATAATCAATTATAATTTGCATTTATGTAGGAGCTTTCATGTGATGTTCTCTAAGTTATTTAAAAGCTTGGCGCATTTTATAAAACACACACAGAACTCAAAAATTGTTTATGTCAACATTCCCAAAGGAATAGCAATCCTTGATTTTTTTTTTGTAAAAAACATTTTGCATTGTGGAAATAATACTTTTTAGTATGTTAGAATAGAAAGATAAATTAGATTCTATTAAAAATTTGCCCAAATATCAAACAATAGTAAAAAATTATAAATAATTATGTTAAATTAAAAAAATTATCAATAAAATTGCATATGATGAAGTCGCCTTCAATAACATAATATAAATAATAAGTCAATTATAATTAACCTATTTTAAGCATTGTGCACAGAAAAGCAAAATGTGTTAATGAATCATAAAAATAAAATGTAAAATATAAATTTATTTCATTTTAAGTTACTGTTGAGCACATTGGGTGGAGATATTTAATGCTGAATGCTAGCTTTCAGAAATCTTAGGAAGCTCATGGCAAGCCTTAGAAGGAACACTGTGAGAACTCTAAAAAGTTCCTCTTAGGAATTCTGGCAGAATTCTAGGGAAAGGCCACATGGAAACTGTGAGATGTGCCAATGTGGTAATGTCATGTTTTTGTGACATGGTGATCATAAAATTCAGGTAAATATTAGATGTGTTGATATTTCCATGGTTGTTTCTGCCAAAGGGAAGAAGGAACGGAGGTCCTACCACATAGGTCTTAGGTCTTACCCTGCCCACTGAGGGCCAAGCTTTCAAATGAAATTTTAAAAATCTCATGGTCACTTTGAAAGGATTTTCAAAAACTCATTAACAGCTCAAGGTGGCTTTAGACTGGAATGTCACACCTATTTTTATTCCTACACTCTGGAACTAAAAACCAAATGGTAACTTCCACATTTGCTGAAGCTCTTAGACACAAATATTCAGCTCATTAGATCTGCTCTGTTTGAAGGGGAGACTTCAGAGGACCTCTGAATCAGAAATGATAGGGACCACCATCAGAGTCTGCTTTAATTCTAAGCTAAGGCTCCCACCTTTCTACATTTTCCATTTGACTCTAAATACGGGGGTGGGGGAGGGGACCAACAACAATCCAGCTAGCTTTGTTTTCCTCTGCTCAAAGGAAGCACATAACAGAGTGATAAACCCTCAGACTGGCCTATTTGCCTTATCCCACCCAGTTGTAGCTGAGAATGACTTTGTATTAGGTAGCCAATATCTCTATAAACCTCTGCTTCCTGGTTACCTTACTCTCCCATCCATTATAGGCGGTAATAACTGCTTTAACTTTACAGGGTTAAATTACAGAATGCATATAAAATACATAAAGGTGCAGCCTAATATCTAAAGCTACTGGTTATTTAAAAGGCAAAAACAAAAGGAAAAATAGCACAGAAAATATAAGCCATGGTATATATGTACAATCTAGCCTCTGTGCCCTTGGCATGTCATCCAACTCTTAATTTGTTCAAATGGGAAATGACATTCTGGAAACCCTTACTGGATATTGGGTCTCTGAGTCCTCAAATTTGTAAATGCCCCTCAGGATCAAATTGACAGCAGAAAACTTGGACACAGTTATTCATCAGACTTCTTCACCTTTTTCTGACCCCTTTATAGCCTGAACAGCTGGCCCTCTCTCGGGTACACTGCACACAGCGACAGTTGTTGCTGCATCTTTTTAAATAAGCATTACTACATAAATGACAACAATAAAGTCATACCGAGTCGCTGCTGTCTGGGTTCACGTTATTGACTGACTCATTCCATAGAAAAGCCTCTCTGCACTTATGATGCAACTCATTGCTCAGCAAAATTACAAATTACTGCATGACACAGCCTCTTGAAGCCCCTCCTGAAGATTATGGATCCTGTTTGAAATCTACTGGTGGCAGGGATCTACTTATTCTTCTTTGCTAAGTTCTCATGTCCCTCTTAAACTTGGTATAAGATGAAGACTATTCAGTCTTTCACTGAGCAATTTAAAGAATCATGGTCATAAGTGAAGAGGTAGAGCTTGATATCAGCCTGAGACCAACCAGATTTTAATTGTATTATATTTCACCACATAATCATCATGATTTTCTGCCAATTTTGGGGGGGAGGTGTGGGGGCAAAAAAGTGGGGTGCAACCATTATGTGAAGCTATTTTTTTAAAAACTGTGTCAGTGTTATTTAAAAATTATTTATTACTTATTTATTAGTAAATCATCTTTGGTGCAAGATTAGGATGCATGAAGTACTAATGAATATGCATTAAAACTGAATAGTCCAAATCAACACACATCATTTCTTCACAGTAGTGAAGTTAAGAGATGTTAGTAAAATGCCTAAAACAAGTATTATAAGTACTATAAAATACAAGAAAGGCTGAAGAAGTAGCTCAATGGCAGAGCACTTGCCTAACATGGGTGAGGTCTTGGGTTCAATCCCCAGCATCAGAATAAAAGAAAAATAAAATATTGCTGGAAATATCTTTCTCTTTTGGGTTTTGCTTTCCAATAGGCTACACTGACTTATTGGAAATAAGTCAGTGTAGCCTATTGGAGGAAATATTCCTTTATCATTTAAAACATTCTTTTTCTTTTAAAAGAACTCAAATCTCTTTTCTGGCCCTATTACTAATTTTTCAAGTAAACATTCTTCTATTTAGTTCTGTGCTTGTCATCTTCCTACTTCATGTTTGTCACCATATCCTAATTATCAGAAGCAATGACACTGGAGGTCAGATGCTTGATGCAGTATGGCAAAACATAAACCAAGCAGTTCCAAAGAGTGTGGGACTGATGTAATTTACATGGTCCTATTACAAAGAATCTTGCCCTCAGGTCTGCAAACTTTTGCATTACCAGGGCACAGTGGTACACGCCTGAAATCCCAGTGGCTCCAGAGGCTGAAACAGGAGAACCACAAGTTCTATTTTCACCAACTTAGCTAGACCCTGTCTCAAAACAAAATTAAAATAAAATTTAAAAAATAAATAAATTAAATTAAATTAAAAAGGCTGGGAATGCAGTTCAGAGGTAAAATGGCCCTGAGTTCAAAATCCCCAGTACCTAAACAAATAAACAAATAAATCTTACACTCTTTGAAGTCCCACTTATTACCTTTATGATTATGATGGTAACATCATAGTATGGGTATATGCACATAAGCATCATAAATACTACCTAAAGAACAGTTTATTTTCAGAGAGTTTATATAAAGTCATAGTGTGATAAAGAAGAAACTGGGAAGGGAGACTCTTTTAAAGATTTACAAATCATTAAGATTAGGAAATGGGCTGAGGTTTGGGCTCAGAGGTAGAGTGCTCACCTGGCATGAGTGGGGCACTGGGTTCGATCCTCAGCACCATATAAAAATAAAATAAAAGTATTGTGTCCACCTACAACTAAAAAGCAATATTGAAAAAAAGATTAGGGAATGTATGTATGGATGCCTTCAAAGAATATTTGTGGGACATTAGTTACTTGAGATTTTAATAGCTATCTATTTGACAAGTAGGTTCCAAAGTCAAAGTAAGACCAATGTAGAGAATGGTAGTTATAAGAAGTTAAACAGATGTCTGTACTGCAAAATGCAGAAGCTTCAAGAAGACAATGGAACTGGGAATCTGTGAGCTAAGGGTTGGAGTTCTCAAACTTGTTCGACCATGGAGGCTATCTTCCTTTCAACTGGCTTACAGGATTGTTGTACTTATGGATAACATTTTTAAAACATGGAGTAGGGAGTGAGAACATGAACAGCCAACAGGGGCTTGATTTTATACAAATACAACAACTTCCTGGCTGATTCTCCCCCAGTCTGGCATAGTACGTAAATGCCTTGCTTTATGGATTCATATCATCGTCATTTCTGAGATCACATATTATATGTGGATCATTTCCTGATATTACCTCTCAGGAAAAAAAAATCTAATCACGTTAGCCCTTTGTAATGTCTGTGCTCCTATAATCTTATTAACCAGAGGAATATGTTGCTGCTGGCTTGGGATTTTATTGTTTGACAAAAGAGAAAACAGATAAAGAAGACTCCCCAACTCAGTTTCGTAGACTTTCAGACAGAGCCCTCAAAGTAATATGAACAAGTTCCTTAATGTTTTGAGGCCCAGACACTCCTGAGCATTCCAAGGTCCAGCACAGGGGTACAATCTTTCTGGAACACCCTGTATGAAATAGGCACGGGGAAGGAAAGAAGCTTTTCAAATAGCTTGTCTAAATGCCCCTTTAACACAGAGAAGAAACTGTTCTATTAGTAAAAATATAAAACAAAATAATAGCAGTGATACCTCTTTGTCCTGAGAAAAAGAGTAACGAAATATTCAGAATGTGAGTAGAAATGAAGGAAACCCATATCTTATCAGAAAGATTTTTAAATAAACAGGTCATATAATGTCACTTTGGTAAGGACATAAATTTTAGGAAGATTATAGGTAGTAATCAACTGTGGAATGTTACTGGGACCAGTACTAAGAAACTGGTGACTTTCTATTGAGAGTGTGATGATGCAGTTTACCAACCACACCATGATACTTTTGAGTATAAAAAAGGCTACTAAAATTGTTAATGTCATGCAACTCTAAAATATTTATTTATTGACCAACAAATCAGTTGTACTATGTTGGTATTATTCAAGGAAATACATATTTTTTAAAACATTAATTCCAAATACAAAATTATTTCTTAAAAATGTAACTTTCATTGTTCATGTAGATTAAAAAAGAAACATGAGCAGAAATATTTTTGTTGGTACCTTCTTGTACTTGAATCATGCTCTTAGCTATATCTGTATTTTATAATGTGTCTCTGACATTTTTCAGAAGACTAATTTTTTTTCAAAATGGACATATTATACTTTTAAATATTTAAATATTGCTTGCAATATTCTTTTTTAAAAATCTACTAACCACTGAAGGTTAATAAATTTGAAATTGTTAATGTTTTCAATTCAATTCTTCTCTGCAGACCTTAATATAATTAATTTGCAAATATCCTCTCTTTGGAGGCTGAGGTACTTGGTAAGGTCAGAACAAATTCTGCTAAATGGAAGATATTTCCTACACTATTATATTTTTCAAGTGAAAATATGTAAATATTTAAGTTCAAATATTTTCATAGGCACTACCTTCCAATAGGAACCTAATGTTCTTAAATATGTTTTGAAGATGAAACTCACAATTGGTAGATTGTTGAGGGTTATTTAGATACAATTGTGACTTATATGTGAGCCATAACTAACTCCAAGTGCATTTCTGATCCATAGGCTTTATTTAATATATATAGTACTTTACGGTAGATGACACTTTTTTTCCATCAAGAACTATATATCATTACCACAAAATACTCTTATTTCCACAATGACTTTTAAAACATTTTAAATAATCAAAAGGTTTTACTATTGTATCCAAAGCCATGCTAAGTATTTCACTTTATCAACAAATTTTTAAAAGTTTGACTTGGATTTCATGAATTAGTGGGTGAAAAAAAAAAACTAAACCATCAATTATTTGTAAATGATTTCTGTTTAGGGGAGTTAATGAATTAAAAACTACTGCTTTAATTTTTGTACATGTGTAAGAATAGCTGGAATAAATGATGAGCTAAATTAGATTAGAAGGGAAGTCACTTTATCAAATGAAAAGTCATTAAGGACTGATATAAAAATACATTTTCTGCAACTGCACATGTAAAATGTCATCTTTGGGCAAAGTCTTCTGAAAATACCCACAAACTTTTGAAGTAGATATAAATCCTTTTTCAGAAGACTTAGGCCTTTAAAATTTTCTGTGGTTGATGACATCACTATGGCTACAATGGTGGATGCTAAATATTAACAATCTTTACATAAGTTATACATTATCATTGACTTTAAGAAACAAACAAAAAAGCTCAGTATTTTTTTTTTTGTTGTTGTTAAACATGTATTTTAAGGTTTTTCAAAGCTTATTATGGCTAAAAGAATTTGTCCCAAAATAAAAGCATCAATCAAACAATGAATTGAATAGTAATAGATTTATAGCAAATGGTCACTGAAGCAAAAGCTTTTTAGACCACACAGTTAGATTGCTCAGTCCTGATTTTCCACACATATTTCACATGACAAAAACTTCCCACTGACCCTGCTTACTGCTGGGCTGGTGTGTGAGTGGGTCTTGCAGCGTACAGAGAACAGCATGACTAGTAGAGGCAGCAGCAGCACATGCCTCTATAACTTTGAGACTAGAAGGGGCTGGATGTCTCCAGTCACTTGTTGGAACTTACTTCTATTCAGTAGAAATGCCACATGCTGTCTTTGAAAGGGAGGTACAGTTAACAATGAGTCTGGGAAGGATGCGGAAAAGTGTTGGAACAGATTTGAGAGTTAATCAAGCAAGAAGTTTATGTACCTGCACAGACCAATCTGGAAACACAAAGTGAATGTCTATTAATGCTAAACTGGCTTATTTTAATGCAGATATTAATAAGAATGCTTTATTAAAAAATGAAAACCTGTGACAAATGCTAAAGTGGTGGGATGTTAGGACAACAGGTATCAAGTTTAGTATCTGAATCTCAGTCACACTGGGACTCATTATTAGCCTATACATGGAGAAGACTTGGCTTTCATACCAAGAGGGCTAGAATTGAGGTCTCACTTGATTCAGTACAATTTTTTAAGAGGTCAATATCTAAAATTCAGAGATTTCACATTAAGAATAATAAAACCCAAACACACACTCACACACACACACACACACACAACAAAACAAAACAAAACACACAAATACCTACTCCTTTTGATAAACTGAAAGACTAAGCAATATTGCCCATATTCCAAGATGACAAGGAGCTCTAGTGAGGTTGGCTACCAACTGACTCTCACATTGACAAGAATAAAGAAGGGAACACATAATTTGTTACAGAAGTTAAGCATATTCTATGTCCTATAATGCAAAAACTATGTTGGATCAAAGAACAAAACCTGGCCACCTTCATATTACCTACCAGACCCTGAAATAATTTGAGCTTACCCCTGCCCAAACCCACAACTCCCAGGGCTTTCGTGTAATTCTTGTATTCTCTGTTTGATAAGGAGGCTTGTATGCTTTGCATATGAAGAACTGAGAATTACTCTGAATCTGACTCCTACAAATCAACATTTTCTTAGCTTATTGGCTAAAATTCATTAAAAACCTGTGTAGCTGAGACCTTCCAATGTTTTCTCCTCATGGTCCTTTAATTTATGCACTAAAAGCTTGTGCTCTGAGTTCTAATACACACAGATCTAACTGAGAAAAACACGGCATGCATTAGGTACCAAAGAGTACCACATGGTTTGGGTTGTTAGGAATGTCACATACACAGTGGCTCAGGGCCTGTGGCTTTGGAGTTAGATGCATGGAATGAGATCATTTACATACTTTGGCACTCCTGTAAAGCCTTGATTTCCTTACCGCAAAGTAAAGTTCTGATAACTACTTCACAGTACTGTTGTAAAGATTAAAAGTAAGAATATACATAAAAGAGCAGAGTAACAAGCACATACTAATGCGTCAATAAATAGAAATAATCTTTAGTTTGTACCTCAGGTATAACACAAGGGGAACAATGGTGGAATATCCTTGTGAAATATCCTCTCCTAATACTTTTTTGTATTCAGTGAAACTTGGGGATCTGTTCAAAAATTATAATTTCTAGGATTCCTACCAACATGTTGTAGCACTAGGTTTTATACTGCAAGGAAATGCTGTTTTAAATTCTTAAGATATAGATTATATATAAAAATTATAATTACCACTGGTGATTATTTTATAGTTAAATTGTTTTTCAACTAGAAGGATGTTGACTTTCGGTGACACAAAAAGGTTGTTTTTTTCCCCCACTACAGGAAAGCCTAAATCTCCTTAGATTATATTCCTCTTGAAACACACAAAGACCACAATCTAATCAAAAACTTGTCTAAGCCAGGTACAGTAGCACATACGTGTAATCCCAGGAGCTAAAAAAGTAAGGCTCTAAGCAACTCAGTGAGACCCTATCTCTAAATAAAATATAAAATAAGGCTGTGGATGTGGCTTAGTGGTCCAGTGCCCCTGAGTTCAATCCCTAAACAAAACAAACAAACAAAAAACCTTGTCTAACACACCCCATTAGATGTACCTGAAGGCTTTACCTGATTTTGTGTGTGTGTGTGTGTGTGTGTGTGTGTGTGTGTGATTGATATATATATATATATATGTTCTCCACTCCTTGAATTCTTTATTTTTAAATTCTTCATACATCCTCACCTGAGGTTCAATCTTTTGTGTCAAAAACTTCACTCTTCAGCAAGCATTTTACTATCTGCTCTCCTAGTTTGCTTCCTCTTCAACTCTAAAGAGCTTCCCATGAAAAGCTAAAGTGATTGGTGACACAGCACTAGTCATGAAATAGCACAAACCAAATCAATCTTTATATAATCCAAAAAAAAAAAAAAAAAACCACCAACTTGCACTGCTTTCTCAGGAAGATGAAAATGCATATTGCCTCTTTTTTTGTGTTACTGGTTATATTGCTATTGTTAAAAAGTTTTTGTGTGATTTCTAAATTTAGCCCCGACTTCCTTTTCACTGTTTCATCTGAGCTACCATCCATTTCTGATAACATTCTGATCTTCACTCCAAAGAACCTATATGGAACTGCCTGTCAGAAGGAAGTTAACCTTTCACTAACCTCTTTTGTGCTTGCAGGCAAGGAGTGCCCCCGGACAGTACAAGAGACCACGTCTTTCCCTTCTCCAGTTTCTATTGGCACTATCTCCATATATTTTACATATTTTAAAATCTCCTATACCTGGTTATAGGAAATACCAACTATTCTAGAGCATCAACATCTACTATTAAACTAGTCTCTTGCTGGGAGAATATGAGTTAAAGGAAGATGTTGATCTCTTTCAACCTAATGCAGAAGACTGGGGTGAAAGAAAACAAGAGGTGGTAGGTGAGGAGACTGCTGGTTTGCTGATATGAGATGAAAAACACAGACAGAAACTTATGAATTATCTACCTGGATTAATTACCATTCTATGAAAATACTCTGTTCTTTTGTTTTCTACTCATGGTTATCAGATTTGATAAATTAAATTTATTAATAAAATTTAAAATTTAAATTTATAGAGATTTAAACTTTTTTGGAATAAAGGGAAAACTTCAAGCAATATGTTCAAAATTTTGAGCAGAAACAATCCGAGTGTCTAGGTAGTAAACAGTATGGGATTTTCATATTTATGAAGACAAAATAGCAGTAGAATCTAATTAAAAAATAAATCTGGGGGAAAAGGATGTGTGGTGGGATTCGTCCTTCCCAGAATTCACTACATCCTCCCATTTGAGCCTTTCTCAGTTATTCTTATCCTCTCAGGACACTGGTGGTCTTCATGACACTCACTGGGCATCAAGCTACATATTGTCTGGTACTGCTGTTTACCTGTTCCAGGTCTGTATGTACAGAATTTCTAACAATGCTGCATATTACTTTAGGTCAGACTGTCTAATGTTTCTTGTATTCTAGCAGAATGTTAGTAATAGACCAGTAAGTACTCGTAAAACAGAACAAAGATATCTTCACTTCTGATATATTTGTCCAGAAATGAAATTTAAGAGGACTGAAGGGAACACTAGAGAGATGGTACAATGATCAGTTCTGGACAGAGGCAGCAGTCCTACTCAGGAAACTGGGAGACCTACTGGTTCTCTGGTAAAATGTGAGATTAGCTCCAGAACCTTTATCTGTGAAGGGCTGACTTATGTAACTGGGCCACTGGATTCAATAATGCCAGAGATGCCTTGCTCTAACGATTACATATTTAAACAAACTGAAGTGATATTAAAATATTTAACCAGTGATAGAAACACAAAAGAGCAGCGTCCTAGGCTTTCCTTGTTTCCTCATGTCAACCTTTGAGGGCTGCATGTCTTGTGATCACTCTGGGAACCTGGAGCAGAAGCTGTAATGGCATTGTTTATATTTTAACACTGGAGGGGCTGGGGCGTGTAGCTTGTTCTTTAGCATATGTGGGGACCTGAATTTGATTTTTTGAACTAAATGAATAGACAAACACTGGTATTGTGTTATCAATGGGTATTATAAGTAATGACTCATAGTCATTTTATTCAAAACTCAGTATTCTTATATGAAAGTCAGAGTTGCTTACAGAGCTTAAAAAGAAAATAGATCCGGAGGCTTCCCAGTCTCAGGCCACCAATGTGGGGCCGGCTTCCATGGGGTGCTACTCATGGTCTATGGGCTGTCCGGGCTGTCAGACTAAGCTGCAGAAGCCTGCCACTGGGGGAGCTGTTCACACTCATAGGACTTTAGGGACCTTTCTGCAGCACCACACAAGGTCGGAAGCCCAATTAAGATTCAGGGGGCTGAAGTGGGTGGCAATAACCAAGTTCCTGAGCAAGAAGGAGCAGGAGCTGTGGGTGACAGAGCACTTGCTGCATGATAAGAATGAAGATTTCAGAAACTTGCAGCAAATGAAATAACTGTGTCAAAAAAAAATTATAATAACTCAGTTGAAGCATTGGATTATCTTACTTTTGGTTCCCTCAGAAGAAACCGATAATTTTTCAAATGAAAATTATTTGATCCTGGAGGTAACTGCAGTGGCTGAGGGTCAGGAGGCAATGTTATTTACTTCAGAGATATTCAATATGTATCAGCAATATGTTGCATATAAAAGATGGCATATTGAAACTCCAAAATACTTTTCAAGTGAAATCAGTGGCCTTAGACATGCATCTGCAGCACTGGTGGTTCAAAAGCCTATAAACACATGGAATTTGAAGGGGGGAGCGTACAGAGTACCAAAGACAGAGAAGCAAGGCCACATTCAACTAGCATCATGACAGTGGCAATATTACCCCAGCCCACTGAGATTAATCTGGTGAGTAAAACTAAAGATTTGAGAATTGATACTAAGTCAGTCAATGGAGCTGGGAGTCAGCAAGTAAATCCCACAGTCTATCCAGATCCCAACATGTGTTGTTTCTGAATATCAACGAGAGACCTTAACCGAAAAATAGAGAGATAGCTATGAAAAAGTTACATGCAAAGATGTACAGTATGCATCTAGAGGAAAAAACAAGTAAAAGATACAGTACTGGGAAGATTCAGGTTGGAACTAAAGGAAGATCAGAGAAAATGAGAACGTTTTCTATAGAACTGGATCACAGATCATAAAATAAACAAATCATTGCACAGTCTTGAAACTTTTATACAAGGAGATTATCTACTGTATGAACTTATACAGTCACTGAAGGACTACGCTCATTACAAATCTTTACTAGAAATTATTTCCTAAAAGTTAGGTTGATTTGTTATTAAAGTATTAGCTTAGGAAAATTCTATAGCACATCAATTTGCGTACTCTCCAGTATTCTCTCCTAAAAAGTTACAATTGGAAATAATATGCATATTCTTAATGTAAAATTAATACAGATTTCCCTCAATGCATTAGTAAAACATACATAATCATGACTGCTATTATAAATCTTGCACTCTTGTGTACAAAAAGTACATGAAGTCCTTTGTTTTACGTAAAATACTTAAAATTAAATGTAAAATATTTTTTAAATAAATAAAAAGGAAACAGAAATTTCCACCCATGCTATCAGTGAGATATATATATATATATATATATATATATATATATATATATATATATATATATATATTAAATTTATCGGCGGACACAACATCTTTGTTTGTATGTGGTGCTGATGATTGAACCCGGGCAGCACGCATGCCAGACGGGCGCGCTACCGCTTGAGCCACATCCCCAGCCCATGATATATATTTTTTATTCCTCTCCTTCCCACCCTTATAATTCAATATTTTTTCAGGTAGCCATTCTGTAATTCCTGGCTTCCCCACAATAGAGTGAGTTCACCTTGCAATAAGGAGTACAAAGCATGAAGCTGTCCCCTGCTTTGCTCAATAGATAAAACATAAAAGTTAAGAACACATCTAACAACTATCTTGGTTTCACAAATCAGGAAAGTATTATTTTTGTTCTCAGTAAAATTCCCTGTCATGCAGCAACAACAATTGGAGCTTGAGGCCCTTCTCAACACAGCTGCAGTTCTGTTTATCAGTAGCCTTGAGAACCCAAAAGAATGAAGAGAGAATAGCAGAGAGGGGTGATGTAGTCTCTGTGCTCAAAGTGGTGAAGTCCACTCACCAGGCAGCTCTGGAAGCTTGTAAGAAATGTAGATCTCTAGGCCTCAGTGAGAATCTCCAAGTTAACAAGATCCTCAGGTGATAAGTGTGGACATCAAAATTTGAGAAGTGCTAATCAGGGCTTCTCAAACTTGAATATCAGCATCACCTGAAGAGCTATTTAAAAAAAAATCCTAGGTACTACCCTTGAACATCCTAATAATCTGGTTTGGGAAGTGTCTAAGGTATTTTAATGCTCCCCAGGTGGTCTACACTGAGAGGCCTTGGTCTTTGAAGTAGAGGCACATAACCATCCATGGGATGCAGGAAGAACCTATCAAAACCTATGTGTTTAGTCTGCAAATTAGAAAGATAACAAGTTTTGTTCTATTTACCGTATGGAATAACAACAGCAGCCTCATCTGTCTGATAGCCACAAGTGGTATCTGAGTTCCAAGGGAAAGACAGGAGGTTCCTAAGGCGTCTTTGTGGCCAAGTATCTCCATTAATCTCTCCCCAGTCAGGTGATTTACAGATTCTACTATCTAACTTAGTAGACTCTTGACAACAATTTATAATAAGAAGGGGAATAATCATGAAAATATTTTAAGCCATGAGGTTTCTTATCTGATTTTAAGCCATGAAAGGTTTCTTATTCTTATAAGAACTGAATAATTTAAAGATAAATACACATTTTTCTTCTACAAAATGGCATGCTTTCCAAATATGCTGATGTACCTGCATGGGTGTGTGCGTGTGCGTGTGTATGTGTGTGTGTGTGTGTAGAAAAGAAGCTTAACAAGCAACCTGACAGAAATTTTGTGTGTGTGTGTGTGTGTGTGTGTGTAGAAAAGAAACTTAACAAGCAACCTGACAGAAATTTTGTAAAAATAAACAATCTATTCCTTCAAGGCCCAACTTATGCTGTGAAAAAAAGCATTTTGAAAATGGATACCTGGAACTGTTTCCACAGTGATGTGATTTTGCTGTCAAAGTTACTGGAAGCTACTGGGGGGAAATCTATGCGTAAGCTAAAGACAACATAAATCTTTTAGGGAAAAGTTTCAGTGGGGTTTTAAACCCATTTGTTAAACATGAAAAATGTAACAGCTTTCAATTTGTTGAATTAATAGCTAAGCTGTTGAATTAACTGGCATAAGCCAAGATGGAAATATACTAGCAAAGTTTCATTTAAAAACCTGTGAATTGGTGACAGGACTGACAATAAGAATCACAATTTAGTAAGCGCACCCATGATGTAGTTCCTTTACAACTAAATATTTTGTGTGATGCTCCTTTATTTATGTTAAAAATCTTAAACTGACCTTAGAACCAGACCACTAGATTACTGTCACAAAGAAATAATATAACTTTTTAAAACAGTAAAATATTTTTTATATTACAAAGGAACCAAAATTTTTATCAAGCAGAATTTTAATAAGAGCCAAAATAACTTTTATGAATGTGTATGTGATTTAAAAAAAAAAAAAAAAAAAAAAGCTTGGACCATACAATCTACCCTGGGGACTGTTTGGAGTAGTACACACCCCAAATCAGAAACTGGTAGAGAGGAGAGAAAGTTTGCATTGCTTATGGTAGACACTGATTATACCAAATGGGTTAACAGTGTACAAGGGGGAAGTGAGGAACAATTAGAAATTCTATCCTAGAGAGAACTATGAAGTATCTTTTCTGAAACTCTAATGAAGATTTGTTTGGAGATAAAGCATGAAGGTTTAATTGCTATAGTAGACAAGTATACATTTCACCAACTCAGAGAACCTGGGGAAAGATTTGTTTCACATTTTCATTCTCCTCAGGTCTCTCAAATAGTATGGTTTTTATATGGTAGTGCTCAACAGATGTTGCTAAAAGCAACTGTTGTCAGATTTATAATCCCAGCAACTCAGGAGACTGAGGCAAGAGGCTCAAGTTCCAGGCTAGCCTCAGCAACACAGTAAGACCCTGTCTCAAAATAAAAAAATAAACAGGGCTGGGGATGCAGTTCAATTCTAGTACCAAAAGTGGGGAGAGCAGGGAAAGCAATATATTTCGTGTAAAACCTGTACCATATCAGCAATATTATAGCAGAATTTATCTCCACTAATGTATCATAAAAATAAAAATCACTGTTCATATCACTAATGTTTTCTGATACATCAATGATGGCCAGCCACCAGGAAGAGGAACAATTATTAATTGGTATCACTGTATTATAAAAAGCCTCAATTAAATATAGCACAATGGAAAACTACTAGACAGTGTTCTGAGCACCAGAAGACACCCACGTGCATTATGTTAAGAATTCTGTGTTTCATACTCCATATATTAATATTTCGCTTTGTTGCTGATTTACACTAAACATCTTAATACTGTGCCTATGGGATAAAAAAATGTGATGTAATAGAAACTGGTATATGCAGAGTACATCCTCTCTGATCACAGAAACACTGTTCCTGCTTTAGTGAAATCTCACCCTAAAAATCAAATCTTTAAGTAAACGGATGAGCTACTAGCAATAAGTATTCATGGACATTTTTATGTATTCATATACTTTCTTTTCAGTTTTCTAAGAGTGTCAGGGTCTCATGTGACCTAAACTAGTTGTGTGTAATTGCCCTCACCAGCTCATCTCTCAAAATGCATTAAGTAGCAGAAGAATCCTCCACTGGCTCAATATCACGTGTTCCTCTCACCTGAGGTGCCTCTGCTCTGGGTTAACCGTACGAATATAGCACATGTAGGTCAAAGACATTCTTCTCCAGAAACTTAAACTCAACCACATCCCAGGCAACCTTTAGAGTATTCTTTTTTTTCTTTTCCTTTCTATTACTTTCTTTCTCCTCTAATGTTTCTCTATTCTCAACATGGGGCACAAAAACCTGAATTAAATTCAGACAAAAATTAAATCTCATATTTCTCAATGTTCTCCATGCTGTATCCCTCATGTACAACTGTTTTACTTATTTTATTCAGAGTGTCTTTTGATCCCTACTTGCTGATTTATACTGGGGAGGAATTTTAAAATGAACAAAGTAAATCTGGGCTAAGCTTTGCCTACCTATTTTATGTTCCTTAAATCAGATGTCCAGACATAAAGTTATTGCATCAGTTATTCATAAATGATGTGAATGGAAAGTTATGATACAGAATGAATATCCAGCTCTGCAGAGCTGTGCATCCATGCTGAGGTGCTACACAGTGGGGCAGGAAAAAACTGACATGGGGATTCAGGCAAGAGATGCTTAGAGACAAAGTATATGGTACAATATTATTCTATCTGGGTTAAATGAGAAAACACAACATCTATAAAGTTAACTTTAAAATGTATATTTAGAAAAGGACCAAGGAAATCTCTGAAACATGATCTTGAGAGTACTTGAGCCTAGAATAACAGGTAGGTAATCATCTGTTCTTCATGTTAACTATGTATTTCCCAGATTTACTGACTGTTTTTCCTCTAATATTAATTCCCCTATTATCTATGGCACATTATATGTGAAATATATTATTCTATTTAACATATTCTAAGCATCTACCTTGGTCATTGTGCTATGATAGTCACATTAAAAGATACAGAGATGCAAACAGTTATAAAGACATTCATGAAAAGGTATACACAGAAGAAACTGGAGAAGAACATGTCAAAGAAGGGTTCAATTAAACAGTATCCCCAAAATGCATACACTGGGAATATATGTAAATCTTCCTGGGAGCTATTCACATGTTCATTTCAAAACTTAAATCCCAGATGCCTCAGAGAAGAAAAGGAGGGGAGTGAGATCACCTTCTATAGTTGTCCAGCTAGTCACTGCACATGGCCCTCAGTCTAGGGGAACTGGGAGTGAAATCCTGGCTGCTGGTCAGGCATGCACAGGCTGGGTCCAGTCACAGCTTGGCCTTCTCTATTGTACATGAAGGCATTGCCCAGACAAAGTACAGGCCTGCAGGAAAGGGGCCAACTGAACCAGCTCTCAGAGACTTCTCTGACTCCAAGATGCATTTTCAGCATGTGCTACACAAAAGAATAGATAATTATATACTGCCTGATGCTACTCTTGTTTTATTTTTAAAATTAGTATTTCTTAGCCAGACTGTCCCTGAAGGCTAGTAGCCTCTCTCCCTTGGGCACTTCAATGCCTGGTGGGGACTCCTTTAGTTAGGATGAATGCCTACATTTCAGGGACCTGTCTGGCTCAGAAATATAAAGTAAGCAACCGGTGGGTTGATACCCAGTCACTCTAGAGAAAAATGTCTTGCTTTCTAGGGTTTTCTGCTTCATATCTCTGCCTGTGGCCATGTATAGATGTGAAACTGAAACTGTTATGTATGATATTCTAGGCTTAGTGTCCACATTCTTGGATGCTATGCTAAAGACAAATGGGAAATAAAGAGGTTCCTGTAACATCTTGCATCAACAAAGGCCTTGGAGACCAAGAAAGCAAGCAAGCTCTACTTCCTCTTTCTGCATTGAGCCTGGACATACATACACTTATTTGTAATCCTGAATTCTACTGCTAAGCAGGCAATTTGTTCAATAAGGTAAATTGTGGCCGCCGCCGCCTCCCGCAGAGCGCCATAGAGCAGACTCTTCACCGCGCGAATGAGCTGCCGAATTAAATGAAACAGCTGATAAGATGAGTGACAATTTAAAATCCAAGTGATCCGAGAACACGCACTGAGCCCTGTTCCGCTGAATTCAAACTCCCAGTCACCTGCTTCCCGCAGACAAACAGCTATGACTCGGCATTAATTCATCCGGCTGAAACAACTGGTCAGCCCTTCTCATCATACGAAGGTAAATGCCTACCGAGCCTTCATAAGTAGTGGCCACAGGTTTGAAACAGGGCTTGGGAGAGAAGGACCCACCCGTTGAATTGGTCGCCCGGCAAAGGGAAACGACGTCATCAGACTGCTGCGGAGGAGATAACTTCATTGAAACCGGCAGCTACAGGTGTGTGATCCCATAGCCTTCCCTCTCCACACATCAGGAAAACCTTAAGGGCCCCTCCCAGCTCTCCCGTGAGTGCTACAGCCAGCCCGAGGGAATCAGAGGTGGTACGGGACCCGCAGCGCGGAACTACCGATCCCACCAGGGCTGACTGCTGAGGTCTCTTGCACCAGCTACGGGGAAGTGGATACCGGAGGGCAAGTAAAATCCGCTGAGGATTCTCAGCCCCAAGCTCTACAAACTTAGTATCTGAGGGAATGGCAAACTGGAAGAGTGTGCCCAGTCGTTCATGAAAACAGGGCTCCCGGGAGCAGCAGACCTGGCGTGTAGCCAGTATTGTGGTGAGCGGCACCCGTGAGAGGGGCCTGGCTAGAGGAAAAGTGGGAAGTGACTAGACACAAGAGGAGGCCCTAGACACTCAGGATTGGAGACTCGCCCAGTCTGGGAGGAGCTGCTGCACAGTGATTGGTTCCCGCGTATTGACAGGAGAAACTTGACCTGCTGGGCACAGCGCCATCTACTGGAAGAGAAGTTAATCAAACTCTAAGACGGCATTTATTAGGTTTTTTTTTTTCTTTTTCTTTTCTCTTTTTTTTTGATTTGGGTTTTTCTTTCATTTTCATTTTTTTTATTTCTTGTTGTTTTATTAATTTTTTTTACAAAATATTTTTTTTAATTTTTTTCTACTAATTTTAATTTAAATTTTTTAAAATTATTATTATTATTTTATTTTTTTTTAATTTTTTTCTTTTTTACTTCCTATTTTTTTCTTCTTTAGTCTTTTCATTTTTCTTATCCCCCCTTTCCTTGAATTCTACCTGCCTACTCTCATTCTCTTTAGAGACTTCTTCCCTTCCCTTCAAATACCTTTCCTCCCAAGCTTCAAATTAATTTATAGGAGTAAACAGTAACTTAGCAGTCAAACAGAACAAGAAGTAACATGAGCAGCTTCAAAAAACAAGGAAGAAAAGGAGTACAAACAATGCAGGACAGCCTAAATATTCAGGAGGACCTAGAGTCATCAGAAAAATGGTCATATAAAGAACTCAAGGAACACCTTAGACAGATGGAATGGAACCTTAAAGAGGATACAAGACAGCAAATTCAAGCAGCGAAAGAACACATTGAGAATGAATTGCACAAACAGATAAAAGAAGAAGTTAAGCATCTTTATCAGGAGATAGAGATTATAAAAAATAATCAAACAATACTTCTAGAAATGAAGGAAACGATAAACCAAATTAAAAACTCAATTGAGAGTATCACTAACAGAGTGGAGCAAGTAGAAACCAGAACGTCAGATAATGAAAACAAAATATACCATCTTGAAAAGAGTCTAGCCAACTCAGAAAGGCTGGTAAAAAATCACGAGAAAAACATCCAAGAGTTATGGGATAACATGAAGAAACCAAACTTACGAGTCATCGGGATAGAAGAAGGTACAGAGATTCAAACCAAGGGAATGAGAAACCTGCTGAATGAAATAATTACAGAAAACTTTCCAGAAATAAAAAAGGAAACAGATATACAAATTGAAGATGCATACAGGACACCGGGCACACAAAATCACAGTAGACCAACGCCAAGACACATTGTTATGAAGATATCCAATATACAGAACAAAGAGAAAATATTAAAAGCTACAAGAGAAAGGAGACAGATTACATTTAGGGGTAAACCAATACGGTAAACAACGGATTTTTCATCACAGACACTGAAAGCAAGAAGGTCATGGAACAATGTATTTCAAACACTGAAAGACAATGGATGCCAACCAAGAATTCTGTACCTAGCAAAATTAAGCTTCAGGTATGACAACGAAATAAAAATCTTTCATGATAAACAAAAGTTAAAAGAATTTGCAGCCAGAAAACCAGCATTGCAAAGCATTTTGAGCAAAACACTACAAGAAGAAGAAATGAAAAACAATAACCAAAACCATCAGTGGGAAGTGCCTCAGTAAAGACAGAGGGCGAGGGGAAAGACAATCATGGAGAAACAAACTAAAATTTTTTTAAAAAAAGGATAAACAATCAAACATGGATGGAAGTTAAAACCACATATCAATAGTAACTCTGAATGTTAATGGCTTAAACTTTCCAATAAAGCGACATAGGCTGGTATCATGGATTAAAAAAACAAATCCAACAATATGCTCCCTCCAGGAGACACATCTGATTGGAAAAGACATACACAGGCTGAAGGTGAAAGGATGGGAAAAAATATACCACGCACACGGTCCTCGCAAGCAAGCAGGGGTGGCCATCCTCATATCGAATAAAATCGACTTCAAGACTAAGTTAATCAAAAGGGATAAAGAAGGTCATTATATACTGTTAAAAGGAAACATTCACCAACAAGACATAACAATTATCAATATTTACGCACCAAATAATGGTGCTGCGACATTCATAAAACAAATTCTCCTCAAATTCAAGAATCAAATAGACCACAACACAATAATTATGGGAGACTTCAACACACCTCTCTCACCATTGGACAGATCCTCCAAACAAAAGTTGAATAAAGAAACTATAGAACTCAATACCACAATCAATAACCTAGACTTAACTGACTTATATAGAATATATCAACCATCATCAAATGGATATACTTTTTTCTCAGCAGCACATGGATCCTTCTCAAAAACAGACCATATATTATGCCATAGGGCAACCCTCAGTAAATATAAAGGGGTGGAGATAATACCATGCATTTTATCTGATCATAATGGAATGAAACTGGAAATCAATGATAAAAGAAGGAAGGAAAAATCCTACATCACATGGAAAATGAACAATATATTACTGAATGATCAATGGGTTACAGAAGACATAAAGGAGGAATTCAAAAAATTCTTAGAGATAAACGAAAATACAGACACAACATATCGGAATCTATGGGACACAATGAAAGCAGTTTTAAGAGGAAAATTCATCGCCTGGTGGTCATTCCTCAAAAAAAGAAGAAACCAACAAATAAATGAGCTCACACTCCAACTCAAAGCCCTAGAAAAGGAAGAGCAAAACAACAGCAAATGTAGCAGAAGGCAAGAAATAATTAAAATCAGAGCAGAAATCAATGAAATTGAAACAAAAGAAACTATTGAAAAAATTAACAAAACTAAAAGTTGGTTGTTCGAAAAAATAAATAAGATCGACAGACCTTTAGCCATGCTAACGAAGAGAAGAAGAGAGACAACTCAAATTACTAACATACGGGATGAAAAAGGCAATATCACAACAGATGCTACAGAAATACAGAAGACAATTAGAAATTATTTTGAAAACCTATATTCCAATAAAATAGAGGATAGTGAACACATCGATAAATTTCTTAAGTCATATGATTTGCCCAGACTGAGTCAGGAGGATACACACAATCTGAACAGACCAATATCAATGGATGAAATTGAAGAAGCCATCAAAAGACTACCAACAAAGAAAAGCCCAGGACCGGATGGGTATACAGCGGAGTTTTACAAAACCTTTAAAGAAGAATTAATACCAATACTCTTCAAGTTATTTCAGGAAATAGAAAAAGAGGGAGCTCTTCCAAATTCATTCTATGAGGCCAACGTCACCCTGATCCCGAAACCAGACAAAGACACCTCAAAGAAAGAAAACTACAGACCAATATCTCTAATGAACCTAGATGCAAAAATCCTTAATAAAATTCTGGCGAATCGAATACAGAAACACATCAAAAAAATAGTGCCCCATGATCAAGTAGGATTCATCCCTGGGATGCAAGGATGGTTCAACATACGGAAATCAATAA
Organism: Spermophilus citellus; assembly: GCF_964194105.1. Classification (NCBI taxonomy): domain Eukaryota; kingdom Metazoa; phylum Chordata; class Mammalia; order Rodentia; family Sciuridae; genus Spermophilus; species Spermophilus citellus. The sequence goes on from NC_138183.1 coordinate 81,933,106, forward strand.
ATGTTATTCACCACATCAATAGACTTAAAGATAAGAACCATATGATCATCTCGATAGATGCAGAGAAAGCATTCGACAAAGTACAGCATGCCTTTATGTTCAAAACATTAGAAAAACTAGGGATAACAGGAACTTACCTTGACATTGTAAAAGCTATCTATGCTAAGCCTCAGGCTAGCATCATTCTGAATGGACAAAAGTTGAAGGCATTCCCTCTAAAATCCAGAACAAGACAGGGATGCCCTCTATCTCCACTTCTATTCAATATAGTTCTCGAAACACTGGCCAGAGCAATTAGACAGACGAAAGAAATTAAAGGCATAAAAATTGGAAAAGAAGAACTTAAATTATCACTATTTGCAGATGACATGATTCTATACCTAGAAGACCCAAAAGGGTCTACAAAGAAACTACTAGAACTAATAAATGAATTCAGCAAAGTGGCAGGATATAAAATCAACACGCATAAATCAAAGGCATTTCTGTATATCAGCGACAAAACTTCTGAAAAGGAAATGAGGAAAAACACTCCATTCACAATATCCTCAAAAAAAAAAAAATACTTGGGAATCAACCTAACAAAAGAGGTGAAAGATTTATACAATGAAAACTACAGAACCCTAAAGAGAGAAGTAGAAGAAGATCTTAGAAGATGGAAAAATATACCCTGTTCATGGATAGGCAGAACTAACATCATCAAAATGGCGATATTACCAAAAGTTCTCTATAGATTTAATGCAATGCCAATCAAAATCCCAACGGCATTTCTTGTAGAAATAGATAAAGCAATCATGAAATTCATATGGAAAAATAAAAGACCCAGAATAGCAAAAGCAATTCTAAGCAGAAAGTGTGAATCAGGCGGTATAGCGATACCAGATTTCAAAATATATTACAGAGCAATAGTGACAAAAACAGCATGGTACTGGTACCAAAACAGGCGGGTGGACCAATGGTATAAAATAGAGGACACAGAGACTGATCCATAAAGTTACAACTATCTTATATTTGATAAAGGGGCTATAAGCATGCAATGGAGGAAGGATAGCATCTTCAACAAATGGTGTTGGGAAAACTGGAAATCCATATGCAACAAAATGAAACTGAATCCCTTTCTCTCGCCATGCACAAAAGTTAACTCAAAATGGATCAAGGAGCTTGATATCAAATCAGAAACTCTGCGTCTGATAGAAGAAAAAGTTGGCTCCGATCTACAGATTCTGGGGTCGGGCTCCAAATTCCTTAATAGGACACCCATAGCACAAGAGTTAACAACTAGAATCAACAAATGGGACTTAATTAAACTTAAAAGTTTTTTCTCAGCAAAAGAAACAATAAGAGAGGTTAATAGGGAGCCTACATCCTGGGAACAAATTTTTACGCCTCACACTTCAGATAGAGCCCTAATATCCAGAGTATACAAAGAACTCAAAAAATTAGACAATAAGATAACAAATAACCCAATCAACAAATGGGCCAAGGACCTGAACAGACACTTCTCAGAGGAGGATATACAATCAATCAACAAGTACATGAAAAAATGCTCTCCATCTCTAGCAGTCAGAGAAATGGAAATCAAAACCACCCTAAGATACCATCTCACTCCAGTAAGATTGGCAGCCACTATGAAGTCAAACAACAACAAGTGCTGGCGAGGATGTGGAGAAAAGGGTACACTTGTACATTGCTGGTGGGACTGTAAATTGGTGCGGCCAATTTGGAAAGCAGTTTGGAGATTCCTGGGAAAGCTGGGAATGGAACCACCATTTGACCCTGCTATTGCCCTTCTCGGACTATTCCCTGAAGACCTTAAAACAGCATGCTACAGGGATACTGCCACATCGATGTTCATAGCAGCACAATTCACAATAGCTAGACTGTGGAACCAACCCAGATGCCCTTCAACAGATGAATGGATAAAAAAAATGTGGCATCTATACACAATGGAGTACTATGCAGCAATAAAAAATGACAAAAATCATAGAATTTTCAGGGAAATGGATGGCACTAGAGCAGATTATGCTTAGTGAAGCTAGCCAATCCCTAAAAAACAAATACCAAATGTCTTCTTTGATATAATGAGAGCAACTATGAACAGAGCAGGGAGGAAGAGTAGGAAGAAAAGATTAACATTAAACAGAGACATGAGATGGGAGGGAAAGGGAGAGAAAAGGGAAATTGCATGGAAATGAAGAGAGACCCTCATTGCTAAACAAAATTACATATAAGAGGTTGTGAGGGGAATGGGAAAATAAACAAGGAGAGAAATGAATTACAGTAGATGGGGTAGAGAGAGAAGATGGGAGGGGAGGGGAGGGGGGATAGTAGGGGATAGGAAAGGTAGCAGAATACAACAATTACTAATAGGGCATTATGTAAAATTGTGGATGTGTAACCGACGTGATTCTGCAATCTGCATTTGGGGTAAAATTGGGGGTTCATTACCCACTTCAATCTAATGTATGAAATATGATATGTCAAGAGCTTTGTAATGTTGTGAACAACCAATAAAAAAATTAAAAAAAAGAAAAGAAAAAAAAATAAGGTAAATTGTGAATCATGTACATCCTAGCATTGCCATTCTTTCTTTTGTAGAAATAGTTTCTATGCAAGGAAAAGCTGATCCAATAGTTAAAGTATGAGAAACTTGGCTGGTCTAGAAAAAAATATTTTCTTCCAACATCTAGGCAAAAGCAGTTTCCAAAATTCCTGCGATATGAAAAAATTAAAACCACATGGGGGCTGGGGATGTGGCTCAAGCAGTAGCGCGCTCGCCTGGCATGCGTGCGGCCCGGGTTCGATCCTCAGCACCACATACCAACAGAGATGTTGTGTCCGCCGAGAACTAAAAAATAAATATTAAAAAAAATTATCTCTCTCCTCTCTCTCTCCCCTCTCTCACTCTCTCTTTAAAGAAAAAAAAACCACATGGAAAATGAGGTTAGGAATTTAGAACATAGAGGGGGAAAAACATTTTAAAATATGCAATAATATACTTATTACTTGGGTATTGGGGTATCAATGAATGTCATCAGTTTTTGAAGTTGAATGTTAAAATTTTTCACTGTGTTAAAATAGTTGTACAATAATGACTTGGTATCACACAACAACTACACATTTGTACCTGCTGAAATAGAGCAGTTTGAGATTTTTGTCTTAGCCCTTAAATGCACAGCAGGTGAGCTTTGATGAAGGGAAGTTCTAACATTTGCACTTCCTCACTTGGCTCTCCTATGGTTTGCAACCATTTTCAAGAAACACTGGCTACTGAAAGATTATGATGCACAATAAGAACTTTAAATTCTCATAGGTAAGATTTTATATCTTTTCATCACCTTCAAGTGAGATTCGATTGCTTGGATGCTTTTTGTTTGGTAAAGAATTTTTTAAATTGGAGACTATTCTTTCAAATTCGCCATGACTCCACCTATTTTTTTTTTTTTTAACAGAACACTGCAGAGTTCTATTCTACATAATCAGCGAAATCTAACGCACCATATTCTGCAACCCTAGTTGATTTTAAAAACAACTGCAAGTTTTAAGCCTGGCCTACAATTATTTAAAATGTCCTGAGGCAGTAAGATTCCTGGTAAACATGCTGGCAAGAGCAAACAGATGTCTGCAGGTACTGAAAAGATAGTGACTTCCAACATTTGAACATGATTAAAGATATTTCTTCCTGTGTACCTGGTAGTAAGGACAGTCCTCAGAAAAGACAAACACCACACCCACATTCAATCTATCTTTGGTTGTTGTTATCAAATTTGATAAGGGAGTAGCAACAGTGAAGATGTACCAGAAACCAAATAAGGGGCTTGGGGGAGGAGTTTTTTGTTTTGTTTTGTTTTGTTTTTGCAGTGCTAGGGATAGAACCCAGGGCCTCATGCCTGCCAGGCAAAGCCCTTCACCACTGAGTCACATCCCCAGTCCTGAAGTGATTTGAGTTTTAAGGTAACTACACAGGCATGTTCTGTCATTGTATTGGTTATTTGAGTTTTCAGATTCAGATTAGCAAAACAACATATTACAGAGTGATGTAGTAGTTTCTCTTTTCAGTTGAGTAACAATTAAATTTCTACCAAAAATAAACCCAAAAAACAACTACATATTTACACAGTCACAAGTAACTCTTCAGACTAGAAACAAGTAATGAGGAAAGTAAATTGAATACTTTAAATCTGATTATTTAAAATACTAGATAGACATATAATATTTTTTAATTTGTTCTAATTAGTTATTCATGACAGCAGAATGCATTTCGACTCACTGTAAACAAATGAAGCACAACTTTTCATTCCTCTGTTTGTATGTGATACAGAGTCACACTATTAGTGCAATCATACATGTACAGAGGGTGATAATGTCCGTCTCATTCCACCATTCTTCCCACCTCCATGGCCCCTCCCCTCCCTTCACTTCCCTCTGCCTAATCCAAAGTTCCATTCTTCCCTTGCCACTTCACCCTCAATTATGGACCAGCATATATCAGAGAAAATATTTGGCCTTTGGTTCTTTGGGATTGGCTTATTTCGCTTAGCATGATATTCTCCAACTCCATCCATTTACCTGCAAATACCATAATTTCATTCTTTTTTAAGGCTGAGTAGTATTTCATTGTGTATATATACCACAGTTTATTTATCCTTTCATTCAGAAGGGCATCTAGGTTGATTCCACAGTCTAGGTAGTTGAATTGAGCTGCTATAAACATTGATGTGGCTGCATCACTGTAGTATGCAGGAAAATAATTTTATAGTGCCACTCTGAATCAAAGTAGATAAAATATTATATAGTATAAAGATATACCCTCCCCCCAAACATATTAAGGACAAAAAATAGCTATCTTTGATTAAATATAGACTATGTGCCAGGCAGATACAGTTATAAGCATGTTATATATAAAGCTATTTTATGTTTACAATAATCATATAAGGCAGGTACTATTATTAGCCCCATTTAAGCTCAGAAAACTGAGAGTAGGAGGTGGATGGTTAAATAACTTGCCCAAGGTCACTCAGCTTATAAATGGTACAGCCAAGATTCAATCCAGAAAGGCTGGCTCGAGAGCATCTGATACACTAATCAAATTTATGGATCAAAAATTACTTGTGTATGTTGTTTTGTTTTGTTTTTTGTGCTAGGAATTTAACCCAGGATCTTTAGCATGCTAAGCATGCCTTCTACCACTGAACTACATCTCCAGTCCTATGTATGTATTTTAGATGAAGAAGCTGAAGGTGGTAATTCTAGGTTCTTGGCATAGTGGGAATATTTCCAAAAGTGACTGCAAAATAGGCTTTCTAGCAAGACAATTTTAAGGTATTAAAAAAAGAAAATGAAATGAAAGAAAAAAAATAAATACAAGATCTGAACATTCACTATTATAAACTTATAGCCAAAATAATCAATCTAGGCAGGTGTATTTGGAGAAGTGTGGTTGAATATATGAATTGAACAGAAGCTATCAGGTATAGTAAATTATGCCTGCAAACCTTTCCCTACGTTTTCCCTCTAAAAACCTTTATTTCCTAATCCCCATGATAAAGGTTCCCAAAACCTATCAAAGCTTTCTCCTCTAATCACAAGAAAATCCAAAATTATTTCAGGTATTCCTGACTATGTGACTTCATCAAATTCTTGAAGTTAGAATTAAGTGAACAAGTGTCAGGATTTCTTAGTACTTACTGGACTTTCATGAAGATTCTTTAGAGCCCAGAAAACATTAGTGTTTAGACAATGTAATTCTGTATAAAACAATGTTTTATTTCTTCTTATAAATTATATACCAAAACTCTAGACAGCAAAAGCAAGGCAAGTTACGGGGATAGAAATATTATTGCCCTGTCTTCTAAGTATCAATGCCAGAAGACAGTGGAGCAGTCTACAAAGTCAGAAGAGAACTCACCAAAGATTCTCAATAGGCAGGACGGCATCTACCATGCTCAAAACAACAAAACTACAAGATGTGTAATTAACTTCAAATTGAGAAAAGAACTACTAGTACATACTGTATCTATTAAATACAAAAGTAATGAAATATAAACTATCATATTTAGTTTATATATATGCTATTACTTTTAAACTATTTAAACTGTTTGCAAATCCTACATCTGCACAAATAAAATTAAATTGCAGAAATCGTATTTACAAAATACACTGTTAACATTTATCTTGATGATATAAAAACAGTGAAAGCTATCTTGAGCAAAAAGAAAAGGAATAAAGGAAGAGGCATTACACTACTTCAAAAGATATTAGAAGCTGTCGTAATCCAAACACTATGGTACTGGCACAAATAGACACACAATGAAACAGGAGAGAGGGCCAAGAAGGCAACCCATGCATCTATGGCCAAATGATTTTTGACAAAAGTGCTAAGAACATGCTCTGAGGAAAGTTCATTTTTTTCAGTAGTGGTGCTGAGAAAATGAGATACCACATGCATAAAAATAAAACCAGACACCTTCTCTCACCATTTACAAAAATCAACCCAAAATATAGTGAATAATTAAAACAAAACAAAAACTACCATCAGAAAACACTGGGGAACTGCTTTAGGACACTAAAATGGGCAAGCACATTTTGAAGAAGGCCTTAAAAGCTTAAAAGCATAGGAAACGAAAGCTAAAAGTCACAAATGGGATTACATCAAACTAAAAAGCTTCTTCCATGGAACAAAAGAAACAATGAATGGAGTGAAGAGACAACCTGCAGGATGGGAGAATATATTTGCTAACTGCATGTGTGACAAGGGGCTAACAATCCAGAATATATAAGAAAATTTAAAAACTCAAAAGCAAGAAAAGAACCAGATTAAAAAATGGGCAATACAAATAGACATTTCTCTAAAGACATACAAAAGTCCAACTGATACACATATATAAAAATGTTCAACATCACTAATTATCAGGGAAATGCAAATCAAAATCACAAAGCATTATTGCTTCACCCCTGTAAAAATGGCTAACACCAAAAAGACCAAAGATAAGTGCTGGCAAATATAACTTAGTACAGCCATTATGGAAAATGGTATGAATGTTCTTCAAAAAAATTAAAAATAGAACTACCATGTGATCCAACAACTGGGTATTATATTTAAAAAAATGAAATCAGTATGCTAACGAAACATCTACACTCCCATGTTTATTGCGGCACTATTCATAATAGCCAAGAAAACATGAGCAACCTGGGTGAATCAACTGATGTTTAAGAAAATGCAGTACATGGGCTGGGGATGTGGCTCAAGCGGTAGCGCGCTCGCCTGGCATGTGCGCGGCCCGGGGTTCGAGCCTCAGCACCACATACCAACAAAGATGTTGTGTCCGCCGAGAACTAAAAAAAAATAAATATTAAAAAATTCTCTCTCTCTCTCTCACTCTCTCTCCTCTCTCACTCTCTCTTTAAAAAAAAAAAAAGAAAATGCAGTACATGTGCGCAATGGACAATCGTTAGTCATAAAAAAGAATAAAATCCTGTCATTTACAGCAACATGCATGGAACTGGAGATCACTGTGTTAAAGTGAAACAAGTCATGTACAGAAACAAAAGTGCCACATGATGTTGCTCATATGTGGAATCTAAAAACGCTGAGTTCATGGAAGTTGTGAGTAGAATGGTAGGTACCAGGGGCCAGAGAGAGGAAGGGAGGGAGGGAGGGATGGAGAAAGGTTGGTCAATGGGCACTAAATTACACTTATACAGGAGAAGTCCTGTTGCGTGACTGCACAGCAGGGCAACTATAAACAACAATGTACTGTACAATTCAAAATGCTAGAAGAAAAGATTTTTAAAATTTCACCATAAATAAATGATAAATTTACTTAACCTGATTTGAACATTATATAATATACACATATATAAAAGCATCTCATGTTACCCTATCAGTATGTGTTCAAATTTTGTGCACCAGTTAAAAGTGAATTTTAAAAAACAGTGATTATACTCAGTGAACTCTTAGGTGACTTTTGCTTTTTAAATTGATAATTTACTAGCATTTTCTGATTTATCTATAAGGAACTGTATTACATATGCAATTTAAAATAAATGTACAAGTTGAAAATAGAGCCCCTCAAATTTTCACCAGCTTATAGCTAACACTTTAAAAGGAAATTGTGAACAGATGATTTCTAGATAGTATTTGTGACTCTGAAGAGAAACAAAGCTCTATAAAAGAAAGCTTTAGTTTCTAAGAGCTGACTTCATGAGATGTGCAGACTAAGCCAGGTGTAGTGGCTGTACCCCAGCACTCAGGGAACCCTTGAGAACCAAATTTCCAGAGCAGCCTTGGCAACATAGCCATATGCCATCTAAGAGCATGAGAGTGGGGAAGGAGGGTTTCAAGGAGAAGGAAGGGTAGGAAAGAGAAGGAGAGGGGAGGTGGGGGAGAAGACAGGAGACATGTGCACTGAAATTGCAAAGCAGCCCATGAATTACCACAGTGCCTTCTGAATCCTGTGTTATCTAAAACTAGAGGTTAGACTTCATGGATGAAGATCTGTAACACCTCATCAGTCTTGACTTTTACAGTAAAAGGGGATGGTCAACCCAAATTATCTTATTTCAGAGAATCCCTGATCAGCTTGTTTGGGACTAAGATAAAGAAGAGTTGATGTGTTGGATTCTTTACACCATAACAAAATACCTGATATTTATTTTTAAAAGAGAAAAATGTTTATTTTGGTTCACAAACTTTAGAGATTCTACTCTGTGACAGATTGGCTCCATTCCTCTGGGCCTATAATGAGGCAACCCATCACAGTGGGAGCATGTGGTGGAACAAACCACTCACCTCATCATCAGGAAGAAAAGAAAAAGAAAAGGAAGAGACCCTTTGTGGGTACCCTCCCATAACCTAAGGATCTCCTCATAGTTCCCACCTCTCAAAGGTTTTACTACCTCCCAACACATCAATCTGGGGATAAGTCTAGTTTCTAGAGACATTCAAGATTCAAATTATAGTAGCTGATGTAACTTCTGCTCTTTGATTTCACTTCTCAATTTTATTCAGAGAGATTGAGCCACAAAAATCATGGCATTTTCAGGTAAATGGATGAAGCTGGAGAAGATAATGCTACGTGAAGTTAGCCAATCCCCCAAAAAACAAATGCTGAATGTTTTCTTTGATATAAGGAGGCTGACTCCTAGTGGGCTAGGGAGCGGGAGCATGGGAGGAATAGATGAACTCTAGATAGGGTAGAGTTGTTGGAGGGGAAGGGAGGGGACATGGGGTTATTAATGATGGTGGAATGTGATGATCAATATTATCCAAAGTACAGGTATAAAGACACAAATTAGTGTGAATATACTGTGTATACAAACCAGAGATATGAAGGAAAAAAAAAAGAATGAGCTATCAGGTACCCAAAGTCCTGGGCTGAGCATACTAAAGAGAGAAGGCAAAGGAATCTGATATTCCAAATTATAGCCTTCATACTCAGGCTAAGTATGGTTTAGGACTCCCTATTTTATTTTACTTCATATGCAGTTTAAATATTCCTTATCTGAAACTTCCTGGGACCAAGAAGTGTTTCAGATTTTTGGATTTTGAAGTATTTGCATCTACATAATGAGATATTATGGGATGGGACCCAAATCTAAACATGAAATTAATTTGTTTCATATACAGTTCATATACATAACCTGAAGGCAATTTTATAAAATTTTTAGATAATTTTGTATATACAGCAGAGTTTCATGGCATGGAATTATCTACTTGTAGCACCATGGTAGCACTCTAAAAGTTTCAGAGTTTGCAGTGTTTTTGGAGCTCAGATTTTTGGATTAGGAATATTCAAACTGTAAAGGTTTCCCAGAAAGGGTCACATTTCACTTCCCAATATCTGCTACCCTAAATACTAAAATCCTCCAGGGACTGCCGAGGATATAATGCCAGGCTCACATGATTGATGCCTGCTCTGAAACATCTTGTGCCATAACTTGACTAAAGCTCCATGAATGAAAGAAAACCAGAGGCCTGGAAGGTTCAGTTTGGATGGCTAGAATTGGCTCTACTTGACATGGAGAACATCTGGTTAGATTTTGGTGTATGGCACAGGTTTTCTACTTAGAACTAATTTACTCAAGAGTGCATTAAAAACTTAAATGTTAATTCCCAATTTTACAATAAGGCTGAAAAATACAAAGAACTATGTATTTAATTAGACGATTAACCTCCAAAATGCCTTTCCTAATACTATAGCATGTCTATGCCTAAGTTATGATGACAGAAGCTTTTTTTTTTTTAACACTTCTGAGATTTTTGAGAAGGCCAAGTTCAATTTTTGACTGTCTGTTTTATTTTCTTCAGTAGTAACTGAAGAGCATAACCTTTGCAAATGACTCAGTGATTCATCTTTAATTCATTTTTCCTGTCTGGAAACCTGGACATTTTTCTCTGCAAATGCTCAAGTAGTCCATGTTTCATTTTTTAAGAAAATGTTACATTTCTTTCTCTGTCATTTTGGATGCGTAGTGCACTTAGTAATTGGCTAACTGAATAATGAGTTTTTTAAAACACAGTCTGGAGATATAAAAGAATTCATGTACTTCAAAAATCAAACATTACATCCTGTAAAAATACAATGAATAGATTAACATGCAGGTTGGTTTAAGATATTATTTCTGCTTTCATTCTTGGATTGAGTGTTTGGTGCAGTTAAGTGCATCCGATTGTTTCATAACTTTTCTATGTTATATACAGTTTTATACTTGAATCAATTATTTTAAAGCAAAAAGGTACACTAAGTAGATGAATTATAGGCCTTCTGCTATTGATTACACAGTCTGGGTCATGAAAACATATTACCCTTGAGGGAAGAGATTATTTGGATAAAGAGTTAGATTTGGCAGGGGCAATTCCTTTGTCTTTGAGCCTATGGTCACAATTATATTCTTCTTTTCCCTTAGGGAGATCACTGGAGAGAGGAACAGGAAGGCAGGCAGGGAAAACAAGCCAAACTGGTTACTCCTCAGTACTGTTGCACAGTGGTGGAAGCAGCAGAGCTCCTAATGGTGGCAGCTGAGCCCATGCTACTACATGTGGACCCCAGGCATTCTGTCTCATTCATGCATGTTTTTAAAATTTTTTTAAAATTTTAATTTGTTATATATGCCAACAGAATGCATTACAATTCATATCACACATACAGAGCACAATTTTTCACATCTCTGGCTGTACACAAAGTAGAGTCACATCTTTCGTGTCTTCATACATGTACTTAGGGGTAATGATGACCATTGCATCCCACCGTCTTTTCTACCCCTATGCCCCCTCCCTTCCACTCCCCCTCCCCTTGTTCCCTTTGCCCTATCTATAGAATTCATTTAATCCTCCCATCTTCACCCCCCCATGGGAGTTTATGCTGACTTATAGAAGAAGAAAGTAAAATAAAACTCTGTACACATAACAAACAGAACCTTTCGTAACTGCTTTATGGTGAGAGACTAGCATTAAAAATAGATACTGGGAGCATTTAAATAAAAAATTATCCAGCATCTCACACTGGAGTCAAATTTTGCATTGACATTTTCTATGAGGGCAAATGGGAGGGGAAAAAGGTCCAAAGCTCTCAGCATATATTTTAAACAGCATGGCCCCAGAGAAATGATTGGCAATGGAACAATCATCATTCTGCAATTTTCACACAATAAATTGGTCAAAATCACTGCAATTGGTACAAATGTTCCTTTCAGGTATATTTTTCAGAGTAGGCATTACATTTTATTCTAATGTTCCTTTTCCCTCTTTGCCTCCAGCTTAGCTGCATCCTAGAATTTTTACATAAACACTCTCTATAATAATCACTACTTATTATTTGTTATAGATTTATCAAGGTTTCATCCTGACACATTGTTTAGTTATTATAAATAATTAAACACATAAATTAGTAAGTGAAACAAACAATACGGAAACTATACCATCTTTTTAAAAGACAGTTTGGCATTGGTAACATGAAATACTCTGTCCAGGCACCATCCTTAATACTGAAGTTTCATTTTTAAAAACAAGGAGAAACTGAGTCATTAGCAGGTTCTTGGTAGGAATGCTCAGTGGTTTCTTGGTGAGGCAAAACTAGTCTATTTCTGTTTTCAAGTTGGGAGTGCCCTCTACTGCCCAAACCATGGCTTCAATTTTGTTTATCAGGGAGCTTTGTATAATATATGCCAAATTATTAACAATGAGTCTAGCTTTTTTACTTATCTGCAGGTGTATATCTTAGTAATCATTTAAGGACTTTGTGGCCTGGGAGTTCAATTTTCCATAAATCACATCCCCCCGGGGAAACACTCTGCCACAAGAAATTATATTAGGTTGAGCTCCTTACACTGTCTTTCCTCTCACAGAGTGGTATCATCAGAGCTGCAGCATCCCCCAGCCTACTCTGTCTTCTTCAACTCTAGACCTGATGGTTCTTGGGAAGTGGCCATATTATCTTCTGCTTAACTTGTACTGGGATAGAGGTACAATTAAGACTGCAGGCTCTAACCACAGTGAGGAAAGCTGAATTAAAAACAATCAGTTTTAGTTCCTCTGAAGTTTGAGTTTCCTCTTTAAGACCTGATCAATTCCAAAGGTACAGTGTAAGCAGAAAGGTACAGACTCAACAAACAACATTCCTTGGCTAAGAAATTGAGTCTAATTCTCATCAAAACCAGTTTAGACATGCTATTGGTATGTCTGATAGAAAGAAATCTGTCTGTTTAATATTTGAAGATAGAAATGAACCTTGTTTTAGAAGAAACAGTATTTCATACTTCTGAGTTCTACTTGCTATATATATTGGAGATGCTTTCTTGAAAACTGCCTGGAAAAGTTAAAAAGTATATGCCATCCCATTTATAGCATGCTTTCCAAGGTCAGTGGTTCTGAGACACTGGGACATTCACTTGGTTCCCCACAGGCTGCTCTCCCTAAGGCCTTGGGATTCTCTGTCTTAGCAGGATACACTTCCTGTGGTATTAGAGACCCTCAGAGAAATGGCCCAAGCCAAACTGGCTTTTGGACTCTTGGAGTATCCTACATCTTCTACAAGGTTCTGATGGGTATGTGTGCCTTTTGTCAGGGTCCTAGAAACACTAGATGTAAGCTCAATGCAAAGATATCCATCACTGGAGACATCATATTAAATTAGGGCAATACCAGTTTAAAAAAAAAAATCCCCATCTCCTCATTTGAACTGAATGGGTTCCAATGACAGACAGTGAAGTCTTTTGTGCTCAAAGCTTTTACTATGGATACCTGCAGAAAGAAATAGGCAGAAGAAAAACAAAAAGTATGTGTGATTTCACTGTATTTTCCCTTAATGTATTACTGCTATTTTAATGCAATTTGAGTTTTTAAAAACTGGACTGTACTAAGGGTAGATATCATTATCTAAGGTCAATACAACCCATCTTTCACAACAATGTAGCACATGAAACAAGATGAGATTATCTCCCTGATCTTTCTGGCCTGCTTTCCTCCTCATGAAGGAGATGAGAGAATGGGCCATGTAGATATCTGAGGGAAGACAGTACCAGACAGTCAAGACTATTAGGTGGAAGGGAGGCTAAATTGTTGCAGGGACAGCAAGGAGGCTGTGGAGGCTGGGACTGAGTGAATAAGTGGGAAACTGTTAAGGTGCCTTTAAAGGCCTTTGCAGAGCAGGGAGGTGACGTCCCTTGAAAGAGTTTTCTTTATTCTTCATAGAGAGTCCATCAAAGTGATTCCCAGATAATTGTGTGATGATTTTCTTGTTGACGAAGAACACCAGCTGTAGGTTCTGATAGATAAGAATCAACAAACAGGCATTGAGCAGAAGCCTAGGTGGGAAGGATGCTGATCTGGATATAATGGTTTGGTGCATTTGCCATGTGAAGTTAGAAGATACCGACCTTAGGTTAACCATTTATTGTGGAATTGATTTTCTAGGTGTAAGTAACAGGAAATCAATGGGGAATTTAAAACACACATATATAGATGAACTTGCAGGTCACTGTGTAATTTCTTTTTGGCACAATTTGAAAGGCTACATAGGCATGTTTTCTGCAAGGGGTTATGCCATAGCTTATTCATCAGATTTAAACCTAAAATCCTTGAAATCCATTTGTAGTGCTCTCAGGACCCTTAATTGAGGGCCTAGATGAGTCTATAGCTCAAGGGGCACCTTACGTGTGGTTTCCTTATCATGCTAGGATCTCCCTAGAACTCATAAAATTCTTGTACTGACCACACCCAAATGGCAGAATACAAACGGTACCAAATTACTCTCCTGCATCCTGCCAGATAGTGAAGGAGCACCTCTCCCAGAACTGGCCTCATATCCTTTTAGGGGGAACTATAAAGATTCCAGGTTTGGGGGTTCCTTGGGCATGAGAAAGAAAACCAACCTCAGGTTACCAAAATATCCCCTGCAAATATGTGCACTGATGGCTTCCTTAAGCCTTCATCTGGCAGAAGATAATGAAAAGTAGCAAGGACTTCTCTAAAAGAATGATCCCTCTCCTGGTTTAGAGGACAATACCAAGGCAAACTGATGTGTGTTTTAACAAGAGACAAAGGCACAAGAATAAACCATTAGAATAAAGTCTAACCGAAAGATTCCAGATCTAAGCCAGCTAAGGTAGATCCCCAATATTCTGAAAATCAAAAACCACTGGAAGAAACTGAAAATGGAAGATGCCAACTGGAATCTCAATATGCTATCTGTTAACTGTGTGCTCTTGGGAAAGCTATTTAACATCTTTGAATTTACTTGTTTTTTTTTTTGTTTTTGTTTTGAACCAGGGATTGAACCCACAGGCGCTACACCACTGAGCCACATCTCCAGTCCTTTTTTTTTTTTTTTTGCATTTTATTTAGAGACAGGGTCTCAATGAGTTACTTAGGCCTTGCTAATTTGCTAAGTCTGATTTTGAACTTGCAAACCTCCTGCTTCAGCTTCCCAAGCTACTGGGATTACCATGAAACCCTGGGGATAAAGTGAGGTACTAGATAGGCAAGTGTTTCTAAACTGCAAAGTGCTATCTAACATGATTTTTTTTTTGAATGTTGAAAGAATGTGGCTAGTTAGAATCATAAGTCAAAAAACTCAGAAGTTTTAAAACAATCCATTTTTTCAAGAGTTCTTGGTTATAGTACTTGTCAGAAGATCTAAAATGGTACTTCATTTCCCCTTCCACTGGTAATGGCTGTTTCTTTGTAATGAGCCAATGGCAAGTGTTGAACTCCAGCTAGAGCTTGGCCTTCTTTTTTCAAAAAATATTCTTGGTGATGAATTCCTTCACTGTATTGTTTCATTGTAAACTTTAGATGAAATAATGGAAATTCCTTACAATACATCAAGCATTGAAAAGAAATGTAAATATACACAGAACATGTTAAAAAGAGTACTGAGTCCTTTTGTGGATTTTTTTTTTAAATAGTTTCCTTTGAGTAGGATTATGTGCTCAAAGGAACCTCCAGTCACTTGAAGACACATAATTTCACATTCACTGAAAGGTTTGAATCCATCTTTCTCTTGCAGTCTCACAACCATCCCTTCATAATGGAGAAGATGAAAGAAACAAAGACACTGGACAACTTCTCAAGGTATGAGCAACTGGGAATTGACAGGCAGTGAGTGGTATCTTGGGGGAGGTCAAGCATAGGGATCCCCAGGGGTAGAAAGGTTGAGGCCGGCAAGAGGGTCCTAAAAATGTCATTGTCAACTAAGGGGTACGCTATGTGCTTAGAATGGGAGCTGTGCTTCAGCAGAGAAAGGGGAACGTGCATGCACGTGTATTATCCTTCAGAAAATGGGACACACGTCACAACTGCTCAGTCACCTGAAGACAGACATAAATCAGCTATCCACTAGCAAAATGCATGCCATTTGGCCTCATGTCAATGTGCATAATATGATTTTTTTAAATACTGAAAGAGCTTCCAACATTAAAAATGGGAAAATTCCCCCATTAAAAACCCTGACTTCTGCCTTCTTCTGAAAAAAAATCAGGAAATGTGTGACAAGTCAGGGCCTGCAATTCCACAGGGTAAGAGTTGGCTGAAGCGAGTAGCAGCTGCTCTCTTTCAAGGGGGAAACACTCTCCAGTCTGCAGCTATTCATCAGTCCCTCTTAACCCAGCCCATTCCACTCACCTGCAAAAATTTGAGTTGCTTTTTCCCAGCTAAAAGAAAAAGCTGGTTAAGAAAGGCTGATTGTGATTAAAAGATGGGAGACAGAGAGAGACAGCTCTCTCTGAAGGGGTGAGATACTTATGGGTATCCAAAGGGTCCAAAGAATCCTGAATAAATTCAGATAGGTGAAAAGATATCTCAAAGTGTGAGGCACAGAGAGAGCTGGCTAGAAGGGCAAGGAATGTCACAGAATGGGTAGGGGATTGTTGAATTGTTTATCATCATATTTACTCTCAAGTGCAGCGGAGTAAAGCACATGTCCTTTTTAACCTAGAGTGAACAAGGCCTAATTATTCAGTAGAGAATGGTATCCTTAGAGCCTAATATAATAACACTTTTAGACTCTCTTAGTAAAACACTTTTACATGCATTTTTTTTCACCTAATCCTCAACCACAATTCCATTAGCTGGACTAGGCAAATGTTATTATCTCAACTTATAGGCAAGGGGGCTGAAGCTCAGGAACCTTGCCAGGATGGAATTTGGATGGGAATGGAGTTGACTTTTGCCAGTACAATCCATGGCCTCCCCACTCCCCAACAGTCACCCCCAAATGACCCATCCTCCTGAAAGAAGCACTGTACTATTTCAGCTTTCCTGGAACTGCAGTCGCTGAGATACCACCCATGCCAGGCTGGTAGTTTAGAAGATTTTTCCCTTACTAGGATAATCTTTCTCTGAGCAAATCAGTCCACCACAAGTTTGGTCAGCCTGCGAGTTTGGTCAGTTATGTCTAGAAACATCCCTTATTTGTTCACTAAAGTCCTGCAAATATTTTGGCAAATAAATTCAGAAAGCAGGAAACACTAATTATTAGGCAGAGACAAACCCACAGTAATAAAATAAACAACAAAGTGCCTTTTCAGCGCTGCTATTCAATGTCCCTTCCTGTTGCTAGTGCCACGTAAAACACCATGGGAATGGCCAGGAGGAGATGGAAGAGGAAATGACTCCTTTAAAGACCATGTCCTGTGGGCAGAGTGTTGCCTTAGGATTTGCTACAACAGATATCAAAAAGGAAGGGTGGGTAGTAGAATATGGCAGGGAGAGAAAAATAGCTTAAAGGGCGGGGGAGGGAGTCCCCTTAAGAACACTGTTTAGGTGGGGCACTTACAATTAGTTCTTTAATGATGAAATTTTTTTTTTTTTTTTATGGCTTGGGAAAGAAAACCGGGGAGATTTAAAAATAGGATTTGCCCAACTAGTTGCCCACACCTGTGAACTAGGCCATTGTCAGGATGAAAATCTGTGTGGGTCCACATATATGATTGTGCATTCTGTCTTATGCAAAGGTACACACAGTGAACATCACGATCCTGGGGCGTGAGAGCCAGTTGGCATTCTCTTCACTAAATTGGGTGCCTCACTGAGCCAGAAAGCAGCACCCCTGTGTAAGGTACCTGCTCAGGGTCCTGGGAGGCCATTTTTTTCATTAGTATAAAGGCCCTCTATGTGTTAGCAGCAGTCCTGGTTTTAGGTAAGGGTTTGCCCATCTAAGCCTCTGTCCCTCTAAGCCCATGTCATTGTAGATGTTAGGTAATACAGCCATCTTGAATGCCCTGGATTTGAGAACCAGCCATATAGGAGGACCCTAGACAAATCACATAAGGGATTTTTCTGCTTTACTGTCTCCTGAACAGTGTACACCCTGTTTCCTTAGGGCCACTATGCAGCCAGTGCCAAAAGTCTCATCACAGTTATTTTTCCAACATGGTCTGATAACATTTTCCACAGAGATTTTATGTATATTAAAACTACATTCTTCCTCCTCATTCAAGTTGAAAGTGAAGAATAGAGATAATGATGACCTAAGATGCAAAGTCCTCACAGGCCCACTTGATTAGGGCAGCTTGCACATCCCAAGCAAACTGCATACTTCCATGTGTCTGATCTCAGATCACTCAAATGGATTGTCAAGCCATTTCACTCGAGTCTTACGGTGCAATTCTCTTAACAAGCAAACCCACTGCTGGCATCTTTGAGGCAGCATTTCAAACCCCAAATTGGCTTGTTTTCCCCAACAGACTGCCAGGATACAGATTCCTGGCCAAATGCAGAAAAGCTGGCAGCTCACTACTTCTTCCAGAGCTGGCCTGGCCAGGGCAGTGCCGGAACAACTGGTCTCACTACCTTCTGAGATGACAATTAATTAGTGGTGGGAACAAGAAGCAGTCTATCCAGGGAGCTGAGGCTTTGCCCTTCTGCAGGCTGTGGCATTGGCCTCTCACCACAGGCAACGCCTGCATCACAAGTTGCACTATGGATGGTTTCTGGCCTCTCTTAAGGCAGTCTGGATGGGGCTTGAGGATGGAAGAACTTCCAGAGAGTTCTTTGTTAGAGAAAAAGAAAAGAAAATACTCCAACCACATTAAAACTCCAACTTGGAACCAGAGATAAATAATCAGCAGCAAAATGCAATGATATGTTAGAGAAGGCACCTATCTTGACTTCATAAAGAAAAAGAGGACAAATGTTTCATTGAGAAATGTCTCAGCGTGGCATGAAAAGGAATGTGTGGTGACAGAATCCAGCCCCATTGAGGAGAATTCAAGCTCAGTGACAACATCCTCGGCATGCTTTATTAGGCACGAGTACCAAGAGCATTGCTCAACACGCCGTGAATGAGAAATCTGAGTCACAGAATAGCACCCCCCCACCTCCCTTGCTCTAGCCGACAGCAAAGGACATCACTTATTTAACTGTATAAGAGGATGACTGATGACTCCCAAGGGTTTTCCAGAAAGGAACATAATATCTCACTGCAGGGATGGGTGAATTAAAACATAAAACTCAAAACAAACATCCTAAAACTACTTAAAAAAATAGAAATATGAATAGTCTTTAGCAAAGATTTTTTAGACTTCCTAATGTACCAGTTCTCCTAAGCCACAATCACAGCCTTGATATTGGGGTGGGCTGGGAGTTCAATTAATAGCCATGTGGAACACTTTTGGTTTAACACCGATTCCACAGATCCCTTACCTGCCAGTGCTTTCCCTTCTTCCAGATTAACTGAATGGAAATGATGCACCACACTGGCTTTTCTACCATTTCCTGCCCTTTACTGTCACAATTTATCTTCCATTTCCACCTAATCAGATGCAATAGCCCCATATCAATTCTCTTCTCACTTGCCTTCTCTGCAGTGCTTGATGATACTGACCACTCTAAAACTATTTTTTCTGTGATTTGCTGATACTGCTTTCTCCCTGTTCTGTAACTATCAACAGCACCTTACTTTTCGCCTAAATATCAGGCCAGTACTGCCAAATGTCTATTACATTTGATGGCCACAGGCACCTTCTATCCCAACAGGTCCTAACATATCCCTCATCTGCCTGCCATACTCTACAACTCTGGTCTTCCTCCTATTGTATCCATCAGAGCCAATGGTGCCTCATTCATCAATGCACTTCTGCCAAAACTTAAAACTTTTAGTTCCAGCATCCCCCACTTCCGGTTTGTAAACACTTACTATCCAATCGCTCTTTTATCGCTCATTAATTCCCTTCTCTCCATCTCCTCTCCATGTCCTTGAATCTAGAACTCACGCTTTTCTATTTGGGCTATAGCAACAGCTTCTGTAATTATCTTCTTGCAATAAGGAAGGTCTCTCCCAAATTCATGCTCCCATGCTACAGGATTATTTCTAGTGAGCATAAAGTCAATGGCACTGTCACCTGCCTAAAACTCACCCACAGCTGCCCACAATCCATAGACAAAGTGTTTCTCAATGGAACCCTGTAGTACTTTCCAGTCTCCTCATTCCTCACTTCCTTGGCTCTCTAATTGCAGCCATTTGAACTTTAGTTCAATTCCCCAAACCTGGCAAGCCTGTTCAGACCTCCACACTTTGTCCTCAGGTTCTCTTCCTTGCATGCCCATCTGTAAAAACTGCCACATGCTCTTCTCAAACCAATTCAAACGCCTCCCACTTCTGAAGCCCTTAATGATCCTCTCCAGGCCCCTTCTCCCACCATCACTTGCATCTCTTCACTCCCACAGCATATGGGGCACACCTCCACCCCCTCATCTATCTCAAATGGAGTACATAAGTTCCTTGGTACAGGGACCACCACTTTTCCTTCTCCCTTTCTCAGCTCCTAATGAAGTGCTTGATGCCTTGTAAATATGTTTAGTGGAAGAGAAAGAGAAGATGTCACTCTCTCCCCGACCTTCAGAGGTGTGTGGAATTTCATATCACATCTTTCCATACAAACTTGTCTTTATAAATTTACACATATATACTTATTTTACCAAACAAGGTTGTTTCCAAGATGAGGGAGGAGAATCCAGCCAATTTGTATAGTGGCCTAAAATCTAAGAGGAAAAGACTGGGAGCCAGGTTTTTAGATAAAACACTGTTTTCTCACTGGGGTTCTAGCTTAGTGGTAGAGCACTTGCCTAGCACATGTGAGGCACTGGGTTCTATACTCAGTACAACATTAAAATATAAATAAACAAACCACTGTTTTCTCTCAATGTTCAACAAAAGCTGTGGGGGATTGATTAAAGCTCCTTCAAAGCATGATACCCACCATGTAAGATTTGCCTCCTTCCCCACCATAGAATTTAAAATGTTCTATGATTAAGTCTTCTGATACATGCCATTTTATCACTGTTCTGGGTAGCTTTGCATGGGGAGCCAAGATCAGCAAACACAGTTAGACTTGGGCTCTTAGGTCATTCTTATGCTCACGTAGGGCCCAGAAAAGGGATGCAAATTCAGTGGACCAGTGGAGACTGTCTTAACATCACCCTTCTAATTGTTCTGCTTTTGATCTTCTCTCCCTCCAACCATTTGTTGCACATCTCTGCTCTAGTAATTGTGTTCCTGCCTGTCCCTTCTATCAGTTTCAATTTGAGGACCCCTTCACTATACAGTCCCATTCTGAGGGTTAGTTTTTACAAATGCTGGCAGCCACACATCGTGGGAAATTTGCTCTGCTTACTTTAATTGTTCCTGCTTTACTTCGTTTGCTGCAAAGGTCCCTTTTCTCTCAGCTCCATCATTTTCTAGTCTCATGCAATGAACACCCCATTACCAACTGAGCCAGCACCTTCCTTTCGAAATATTGTTCCACAGGAAGGTTATTTTTTATTTTTTTGGCTTAAAAGTTTTTCTCTCCAGCTCTGGGTAAAAATCAGCAAAGACTCTTGTTCTTAACAACTAAGTGCTTAAGTAAACCGAGCAGGTGCCAAAGTCAATAGGATATGGAAAACGATTTTTGCTGCAGATTATTTGTAATGGGGATCAACTGCTGACCTAGAATAAGAAGTTCACACTTGATGAAAAAGAACATGAAAGAGGGAAAAGTGCCAAAATTTCAAAACACAGGAGGCAGGGTTGATTTGCCTGTACGCAAGTCCTTAGGCAGCACAGAGGCAGAAACACTCCATTCTGCCCTACCTGTACTGTTGCAGATTCCATGTGTTTCTGTGTCACCTGACTACTGTGCCCAGTTAGGACAGTCCTGTCTTTGGACACTCAGAGTGCCAGGCACAAGTGCCTCAGCCAAACAAGGAGGAAAGGGATGGGGTGTGATAGTGTAGAATAACCATGGCAACCTGTAACCAACCTGCTCTGCTAGCCAAGACCCCAGGGCCCCAGGCCTGCTGAAAAAGGTGTGTGCAGCTATTGCTTTCACACTCCAGCTGTGTGATCTTTCACCCACAGCAGCATTTAAAGAACTGGCTCTCCTAGCCCTTCATGGCAATATAAATTTACACCCAAGTGCACACACACTATCTCTTGGAAGTATCCCTAATCCTCTTTGGGGCAATGTAACTCCTTGCACAGTGTTCTTTCTCCTACTTGTGTCCTTTGAAACAGCACCTTTTGAAGTCACTCAGGAATGTCAGTGTCTAATGAGGAAATCTCACAGTTTTGTATTTACAATTATATCCCTGGCCTTGAATTTACAAGTAAACTTTCTCTAAGGAGCTAAAAGACCTTGACACCAATCCCTCATTAGTACATGGATGGCAGGATGGAGGTCACATCATCTTAATTTTAGCAAGAAGAAAACAAAGTAAGGTTGAAGAATACCATGACAATCAGTGGTAAGGCACACTGCAAAATAGCAGCTCTTGTAGAACATACCTTCAAACATCACAAATGGAGAAAAGAACATCTTATTTTCCCCTTCTATAAAAAGTGATGATATTTTAGAAAAGGAAAAGAGAGAGAGAAGAGGGTAAACAAGAAAATTAAGGAAAAGAGTACACTATACACCCCTTTCTTCATGGGTCTTTTAATCCAAAAAAAAATGTGTCAGCAGTCAAAGTCATATCTGGCTGGAGTTAGGTTACCATGTGGCTGCTGAGTACACTACTAACTTCTTACTTCCTCATCTGACAATGTATAGTAGCAGTAATTATCTTAAAGGGACTTATAGGGCCTAGATGAAACAGCACATATAAATGGTACTGAGAGAGTGGAGCACAAAATGCTTTGTGGTATATTGTTGTTGTTTGTTATTATTTACATTCCTGGATGAATTTTCAGAGACTGACTTTGGTGAATATCAGGATAAAAACCATTTGCCAAAGGAAACCATTCTCTTTAAGAATTCCATAGTCTTCCTGACAGTACAAATTGATCAGTAGCATCACAGTGATTCTTGATTTGGGGCCAAGCCCTGAGTGATCATGATCAACTAGCAATTTGGAAAATAAACCTAAGATATGCATAACCATAGATCACAGATACAGACATACTAGGTATAGTACAGAAAACAGCTACTCCTGTGTGTCCTATTATTCCATTAAATTTCAATTTAGGATCTTTGTGAAATTACTACAAAAAAATCAAAGGCACCATTTCATCAGAAAAAAAGCAATTATCTTATATCCACCCTGTCCTATTTCTAAGAATCTTTCCACTGTTACATAAACCACCTAAATGAATTTTGGAGCGCCTGCAGGCAAGAGGACAGATCGTGCTGAAATCTGTTGACATGATAATGACAAGCCATTGCTATAGGGAGAAAATGAGTTATGGGTTCAAACTATTTTTGAACCTAAATTAGAAGAACCTCTTTTTGATTTATATCCTGCAACCAAAGATATAAAGCCATTATTTCATGTGGGTCATATGCCTCCCTTATATTCTGTGTATTTTTATATCCATATACCCTGTCTATTCTAAAATGTAGACCCATAACTATATAGTATTGGGGCCTAAGGAGTGAGCTTCTAGAAAAGTACTCAGTTTTGTTTGCTTTTTTTAGCCACTTTTAGTCCAGAAATTAATGTGTTTAAAGGGTTGCTAAAGAGGCCAAAGCTAATGAACACAGACTGTCTCATGAGAAATAAGAACTGATCACCTTAAGTTAGACCTAATGGAATTGGTACCCCCACCCCTACTTAACTTCTTAGGAATTATGAGGTACATCGGTTTTAAAATCAAAATTCTGGAAATGTGTGCTATGAAAATGATCAGGAAATATTTAAAAAAATGAAAGAGTAGATTCATAACAGGAAAAGACTAGGCAAAAGTTAAGAGGCAGAAGCACAGTTCATGAGTTGTTTTAGGTTTGGTTTGCTCAGGCTTACTCTATTTTCTCAGCCCCAGACTAGACTGCCCTACTCATTCATGAACAAATATCCAAATGCCTTTTAAGGAAATGAGGCCAAGTCAAGTTTACTTCTTCTCCCTATGTGCTATAACCAGTACAATCACAAAACTCCAAATCTGCCGAAGTAGTGCACCTTATGTAATCCATAAGGAACAAGGTGTACAGGATTAATTGAAAGGTTGGTGTGATATATAATACCAGGGTAATAGTACCACTTCTACTTTAGGAGAATATAAATATAATTACAATATGCAAAATTTGCTTACCCCAAAATTTAGTGCTTTGTGTAAAACAGAAAAGCTTAACAGAAAAAAAGAAAACACATTTTCGTGGAATAAATAATCAGTCCTTCTGAGGCATGGACACTTAAAAAAGAGGAAGAGAGAATATATGATAAAGTTCTGTAGTTGGCTTATTATTGGTTACTGGCTTTTTCTCTTGTCCCAGAAATGACTTCAGTGACATGTGAAAAGACCATTGTGCCCTGTTTCAAAAAGAAACTATAGCTTTGTATCACAAAAATGGTCAGATGGTATCTTAGTAAAGAAATTTTATCTGAAAACATAATTGGAAATGAGAACTGAGAAAAAGTAGAATTCATAAACTAAAAGCAATTATAGAAAATATAAATAAACTAAAAGAAATATGAAGAACTTAAACACCAACAAACAGGGTATTTTTTAAAAATGTCACTTTTGTAAAAAGTAAACACACATCAAAAAAGTAAAGCATTTATGCTTCTTGGCTAGAGATTCAAGCTATGTTTTAAATCAATAGATCCCCAGAGAATAACTTACAGGTCTACATTTTGATTTTGCTTGCTATACCTGTTAATGAGCTCATTATCTCTTCTTTGTTTTTTCCTCTTTAACCTCTTTGAAATGAGGTCCATACCGCTTGAAAACATAGAACATGTTTACCATGGAATAAAAATCCCACAAATAAATATGCAGAAACAAACATGATTAGTCAAAGCAAGAAAAGATATGCCATTGCTGATGATGCTCACCTATTAAAACATTTAACAGCAAAGAAGCTAGGTTTTAGTTTCACTGTGGAACTCAATTTCACTACCTACCTATAAAATCCAATAAAATGAACTCAAAAGAAAAGTCCTTTTCCATTTGCTTTACAAGTCCTTTTCCATTTGCTTTACATCATGCTGGGCTATGATATGAGGACTACAATGTAAGTAAATCAATCAGAAGCAACCACAGATATTTTATATTTTTCATTAAATACAGAAAACCATCTTAATTTAGTTCTTATATTTTAAACATACATTAGTCAACATAAACATACAATAAAACTTCCAAGTCAAAAAGAACAACTAGTTTTCTTCCAGTCAAAAGAAAACTAACACAGGGTACAACTAATTCCTGGCACTAGCTTTGGTTCATGAACTTGGTCTATCAAATATTTGTTGAATGGATAAGTAACCTAAACTTCACTTCTATTTTGGCATTGGCAATGACAGCTTTTCAAAGAAAGGCATTCTCAGGCCTACCCAAGCAGCTTTGTTTTCTGACTGCTGTGGGCCAAAGGCTATGATCTACGGTATGTTGGTTGGAGTGATCCTCCAAGTCTAGAAGATTCTCCATTTTGTGACACAGGACTCTGCTTGTCCCTGTGAAAGCCAACTGTAGTAGCCCTCAGAAAAGGAGATGAACATTTCACATGCGAATGACTGATGTGTTGCATAAAGGAATTGGGAGATATATATATTATACATATGATATATATACTTACATGAAGAAAGATTGTTGGGGGGTATATTACTACTAGTAAGCAATTAAGTAGATTAGCTCAATCTTTTAACAAACTGGAAAATGATTTTTTTGAATAGGTGAATTATATCAGTATTTCATACATAATAAGTTACAACTGGCAGCAGGTAACATCTAAAAGATTATTTTCTGATGAAGAACTTCTTAAGGGGACTGGGCTTTACCCTAGACTTTGGAAACACATACTGAACTCTTTCAACATGACTATAGTAGAAGTGAAAGGATAGGAGTGACTACCTTTCCAATTTAAGGAGATTTTTTATGTAATTATTTTAAAAGTGTTTTATGATATATAATCTGAGTAATTTCTAAATGGGTCTGCTCAGCAGGCAATTAAAAATACTCCAGGAATAATTAGGCTGTGTATCAATTAAGCCTTTGTTTCTTCCTCACTGTTTAACCGTGAAAAAACAATAACATGAAATAAATAAAAGAAACACTTAAACATGACATCATATCAGCCATTCTTTTAAATATTTGTGTAGTTGAAAAGAAGTTTTGTGAAGAGAATAGAAATTGCCTATGGAATCAGAGGTGTTAGTGCTGCACCCATGTCTCTTCCAAATTCCCTTTCACTGAGCCCTTGCCTCCTCGCTCCTTGTGAAAAGCAGAGCTAACCTTGGTGATGTTATGCCACTACCACCTATCTAATGCCATGGGAAAGCAGGGCACTCTAGGCAAGGCAGGGCAGAAATAATCAGACCCATCAGAGATCAAGTGGGTAAAAACCCTAACATGCCAATCTGCATGGCATGAGCATCTCGTTACCTCAGGCCCCTTTCTTTACCAGACATGGAATGCTCCATTGTGAAATCCCATCACTTTCAACAGGCATCTAGAACTGGACCTTCTTGTCTTAGCTCTATGAGATTACAGAATTGCCGTTTTTAAGAAAATTACACTTCTTACCTAGATCTTTGTTCAACCTGCAGGCATGCAGACCATGCACAGTATTACACACTGTATTTCAACCTAAAAGGATTTCTGCCTAGAAGGAAAGAAGAGAAGGAAGTATCTACCTAAATTCCTGCCCTGCGTGCTAATGCCTGTTAAATAAAAGGAAAACCTTTCTACTCTTTAAAAGGCCATTTTCTTTTCTTCTGTTTAACTTAATGAAAAAAATAATTTATAGACAAAGCATAATGAGAAGGCAATAAAGGCTTTTTTCCCTTCTAGTTTTGAAATGTGGTTACATGTTTCACATAGCATTAGGCTTCTTTTTATTTCCTTACAAACTCCCCAAAAGCTTTTTTAAACAGAGCTGTCAGCTCTGTTTGTTCCAGGACCTGATTTACAAAGAGCCCATGGATGAGAGCAAGTACCAAGTAGGAAAGTTACTGAAGCATTTCCATTACAAACCTGCCTTTGAATCTACCCTTTCTGCTTTCCACAGTTGTGCTCTCTGCTTACCCCAACCTTGCCAAGTAGCACAGGAGGGTGGATGCAGGAGTCTAGGGGAAGGAATGGCTATCAGCTCTGGCCCAGTCATGGCATTGAGTCTCCCGACCCAGCAGTAGTATGGATTGTGTTTCACTTCTACTACTGGGCCTCAGTTCAGAGACATGGCTACCATCATGCAACCTGGGCAAGCTCTTCCACGTAAAACACAACCAGACCCAGTTGGAGATCAATGTTTTTACATCAACAGCAGTGAGAAAATCAGGAAAGGAGGGATCTCTACTCCTGAAAATTAGCCCCAAATTGGGCTAATTTTGTAGTGATCACTAATATCTTCATTTCACCACCAAATCAGAGACTGCCTTCACTTCACTATTCTCTCTTTGCCCTCTCTCCATCTGTTCTCAGTGCACCAATACAGACCATTTAGGGGTCTCTGCACACCATCCTACTGCCTCTCCTCAGTCTTGATCCTTCTCCATAGTGTCTGACACGGAAGTCACTTTCTTCTTGGAACTACTGCCTTGTTCCCACCAGGTCCTGCAGCCACGCCTCCTTTCTCCCCTTCTGCTTTCCCTGCTCTTAACTGACCCCTGTGTGTGATCACTCTCCAGCCACATGTTTTCTCTCCACACCAACTGCTTTCACCACAGTGGCCATTCTCTGAGCTATACAATCACCTGCTTCTCAGCCCTCACCCACCCCCAAAACACCTGAAATTGCTTTGTAGGAGCCTGTGGGCATCTCATGTCAGTTCACTCCTTCCCTTGACCTCTTCCAGATTTCCCCATTTCTGTTAGTACCTTACTATCCCCACACCACATTGGCTGTTGATACCCATTTCTTTGACTATTTTGCCCTACATACATCATAGTAGCAGAGTCCTGGCTGCTCCTACCCAAATGGTCCCCCATGCTGACATCACTTGTGTGAGTACCAATAGCTGCTCTAATGCTAACTCCCAGTTTTCCCAAGTCCCTTTGTACATAGTCCTTTCTTATTACTATTCTATAACATGACTATGACCCTTCACACATTCAGAAATTAAAGCTAATAAATGTACATCCTTACAGTACAATAAGAAGAGTTATTCTATTCATTCTCTTAATGGATTATTTTGCTGTACCTACAGAAGAGGGGAAGCATGAAAAAATGGTACATTTAATAATTTCATGAAAGCAATCCCACACTTTGACCCATTTATCTGTTTAGCTACACAGTGTATAATAAAAAGCATATCCACAGTAGAATGAATCTGACACAATTCTCCTATGTACATATATGAATACAACAGAGTGAATCTCACCATCATGTACGTCCACAAGAATGGGATTCTAATTAGAATAAGATATATTCCATGCTTATAAAATTATATCACAGTGGATTCTACTGTCATGAATAACTAAAAAAGAATCAATAATTTAAAAAATGTATCCAGTTAGATCAGTCGTTTCTACAAAACTTGAAACCAGTATTTTTTTTTTTAATTCACCTCTGTTCGTGTGAATCTTTAAAGGAAAAATACAGTTGTGGGGGCTGGGGTTGTGGCTCTGGCAGAACACTTGTTTAGCACATGGAAAGCACTGGGTTTGATCCTCAGCACCACATAAAAATAAAGTTATTATGTCCATGTCCTGCCAAAAATATTTAAAAAAAAACCAACATTGGTGGTATTTTAACTTAAAGACATCAACTCTAAACCCTGGTGACTTTAAGACTCACAGTTATAAGAAGATTGTTATGGTTTAGATGTGGTATCCCCCCCCCCCAAACAAAAAAAACACAAAAGCTCATGTGTGAGACAAAGCAAAGAAATTTCAGAGGAGATATGTTTGGGTTATAAGAGTCTTAACAAAATCAGTGAAGTAATCCCCTGATAGACATTAACTGAGTGGTAACTCAAGTGGTAGTGTGGAGGAGGTGGGAATTGGGGTGTGGCTTTGGGTATACATTTGTATCTGACTCTTCTACCTCTCTGCTTTCTAATCACCACATAAGCTGCTTCCCTCTGCCACACTCTTCAGCTGGAATGTTTAGCTTCTTGAGTCCCGAGGAATGGAGCAGGCTTTCTTTCTATGGACTAAGAACTCTTAAAACTGTGAGCACTTAAATAAACTTTTCCTTCCCCCAAACTGTTCTGATCAGGTTATTTAGTCACAACAGTGAAAAGCTGACTAAAACAAAAATCTAAAGGTCAAGAAAATTAGCTCCATTTGTGTATTCATTTGTAGATATGGATAGAATGTAGAACAGCACTTTTTAAATGGAAACCAAGATTTAAATATATATATATATATAATATTATATTAAGTACCTTTACACTAGCACCTTTCAGATAGAATGCAATGAAGTCTAAGGCCAGCTATGTAGAAGTCTAAGGCTAGCTATGTAGGATGAACCTATCTTGCAGCTATTGTGAGCCTTAAAAAGGAAAGCACACTTGGTCTCAGCAAGCCACTTGTAAGTTAGCAAAATTATACTTTTTATGCTGGATTTGGTGAAGAAAGTAGTGGTAAAAACATTTAACTTTTTGAGAAAAAAAAAATCCCTAAATAAATGTAAAGACATTTGTAATTTATCCTTTATAAAGGGAGGAAGGTTAAAAAAGGATTAAGTGTGGTTTCATGCAAAATTTTTTCAAAGGAGGCTAACTTTATATTCTTGCCCATGTAACAAAAGTCATAAAATATTCTTAGGCTGAGATCTCCTATCAAGGCTCCCATAGTGAAAAATCTAGATTTCTCAGAAGCACAGCCCTGGTGGAGTACACATGGGGTCAGACAGGTTTGGTGTGCAATTAGCCAGTAAAGGCAGCTTCACCAGTATCTGGTTTCCATGTGCTCTCAATGCTGGGGCTCAGGCAGTCCAGAATTCTGAATGATTTCCCCACCAGACAATGCTCCAGAAATATACCTCGTATGCTTTCCTGCAACCTGAAGAAGCAGATACCATTATTATCCTTGATTTATAGATGAGAAAACCAAGTTTGGGAGACACTAATTTATCCGAGATAGGGGAGGTTAGTCTGGTTCTTAAAATTACCCACCTCATTGCTGGAATTGTCAATTAAGGATGATCACCACCACCAGCTCCCAAAGGTATTTTCTTTATTGCAATGACAATGGAGTACTACTGACACTGAATAGTTGAGGACCAAGAATTTTAAATATCCTGCAACAGAATGGGCGTACCCACTCAAGGAAGATTTGTACTCTCCCAAATATTACAGTGCTCCCATTCAGGAACACTGTGCTATAATGTTTCTATACTGTCAATATAGGAAGAGAAAACACCTTGAGAGGCCTCTGGAGGCCTCACCAAGTAATGTCATTGATAGGGGGAAGCATGGGGCAACAGAAAAATTCCAGGTCTCTGTGAACACACATGTATCTTCTCTTAACAGCATGATGCAACAAAAGGTGGGCTCACTTAAGGAATAATTACTAAATACTTGAAAACAAAAAAAGAGAAACAAGCTGAAATGCAAAACAATAATATGGCTTCTTCTATTTGGCTCAATGATAGGTATCTTATTAACAATGACCAACTAGAAAACCATTCTGAGATCAGTGATCTTTTGGGAAACAAGACCTGGAAAGACATCAGGCATGGTGGTGTGCACCAGCAGTCCCAGCACTTGTGAGGCTGAGGGTGGGAGGACTGTTTGGGCCCAGAAGTTTGCAACTCAAAAACAAAAACATTAAAAAAAGCCAAAATGCCTACAGTTTGTTCTTGTGTGGAATAACTTCAGTGTGCTCCTGGTCCCCTCTTCTCCCTCCTCCATGTGATCCCTCTATGGACTATATAGCATCAATGCTGTCCCTGTGCCTTCTCAGCTCCATTCATTGGTATAAAAACCTTGGCAGAAGATTGGAAGACAGAACATTTAAGAGTAGTTCCTTCTTATCTGCAGCTTCACTTCTATGGTTTTAGTTACCTACAGTAAACTACAGTCCAAATATATTAAATAAAAAATTTGAGAAATAAACAATTCACAAGTTTTAAGTTGCCCATTGTTCCAAGTCTCATAATGAAATCTCATACTGTCTCACTCTGTCCTGCCTGGGACATGCATCATGCCAGTGTGTGCATACTACATACATTAACCAACTAACAATCACTTAGTGGTCATCTAGGTAATCAGATCTACTGTGTTTTACTTATTTCAGTGTTTGGGTTCTCTCCCAGAGCCTCCAGAAAGGAGCACAGAACTCTGCTGACAACTTCAGTTTGGCCTATTATGACCCAGTTCACACTTAAGACTTCCAGAAGTCCCATGTTGCTTTAAACTGCCAAGTTTGTGGTAACTTCTTATAGTAACAACAAGAAACTAATAAATTCTTTTCCAAGTGTGTTTCACATTCTCCTTTCTGGCACAGGAGAGGCAAAATACTACTACCAGATCCCCACATCTCCCAGCTGGTTCCTAAGCCTATACCTTTGGTGGAGCCAGCCCCTTCGTAAATAGACTCTACTCTAAGGCATTTTGAGAGTGCCCTTTCTGGAACTCAGAATCATGCCCTACGACCTCATTGTTCAGCTTTTTTCTAACAAAAGAAAATAAATTCGCTTTTACTCTAAGTTGCAAACAAAGTCAAATTTATTTAATCCTAGGACATCTCTACATTTGTCAGTAAACTATTAATGTACTTCTCTTAACAAATAGCTCACTCCACTCTTTCTACCTGCAAGGCTACTTGAGGCCAACCATCAAGTTAAGGGTCAATTTGACTCAGTGGTAGAACTTGTGTTTAGCATGCACAGGCCCTGGGTTCAATCCCTAGTGCCCCGCCCCCCCCCCCCAAAAAGAGATGGTATAATATCAGTTCAAAATACCAGTTCAAAATACATACACTTTGTGTACATTTTTTCAGAATATTCATTAAGAAACAATATGTGACCCATAATATCATGGAAATAAAAGGGTTACTTTTCTCATCCTCCCCTACATATTATTGTGAACTTGCTAAACTTATATAGTAAGAAAGCTATTTGCATTATATCTGCGGCCTGAAACTTTGGGAACTTTCTGGCTACCCTAGATGTCAGCCTTGTTTATAAAGTGTTGTTCTGGATAACCCAGCTAACACTATAAATACCAAGGAGCAAAGTCCTCAGAACAGAACGTGGAAAAGCAGCATGGCCAACCACATAACACATTTAACTGTTGAAGAGATGGCTGAGTGGTCCACAGAGAGTGGCAGGAGTGAGGTGGGAACAAGATGCCCAGCTCCACCAGACACTGGCTCTGTGTCATTTGGCAAGTCAATTCTGCATCTCGATCTCAGCTCTCTTCCATCCATAAGAAAGGAAATTAAATCACCTTTAATAATATCTTGTATTCTAAGATAAATGCTTAAAAGTGATAAAGGGTTAGACAAGGTTGATTAGAAATTAGCTTTAGAAATACTTCTTATTTCATTCATTCAGTCAAGGGTTGCTAAAGAATACTCTGTGCTGGGTACTATTTCAGGTGTTGAGAATAAAATGATGATGAAGAACACAATCTCAACTCTAGGAAAGCCTTCCATTCCAGAGGAATATGCAGTCATCCCTCACTATTGGGGAGGAATTGATTCCAGGACCCACCTTGGATGCCAAAATCCACATATACTCAAATATCTGCATATAACTTAGGTACATCCTTCCTGTATACTTTAAATTATCTCTAGATTAATTATAATACTTAAAATGTAACTATTACATAAATAATTGTTATGCTGAGTTGATTAGGGAATAATGACAAGGGTAAAAGGTCTGTACATTTTTAGTACAGATGAAAATTTTTCCTGAATATTTTCAATCTGAAGATGGTTGAATCCAAAGATGCAGAACCCATGGATATAAAGAGCTAACTGTATACATTAAACTGCTAATATCTTATTAATTTATATGAAGTTCAATGAGGACACAGATAATTATATTTGATTCTAATATTCCTGGAAAGAGAGGGAGCAATCATACTTGATTACTTCTCCTTCATCACAATTATTTACGAATAGCTGATAAAAAAAAAAGGCTGGACAGTGATTTAAATTATTTTTTAATAAAAATAAAGCTATACCATAGTTAAGATGGTTACTTACAATCTCACTGTTCCTTTTTGACTGTTAAAGCTAAGTAAATTATCACTCAACTATAGTAATCATACTGATTAACAAAATAACCCAATCAAGAGTACTTATCTAAAAATTTCACACAGTAACTTGATAGATGCATACTGCAATAAATTACAAAAAAATATAAAAACTGAGCAGTTGTTAAAATGTATATTAAACATTACTATCTCAAGCTGAAAAATGAACATAAGCATAGAAATTAGCTAATATAAAATTTGATCGAAGTTTTGTCTAAATTAAAATACAAACTTCTAAAACGAAGGCATATGATACCTTTTTGGGAAAAATAGTGGTAGTCATCTAGAGTATTTTCTAAAAAAGTTAATTAGTACACAGTATTTTTGAATATATTTATATTATGGATCAACTTAAAAACTTTTTACAAATTAAAAGAAAAATATATTCATGTTTTGTAATCTTAGACTGAGAATTAAAAGATTATTTTCCATACTGAACTTTAAAGCAGTTACTGAGTTTGAAGACCACCCTAGTTGAAAACAGAGTTTCTGGGACTGGGTATGGGTAGCTCAATGGTAAATCACACACCTAGCAATGTGTGAGTTCTGGGTTTGATACCCAGCACTGCAAAAAAGAAAAATATAAATAAAACAGACCTACTCTCAGACCACTCATGTGCCAATCATTTTGGCCCATCAATACATCAGGACTTTTTTGTTAATTACTCCTTCATCTTCCCTTAACTAAATGGAAAATTCTATAGAAGCCAGCACCAGGTTCTAAATTCCTTACATCACAAATATTGTTTTCCTTTTCTAAAGTACTTCTAATTTACATTATTTTTGCTCCTTTTAAACCATTTAAAATTCTCTTCTTTTCATGGCCGAGTATTAATAAAGAAATAAAAGATTCCCAGTAAGTCCCAGAGTTATGCCCTAGATATATAATAGGGTCTTACTAAAACATTATTAATTGAATGTCTGGTTTGAAATGTTGCAGTCACATCATCATTTATTAAGATTATATTCACATGACAGATGGAGCATGGTCAACAAAAGGAAAGCACGTTGGACTCGATCCATGATATGATTTCATGACCAAGTGGCCCTGAGGAGAAATGAAGTCTTCCTTTGTGAACGAAGTGAAATGTGACAGCTAGGTACGAAACTACACAGAACACACATGAAGGTAAACAATCCTGACTCTCGAGTGTAGCCCTTTCTATGAATTCTGGGTTCATGCCATTGAGAACCAGCCCACACAATCTGGATTATTCACAAAATGATGGAAAAGGAGTAGAGTCAGGTCTAAAAAGGGTATACAGGAATCAAAGCCTTTCCAAACCCTATCACCATGAAGCCCCTCTAGAAGGACTATGAACATAAATCACTTATTGTTGACCAACAACTTAGCTTTGCAGTGTCTGACTATGTAAATCTACGAGTCATGAACATAAATAGCATGCCTTTCAGACCTCAATTTTACTACCCTTGAGTAAAATTGAATAGTCATGAGTTTGCCCATATTCTGACCTATTTCCTTGTCATAGATGCAACAAGGAAAACCATCAACATATATCAGGATGTACATCATAAGATATATCACAATATACAGTACACAAATATGCTATAACTATGTGTAAACTAAACAGACATTTCTTAGTAATAAAAATAATAGCAACTCATATTACTAAATCAACTCAATCTCAGGTCAGCTCTATGATCATACTTTCCAAAAAAATCTATCCAAACCAAACATTCTTGGTGTTTACTGTCGATGTCACATTTTACACATCTACAACAATACTTTACAAACAAAAAGTCATCAACCTTTGTTGAAACATACCAAACTTTACAAATCAGATGAAGAAATTGATTGTTTCTTCTTAAATTATGATATTTCCAAAAAATTTATGCTTTCAATATACAATTTAACTCTTTTAAGATATATGAATACTAAATATCAGGGAACAAGCTACATTTATGAACCTAGTCCATATGTTTTATTTTTTGAAAACTGTCTTCAATCATCTCCCATTCATTATCAGTATTTCTTAATATATAATTTCATTTCCAATTATGTAGAAATTATTCATTTTTTAAAAAACACAGAGAACTGACATTCTGGAAAGGAAGCTAAGCCGCATGATTTTAGGATAAACCTGATAAAATGAAGACAGAAAATTTTATTTCTACTCCTTGTTGTCGATGTTAACCCATTTTCTTTCACAGTGGGAATAACCAGCTCTAATCCCTAAATGTTTAAGGAGAGAGTATCAGAGGAAGAAAGATAAAATTAACAGGTCATATTTCCTATGTTTATCACAGTGTTTCAGGGACAGATTAAATATTTTTAAAAGAAGACAGGATATATAGGAGTACAATCAAGTGGGTCAAGAAGGCTAAATAAGTGTAAGTAGCTTACTGGGAATTTTGAATTATCCCTTCTTGGGATAATTTAGTCACCTGAATTGGTAAACAACCATGTTCATTATACATAAACATAGAAATGAAAACAGAAATTAAATCTTTTAAAATATTACTATAATGGCATCACTGCCCTGTTAAAACATTTGCAAGAGCACTCTAACGCTCTGAAGATAAAATACAAACTTCACAGTGCAGCCTGTAAAATGCTCCTTGATTTGGCCACTTCCTACTTACACAGTTTTATGATCTAGTACTGCTCAAGAAGGCCATGATTCAATCTTCTTCAAATGAACATTACTGCCCTGCCTGCACAAACCATCCCCTTCCAGGAGGGTGCCCCAAGTCCATATTAATCAAGGCCAGACACAAAGTATCCTCTACCACTAACCTTCTCTGGCCATAAAGTCACAGTGAACTATTTACAAGTTTCAGTCTGGCTGACAGATAGATGATAGATGAATGTGCATTTATGAAAAACGTATAATTTAGACATCTACATGCATATAGAAATAGATTATCTCCTTAGGAGTGGGAAGACGGTAGGGACTTCTTAAGATCTTTGAATTAACTATAGTCAGAAACATAGCTGGAAAAACAAAATAAATACCTACTTCCCTACATCTCTCGGTTCTTTTCAACATGTCTTTAAGGTAATTTGCTGCCATGACAGATTTTAAGACTAGGATTTTAAAAATTATCTTCAGGGCCCAAATCTCAAAGGGGTCTTCAACACCGTATAGGCTTTTCTGACCCCTTTTAATATCTCCATCAGAGGCAAGGTATTCAGAGACTGTTTCCCCGGGGTGCTTCCTCTTCTCAGCACCCTCACATCGCTTTGCTCTCAAGTTCTGACTCCACCATCCTCAGCTCCCAGATGGTGTGATAAGAATGTGTCAGTTGTTCAAAGTGTACTTTAAAAAAAAGTCACTCTTTTCTGATTTACAGAAGAACTATAGGATTTTTTTTATCTGGGTGAACAAATAAGAAATGTATGTTTTTTTATTATCAGAGACAGAAGCCATGAGAGGAAAAAAATCCTTCTATAGGACAATTTGAGGTTTTTAAAATTATTATCTGAGCAACATTAGACTTTCCCCAGAGTGTATGTGTGCGTTTCCATAAATGGCCAAATGTAAGAGAGCAACTGAAACTCTGACAAAACATTGCCTATGCCCTAAATGATCTCATGAATACTGAATTTAATATTTTATTCCAGGGCTAATAAAGAATGAGTTTTAGAAATTCCTTCAAATCAAACAGAAGTTAGACATCTACATGCATATAAAAATAGATTATCTCCTTAGGAGTGATCTATTTCCTGAATGGGAAATGCTATTACTTGTGGGTCAATCTTATAACTTCCTGCTGTATTATATGCTACTCAATATTTCTTGAGCATCCACTCAGCACTGACCTAAATGATTGGAACTATGTACATGTACTGTGGTTTGGTTGTAAATTCAGCATTCAAAAATTACATATGGTCAAAATTACCTGTGAAAATTCCTATAAAATCACTAAACTAGTAGGATCTAAGTTGTTAGAAGCTTAAAAGCCAAAAAATAATTTCTTTTGTTTCTGTTAACATTTCAGGTATAGGTTTCCCTCCCTAAACAATGAAGTCAAGGCACAGCTTCAGAGGGAATACTACAGGAAAATCAAGTTTATACATGTTAAATGTACATATGATACAGATTTGCTACATAAGAAACTGTCCCTGACTTCAGGGAAGCCATAAACATATAATTCATTATGAGATACAGATTACTAAACACATAATAACATAATTTGATACTTGACTACAAATGAGTGCAATTGGCTGAAAGAGATTATTCTCCAACTCACAGATGGGGGACACTGTGGCCAAGGTCACACTTATAAAGCCTTTCAAAGTTTCTGACTCCTATTTCTGTATTTTTAACAACCAGCCAGCCTCTGTATAGGTACAATACAAAGACACATGAAAGAAACCAACACAACACACATGAAGGTTTTTCAAATGGTCAGTGCACTTTACTAGAAGTAAGAACTGATGCAAAAAGAACATCAAGTCTAAGGTAGAGTCTGGAAGAAGAATCTGGTAGAGTCTGGCTTGAAGGAGAATAAGAAGAAATTCTAGGTCTTAAGAATATTCCCATAAAGGCACTAGAGGAAGGGAAGAAAAAGCAAATTTGTTTTTCTGGAAGGAAGAATGTACTGGAAAGTACAACAGAATATGGTTTTGTATTCATTCCCTAGGGTTTAATCCTGGGAATGTTACAACACTCAAACACCCGATTTAGCCCAAGCTAGCTAAAGAATAGAAACAGAATTGCAATCACAGTGGTGAAGAGATGTTTGCCAGCACAGTGAAATATCTTATCTGTTTTCACATGTAAGGTATACCAGCTGATACATACTGGGTGGATGGGTACAAAAAGGAAATGAGCCTTATTGTATTTATTATCCTTTTTGATGCTTGACTTTATCTACCAGGGAAATAAATGTTTATGTACTCTCTAACAGGACCAATAGCAGAAATTTCTATTTTATATTTATTTGCAGTGCTCCCAGAAGTTGAAATTTCCACCCCAAATGAAAGCATATGTAGAAATTCAATCACAAAAGCTGCTCTTCTTTTCGTGAAAGCAATGCATTTAGGAGCTTGTTGGCAGATGGTTTGTTTTAGTGGCATTTCCTGAGGAATAAGAATAAGGACAGGTAGAATGGCTACAAGGAGGAAGACAGGAAGAAGAAATTATGTGTGGAAGAAGACAAGGGAAGTCATCCAAGACTGCTTCTGGGCCAGGTGCAGAGGAAATGCAAGATGTCCAAAAGCATCATTGTGCCTAGGTATTCAATTAAGGGCAGAAACAAATGCCTAGTGCATTTGCATTCAGAGTTCATGAGCATGGAGGTTCTCACTAGTACACCTCAAGGCTTCTGTTAAGCCTTTTTGTTGAGTAAAGAGAAAAGCACTTCACATAGTGTGTTAGGCTCTGACTTGGCTTTAGGAAAGTCCATGAAGAAGATAAAATGAGTCTTTTTTCACAGGGGCATTTCCATCTCTGGAATGCTTGCTGCCTGTTGCTGGCCTAGGCAAGGACTTGTAGCACAGTGGCTCAGGTCCCCAGACACTTTTTCTTTCACCTCCTCCAAGCTACACACTACATTCCCCTTTAACCCACCAGCCTAGGGATCTGAAGATAAAATTAGATGCCAAAATAGATACCAAGAGCTTTAAAAGAAAGAAAATGGTCACTTCAAGTTGTCCAAAGAGGAACTCTGGGGCAAGGGTCTCTGCCCACGTCCTTGAAGCCTCTTGAAGTTGCCACTGGTTCTGCTGACAGTAAGAAATCCATCTGAACTTTAAAACACTCCTCTCAAATGGAGGAAAGCTCCCAATGAGTGACACAGGGAAGGGTATGACAGTAAGCGACCCCCTCACCTCTCCAGTCTGGTTCAGGGTGATTATTTGACCCACTCAGATTACTGAAAACTGCAAAGGAAAGAAGAGATAACTTCATGATTGCTTCAAATAACTAATGTCCCTCACATACCTTCAATCCAAAAATGGTCAGCTGCTATATCCTAGAACTACTTCCACCATTGTCAGAAATTTAAATCCTTTGCACAGCCTCCGTGAACCTCTTTAGTCAAAAGGCAAACAGCTACATTAAATCTACATCTTCCTCTTTAGAATTAGGGTACACGCAAATATAATTTATTTTCTCACTAGGCTCAGCCACCATTAGCCATGCTAACTCTCCCCACAGATCTCTGGCAGGAGTCACCAGCCACAAAGACAAGCTATTAGGCTGAGAGCCTGGGTGGTCACCATAGGTAGGTCCATCTACTCATCCGCTAATTACTTTATAGATTTGCTTCCCGCAAATATGATCTCCATGGAGCTCTTGGGAATGGGGAAACGCCATGGAAAATGTCCGCCCACAGATCAGAGCCAAGTATAATGTCGATAGTGAGCTTCAGAAACAACACTCATAAACCAGACCCTCTTTTCCTGGTAATTACAAGAATCACAGAAGCCAAAAGCTGAAGGCATTCCTTCACATTTCCATCTTGTACACTGTGGGAACCTCTCAAATAGAGTGCTAAAACAGGAAGGCCTTGCTGGACAGTAGAGGTTGACAGAAATCAAACAAATTTCTGTCCACCCACCCATTCTCATACCATAATTAGACTAACTACTTTAACTCACCATTGCTATTTTTCAGCAGTAGGTGGAGGGGAGAGTCTGGCTGAAAGACAAGTGGAGAAAACAAAGAGAGAAACCTACAAATCGAATAGCGCCTGATAGGCAGCAGTATTTTCTAAAATCCAGTTGCACACATAGCACGTGCACAATCTTCTGCCACACCTGCATGCCACATGGATTATTACTCATTTCATATTATATCATGGATAGAAATAAAAAATAAACAATATTTGCCATTTGTACTTCCCAATGTACATAAAACTGTAACTACTGATTTTTTTTTTAATAGCCCCTGAAATATTGAGCGAACTAGTGAGGAGCATCAGCACAGCCAAGCCCCAAGTGAACTCAGGCACAGAATGCACACTCTCCTCTAGGCCGCCTATGAGGAAGTATCTAGCTCCTTCCCTAGGGAACAGGACTGATGCAGAGCTTCTGTTCCTGTGGGCAGTAATGTGACTGACTGTAATGAAGACCTTTTCAGCCAAGTCTGGGTTAACTTTCTATCACCAGCCATGCCCCTATCAAGGGAAGATTGGGCAAGTTGCTTAATTACTTTCTTCCACAGAATGACAACAAGCTTTCTTTCTTACATTGCTGAATGTTAATGAAATAACAAACATAGAGCATTTGGTATTTTGCCTGTT
Organism: Spermophilus citellus; assembly: GCF_964194105.1. Lineage (NCBI taxonomy): Eukaryota > Metazoa > Chordata > Mammalia > Rodentia > Sciuridae > Spermophilus > Spermophilus citellus. The sequence continues at coordinate 81,973,375 of NC_138183.1, forward strand.
CCACAGACGGGATCTATTACTGCCACTGCTGCTGTTGTTACAACTCTAAAACAAGGAGAGGCCAACACAGCTCCTTCCCAGGACTGCCCTAAATCCACTGTTTTTAGCAAAGTTTCTGAGGGGACTTACTTACTAGGTGCCAGGCATTATGCTAATAAGTGCTGGACATGAATTCTCCTTTGATCTTTATCTCTTCTGAGCCTCCCAATAACCCTATAAGGTAAGTATTAGTATTCCTATTTTACAGAAAAAAAGTGGGACTCGCCCCAGGTCACTCAGTCATGAATCAGTGGGCAGGCTTCAATTCCCATCTCTGGGAAAGCAATTCAAAACTGTGGAGAGCTGTAGGCATGTGAGCTATTTGCAATAGCCATACCCTCAACTTTACTTTCGTTACCTCTTAACCACAGAATAGAACCTTAAAAGGTCAAAATTTCTCCACACAGAGTAACTGAGGAAAAATCAATTAAAATAGATTTTCCCTTCTATGATGTCGTAAATTAAACGTAATAAATCTTCAACTATATTGATTTTCAACATTCTGCCAAAACATTCATACTTAGAAGCACTCGAGATGAACCATTTTCAATACTGAAATTCCCAAGAACGATCTGAAAGTCCCATGAATGAATGGGGCGCTGCAGTCCATTGTGTTGTTTTTCTGTACTTCATGTGGCTCACGTTAGTCTGCAGACCAACTTTCTCCAAAGAACATTTAAACATTGTGCACTCTAGTATAATTCATCAAGATTCCATATTCTATGTCACAGTGTCACAGAGACCGTCACTGTGAAGCTTATTACTGTTACTACCAGTTTCTCATGAAATCTGTTCTACTGCCATGAATACCATGTACAATAGTTTCAGAAACAGAAATAGCTCTGTCAGCATCCCATGTAATAAGGATAGTAGTTAAAAGTCCATTGGTACTTTCCATGAGACACTTGAAACTTGGGTTGGACTATCAGTTGACGAATAGGTTAACATATTTTCAAGTATGGACTCTATATATTCATTGTGCTGCATTATTTTTCAAATTAGAGGACTCTACCAGGTGGGAAAAAAAGTAGGTAATAAATGTATACTTTCCCCAAAAAGAAGCTTGTTATTTGAGGAGGAGAGTGATAAGAATTACTATAACCTGCTTTAATTAATAATTTTCCTATAAACTGTTTTGAGCCAGGCACAGTGGTGCATACCTGTAATCCCAGCAGCTTGGGAGGCTGAGGCAGGAGGATCATGAGTTCAAAGCCAGCCTCAGCAAAAGTGAGGCATTAAGCAACTCAGTGAGACCTTGTCTCTAAATAAAATACAAAATAGGGCTGATAGAGCTAGGGATGTAGCTCAGTGGTTGAGTGCCCCTGAGTTCAATCCCCAGTACCCCTCGCCCCCCACACAAAAAAACTATTATGATTCCATTCTGTACTTAAAACAGCAAAGTGATAAGAACTTGGTTGAACAGTATCTTTTATTGGGTTTGGTTAACAGGAATAATCCGTTTGTATTGAGAGGAAGGCAAATGGGTTTAATTACACAGCACTGCAACAATACAGCCCCATCTGCAATGCCCATTTATCTTTCTTATTATGATTTTTTTATTTACTGCCCTGCAGTTGAAGGTCTGTTACCTCCACCAAGTACACCCAGAGCATCTTCAGCCTATTCCACTGATGAAAGCTGGACTTCTAACCCTCTTCCACACACCCTTTGCTTTCCCCTCTCACTTCTTCACCTCATTTACAATTACCACTGCCTGGATGTTCCACAAGTACAGAAGCAGGAAGATTTCACTCTCCCCTCTAACCTCCGCAGTCAGCATAGTTTTTAGAACACGGTGTTATGTTCAATAAATAATTGTTCAATGAAAGGCTGTTTTTGTTTAGTCTCTACCTTGGCTGCCAGTTCCCAGGAGTGTGAGATGGATAAAGTTCTGGCTCTCTGGTAGGAACTATGCAAAGCGGTGGAGGAATTAATTTTATTTTATTTGGAAACCCTTCCAAACAGAAAAAAACTGATCCAACTCAAAATTTTAAAACTCAATTTAGGAAAAAATGGCCCAAGGTAATGGTAAAAAGGGAAGGAGAAAGGAAAGACTGGAAAATTATGTGCTTTTAATTCAAAATAACTGAGGTCTGGACATCACCTCTGTGTTTCACATACTATGTGAGTTTATCTCTAACATGGGGATAATACACTTAGTAGACAAGATTTTTGAAATTCAATACACTGTACATAAAACACCAGTACACTTACTGGGCCATAAAAATCACTTAATATGCTGACTTCTTTAGCTCTCCCAGGACTACTCTTTAACTTCTAACTATTCTATTTTAAAAAAACATAATAGTAGAGCTCCCAGGAAAAAGAGGAAAGTAGTGAAAACTGAGATGTATTTCAGGTGTAGTAAGAAAAAAATTCAAGACAGATATTTTAAGATAAAGACTTAGAGTAAGACATTAAGACAAAGAAATTTAAGAGTCTGAAAAATATGGAAAAATATGGGAAAGGACTGCAGTTCAAGCTCAAATTCTAAAAATGGGCATTTAAAAAATTCTGTACCAAGTCCTCCTAAAATTGTTCTTACCAAATGCTGGTTTATTCTTACCAGACACATGTGCAATATCTGCTCAGTCCTACCATGCAGGCAAATTCTAGCTTTGATGATTATTTTCTTGACAAATAATTAAATATCTAAAAGATATTTGTGAACAAGGCCTAAGATATTTTTAAATTAAACATTATGCCTCTATGAATTCAAAAATATATTGTTGGAATACTTGAGGTAAAGATTTAGGTCATAAACAAATCAGAGCTAATCTGAAAAATCTCTTCTAACCAGTTTTGAGGTTGAAATTAAATTCTACTTTTTGGGTTCTGCTATGTGGCTGGACCTAGATTATCCCAGTCAGTTTATTTTAGGCCCTGTGTGGTTTTCACAAAATGTGCATTACATTTTCAAGAAAAACACAAAGTTCGGGAATTCATTTAGTTTGTCCAAGCATGCCACACAGCACAATGAAGAGCAGAAAATCAATGATCTCTTCAAGGAAAGGTGATAGGATATTATCTCATAATTGATGGTATTTTTGAAATGTATTCATCAATCAGCCCTTGATGGAGACAGAAGCTCTGAGAGAGACCTTCCTTGAAACAGAGTGCACAGCTTTATAAAGAAGACATGAACCTGCTTACAGAAACAACAGTGCTTCACACCAGCTTGGGAGCAAGCCCTTGAAGTACCTGGCCTCAGTTTCCTCTGCTGTAAAATTGGAAAGAGTTCAGAAAGATATCCTGGCTGAACCTTTAGCACTTAGGTATTTACAACAATTTTTAAGAGTTCCACTGAACTCCAAATGGAAGAATTTATTCCTTTTCTCACACAGTTTAGAAGACTGTCTATAAGTCTAGATATTTTGCTGGAACATACTTTCATTTTAGAAAGCCTAACTTTATTAATTTCACATGGTACCCCAACATTTTATTTATCTGTATGCAAAAAGAACTGCCATTCATCATGGAGGGTATTTTATTTCTTTTAGGTACTAATTCATTTTCTATGTTTACCTGTGCTAAGGGTGTGCATGGGAGTGTGTTTTACATTTTTCGATGCATGGAAAGTACATGTTTCCAAGGATCTATCCCTGCATTACAGGCTTGTGGCTGAGTAGAATGCTTTTAGAAGAGCACAATCAAGGTAGAAATGAGCGCTAAATCCATTCTGGGACTGTGCTTACACATATGCAACAATACCTCAAAGGCCAGGAAAGTCACCTTTAAATCCTGCATCATAACATGTTCCTGCCTAAGGGCTTTGTTTCTGGTAAATCCCTGCCAGGTTAACCATATAGGTCAGCATGCTTTCTCCCTCTTCCTCCTTCCCCTCCTGGAGATCTTGGCCCAAATGCTAATGTCTTGGTGAGGCCAACAACTTCACTTTGGACCACATGTCTTATCCCCCTTACACTACTATCTATTTTGTTCCCACAACATGGATCATTTTCTAATGTATATGTACATTATTGGGTTGATTATTTATTGTCTGCACTCTCCCTCACTATGCACATGTCTACAAAAATACACATAAAACAGGAAGCAGCACAAGGTAGGAATTACTGTTCAAATTCTGACATATCCCAAGCACTCACACCCATGTCTAGAATGTAGCAGGGCTCAAAAGCTCTGTACTGAACATGAAAAGCACTGCCATGGCCGATTTTAACAGATGGAAACGGCTGGCTGATCCTTTCTATCACAGCCTGGATGCTGCCCAATTATTGTCTCTCACTTGAGTCTTCTGGATATCAATCAAAGGTGCACTGAAGAGTCACGCTCTGAAAACTGCAGAGAATTCTTTTAAAGAGTATGGTGGGTTTATTGCCATGTCTTTACACAGAGTATTATGAAAAACAGATCTTGCTAAGATGTGAATTGATTTGAGATTCTTTTCTCTTTCTCTAGATGTAGAAAATATGATACACAAAATAAGAAAGGAGAATTGTTCCAGATCTTATATTTAAATGGTCTGAACTGAACCCAGAAACCTAAAAAAAAAAATAAACCATCCTCAAGGGCAGTTAGAACAAAGCTTTTGACCCAGCAAATGACACTTTTAAGAATTTATTTAAATTTGGTAACAGCTTCAATCAAGCAAATGCACAGGTTTTCAAGAATTCACCACAGTACTACTGGTAAACAAGCAGAAACAATCTAAATGTCCAACAACCTGGGTGGATCATACAAACTGTTTATAGCCACACCATGGGCAAGTCTATAGCCACCAACATGGAATTAAGGAAAATCGCCAAATGACACAATTAGGTACTCACTCTGAGGTTTGTGAACATGATCCACTGAGTCAGTTTTTGGTGAAGAGAGAAAAAGTGCAGGCAGAAAGACTGAAAAACGAGTATTTTATATGAATTCATGATAAGCCTATCAGTAAGTGACAGATGATAGAAATTTTTCTTTTTCTTTCTTTCTTTCTTTCTTTCTTTTTTTTTTTTTTTTTTTTTTGCATGTGATGGTGTGTTTTTAATAAGCGTGAGGACAAAGGCCATTCCACAGGAGATGATGAAGTATCCAGGGGGTTAAGACAGTCCCCACCCTCGGTTGGCCAGGTCCTGACTTCTAGTGATCTCTATGAGGTTTCTAAACCACCTGACACTGCCGTCTATGCAGATTGGTGTGCTGTTCATGGCCATGTGTGTAGCTGGACCGGACTCACTGGACATCATGGTCATCAAAGAGATCTTCAAAATCATTAAAGAAGTCTGCATGGACTGCTTTCTCATTGGCTGCCAAGTCCATCAGGAGTCCAGTGCTGCCTCCTGCCTCGTCCAGGTCCACGTAGGGACCGGCGCCCTCGGGGAACATCTCATCCACTGCCGGCTTCATCTCAGGCCGTCGCGCTCTAGAAATTTTTCTTATTTATCTGTATTTTCTAATTTATTTTTGTAATAGAGAAAAACAGTTCTCAAAGTGCCTTCATGGAGATGAGATACACAGAACCAGATACTGATTTAGAGTGAAACTGAGCATTGAATTCATTAACAATTTCCATACCAGTAAGCCTACTATTCTTCACATACACATGTATCAAAGGCATGTTTAACAGAATTAGTACCCTTCTGGGGGAAAAAAATTCGAATTCTTGAATCAAAAGCCAAACATTTCAACTCATACCTTATGAACCCAAGAAACCATTTTATAAGACAGCAGGACTGATTAGTAAAATAAATTAAGATGTTTAAGTGACTGGGAAAACAGAAGCCAGAAATATAAGCAGGGACATGTTTTTCCGATCTGAAGTCCATCTGTCAACTGAAATACAATTACTATCCCATCTACCCCTCTCTCACTGTACACAACCCAGTCTTTACCCTGACTTCACAATGTGCATCTGCCACTGGTTAGGGAAGTGACATCATGCTATACACAGGAGTCTAGGGATGGTTTCAGCAGCATCAGAAAGACCCAGATGCCTCATTCACTTGAATTCTCATTCTCTGGTTCAGAGAGAAGAAACAAAGAATAGAGCACAGTGCTTTTCTAGGTAAGCTGAGGGATAGTGGTTGTTGAAGAAGGGAGGGAGAGTGGGAGGGAGGGAGGAAGGGAGGAAGGGAGGAAGGGAGGAAGGGAGGAAGGGAGGAAGGAAGGAAGGAAGGAAGGAAGGAAGGAAGGAAGGAAGGAAGGCAGGCAGGCAGGAAGGCTAATTCTGCTCACAACTTGGGTGTTAATATCCCTGCTTCTGCAGTGAGTCTCTGAACCACTTGGGAAACAAGGAAGTAACAGTCTTTTGTCTCTGCTTCCTCCCCTAATCAACCACAAACTGTCTAGTTCCTGTTCTCTGCACATCCCCCTCAGAAGCAGTTACATCAACATATTTACAGAAGTTAACAGTAAAATAAATTATTAAGATATTATCAAGATGTTGTTATTCAAAGTAATAAATCAAGATGTTATAGTCAGAGTAGGATTTGAGTTCTTAATAATTTGCAATGCAGAAACTACCAAACTTGTTGAACACTGCCATAGGTTCTCAAATTCTTCTCAAATTATGGTATTTCAGGAAAATGGGTTTAACTGAAGAGAAGAAGTCTTTGATCTAACAATACACTTTCAAAGCAGATGTGGACTCCATTCTACAGATAAAAATCTCTGAATGAATGGTTGCTCTGGGTGAGAAGTAAACCATGCAGCAACTGCCAATGGGAACCAGGTCCAAGAATATTCTCAGAGCTACAGCATTTCTGTATTTCTGTAGCTTCGGAAACACCCTCAGGGTTGGAACTAGGAGGGGGAAAAAAGGAAGAAAAAAAATCCCTCTGTTAAGTTGTGTAGATGACTCCTCTAACACTTGCTTCTGGCAAGTCCCCATGGGGGTGTGAAGCCTTATCTCATCCAATCTGCCTTCACGCCAGCTGCCTCTGGGACTGCTCTGTACCAGCTGCCTCTCATCAGTCTGCTGGCCATTTTGTCCAACATATCTATTCTGCTGCATTTCAGAGGAAGAGAAAAGGCAAGTGATTAGGAAACCAAAAGTGGGTTTATTTCAAGAGGAAAAACATTTTACAGCATGAAATAATACAATAAATGATGCAAACTGCCACAAAAGCAAAACTTTCCATTATAATCTGAAAGGAGTTAGGAACTTGAGTTCTTCCTGGCCCCAAAGATCAGAGAGGTCTGCAAAACAGGTTCTCCACTCCACCCACCCAAACCAAGGCTAAAAGCTCCAGCCATCAACTGGAGGATGTCTTAAGGAAGTTCGTACTTTGAGGATGTAACTCCAGTGCAGAGTGCTTACCTGGCAGAAGCAAGACCCTGGGTTCTATCCTCAGAGCCAAAAATTTAAATAAATACATAAATAAATAAATAAAGGAAGCACATCCTTTCTTAAGGAGGATAGGTTGCAGCTGATGACTTAAGATATGAACATTTCAATCCCAGTACATTCTTAATTTCTGTCAGCATCCCCTGAACTGTAAATGTGTTTTACTATGAAGGGCTTCTGTCATTGAGGACACTGTTAGTTAAGAAAGGGGTCCAAAATCAGTAATCTCTACCAGAGATCCTGGTTCCAAGAGGGACATTTTGAGGAGGGCATGCTATTCTGTTGTTTGGGGCTTGGTATCACAGTTTAGTTCTTAAATGAATGATGACTATGAAGATTCCTCAAAATGAAAGTCAAAAATGTTCACTGCCTTATAACACTGACTACAGTTTATGCTCTATCTTTGGTTCTGTTTTCCTTAAGGCCAAAAGTTTGCATTTCATTTCTGTTCTCTATACTGTTCAGAGAGGAAAAATCACATCAGCTGCTTCCAGGAAAAAGAGAAAGTTTTTTTAAAGGGAGGAATTCAATAAACCCTTCTGTTAAGATTTCTTATACTTGTCACCCCTCTGGAGGATCTGCACTCTAATATCACACTAAGGCAAAGCCTTTCTCTGGGGAGTGACAGTGTTTTACAATCAGAGCATTCATTTACAAAAATGATAGGCTGTGCCCAACAATGAAAGACAAAAGCAACATTTTAAAAACTCCAATTTCTAAGATTTGGCCCTTTAATTGCCTGTATTTTTGCCTTCTGAAGCTAGCTGCACTGCTAGGAGGAGCTGCTTAGTGCAGTGGCTCTTAAATTGGAGCTTGCATTAACATCAGCTGAAGGGCCTGACTCCTGAGCCACACTCCCCAGTGTTCTAGTCCATGAGTCTGGGTGGGTGCCCAGAGAACTGCTTTTCTACTAGTTCCTGAGCAATGCTGACATTGCTTGGTCCTAGGACCATAACTTGAGAACCACTACTCCAGTGCAGTTTAAAAACTCTGGGTCCATCTAATTTACCCATATGCCATCAAAGTGATCCTGGCAAGAAGCAACTCAAGGACCTCTTCCTTATCTGCTTCAAAATGTAGCCAGTGAATAACTTCCAGTCCCTAACATCAGGGCAAAACGTCATTATTGTCTACTCCTGTCTTCTTCCATGAAACCTCTAATCCAGAAGCACAGATGTTTTGGAGGCAGCTGCAAATCAAAATCACAAAAACTATTAGGAAAATTATATCTCTCCCATTTCTTCTTCTTTTTCCCCAACCAGGGTTTCAAAAGCTGGGATCCCTCAGGAGCATAAGAGAGTGAAAGCTTTTTAAGAGGCAGATTTTGATTCAAACCATTCCCTATCATTTACCAGTGATTGGCTCTTGCACAAGTTTATAACCTGTAAGCCTCAATTTCCTTATCTGTGAAACTGAAAGAGTAATATTTCATCACAGGACTTTGTATATTAAGTGCCTAGTCCATCACCTGGCACACAGCAAGCCCTCAATAAAAACAGCAGTCATTTAACTTTTCCTTTTTCTTTTCTTTGGAAGCAGCAGGCATAGGGAGAAAAAACACTGATAAGAGATAGTCAGGGAATGAAACTCCACTCTATCATTCATTAGATTTGTGATCTTTGTGCGAATGTCCAATTTATCAAAGGTTTACATGTAAAATGAAGAAAATAATTGTAACTACTTGTTGGGTTTCTAAAGATTACATAAAATCACATAGATTCCTGGTCTGTTTCAAGCTGTCCAAAATCAGGGATTATTTATTAGCATTATGATAATAAGAGAGTTGGGGTGAATTTTAGAGGTATTTTGGTCCGATTTGAGAGCTCAAGGGAACAAAGAGATATGGCCAGGTTCTTGGCTTTTTTCTGAATCTCTTAGGGCCCCTATGCACCAGCACTTTGAGAAGTGCAAACTCTACACTGCTCAGGCATCAGCCTGGTCACAGGGCCAGGTGCCAAGACTAGCCAGGTACACATAAAGATAAAAATGAGGATGAAGACAAAACCCCAGGAAAAAAGAGAATTCTGCCAGAGATTAAAGTGTGCATCTAGCAGGTTTTAATAAACCATTTTCTACTTGTTGCAGGAGTGTGAAGAGAACCAAGTAAGCAAACAAAAGCCAACCAGGCCTCTCCTGTCTGGCACAACTCTTCTAGGAGTTAAGTTTAGCTCACAAAGGGAAAGGAGGCACGTGAAAGCATAAACTCTTTTTTTTTAATTTTTATTTTTTACTATTCCAGAAGCTATACATTCGACATTTATAGCCCAGAAAGGGTATACTTGGCCTTCTGGATTTTAAAAAGACTATTTCCTAAATCCAAATGTTACCATCTCAATAGAGGAGGGAAAAGAAAAGCCCCTTTTCAAGTTCACTAAAGTCACACTTGATTCTGGACAGATTACACTTGCCTAAAAATGTTTTCTAAAATGAAATACGGAAAAGAGAACTAAAAAGCAAAAAGAAAAAGGAAGAGAACAAAAAAAGAAAAAGTGTTATTTCCTCACCTTGACAATGTTTCTTCTGTTGAAAGTAGATTCAATTTCAATAAATACTGATATGTAAAGAACATAAAAATCTTACTTTAAAGGTTTAAACTTTTTTTTGGCACTGGGATTAAACCCAGTGGCACTTAACCACTGAACAACATCCCAGCCCTTTTTTGTATTTTATTTAGAGACAGGGTCTTGCTGAGTTACTTAGGGCCTCAATAATTTGCTGAGGCTGATCTTGAACTCACAATTCTCCTGCCTCAGCCTCCCAAGCTGCTGGGATTACAGGTGTGTTTCACCAGGTCTGACAAGGTTCAAACTTTTAATATAATTTAGTAACCTACTCAAATGCTCTAAAATACTATCTCCAGCATTTAAAAAGAAATTCAGTGTCATTTTTTATTTGTAAAATTAAATAAATCTGGAGAAACCCATCAGAAAGTATTTTTATACAACTTTTTTTAAAAATATATTTTAGTGGTAACTATGCTCTTTGAGAAAAAAAACAAAGGGGTGTTACTGGTTAATCTCTAATATTTTAACCATTTTCCTCAAAAAGTGGGAGTATTATGAGTTGGTAAAGTTTAGAAGAATGCCCCATACTTTGAATTCTTTTTTAAAAATGGATTCTACTAACTTAAAACAAAGGGATCTGGTTAACAAGAGAGATTAGGGTTGGTGGGATGTTCAAATTTCTATCACCTGGGAATAGGATGTTTATAAGACAAATAAAAGAATAAATGATGTAAAATAAACATAATTGTGAACTGAATTTTATCTGTACCTGAATAATCACCATGGGTTGGTAGGACATTCAAATTTTTATCACCTGGGAATAGAATGTTTACAAGACAAATAAAAGAATAAATGATGTAAAATAAACATGATTGTGAACTGAATTTTATCTGTACCTGAATAATCACCACAAAGAAAATGCTGCAGAGAAGACACTGAACTGTGGACCTTTTATCTACCTGACCCAAGCCATGGATAAAGCTTACCACATCAGCCACCACCACCATCACCCCCCCAAAAAAAAATGGTGCTTGGAGAAGTTGAATGAGGTTCTCCATGTTTGGGAAACAGTTTTGAGCTTGCTTTGACTGACAATATAAACAAATAAATGAATCATGATTTATAAACACTGGCAGATCTGCTCAGTATTACTAAAATCTGAAGATACATAATCTAAATTTCTAGGTAAAGACATTGAAGCAACTTTGCCTGTTTGCTCAGTCTACAATTGAAAAAAAAAATTTTTTTAAATAAAAAAATAACATTTCTCAGTGATGTGCCCTAGACTATTAGGCTTGCAATTAGACTGCTTATTTGTTTGCTTTGCTCTCTAAATTTATATTTGTCCCAAAATGAACAAGAAAAGTTTTGCAGCTCTGTATGTGGTTTTGTGCCCAAGGACACTGGTAAGGAACACTAACTAAAATTGAGTGGTTTTTGCTGGAATGCACTGTTAGTCTGCTTCAAACTGCCACAGCCAGAGATTCAGAAAATATTAATCTTATAATCCTCCCAGTTAAAGTAAAAGGTTCACATTGTTATTCTCTGTATTATCTATTCTTAGTAATATATAATACTAAATAGAGTATAAACAATGATTACAAGTTATAATATACTAATGCATAGTTATTACTATAATAGCAATACATGTTATGCTAAATAGCATTTATATTATATAAATGATATTACTTATAACATTTATATAAATACATGACATGTTATATAGCACTTATAAATCTATAAAATATACATATCTACTTAACATTATTCTACAATTCCTATGATGTACTCTTTTGATATTATTCTGTAGCATGATTATTTTTACTGTGATACTTTTTATTTTTTTTTTTTTAGTTTTAGATGTACATAATACCTTCATTTTTTTTTGTTGTTTATTTTTACCTGGTGCTGAGGATCGAACCCAGTGCCTCACACATGCAAAACAAGTGCTCCTCCACTGAGCTACAACCTTTGTTATACTTTTATCAAATTTTATCATTTCATCCACATACTCTTCCTAAGCATTTAGTTAAATGCACCAAGTATTGGCTCATGTAATAATCCTATTTCTGAGCAACTGTCCTCTATTGGTAGCTCTGACAGTGTGATCCATTTGTCAACAGGGATTTCTAAGACCTTAGAGGGTTCAGGTGGTCTCATTAACGTTACATGAACACTATGATGTGCTATGCCTTTACTGCTTGTTTTTCTCATGACCCACACAACCCTCCGTATCCCTGTCAAATCCCTATGAAACATGGGATTGGGATTAGAACAGAATTTGCCAATTTACTCAAGCCATCCAACCTTACATAAGCTGTGCCTACAGAGCCACACACTATGTGCTGGTACCATTATTCCAATGACTCATGGAATATATGTGCCTATATATGTTTGTTTTGATGGAGTGGTAATTTTAATTTCTAATATGGCAAATACTAATAGATATAGCCCATATGAACAAAAGCCTATATTGGGATCCATATGGATCCCACTCATAGTATAAAGAGGTGATAAGATTTAAAAGGTTAGGAATCCCCATTTCTAGAATGCAGACAATATTCCTCCTGCTACTAAACTCTGTATACTCAGAATACTAATTCTTAGGTAACTTTTGAAACTCGATCTTCAAAGTTAATATTACCAGAGAAAACTCTAGAAAGAGTAGAGCAAGAATAGCTCAGTTTGACAGCTTCATTTGGTGGGGGGTTGGGAGGGACAGGGGTGAAGGCAACAAGGAATAAGGTAGTCAAGAGTGAAAACATTTTAAATGTTTATTCCACGTAACAACCCCCTAATGCCTCAGTACAAAGTGAATCTCTATAATTTAAACATAAAAATACTTATTAGGGGTTATCCTGTGGTTGGGGTTTTGCTTGCCTTTAAAAAAAAAGAAGGGGAAAAAAAGAGTACTCTGAATCCGAAGAATCCATACTAAGTCTGTTGATTCTGTTATGTGGGGCGCTGAGAAGAATGGGAGCTTTTGGAAAGAAGTTTTTGGCTGGGTTTACGAGAAAGATGAGGACAACAATCATTCCAGTAAATCAGAGCAGCAAAGTGGAAATGTCTAGATTATTCACTAACAATTAGCCAGCAAATCCCTTAGGTGTCTAATGCAGCAAATACTAAAGCCATTTGCTCCCTGGGAGTAGAAAACAGGGGAGTACATTGAGGAGATTTCATTCTCAGCATTAAGTACAGAAACTAAAAAAAAAAAAAAAAAAAAAAAAATTTGCATTCTTCTCATAAGCCTGGACTCCCTTTGTCATTCTACATTCTTTATGCCCAGTTTCCTTGGAAGCACCATATATAATTTTTTAAGTGCACATCAAACAATGTCTGATTCCTTCCACAGTACTAAGTTGACAAGCGACTGAATTAAACATTTCAAAAAATTCCTTAATCCTGTCTAGTCTTTTAGAAGGATGTTTTTCAGCATTGATCTATGGCTAGCATCTTGCCTTTTTCTGTAAATGTGGTATTCCAGGTGTGTTCAGAATATTCTCAAAGAGGGATCATTACTCTGGGATTTACTGACACAGTGCTGATCCTGCCAGATCCCGTGCAACACTGTAGATTTGTTTCCAATTTGCTGTTGATGTTATGCCCTTGATATTAGACAGAAATGCTTCCTTCTTTTCCTCTTCCCTTTATTAGCATAGTCTCTAATGAGTCCATATTAAATTAGTTTGCTTTACTCCATCAGAAAAAATTTTATATCTAACCCAAAGTGATGGTTCTTCTAAACCTATTCTTTTTATTATTTTTCCCCAAGACTCTTAAGTCATCATAGCTTAGAATTTTTAGTGAATTGACATTTTATCCTGTTTAAAGGTTTTGCCCTAATCAATATAATAATTTTCCAGTTATGGCATCTTTCTGTCAAAGTTAATTTGTATTAAATTTATATGCAGAAATTCTAAAACATACCAAATTATACATACTGAACTAAAAACAAACAAAGCTACAAATTAGATGTACCTTTCATCTACTTGTTTTCATAATACATAAAAATGAATCCTCCAAATACAAGTTTTTCACTTTATTCTAGTTTTATATTACAATTTTATTTAAAACATTGAAATTTTGAAAGCATTCATCTTAATGCTAATCTATCTTAATTCTATGCCTATTTGCATACATTTTGTGCTGGTAATTTGGTGAAGCAAATTATCCTACTCCTTGTACAACCCTCTGTATCCCTATTAGATCCCTAAGAAACATGAGACTATGACTAAGATTTTGCCAATTTACTCAAGCCATCCAACCTTATGTAAGCTGTGCCTAGGAAAGCTTCTGTAGCAGTAATTTCCTAATTTATCTTATTTTTCTTGAAAATTGAGGGAACAAACAAAAAATAAGATTTAGATATATTATAAAACAGTATTTTTCTAGTAATAAAAATTCCGCCAAAAATACATTGAGAAGACGTGATCAGGATGCTCATTCAGTTTTCAGAAGAGCCATCATCATGCTAGACTCATTTGCCCAGAGACTGGTCAGCTGGAAAATCTTGGTATATCTCATTCAAAAGTCATGATACAGAGCTGGGGCTGTAGCTCAGTGGTAGAGCACTTGCCTAGCACAGGTGAGGCACTGGGTTAGATCCTCAGCACCACATAAAAAATAAATAAAATAAACTTATAATAGCATAATGTCCAAAGATTAAAATGCACTTAAGTCAGCATTTTGGCAAAAAATGAGCAGTTTTAGTTTACTTTTGATTTCTTTACTGTAACCATTTTACCATTTATTTATCCTCATACATATTCTCAACTAAATTACTCTTATCTTCCTTATTCTCACTGGCTAACCTCATCACAGGCTTATCTCTCTACATACCTTGATATATTTTATAGAGCAGTTCTTATCTTTTCTCTGTCAGTTTAGTTTCTGTATGTATTTGTCGATTCTTTACCAAACAGTTTGTAGAGGGCAAGGGTAGAAGACAGGGAAATGATGATTTTAAAGTTTGAATTTTAAAAATGTAACATTTATTCACTTTACCTCAACATACATATTTGAAAGAAAATTCAGAGATTTAAGTTCATTTTACAACTCTTAAGACATTGCCATTGCTCTGCCTTTATGTGAGTATGAATATATTTTATGAATGTCAATTGTAAGCTTTCCTTTACCAACATTCCAACACTCCTGCCATGAGACCCGCTCACTGAATCCCAAGTATAGGAAAAAAGGAGCACTGTTCTTCTGGTGCTTGTCCTCCTAGATGCTTGAGGTCAGAACTGTGAGAAGCACACTGGTTCCTGTAACTGAAGTCTCCAGGCCAGTCCTGCAGAACTCACTAATATGTACAGCACTGTTCACTCTTCTAATATGATTTGGTTAGAGCACATTTCAAAATTCCCTTCCTTTCATTGCTCGGCTTTTTCTTCCCCCTCCCTTTCACATTTTAGACTCAGCAACTGATCCTTGCGGACAAAGCCCTTTGAAGGAGAGCTTTGAAGACAGGTCATTGCCCTCGGCATGAAACAAGATGAGAAATAAGCCTTTAATTACTATTTTCACCAAATCCTGCCTTTTTTCAGAAGCCAAGATTTTATATCCAGAAAGCCCTCCCTGCTTTTTTTGCTTCCTTATAGGTCTTGACTCCAAGTTATGTTATTATTTAAAGATGTACTAGATTCTAGTTTCAAGTGTCCTTCCTTGGCATCTGGGGAATCTTGCATTCAGCCTTGTAAATGGATTTCAAGTCCAGAAAGCTCTCTAGAATGTTAACTGTGATGTTCACGGCCTTGGTCCAAACTTCAACCATAAGGTTGGTCAATACCACCTCTCTCTTCCTGCTCTTCTTCAGCTCTTCAACAATTACCTGTACCTTACACCACACCATATGCCACGGAAGTGCATTCAAGTAGCTTCATGCCTCTTCCCATATGCAACAAACTGATCTTCAAATACAAAATAAAAAGGATATGGGCTTAGACTTCTCCTAGGTTCAATGCTGGTTTGTATCATGTCCACAATGGTTTCTTCCAAGTCAATGCCCAGGGTAATATACAGTGTTCAGAGTAATAGAATGTTCTACCTCACAAGAATGAATTTCAGAGATGTAAGTTCCTTGGCGTTGCAAAGGGTGACTTTTTTTTAAAACAGTCATGAGCAGTGTTTTGTTAAAAACCAAAGCTGAGAAACATTATTGAATATCACAGGATCTCAATTGTATTCTCTGGCATTATTGATGTGGAAATCAAACATGGTAGCCATTCTTACTAAGACAATGCTTCATTTATGGGACACAGACAAGAATCTATGAGACTGAATGATCCTTTTTGGACAACAGTTAATACAGATTACTAAAGAGAAAAAAAATGAGCCATCTCATCATGTTTATAAAGGAATAAGACCTCAAAGTTTTTCTTAACTTAGTAAAATTAAGAAAAAAAAAATGTATAGGATATAGGTATATATGAATACCTCATACAAGAGAACAACATTAAAATGCTGAAGGGTTTGATTCCTAATTATATGAGGGTAAAATTCTCACTGTATGGATAACCTACTAAGCTTGGAAATCTCAGTCTGTTCTAGCTGGGTCATACATACAAGCTAGATTAGGAGTTAAGAGGTAAACAAGTAGGCCATGTAAATTCTTAAACCCCCACCTTTAAGTAAATGTGTGGGGTCTTGTCTATTGTGTGCCTTAAGAAGAATTTGAGAGAATCTCTCCTATTAGACTGCTCCACCTATCTTGGCATCCATCATGAAGTCTTCTCCCCCCACAGTGGCCTGGGTCTTGTCTGCCACCTTCTCCTCCCTGACTCACCTCAGCACACTGGACTAAACTCTTGATCATGAGATGCATATCAGGTGCTGCATGAGGGCTGCCCAACTTTCCTGATTCTCACAACAGCCCTACAAGGAGGCACCATGTTCCTCATTTTAGATCTGAGGAAGACGTGGTCTAAAGAAATGATGTGGCAAACAGGTAGCAAATTCCAATCCAGGCACAGCCAGTTTCTAAACCCTTGTTCTTTCTAGAAGGTGATGCCATTCATGCCTGCTAATTCTCTGTGCTTTTTCATACAGAGAAGGCTGCTGCTATATTCATAAAATATAATTAAAATTTAAAAGAATTCATTTAAAAACAAATAGGAAGAAGTCCTAGGAACATTGATTTTATAGAACAATTTTGAATGGACCCAAGAGTTTGTGATATGACAGTGGGAGTAAATAACAATTATTGTTTTTATTGATCATATACGTATTATTTTCCAGAAATGTTTTTATTCACATAATGAACTTAAGAAGAATGTCAATTTTACCTCAGTACAGTAGGAATTTTTGTTTTGTTTTGGTGCTAGGGACTGAACCCTGGGCCTCATGAATAAAAGTGCACACTACCACTGAGGTATACTATAACCCCAGTAAAGTAGGTTTTTAAAAAACTAAAGTAACAGACAACAAAGGAGGAGGAGAAAGAGGACAAGTGGGGGAGGAAGAAGGAAGGAAAGGGGAAAGAAAGGAAGAGGAGAAAGAAGAAGAAAGGTAACAAATATTTATTACTCTGTGCAGGACACTCTGGTAATGGTTTCCCATGCACCATTTCATTTGATCTTCATCTTGTCAGTGAGTTATTTATCACCATCTTTACCCTTCAGCACAAAAGTAGAGCACAGAGAATGTAACTGATTGGCCCAAGAACATGGCTAGTAAGCAGTGGCACTGATATCCATATCCTGGTGATGGGAAATTTGCCTATGTTATTAACCACTGCCAGATCCTGCCCTCCCTGACATTCTGGGAGCCAACTGGTTACATGGAAATTAAAGGAGGTTTCAGTGGTGAAAAGGGAAGTGAAGATGCTCCCCAAAGAACCTTCCTTTGGTCTGCAGGGTCTGAGGTCCTCCAAAAGAAGGTTCAAAAAAAGGACTTATAACAGTTCAGCACAGCCTGCTGGTGGAGAAAAGCTCTTGAAGCCCTCCTCCCTTCCTCCCCAAGAAAGATGACAAGGAAAAAAATAGGACTGGTCAAAGAGCAGAAACTGGGAAAACTGAGGAGGGAGAATGGCAAGTTCAAGGCCAGAAAAAATCCTAACTTTGTGCATTTAGTTATAGACTGGGAAAAGGCATGCAGGATAGAAACCTGCTCACAGCTTTTATATACAAATCGTTTTTGGAGGGACGGTACTAGAATTTATATAGTTAATACACTGTCCCCCAACTTAAAAAGCATACATAACCAAAGAGGTTGAACTAGAATCCTTGAAAATTACAAATTAAATTAAAAGCTATTTCCTTCTAAAGAATGCAGAACTTGGGGCTTGGAGTTGTGGCTCAGTGGTAGAGCACTTGCCTAGCATGTGTGAGGCACTGGGTTCGATCCTCAGCACCACATAAAAATAAACAAAATAAAGGCATCATGCCCATCTACAACTAAAAATTTTAAAAAAAAGAATGCAAAACTTGGTCATTTTTAAGTACTCACTATGAAAAACTTCAAATATACACAGAAGTTTGGAAAATGGCAAAATAAATCACAATCATTAAGATTTTATCATACCATACTATTTGCTTCCCTCATTCTACCCTTTTCGATAATTTTATTTTTTCTCTAAAATCCCATTTGTCCTATCCTTTATCTTAAACTGCTTTAATATGCATCTCTAAAATTTTCAGACATTTTCTTATACAACAATGTTATTGTCAGGACAAGTAAACCAAGAATAACTTCTTAGTATTATGCCTGGAACACATTCAAATTCACTGATTATCTAAAAAATTATATATATTTTTTTTTACTTGTTTGTTATTGCTGTTGATCAAATCAGGATCCAAACAAGGCATATACATTGCATTTCATCTCTAAACTTTTAATCTGAAACAGCCCCTCCTGAACTTCCAAGACACTAGTTCAACTACACAAACCATTTTTATTCACTCCATACCCCCAGTTACTTAATGCACATCAAAACATAGTGGATCTGACTGATACGTTCCAGCCTCAGAGTAAGTTTTCCAATTCCCTTACTTTTTGTCTTCAAAAAGGAAAACAACAACATATGACACATCATGGGGGCAGCTGTGTTTTGTCTTCCAGAAGTTATCTACATTACTAAGGACTAAACATGCCTGTTATTACAATGATACTTAATTACAACGGGAAGCACACTGAAGTCTTATTTGAAAGACTGGTAGGAACCCAGCCAACCCCACTGTGCCCCATTACAAAGGAGGCACCAGTGCCAAACCTGGGTAATTCTCTCCAGAACAGAGCTGCCCATTGTTAATTATGGAGTTTAGGGAATTAGTAGGCTAACAGACGACAGTGATGCAGGAGAAAATCAGTTTGCTGGATCACAGAATGTGCCCAGCTCATTTTCTTTCTCAGGGGTTTTTTAATTATTTATGATGAAGCTCCATTGCATGTTTTATAATAATAATGAAGTCTCAGTAACATGAAACCTTACTGCAGCAGGGCACAGCTATTAAATCTTTACTGAGAGCAGGAGGAGGCAGCCAGCAAGACCGTCAGGTCTGTAGATTAAAAAGTTTGAGAGTTGGCCAACTCCAAACAGCAAATTCAATTTTGTCAGTGAAGCCACCAGCACCCAAATGACTCTGCAATGGCCATTATACTTTCATGAGAAACAAGTCTTCTAGGTCTGCCCACAGTCGGCTTGCTCTTAGATGCTGAGCTTGTGCCCAGCAAAGCTTCGTGAGGTATGTTCCTGAGAGTCTCATTAAAATCATCTCTTTTTACTCTCTTCGGTTTGTTTGTTTGTTTTCTCTGTGAACTGGAACACCATAAAAGGGATTTGTGAGTGAAGTAAGGACAATCAGGATCTGGGCAGCTACTACCACACCGTCCAGGATGACCAGGGCCATAATGTGAGGCTGAGGGATGTTGAGGCCTACTCTGCCCACTCCCTGTGACTCCCATTATTCATTCAAACCCGTTAGCTCCATTTCAGAAATCACCATCATTAAAATAATACTCATAAACAATTTAAAAGACTTTATCTTTAAAAATAAAATCCAAGAGAGCCCTCATTTAGAATAAAGAAAGCAAATATAAGAAGGGCCAAGAAGGTAGGATGAGAAAAATTATTTAAAATTATCACATCCCCTTAGTATATGTAAGAGTAGCCTCTTTAGAGGCCACTCTTGAATACCTGGAGGCCAGCTGTTCTGGATAGTCCAGGCCATTCTCCCTCTCTCAATCTGAAGTCAGTGCCTCACAGGCTGTACATTACTGTTGCTTAAAACTAACAAAAGGCACAATTCATGCCAAACTCACTAGCATTCCTTTTCGGTAACTTATAGATTCCTGTGGGACAGTAACCGTGCTTAAATCAGCCCAGAGCTTTGCACACAGTAGGTCTTCAATAAATAATATTTTTAACAACAAAAACAACAAAAAAAGTGCAAAGAGGCCTCCCTGCTTATGCCCCATCAGGCTATTTCCTATCATTTTGCCTCTGGCAGCACTTACCATACTATATTATCAACTGCCCATGTCCTTAACTGTGAGCCCCGCTGGCAGTTTAGTATCTCAAGAGCAGCTCATTTCTTACTTATATATATTTCTTATTTATATAAGCTTCGCCCAATCCTTTGAACATAGGTACCCACTAAATAACTCTGAATGGACAGAGGGGTGTATGAGGAAGGCAGAAAATGAATTGTAAAGCATAAAAAAGCTAGAGTAACTATATAATACACAAAAGTTTCCAACTTGTTTTTTAAAAGCCATAATAAATTTTCATGCATGACTTTCCAGATTAGTACATATAGTTCTACTTTATTGTTTACTTCAATTGCACAGAATCCTAGAGTGGCTAAAACATAATTTAACTATTTCCCTATGGAGAGATATTTGAGTCATTTCCAAGTTTTCACTATTATAAACAATGCTATTTCAAACCTCATTCACTATTTGTGTATACCTCTGTACATGTTTGTGTTATGTAGTCCTTGCTTTTTATCAAGTACTATACTAGATCCTGAACATATAATGGTGCAGATATTATCATTCTGCTTGATCAGAGGGATAGGTATTATTCAAAAAATCACATTAGCATATATAATCACAAAAAGGGATAAATGACTAGTAAGAAAGGAACAGGATCATAAGGAAACATCTCAAAAGAATCTGAAAGTATGGGGAGGTGGGAGGCACATGCAAAGGCCAGTACAAAGCAAACATGGCAGAAGCACAGAAGCTAAAGACCAACTGGCAGGACCTCAGAAACATTGGTGGAGATGGTTCTCTGCACCCTTGTATGAGAGTTTCAGCCACACATTTACCTAATAAATATGTATCAAGCACATATTATATGCACGCGACCATGGTAGGTGCTACCAATTCAGCAAGAACAAAGAGATAGCCTCTACCGTCTCGAAATTCTCATGCTGTTACAGCAACTTCCACAGAATAGAACTGCTAGCTGGATGGAGATACATATTTTAAATTTTGTTATGTGCTGCCATGCTGCCTACTTTAGGATGTTCAGCCCTGCCAGGTCCCTTTCTTTCACAGGGTTAGCAAACTCCTCAAACTATTTCTTGGGTCTGGGGATGGGATATACTCCAGTGGTACAGTGCTTGCCAAGTAAGCACAAGGTCCTGGGTTCACTCCCCAGTACTGGGAGAAAAACAAATGACTTCTTGACTGAATCAGAGTTCTCTGTTTGGGCAAAGTTCTTTACTAAGTCAATCAGTGATCCTGGAGTCTCGGAGGATTCCAAGGCTGCTGTGCTGTGGTGGGCCACAGGTATTTCACATTCTGATAGAACTACCTGTATAAAACCACAGCCAAAAAAGATACTTCCAGCACCATATCCAGGGACACTACGATGTTTTACTGCAATAGAAACTATTGCTAAAATAAGATTTAGGGCCTATCTGGAAATTTTAATTATTCATGTTATACCAGTTCTCCATTATCACGGAAACTATGGGATGATGATACAGCATCTTGCTCCCCGGGAGGATGGGATGATTCTATCTACCTGTGGTTAGGTACTGAGTGGACAATCCTGCTCTTTTACCTAGGTCAGTTACACAGACATTTGCTAATTCCCAATTTCTACATTCACAAAGTTTCTCCTTCATTTTTCCCCCAATCCTGACCCTTATGCTTACTCCCCTCTTTGTTGGAAGAAGAGCCTACCTATCAGATCAGACAAATTAATGAAGGTACTGTTAAAAGCTGCCTTCCTCTTTACCTTGAAACTTCTAACTTCAGCAGTTCTCTTCCAACAGTTTCAAAGCAACTGTTTCTACAGAACTTTGTTTTATTTTATGGTTTTTTTTATACTAGCAGTAGTCACTCTCTTTACCAGCAAAATTTCAATGACCTACAAACATACTAAGGTCTCTCCTTAAGTTAAAGAAACAAATAAACAAGCTAGAAATAACATGATTTGTTTGGATCCTGCCTCTGGCTTCCTCCTCAAGTGCCATTTCACCCAGCCTCCACCCTCTCCTTCCACTCCAGCTCACTAGTTCTAGTTGGGACCCTCTTCATCTTATTTCTCAATAAGATTTCTCAATAAGGTTTCTGGACAGGCCATCTATCAGACTCCAGTGCCACCTGCTTATACTGTGAAAACACACACTCCCATTGCTTCCTTCTCCTGGCCAAAGACCTTGTTTGGGTGGCTCCTTTGGCAGTTATAATCAACCTGAGAAGGTGGACTTTGAAGTTTTCCACAATCTGCCTCTCCTATAACTTTTACAGTCTTATCTCCCATCACAAAACCTGCCCTACCCTGTCAGCTCTCATCCCCCAAATTATTCCACTTTCTAGGGAATTCTCCTATACTTCCTTATTCTGCGTCTTTCCTCATCCCCTTTCCCAACTCCCATTCATGTCTCCAAACTCTCCACAGCCCTCAGGACCAGGGATATATACCAACCACAGTTTTGCTTCCTCCTCTTCAGAGAGGGCCACCCTTGGCTCCCTCAATATCTGGTGAATGTCTGTGTCCCTCCCTGAATGGCACATGCCCTGGAGGCAGTCACCATGCTATACTCACATCTCTGCACTCCTCACATGTCTACCCTTGAAATTCTGGCGTGAACCTATCTATTCTATACTTTTGCAATTTCAGTCTAGTTATTGTTGTAGGTTGCTCAGCAGCTATAACAAAACACCATAAACTGGATGGTGTATAAACAACATTCATTCCCCACAGTTCTGAAGCCTGGGAGGTACAAGACCAATGAGCCAGCAGGTTCAGTTATCTGGCAAGAGAAAGTTTCTGGTTTATAGATGTATAGTAGAAGGGGGAAAATGTGCTCTCTTGGGCCTCTTTTGTTAGGCACTAATCCCACTTATGAGGGTTCCATCTTCATGACCTAATCACCTCCCAAAGGCCTACTTCCTCCTAACATCACTTTGGGGATGAAGATTTCAACTTGAATTTTGGGAGGACACAAGCATGCAGACTATAACAAGTAGGCTAACTCTTCTGAATTTCTATAAAACAATAAATGGGGTTAATGACACCTATCTTTTAGTATTAAATTTATTATAATTCACTGAATGAAGCACAGAAAATGTTAAGTTAAATTCCCTATACCTAACAACAAAATCAAAATCACAAAGACAGGCATAGTGATGCATGCCTGTAATCCTAGCAACTCAGGAAGCTGAGACAGGAGGACTGCAAGTTGGAGGACAGCCTGGTTATCTTAGCAAGACTCTTAGCAACTTAATGAGGCCCTGACTCAAAGTAAAAGTAAAAAAGACTGGAGATATAAATCATTGGTAAAGCACTCCTGGATTCAATCCCCAGTACCCCCCCTCCAAATAAATAAATATAATAAATAAATAAATTGTGTGTGTGTGTGTGTGTGTGTGTGTGTGTGTGTGTGTGTGTATCTTTTAAGATTGTTTCCTTTCTATTTGGTATCATCAAATAATACACTTCAGCAGCTTGGGAGGCTCATGAAAAATATCATTTTCTCATAGTTGTGCTATATCTGACTTTCAATAAGCATGTTTTTCAATACTATTACATTGTCTGTTCTACCTTTGTTGCCAACTTACATAACAAAAACTATGCTGTGCAAACAACTGTTGAGAGCAATTCCTTAACAGGAATAAAAAATGAGATATTTGGGGGGCTGGGTGGTAGCTCAGGGGCAGAGCACTTGTCTCGCACATGTGAGGCACTGGGTTCGATCCTTAGCACCACATAAAAATAAATAAACAAAATAAAGATTAAAAAATACCATATGCTGGTAGCTTATAAACAATAAAAATTTAAAAAACAAGATGAGATACTTGGTTTGTCATGACATATTACCTAAATTATTTCCTTTTAAATTGTAAGGAAGAAAAATAGGAAAGCAAGAATGTTAAAAATAATAAAGGATAGATCAAGCTGGACATGGTGGTGCATGCCTATAATCCCAACAGCTTGGGAGGCTGAGGCAGGAGGATTGCAAGTTAAATGCAAGCCTCAGCGACACAGAGAGACTCTTTCTCAAAAAGGATGGGTGGTAGTAGGTGGGGTTCAGTGGCTGAGGTTCAATCCCTAGTACCTAATAAGTAAATAAATCATAGATCAAAGTGGTTTATTTTTATTTTTCTGTAGTTGTAGATGGACAGAATGCCTGTATTTTAATTTTTATATGGTGCTAAGAATCAAATCCAGTGCCTCACACATGCTAGACAAGTACTCTGCCACTGAGCTACAGCCCCAGCCCTCAAAGTAGTTTCAATAAAATCAATAATCCACAAAATGTTATTGATGATGAGTTCTGACTGCAGATCTCAGAATGGGGTTGACAAACCTGAAACAAAGTACTAGAAAAGGAGTATCAATTGTTTTTCTGATGAAGGAAAGAAAAATTTAAAAAATAGGATACATTTGAATAAAGACAACAAAATTTCACCTGTTCGTCCTTCATGGCTCTAGAAGGTGTACAAGTGCTCTCATCAGCTGCCTGCTTTCCTACCCATAAACATATTCACTTAGTAAACCTATTTCATAGCCTTCTCTTACTTGACTTACCACCTCAAGATGCAATACTAGAGCTTCTGCTATAATATTTTGCAATTTGGCCCAGGCCTCAGTACCAAACGCATACTAGAGGAGGAAGTATCAGCTCTCATCAGATGAGAAAGGCCAGGAAGGAGTGGGCAGAATCTCAGCTAATTAAGACAAGGCTGGAAGGTACAATGAGTCATACAAACCAAAGGTCATAAGAAGAGAGGTCATGTCTGGGTGGCAGAATCAAGAATTTATAGATGAAAAGCAGACTGGACACAAAAGTTTAAGATTTCAGTAGCCCAGGTTCAATTCCGTGTAAGTAGACACGGCCACAGGACTTTGGCTGCAAGAGCAGAGCTAAAGTACTGAGGCAGTCTGATGATAAACTCTACCAGGCAGCCTGAGCGAGAGATTCTAGAGGCACTTTATACCACTCTGCCACATGAATGTTATCTCACTATGCAAAGCCTCAGTTTTCTTTTTATGGTAGGGAAAGGACAATAGCAGGAAGGGTCAGGAGTAAAATGGGACCCTTAGAAGAAGCTCCTGAGACACTGGTACCTAGTAGGGATAAGCAGCTCTCAAAAAAATGATAATTCCCTTCTCTTTTCTCCCAGGGGCTAAAATTGACTTCTACTTAGGCTTTGCCTGGCTTATAGGTAAACAGGCAACACTCTCTGAGAAGAGGAACTGACCAGGGTAGGAAGCAAACTAACTTCTACTGGCTTTTCCTCTCCAAACCGATCATTAAAGTATAAGCTTATGTACTTTATATCATTTTCTTTTAAAGGAGAGAAAGAGAACAACATCTAAAAGTGAATCCTCCATTTTCTAGCTATAGCACCAGGGTTGTGCATGGCTTCTAGGTCACCTAAAACCTACTTCTCTGCTTCATACCTAGAGGCCAGACTGTTTTAGAGAAATGCTCAAATAAAAAGATAAACAAAACACCTTACAAATTCTGTTAAATTACTTTCAAATGGAAGGCAAAATGTAAATTAAATTTGCTTACAAGGACACAGAATTACTTATTATTTTTTTATTTGTTCTAATTAGTCATACATGACAGTGGAATGCACTTTGATACATTATATATAGATGTAATATAATTTCTCATTCTTCTGGTTGTACTTGATGTAGAATCCCATTTTTTGACTTTATGTATCAGTTTGGATAATTTTTTTCAGCAAGCCAGGTCAAATGTAATGATGAAAGACAAAGCAGGGCCTTTTTGCCTGCTTGGGGGAAACTGCTGGAGCAAGTTATTGGGAGATTAATGATATTCCTGCTTTGACTTGGAGGGGAAGCCTGGCATATTCTGGCTTTTAGCTTAGTAAGCAACTGACTGCAGAGACCACAAATAATCAATTTCCAAAACATGCAAGTATCTGGGTGATAGAGAGGATGAAGTTTGCATTTGTTTGTATTTTAAGAACAAGTTTCATAGTAATTAATGCTTAGGTCAAATAATTAGCAAATCTTCAGGGATGAACCAAATTTAAATTTGTGTTGCCTAATATTCTAAGTTTTTAAACTCCAAAATACTGAACCACATCAGCTATTTGAAAATGTTGCAGGTGTTCTGTTTTCTTGAATAATTGGTTAGAATAATGTTTGCAAAGGACTTCCATGAAAGCTACTATTTTCTACTCAGGCTCATTTCAAAGATTCAAAAAGAAAGATACACATAACTAATATGCAGAATACAATAAATTATAGAATAGTGTCATAATTTTAGTAGGAAATGTTTGGTATGCCTGTGGTATTCTGCTGACCAACTAAAGAAAACTGCTCTCTTCTTTCCTAAAATAATTTCTCTATTCAAAAGTTAAGGATTGTCCTATTTCAAATAGGACACAGTCAGATGTTAAGGATGATGAATCCAAAAGTTTTTCATTCACTGAATGTGAAACTCTGATTAACCGCATCAGATACTGAATATTTAAAACATTAAGAGTACTATTAACAGGAATTTTTACAATTATTTATACTGCTATTATATAATAAGAATACCTATATTTACAACTATAAAATCACTTCTATGACTAGTACTACTGTTTAAATAAATGATTTAAAATCAGAGTTGGGCAATCTTCTTCCAGAGTTAATCCAAGACCTGCTGGATTAGGTTCTCTAGTCACTGGGTTCATGCGTCCAAATAGTAATTAAGCTCCCAGATGATTCCAAAGTTTATCTCTGCTTCAGGTTTAGGAAATTTTTTTCAGACCCTGTAGACTGAGCGAATAAAACTTAAAATTGCTGTTTCAGAACAAGAATTGTGGCCTTATTATCTCACTCTGTCAGAAAACTGCACAAGTCAGCTGTACAGAAAGACCGGGCAGACATGCTTATTTTCATCTACAGGTTAATGATCATTCAGACTGAAGCCTTTGGCTGGGAGACAGGTAGATATCTTTTTGGTATTCAGGAAATTTCTCTCCAAGTAATCCTTGGAAGACTCCTTGGCGATATGCACTGCCATCTTTATCTGTGCTAAAGGAACCAAGGGGACACTGTGATGACCACATCTCGAATGAGAACAATGTGAAAGCTAGGGTTTAAACAAATGTCTGGCCTGAGCTTCCTGACAACTACAGACATATGCTCTTCATCATGATTACTTTTTAAATGAAATAACCCATGCAAATGATCACACTTGACATGTAATTAACAGCTCCAAAGACAAGGTCAGATAAATAGTCCCAGTTTAGTGGCTGAAAAATATCACAATTTCTGGAATCAGTCTAGGCAAAATCCTATGGCCAAACACTTATGAAATGAACTATTATCATTAATGTTCAAAAATGTAAATTATAGTATCACTTTCACAAGATGGTAAAAAGTTAAAACACTGATAAAACTCAGAGTGACAAGAATGTGGTTAAATTGGGCAAGTTCAGATCCTACATTGTTATTAGGTATGATCTTTCTGGATGACTATTTAACAATCTTTATCAAATGTCTTAAAAATGTGCATAGGTTGTAGCCCAGCAATTCCATTTCTAGCAATTTAATCCTGCAAAAATATTTGTTATGGTAATATATGAAAAGCAAGTTTAAAAAGGGGTATTTTGGTATTTACAGGCTGAATATCCCTTATCCAAAAAGCTTGGGACTAAAAATTTTTCCAGTTTTGGATTTTTTCAGATTTTGGAACATTTGCATGTAGATTACAGGATATCTTGGGGATAGGATCTAAGACCAAACATAAAATTCCTGTATACTTCATGTATACCTTATATACATAACCTAAAGGTAATGTTACACAATAATTTTAGTGCACCTGCTTTTTGACTACAACCCATTGTGTGAACTCATGTATTAGCACAAAAGTTTCAGATTCTGGAGCCTTTTGAATTTTGGATTTTAGATGAGAGAGGCTCAACCTATACTTGATGAAATATAATTAGTATTCATATACAGGTTCACTCTCCCTTATCTGTAATCTGAAATTCTAAAATTCTAAGAACTGACAGATTTTATTTTAAAAATTCATTTATGAGAAAACATGATCTGATGTAAAACCTGTAAATATTATCTATTGCACCAAATATAAATATTAACATTTGCTATTGAAATATTAATACAATTCACTACAGTGTACTACCCAAACCTCAATGGGAATTACACAGTATATTTCTCATATTATCTTTCTAAAAAATTTTTTAAAAATTATCTCAAGGAGTTTATATAAGGAATGGTGAACCTACTTTCATTTGTGTATAGCCATAACTCAGAAATTATATGTATTATAAAATTCACAGTGGCTTCTCACATAGTGAGACTACAAGTGATTTTTACTTTGGTTTTCTATGTTATCTGAATTTTCTTTTTGTAATTAGCCCATTTATCTCTATGTCTATAAAAGTCTATGTATTTCCATTTGGGAAAAAAACAGACCTTATGAAAATACTCAATTAGGTTTCTTTTTTTAATTTTTTTTTATTGGTTGTTCACAACATTACAAAGCTCTTGACATATCATATTTCATACATTAGATTGAAGTGGGTTATAATTTCACATATAATAGCTACACATCTTATCTCACAGTCAAGAAGTTTTTCTGCTGCATAACCTTTACAATGACTGTTGATTTGATACTAAGTTTGTCAGAGTAAAATCATTTTGTCAATTATTGTAATGTAGATCAAGACCCAGTGTCAGGCCAAGAATGCAGTGGTAGCTCAGACCTTCTCCTGGCTCCTAACAAAGATCTCTAGATGGGACATTGTTTGAACACGGACACCCAACACTGTCAGATGTATCACTACATTCACTAACCCAGATTAGATGGAAGGAGGACAAAGGGAAATTATGATAGGGACGAAAGGAACATACACTTTTGTGTAGAAAAATCTGTCTTGACTACAAGTTCAAGAAGGAAATAATTTTGTTGTGCATCTAACCTTTCCACAGGGATTGCAAGTGCCCATAAGCAAAGCACAATATTATACTTCTCCTGGCCTTTACTTAGATATAACCTAGATGTTACATGTGTGGATTAATTGAAAATAAAGAGTAAATTGAAAGAATATATAGTCATGAGGGAGAAATCTAATGGATGATTATAAGAATTAAAGGCCCATGATAATAGCAGGATCATGATCAGTTATCTCTGATTAAACTTTGATTCATTCATTCTACAATATTTACTAAACCCAACTGGGGTTGCTAGATCCTGACAAAACAGCAATGAGCACAATGGTCTTGGCTGGAAGCCTCATGGAGTATTCAACTCTCTCAAGATAAAGCTGGCTAAGGAGTGGGAAAGACAGGTGGAGTAGCCCAGGTAACTCCATTTCCTCTCACAAAGAAATTACATTTGGGTGGATACTAGAGGCCAAAGATGTTTATGAGTCAAGCACAGGAGCTGCCATTTGAGAATTATGAAGCCTAGCTCCGATTTTAAAATCCAGCCCCATTAACTTACAAACTGAATGATTTGGAGCATAGATTTAAGATATTTTTCATCTATAAAATTAGAATACTACGGCCTACCTCACACTTTCTTGAATGTATTAAAGAAAAAACCTGGCACTGGGTTTGTCCCAAGAGTATTTCTTTGCAGAGGTTCACATTTTCCCTTTTCCTTCTCTCCCCATGTCGTCTTTTTTTTAAATATTTTTTAACATATATATATTTTTAGTTCTAGATGGACACAATACCTTTATTTATTTTTATGTGGTGCTGAGGATAAAGCCAGTGCCTCACATGTGCTAGGTAAGCACTCTATCACTGAGCCACAACCCCAGCTCTCCCCATCTTCTTATTAGACTAGCTGCCTCCTCCCTACAACCACTCTGGAGTCAAGATACCTTAGCTGTCAGGGACAAGTCCTGCTCCCTGAACTCGGCATTATCAGTAATCCATCAAGCCCTTTAGGGGCCGCCTCTATCTACATTCTAGAAGTTGGGTTCTATGAAGGTCAGACCATTACTTCCAAGAAACCACTATTTTATCTTATAATGAGAACCCTCAAGTCTCATGCTTGGGTCACAGCTTTAAACAATTAGCAAATTCCCCTCAACTATTCTTCATTTTACCCAAACAACTCTCCTGACCTAGCACTTTCTAAGAAGAATTCAACACCATTTATTTGATGGATACTTACCATGCTAATGTCCCTATCCTAAAATTATGGATCTGCATTTTCTTATTAAGGCTCACACCCACTATATGAAGTGAGAACCATTATTATTCTCCTCCTTTTTCTGATAAAAACTCCATAAGGTAGAAAATTTCAAGTGACTTGCTTAACATCCGTTGGCTGAATGCTATTGAAAAACAGGTTCTAGGACCTTCTCTCAAAAGGTTAGACCACTGATGGTTTCATATTCCCTCTACTGGCAGAGTCAGTTGTTTCCAAGATGACTCTACTTCATGAAGCTTCAGCACTGCCTGGGGACTTGTTAGAAAAGCCAAATCTCAGGCCACCCCAGATACACTGAAACACAGTAGGTGTTTTCATAAGACTCCTCTGTGATGTGTTCACAGAAGCACTGCTATAGAATATAAAAGCACTGGCCCCAGCCTCACATTCGGTTAGGATGACAAAGTTGCCACTCACATAGTTACCTTCTGTGCGTATTAGAAAAAGGTAACCCATTTGCAGATAAGGCATGGCAAAAAGATAGTGTTGTACAAAGAAAAAGGCACCCTTCCTCAGGACACCATTTTCTGCCACAGCTGGGCACAAATTGTACAACCTCTACAAAGGCCATCTACAAAGTAGATGATACTGGCCATCTTTATGCTAATCCTACTGCTCTGATATGAAGAAGTACATTCATACTGGCATTGCAATGGGCCAAAATTGGCGAAGGCCAAAATTCCTACAACTTCTGATGACAATGATAATACTAAAATTTCCATGATAATATGGAATACAGGATCAAGGTCAATTACAAGATAATTGAATTCAAAAGTATTTTAATGTCCATCCCCTTGCTATTTGCATTCAAGCAGTAAAATGGCTAAAAAAGGTCAAGAGATCTAAGATGAGATTAGTAATGAAAAAATGAAAGCTGGGCAGGATGTACACATCTTCAGTCCCAGCTACTCAGGGGGCCAAGACTGGAGAATTGCTTGAGTTCACATTGCTTGAGTCCACCAGTTACAGAACACATGGGCAGCATAGCAAGACCCTCATCTCAAAATAACAAAGTATGAAAACAATCACCAACATAGGTGAACTCTCTCACCATAGGATCACTGATTTGAAGGATTTCCTATCACCTCCCAGGTGTGACAATGTCTAAGACACTCCATAAATTCATAATTCAAAACCATAGGAGGTATGCACACTGAAAGAAGCAGAAAACCTCCCAATTAATCTAACACTATAGTACATCTCAGCAGTGGAATCAAGTTTCTTGACACATACCAGTAATGCCGTTCATCTCAGTCACCTTTCATTTTAAATAATTATAAGACTGTAAGAAAACTACATAGTCAGTTTACAAATTAATGGTGACAATTACTTAAATGTATCTTCTTAGCAAGTTCACTTTAAGAAACATAAAATAAATGTGTTCAAAGAACAAATTTACACTGGAACAGCCAAAATTAACAATCACAACTTTTTTTTTTTTAAAGAGAGAGAGACAGATGAGAGAGAGAAAGAGAGAGAGAGAGAGAATTTTAATATTTATTTTTTAGTTTTCGGCGGACACAACATCTTTGTTTGTATGTGGTGCTGGGGATCGAACCCTGGCCACATGTACGCCAGGCAAGCGCGCTACCGCTTGAGCCAATCACAACTTTTAATGTAACAATCTCTTTTGAAAGGAAAGCACAAGTGCCATTAATTTTTAAAGTGCATTTCCTTGCTGACATTCCTATTTGGATAAATATGCATTTACTCATGAAAATCAGGAGTAAGTAAAAAACACACTATTTAAAAGCACAGTTATGTAGCAGATGAAGGTAAATTGGGTTAAACAATATAGGGAAGACTATAGTTTTTTATAAACAAGATTTTAGGCTTTGATGCATGTTATTTATTTCAGCAAAACTGTGGCTTTGTCAAATACTAAGCAAGCCTTATCCAAATTTCTTCAGTAGCAAGAACTGTCACTGAAATGACTTCTGCAGTGGTGTGAAAATGACATGGGAAAGTGCTAGCATTCCTCATAAGCTCACTCGATCTTCATTCATCATTCACTTTTCTTGGTTCCAACAAATATATTCTGCCTCACTAATTTAAAATAGATGCATTGTTTTAAAATTAAAGGGGGACTCATGCATTACATGGTCTAAAAGAACAAGGAGAGTATTCATCTGATGCTTTGCCAGAAGTTAACCAAAAACAGCCAAATGACCAGCTTCACAACTTCCTAATAGAATGTGCTAAACTACACCACATGTGTTTTAGATGGTGGCTGTCCAGTTCCTGGACATCTTGTTCAGGTCAGTCTGAGCAGCTGAGAGTAGTTTTGAGAGAAGTTGCTGAAGCAGAGTTCTCTCATGTGTTTAGACAAATCAGTACTGTTCTTAAGAGCTTGCCATTTTCTTCTTTTTTAATTTGCCAAACAGGTTTCTGTTAACTAACAGACAGGAATATTTGATTAAATAATAGTTGAATGACTAAATGAAAGAACATCGCCTGTATTTAACTATGGACAACACTTTCAACCTTTTCACAGAATGCATAACTGAATTCTTATGACACATTATAAAGTAGGCATCATAATCACCACCATTTTATAGGTAAGGAAATTAGAATCATAAGACTAATTTTCTCAATATCACACAGAAATTTTTATTATAGAGGGAAGGTTTCAAAGTTGTATCTGACTCAACAATTGTGTTTTTATGCCACATAGTACATGAAAAGTGCATCACAGTAAACAAACACTTGTTCCTTCACTCATTCAACTTCATTCATTCAAGAAACATGTGTCAAATTGGTAGATTTAAGCCGGGCACTACGGTGTACACCTGTAATCCCAGCAGCTCAGGAGGCTGAGGCAAGAGAATCACAAGTTCAAAGCCAGCCTCAGCAACTTAGCCAAGGCCCTAAGCAACTCAGTGAACTCTGTTTCTAAATAAAATACAAAAAGGGGTGGGGATACAGCTCAGTGGTTAAGTACACTGGGTTGGATCCCCAGTAGCAAACAAACAAACAAACAAAAATAAAACAAAACTTTGCTAAGTTTAAATAATGAAGACCCAGTCTCTGTTCTCAAGTGTTAATGTTCTTCCTTTCATCCAATTTTAAATAATATGGATTAGCTGAAGATGAATTCAGCTATGGATGTAGAAGACATAGATGAGCTAAAGATGATCTGAGCTATTTTCAGATGAGATGGGCCGGTATGCATATAGGCCCCAAAACATATGCTGAGGAAACATGCAATGACAGTCATTACATAGACAACATATGGAGAGAATGTTGGTATTCCATCATTTAACAGTATAGTGTTCAAAGTTCACTGCTGATGTACAAGACAATTAGACAAATTTGTGTGCATAGATTTGTGTGTGGACAGTTTTGCCTGTGCTTAATACCCCTACTTCACCAAAATAAGCTGCTTCTGATTACCTGCTTTACAGATAAATGAATACAAATTTTACATGGAATGACTAAAATACAGTAGTTTACAGGGCAAAATCAGCTTTTCCTTTGCTTCTTACCTAGCTTTTGGCTCTCACGTTGATTCACACATAATAGTCTACTTCATTAACAGGCAGAGATCAGAAGATGAGGAAAGGAAATCCAGGTAAAACTGTTTAATCTAATTTCTATGGATTTTGAAGATAAACATTTTTAAAAAATTGGTGCCAAATCTGCCAAATTTGGGTGGTACAAATTCACCTAAAATGGATTTTAAGTCCCAATATAAAAAGCAAAGCAATAAAGAATTAAGGAGAAAACTCAAAAGATTATCTACATTACCTTAAAGTAGGCAAAGATGACTTAAAAAGACAGAAAGCCCAAAAAGGGATTAGCACAAAGGTAGGTTGGTAGATCCCCACTGGACTGAATCTAGCTCCTACTCTTATTAAACACAATGTTAGAGCAAGAAAGAATTTGACCCTACTAAATGATGAAACCCCACCCTCCATCACTCTTCATAAATGAGATAACTGATTTTTCAAATACCATGTTATTAATCTAGGAAAAATATTAAGTCCTTGTACTGAGCTATGTAGCTGACATACACTGAGTAAGAAAACAATGTGAGACCTCAAGAAAAAGGAAGATGTTTGTATTACAGAGAAGGATTGAAGTATTTACATTTGCCCTAGGAAATCTGCCCCCCTAGTTAAAGAAACAGTCTTCCTTAAATGTACCTTCAAAGATGAGGGAATAAATTCAGTTCCCTGTGCAGTCTTTTTGTTGTTGTTGTAGTAGAACACAATACCTTTATTTTTTATTTATTTATATTTATGTGGTGCTAAGGATTGAACCCAGTGCCTCACATGTGCCAGGCAAGCGCTCTACCACTGAGCCACAATCCCAGCCCCCCTGTGCAATCTTGAAGAAGAAAACCAAAGCTGAATGACTTCTACTGTCAAATATCAGAACTCATTACAAAGTACAGTCATTAATAGAGTTTAATATTGACACAAAGATATACAAAAAGTAATATCTACTGTATGCTTCATTCATACCAAGCTCAACCACTAACAAAACTAACACAACAGATCAGAATAGCAAGTTCAGAAACAAAGCACGCTATATATATATTTGCTTTATTTGTGGAAAGGTGATATTTCATTGCCCTGGATAATAATGAATTAATTAGGTATTCATACAAAAAAATTAAAACTTGACCTCTACCTCACACCATATTCTACAATCCATCTAAAATGGATTTCTAAATCTCAATCTAAAAAGTAAAGCAATTAAAAAATTAAGAAAAAAAATTCAAAAGCTTTTCTACATCACCTTAAAATAGGCAAAGATGACTTAAAAAGACAAAAAGCACTAATTATAAGGGAGGGAAAATGATAAAGTGGACTGAAACTTTTTTCCACTGGAAGAACCATTAAGAAAATAAAAAGTAAAACAAAAAGTGGAGAAGAAATTTACTGTGCTTTTACTCAACAGAGATCCAAACCCTTAATACAAAGAACTCATACAAAACAGTGAGAGATCAGGAAACCCAATAGCAAAAAAGGCACAAAGTTAAAATAAAAACACTGTGATACCACTATCTAACCTCCATAATAGCTAAAATAAAAAGACTATTTAATTCCAAGTGTTGTCAAGGATGTGAAGTAGCTAGAACTTTCAAGATACGTAAATGAACTGTAAATTGGTACATCCTGGAAAATCTCTAGGAATATCTATGTACTGCAAGTGACCATACACATACCTTCTGACTTAGCAATTTTAAATCCTAGATTCATACTCTAAAGAAATGCATGCTTATGTTCACCAAAAGACAGATACAGCAGGGTGTGGTGGCACATGCCTATCATCCCAATAGCTCAGGAGGCTGAGGCAGGAGGGTCATTAGTTCAAAGCTAGCCTCAGCCAAAGCAAGGTGCTAAGAAACTTGGTGAGACCCTGTCTCTACATAAAATAAAAAACAGGGCTGGGGATGTGGCTCAGTAGTTGAGTGCCTATGCGTTCAATACCTGGTACTCTCCTTGCACCAAAATGACAGGTACATGAAAGTTCATAATGTGTTATCTGTAATCACCAACACACCCCAGTTTATATTAACATAGGATATGTAAGTAAACTGTAGCATATTCATAAAATGGAATGTTATACAACTGTGCTGTCCAATATAGTAGCTGCTAGTCAAATATGAATTTAAATATAAATTAAGTTTAATAAAAATAAAAATTCATTTCTTCAGTCATACAACCAATACTCCACAAACTCAGTAGCTACTTATGACTACTGGCTACTAATATTAAACAGTACAGATAGAAAATATTCTCAACACCAGAGAAAGTTCTATAGGTCACTACTGTTGTAAAGAAGTGAGAATACATAAATTGTAAGTAATAACATAGGTGAATTTCACAAACATAATGTTGATTGAAATAAACCAGATACAAAGTAATATCTACTGTATGCTTCCATTCATACCAAGCTCAACCACTAACAATACTAAAGGTTATGAGAAGGCAGGATGGTGTCACCCTTTGGAGCCTGGAGTATTGGCTAGAATGGAGCATGAAGAGCCTTCTGAGGTTTCAGTCAAGCTGATCCAGATTCAGAGACAGAATGCAAATTTTTCATAACTGAAAATTTACACAAGATTCAAGACTGAGGATGTGTACATTTCTCTGGATTTAAGTTATACTTCAATAAAAATTTTTTAAAAAGAAAGAAAAAACTCTCAGTTTTTGTTTCAGAGTCTTCCTCTTATGTCAATGAACTCAGCTATTCATCCTAGATAAGTGATATGGTGTGCCTTGGGATTATGGATTAATGTTAGGTAAGAAAAAGGAATTTAAAAATCTCATATTCATCTTCTATTTTTACATGACTGTCATTGTTATAAAATGAATTAAGGACTACAATGGAACAAGAACAGAATGAGAAGAAGAAAATGTGGCTAGGACATATATGAAAGACATTAAAAGACAAAAGAAAGGATAGAAAGGGATTTCCAAAGCTGACATATTTACTGGAGACTCAATGACAATTAAATTCCCAAGAAGAGTCCTGGAGAGATGATAAAGTGGTCAACCAAGCTCAGAAAAAGATGGATGACTCATCAAGTTGGCCAGGAAGTGCCTTTAGAATTAAAAAAAAAAAAAAAAAAAAACTTTAGATAAACCATTAAAGGAAAAAAAAAAGAAAACTCTCAAAAATTGTAGATATAAATATTGTAATCACTTATGGGATTTAAAAGTAAAGCAAGAAACATTCCTCCAATGGATTATAGTTCGCTGTCAAAACAAATCTGTTACTTATTGTCTGTTTTTTTTTTTAATATTTTAGAATGGACACAAGTTTTAGGAAGGTAAAAGCTTCAAACTATAATACAATAATTTAACCACAGCTTCATCTGTTTGTTCAAGTTCTGGAGGAAAATAGAGTTGGAAAAGATTTTGGAGGTTGTAGGGTCCATCACTTGCTTCACTTTAGCCAAATTACTTTTTAAAATTTCACATCACTATTTTTGAACACATTCAGATAAGGATATTTCTCTACCTCCCTTAGTATCCCATTTCAATGACTGTCATTCTGAAGAAACTTTTTCTGAGATACCTCCTAAATATGGTCTTATTATTTAAGTTGCATTCTGTTTATTTTATTCTTAATCAAGATGTGAAGTTTATAGTGTTCATAGTCTCCATCATGACAATTCATCTAATTATTACTCCCAAGCTTCTAAAAATATCTACAAGGTATCTTCACATACTTTATCTATTTAACACTTGAAACAATCGTATGATATTTTTGCCCTATTCTACAAATGAGAAAATTCAGACTGAGAAAGTAAAGAAACTGAGGCTCAGGGAAGAAATGTGACAAGCTCAAGGTTACTTAGCAATTCAATGCTTGGGTTAAAACTCAACTTTATCCTTCTTGTATAACCGTTACTAAGTCACTACTCCCCTAAATAAGACATTATATTTTAGGACAGGCTTCTATACAGAACAGAGAATCTTGTGTCATTTTCTGCTGCTATAAATTTGCCTTTTTTTTTTTTTTTTTTTTTTTTGGTCAGTGGAGGGCTGTGATTTTTGCCTGCATCATTCCCCTCATTCTACTAACTGTACCCAGATTTCCCCTGGGATTGTCAATCACTTTACTCAGCCTCCACCTGTCCAAAGAGCTTGCACAGAATCCAGGCCAGACAACTCAAGTACTTTTTCCAAGGAATTTGAATCTTGAGTAAGCGACAAAAGACTGAAACTTGTCAGAGCTCATCACATCTCACAGATGAGTTCCCCAGGCACTCTGATTTCAAAGGTCTAGTCCTTCAGCTTCTCCTCTCTTATCCCCATGAGCTCATATTACTATACATTATTTTTCTACTTAAGTTGGGTAGTATTGGCTTTTGGTTGCATGCAAGTAAAGAACCTTCATAAAACAACTATCAGGATGAACAGATAAAAAGTATATATCTATATCTATTAATTCTGCCTTTATTGTGGGCTGTAATTAGATGAGTGAAAAATATCAAAATGAAATTAGCCTTTTGGCATTTTGTAAATTATGAAAATTCTCTCATGCTGAAAAAAAGAAATT
The DNA here is from genome assembly GCF_964194105.1 of Spermophilus citellus. Lineage (NCBI taxonomy): Eukaryota > Metazoa > Chordata > Mammalia > Rodentia > Sciuridae > Spermophilus > Spermophilus citellus. The sequence goes on from NC_138183.1 coordinate 82,011,849, forward strand.
TCTTATTCAATTGATCAAAAATAGAAATAAGTTAGTATGTTCTTCAAAATTGTAGTGTTTTGCTTTTTGTTTGTTGTTGGAAAAATGAAAAATGGCTTCTGAAATCCAGAATTTTTCAGGAAACAGAAAATTCAGAAAGCACAAGGTACTCTCCTGGGACAAGTCCTTCCCTAGAATTGTTCAAGAGGGACAAGAGATACTGTACCACTGGTCCTCTGAGCATCCCTCTACCCTTAACCACAGCTTCATCTGTGGAAGAAGGGAAATAGCCCTCAAAACTCCTGGCAAGTTAGTCAAAAGCAGCTGCAGCCAAGTTGCTAAATGAGCCCTGGTCATCAAACTTCCAAGTCTAAAAGGAGAAACTACAAGTTGATTATCCTTTATCCCAAATGCTTGGAACCAGAAATGTTTACAATTTTGGATAATGGAATATTTGCTATACATAAAGAGAGCTCAAATAACACACAGCAGGAAATAATCTTCATTGTGTTACATGAACAGGGCAAAGTTTTACCCTATCTTCTACATGACCATGTAATAAATAATCTTCCTATAAATTCTAATATCAGAGCAAGACCCTGAAAAATTCTTTTCAAGCATCTAATATAGAAGATTTGTCAGTAAAACTTTGGTTGAGTTTATTAAATTTCAACATGTAAACCAGCAAGTTTGTATGTTTGTGTTTGGTAAATAATATACATAACACACATGACAACTTGGTCAGAATTAATCATATTATCAGCTGATTTTTGAGACTGGGAACATCACTAGCATTAAAAAAAGAGAGTGAAGAAAAAAGAAAAACAACTTCCTCCAACAGAATTCTTCTCACAACCACAAAGAAATAAGCATGCCACCTATTCCAGACTCTACACTGAGATTTCTGAAGAGCTTACTAAAGTTCAGGTACCCTGTTCCTGGGCTCATAAAGCTGCCCAGCTCTTTTCACATTTCAGAGTACAAGCGGGAGGGATTACCCGTGGAGGATTTCTCTGATTCTTGTGGAGACTCTTATTGCCATTGGAAAATGAAGTATGACAGTATCAATTAGATAAGAAACTGACAGTGAATTTCAAAGAAACATTCAAGAAAAAGAAATGCCTGATTTTAAGGTCACCTGAAATATTCAGAAACCTTTGGATTATAACAGAGATGAAGGTACATAGAACTGCCTTGTTTTACCTCCGGATTCATTTTTGTGAGTTCTATCTCAGTTTATGAGTCACATTGGGCATGCCAACTTTTGGCTATTACATACTGATCATGGAAAATGGAAATATCCTTTATGGATTTATCAAGAGTACTAAGAGAAGGAAAGTTCTTATTGAAGGTTTGAATATAATTATAGGTAAAAATGCAATGTTTTGTCAACAAATAGTGAGGCTTCCCATAAGACCTACACCTATAAGCCCTAAGAAGCAAAGACAGCACCCACAGAGAATAATATATACCATAAGGGGATGTACTGACTAATAGGAAGGGAAGAAAGCAGAGTATAAAAGACATTTCTACAAATTCCAAATAGATTTTCCTTTCTTCAGGCTGGGGCCTCTGCAAGTGCTGGTACAACCTGGCATAGCAATAGTCCCTGCCTATGAGCTTTCTACAGGGCAACTGCAGTAAAAACTCTAACATAGAGTACCCCGAGATGCACCAACCTTCTTTAGTATGTGATCTCTATGATATTCAGAGGGTAAGCAATTACAGCATTTGTTTTCATGAACTAAAAATGTTAGATATTGAAAAGGTTAACTGTTTTCTAAGCCAAAAATTTTAATCATTTTATTTCTCCTAATCCTTTCTCAAGAGATTTTTATAAGTTTCCATTATTTAACACAATTGAAGGGAAACATGTTGGAAAGGTATTGGAAGTGACAGATGGGCTCATGTTGAAATAAAATGAAGCCTGTGGCACTACTGAAAGGAAGTCACGAAATTCAAAATTAAACCAGACAGAATGGTCTTGAGCTTGTTTTTTTTTCTTTTTTTTCAAAGAAACACAAACAGTAGGAAGTTGAAGCAAGGCCATCACCTCTTTGAATTCCTATACCTTGGCCACTCTGTACGATTCAACTGTCTCCTTAATGCAATGTGCTCCCCTGAATTTTAAACCTCTCTATATTTATTATCAAACATCCAAATACCAGTCTTTCACTAGCATCACTAAACACAGTTCCAGTTTTTTGTAGGTATAACTTCAAAGATTTAAAAAAAAAATGCATTTACAAACAACTCAACATCCATTAAATGTCTTAAGATGAGATGAAAAATGTACATTTCAAAAATCCACTGTGCATTCAAGACATGTGAAGAAACCACTCTCACTGCTGCATTACTGTGGACCACTTTGCAACAGTTCCACCAAGGAGTCCCACCTACCTTGTTGTGCTCATACTTGTACGGGATCTTGAGTGTGTCCATAGCTCTGATCATGGCCTGCATTGCTGTGAAGATGTTCTGATACACCAGTTTGGTGAAGCCCCTTTTGTCTTCATCAGAGTATCCTGACCCATGGATGATTCTCATCTGCTTGATAAATGTACTCTTGCCACTCTCTCCTGTTCCTGAAATATAGACAACAGTAGCACATTAGACCACAACACTGTCTCAGTCTCCCCATAATTGAATTAGACACAATGGCTTGGATATGACATCCCTAAAACATGAACACTTAGCAAAACTGAACAAACCAGAGTCCACTTCAAAGGCAGATGAGCTCGAAAGAGAATAAACAAAATGAAAACCTGTCACTACTCAGCATGGAATTTTGATAGTGATATGTAACCATGTATCTTGTAAGAAATTATGATAACACAGTCTTTTAACATAAATAAACTTGATAAAGCTCTTTTCCCTGGAGAATATTTGAAATGCTTCCAGGATTCTGATTTGCTTACTCAGGATTTAGATTTGGAAATGACAATACATTTGTATGAATGCTATTCAGAGAGATAAAGGAAAAAGGACCTAAAATTTCTAGGCATTTCTCTAATGTTGAAATGGGATATAATTAGAGCACAGTATCCTGGAAAGAGAAGAATAGGGTTCATGTTTCTAGACAAGCAAGTATTCACCATATTTACATTCCCTTTCTGTTATCGTAAGCCTGACAGTAATACCTATCAGAGTCATATTAGAAGAAACAAGATGAGAAGAGGAAATCATTTCCCCAAATGTCAATATATGTATTCTACAAAGAAGCTAAAACTATCCATCTAAAAACTTCATTCTCTAAATAGAAGTGGCATTTTTTTCAAATTCCTTTCTCCCTCCCTATTCTCATTCCCTTTAAAATTATCTTAAGATTTCCAAAACAATAAATGACTTTGCTTTCTCCCAACAATGTGAAGAAAATAAAAATGTGCATTTAGATATTAAACACTGAAGAAGAGAATGAAACACAGGATAACCTTATGACCAAGAGCCTTAATATCCTTGCCTCCCAGGAGGCTAGGAAACAATAGAAAGAAAGGAAAGGACAGCAGGGAAGGAAGAGGAAGGGAGGAAGGGAAAATCAGAAGCTAGGAATACAACATCTGTTCTAATTCTTTTTGTTTTTCTGATGGTTGCATTTCATTACTATCTTTATAAATAATCACAAAAATTCAAATAAGTATTACAGTTTTCATCAAAAGACTCTTAAATGGCTGCAGATGTCTTGGTGAGCACAGACTCCTCAGATGGTTACAATGAAGAATGATTTCTACCGAGCGTCAAACAGGAGGTTTCTTTATAATTTTCCTATGACTTAATAAGGTTATATGGAATTGCTTGAAATATATATTTAACACTGCAATGTGAGTGCTATCACTTTTTTTTTTTTTTTAATGGGTCTCATTATGTTGCACAGGCTCCCAAACTTCTGAGTTCAAGCGATCCTCCTGCCTCAGCCTCCAGAGTACTGGGATTACAGGTACATGCCACTAGGACCAGTTTAGCCTATTTTAATAGGATTAGTCTAAAGAGTTTCAAATGAATATTTTATAATCTCAGCAATGAATACTGGAAAATCACATAAAGTATCTGAAAAGTAGAATCTCTAGTAAAAATAGTTACAATTTCTTAAATAATTTAAATAATTCCTTAAAGAAAGAAACCAGTATCTTTACTTTCCTACGCAATTAAAAGAATGTTAAAAAAAAAAAAAAACATTCTAATTGCTTCTTCATTATCACTGTCTCAGAGCCAGAGGTTTGATCTGAGGGGTCAACTGTAGACATATCAACAAACCACAATCTCTGTCAGTTCTTTCCACAACAAAAACAGAAGAGATCTTAATTTGTTAATTTAATGGTATAGGAAAAAAAAAGGAAAGAGAATCAGATAGTAGGACTTTGTTTCTCCTGGGACAACGTGAGGAATTTTTATATACTCACCCCCAAGGAAGGAAGGAAGGAAGGAAGGAAGGAAGGGAGGGAAGAAATATAAATTACATTGGCTGGTATCTCATTTAAAGCATGTTAGGCAAGAGCAGTCAAAGCTTAACATGACTTGGCCCTAGTTACCAAGCGCCTGGCACAGTCCACAGCAGCATATTACAATAATGCGGACTCCAAGTAGGGGCAGAACACAGGACCAATGAATGAACTGGGAAGAATTAGAAGGAGAAAAAAATAATTCAAACAAATCAACTCTAAGGAAGATAGTTTCCTGTTATTGGAAAACACACCCAAGGTTCCTTTCTCTTGCACAGTGCCCCAGGAGATTGGGGTTTCAGCTATGGGTTAACAACAGCTCTCTTTGTCCTTTGCTTTTTGCTTGTTTATAAAAGAGGTCAACATGGAAAAGCATCTGACAATATAAGACCCCCAGAAGAGGCACCACCCACAGATTGCCAGCCAAGTTCAAGCTGACCCACAGAATAATAAGATACACTATGGTTGTTCAGACCACTAAATTTTGTTATTTTGGCTGGGGCAACATTGTTGAGAATTAAAGTAGGAATTTTCTAGGTCCTGAGAAGCACTTGGCTCATAGGTGTTTGTGGAATAAAAGAGAACAGGGACAATTGTCATGAAGCTTCAGGATACCTGAATACATGGGGGTTCCTGTAGGGTGGTACACTGGGAGACCACATGTAGGTGCTTGCTCCTTCCTTCATACCTTGCCTTATACATTTCTTCATTGGGTATTCATTGTTCTCCTTGGTAATATTCTTCATAATAATGAAGTAGGGGAGGAGGAAGAAGATGACGACGAAACGATGATGACAGAGAGTAGGAGAAAGAGAGAGGGCATGCCCCCATGCCTCCCTTCCATCCCTAAAAGGGCACCACAGATGTGCTATGTCCCCTTCCAAAAGCTACAGCTCCTGAAAGGTGGCCTCTCTGGGTTCTAGTAACTGCTCCCTTTCCTTGCCTGGCTCTTCTAGACCTTACTCCCTGCACCTGGTCCACATCCTTGTAAACAGTTGCTTTATAAAACTCTTCTCAGTCACAACATTAGAATGTGCCGTGTGCTTCCTGCTAAAACTATGACTAATCAAATACTGAAAAGAAAATAGATTAATAAGATGAAGGATAGGGAATGGAGAGTACATTCTCTTACTCTTCTTTCCTTCCCTCTATAAATCTGATTTATAAGGTACTCTGTAGTTTACAAAGTGCATTCTCTTCAGTAACTCACGCTCATGACACTTTTGTCAATGCCAACTGTGATGAAGAAACAGGTGTCACCCAGTGAAAAAAATGATAAAGTCTAAACCAGAATCCAGGGTTGCTAGCTCTTCCCCAAAGTACTAATGCATCACTGATCAACCAGAGCACATGCATCTGTGTGCATACACACACACACACACACACACACACACACACACACACACACACCTCCAATACCAACAAGGAATAGAGTGGCTTACGCTTTTTAAATATTCCCTATCTTAAAAATGAAACAGAAATTTGTATTCAACAAATTTGTATTCAACACATTGACATTTTATCCTCTTAAAATCTATAAGACAGGTATCTATTCTTTTTCTACAGAAAAAAAAGGCCCTGGACAGGTGAGGCAACATGGCTAAGAAGATATAGCTAAGCACAGCTGGACCACAGCTTAAGTCCAGCCTTTGGATGTTTAGTCCCAGCCTAGCAGGATGTTCAGTCCCACAGCTGCTCCCAATCCAAGCAATTAACTTCAATCCACCATGTAAAAATGAGTTATACCCAATTTTTATCCATTCAACATAATTTTAAAAGGTACTTCAATTAATGGAGACTCATTCTGAATCTTAGTACTACCTTCCAAAGGAACAGCCACCCCTTCTAACTAAATTTCACTTCCAAGCTTCATACTCACACTTTGCTTTTATTTTTTATTTATTGCATAAATATATCAAATTTAAAGTAAAGGCAAAGCTTCAGGTAAGAGAAAATCTGTGTGGTGCAATACTACAGGTAGAATGATAAAAGTAATAAATTAAAGCATTATTCTGTACTAATATTAAGATAAAAAAGAAAAGTACATAAACTAAGACACTGAAAGCAACAAACTGTTTCTTTGTTCAGTGAAGTTCTATTGTGTAATAAGTGTAAAAAACAAATTTCAAATGCCTTTCCCCTATTTTTAAAGAATTATACAATATTCTCAGTTTGAGATAGTAAATTATTTAAATAATTTGCTCATAATATGAAAAAAGTGGTACAATTTAAAAAACACATTTTTCAAATTACATAAAATTATGTTTTCTAATGACACATGAAAAATATAAGATGGTTTATAAGTTATTAGCCTCTGAATTAACAAAAGCAGACTTTTCTACTAGTAAACTACTTTTGAATTTAGTAATGGTTATGTCCTTTCACAAAACAGGGCAATGAAAGGCACAAATAACTCTGAGCAATCTAAAGACATACAACTTTGTTTCCAAGACCAGTGCAAAGTAAAATCTAGCAAAGAGAACTCATGTTCAAGCAAGGGAGCAGATTCTTACTTTTGCTAATTCAAGTATAACAATTAAGTCTTTTAATAATTTTAACAAGCAAAGCCAACACACCTGAGGGTAAGTCCCACAAAAACCCTGCTCTCTCCTTCAAAGCTCTCTATAAATATAGCTTTAAAAAAAAAAAAAAAAGTCCCCAGAAAAGTCATTTGTGCCTTCAGGCAAGTGCTCTGCCTTTTTTATCCCAGCTCACCAAAATACTCTAAAATGAGACTATTTAATAATCAAGCAACTTCATTTTGTATGTATAACTGGATGTGAATGATACTAATTTATTTTTCTTTCCTACTCAGTGGATCTAGATAAAGCACAGAGGAATCCCCAGTTCATTTCACATAGACTTCCATCATAACAAACATTAAGTACACATTTAATATCCTACAATGGAATGTACATTACTTTGTAAGTTTTTAGACAATACTGTATTATTAGGTGCACACACACATACATACAAGCACCCACACAATCCCATGATTCCATTTTAGTCTTTCTATGCCACTATCTTTTCAGCACAACAGGATTTCCATATACAAATGCTACCATAGATTCATATTTACTTTATATAATTCATTGACATAAAGCACCAATATGTTTACAGTGATTATTTTGCCCATTTGCAGGATATAATTGGCTGTTGCATCTTTCAAAAAAAGACTTTTAAGTCAGTCATACAGTATCAGTTTCTTTTCCTGCAGTGCTAGAGATTGAACTCACCCCTGAATGGCACCTTCTTAATGGTCATGAATTAGCATTTATTGTTGAAAAAAATCATGGACTCACTCATTTCTCACATATGTTACGTATTTCTCAATGCCCTAAAAATGTCACTACTATGGTCATTGCTCTGATGAACTCTGGTGCCTCAATTCCATACAAGGGGTCTGGAAAACAATCAGACACTAGGAACTCCAAGGTCCACCTGGTTCGTGCTTTCCATGCTATAACAAAGGAAGAAAACACATTTTAGCAGGGCCTCTCACAGGCTGAGGGAGGACCACACCACTTCCACTTTTTGTTTCAGGTTCCCAGGAAAAAGAAGAAATGTCAAAACAGAGAAACAAAAACTGTGGTATTTAAAATTGTACAATGAATATATTCATTTCATCCTGCCAGGTACTTTCATGACTGTATTTGGAGATGTTGTCAAACCATCAGAAGTCTACAACTGAAGTCCTTAATGAATATGAAGGCTCAGGCCAATGCCCTGCCCTGTTCTCTGGATTGGCCAGCGCCCCAGTAAAGAATGGATAAAAACAAAACCCAAGTCTCACAGAGCTGAATTATAATTAAGCAACTGTACTTCAGGTCTGCTGTTTTAGGCCAAGAGTGTGAAACATGGAATCTCAGCACCACCAAAGCTGAACTTGGGCTACTTCCATGTTATCTTGGATAAAGTCAAAACATATTTCAAAGACAAATTTCCTAACTATGAGTACCTCATTACCCCACACCTGCACAGAAGAGATTCACTGAGATGAAAGTGAATTAATAAAGGTCCAATACAATCCAATATTTTCCACATTCCAAGCCATAGCTATTAAAATTCATATATTCTACCTTCTGCACATTCTGCTCCACTTAAATAATAAACTTTCATTTGAAACTAAGCATCTCTGACATCAAAGTCACCATACCTGTCTTCTGAAGGAAAGGGTTGCATGCACTTAACCTTTTATCCCCAGCACAGTCTCGCAGAAGACCCCAAACAGTTAAAAAAAAAATGCAGCAGAAAAATTAATGGAGCTTAGTATCACTGACTGCGAGCAGAAACTGAATGGACAGGGAAGTCAGGAGTAACAAGAACTATCAATAATGAATAAACCAGTTAAGCTGTTTTTAAGGGGAATACAGGCAAATTTTTGAAAGTATTGGAAGATCACACGGTCCTGGGTATCTCAAAGTGGTTAAATCCTCCTAGAAAAGTTACCTGATAGTCCTTCCAAGATTACTCAAAGATGGAAGAGCTTTTCCAAGTATCTCCATGGTAAGTATATGTGTACTAAAACCAAGGAGCAATTGGTTGCAACAATCTTCTGAATATACTAAAAAACATGAATCTGTACACTTTTAAATGGTAGATTACATGTTGTATAGATTTCAAGCATTCCCTCTCTCTTTCTCTCTCTCTCTCTCTCTCTTACTCCTTCTCTCTCTCTCTCTCTCTCTCTCCCCTTCCCTTCCCCCCTCCCTCCCTATTTTAACACCAGTATAGTTTAGAGGAGAACAGGAAGTACACATGAAGTTTCATGCTAAAACCACTTCAGGAGGTTACTTTGAGCTGATTTGCTCAACCTTCCCCATCTTCCCCACTAGGAGTGCCTGTTCACTCTCTTCTGTCTCTGGTGTATTTCAGAGAAAAAAATTAAGGAGCCCTAAACTCTGATTTTACAAAGAAAGAAAGTGACTCATTAAAAGGTTCTGGGGGTTGACAGCTCATTAGGAAGAAGATGGACCAACATCTACCAAAATCTCCTATCTGTTCAGGGTTCCTGATCTTGTATCTTAATACACTAAACATTTTTCCTATTTATGAAAATTGTAAATATTAATTACAGAAAACTTGCTGGATGTGGTGGCTCAGTCCTGTAATCCCAGGGGCTCAGGAGGCTAAGGCAGGAGGATGGCAAGTTCAAATCCACCCTCAGCAACAGCAAGGTACTAAGCAATTCATCGAGACCTTGTTTCTAAATAAAATACAAAATAGGGCTGGAGATGTGGCTCAGTACTTGAATGCCCCTGAGTTCAATCCCCAGTACAAAAAAAAAAAAAAAAAATTATAGTAAATTTCTGTAATTTGGGAAAAAAAAAAACCACTGGAACAATATTATGTTATTTTTCACTTACTGTTTTTCACTTATTATATTGATAATTATTTCATGATATTAATTATTATTCAAAAATGGTTAAGAATGGTTGTCTGGAAGATTCTCTTAAGGAGGTGTTATGATTTAACAATTCCCCGGCATAAAACATTTCAAATATTGCTAGCTTTCCACTTGTATAAATATTGTTCTGATAAACATCCCTAAACAAAAATTTTTGCCCCAATCTCTGCTTCCTTAGGAGAATATCATAGAAATGTAATTAAGTGCAAGGATGTCACCTTCTGTGATGGACGTCCTAGAGTTGTAAGCAGCTATTTCAGGCCCTTCTCTTGTCTCTCCTTTGAAAAGGCTACATTTGCTGGACAGAGTGGCGCTCACCTATAATCCCAGCAACTCATGAGACTGAGGCAGGAGGATCACAAATTTGAAGCCAGTCTCAGCAACTTAGCTAGAACCTGTCTCAAAAAAAAAAAAAAAAAGAACATTTTTTTTTAAAGGGCTGGGGATGTGGCTCAGTGGTAAAGAATACTTGAGTTCAATCCCCAGTATCACAAAAATAAAAACAAAAATTTTTTAAATATATTGAAAAACAAAAAAGAATCTTATTTTCATTTACATCTTTACTTGTACAAGAAGCACATTTCATAATTTTCTTGCCCATTTGTATTACTTCTATGAACCTATCTTTAAACAATTATTTAAGAATTTGCTAATTTTTTAGTTGTAAATAGACACAATATCTTTATTTTATTTATTTATTTTTATGTGGTGCTGAGGATCGAATCCAGTGCCTCATGCATGCAAAGCAAATGCTCTACCAATGAGCTACAACCCCAATCCATAACTTGCTATTTTCTTACAGTGTTTTTTTTAAACAATTTAGTTTTTAGAATAAAATTAATGGTTGGTTACAAATATTTTTCCAACTTGTCATTTCTTTAAATTTTGTGCATAAATTTAGTATTTGCATTGAATTCATTCACCTATTTTCCTTTTGATTTCTTTCATTTATGTTCTTTAAATGTTTCAAATGTATTTTATCCTAGTTTTCATGGTTTTATATTTTACACTTACCTATCTACACTTAAGTGCTGCAATGTTTTGTTTATAACTCAAAAAAACTTTTTCCCAAAATCATTCTACATTTTAAGGTCATGTTGTCACAAGAGTATTTCTAAACATAATGGAGTATCTGACCCTAACCAGAAGGTGATTCATGTCCCCTTATGTGTTCCCAAACGGTGATCAATAAAACATGTGGACCATGATGGGTCTTCTAAAATATGTCACCAGCACAGTCATTCTGCTGCCTCCTTGTCATGTTCCTGATAAAATCAGCAGACCAGCATTTCCATCCCTAAGCATTAGATTCACTGCACATTTATTAAACAAACTCTCAAAAACAGCAAAGAAAATATTCCAGAATGTTAAAGATCCCAATATCTGCAGATACCAATCTGCAGTTTGAAGCATGACAGCAAAACCTACACCAATTTCTTTTTCCTTCTTTACAGTTTCAAAGGTAGACAATTCATTCTTACCTTAGATTTTAGTAATCTCAACATACAACTTTTTACTTTCCTTGTTGAGAATTGGTACTTAAAGATGAATTTCTCTTTGGTATATCTGAATTGCCAGCATCATCACTCGTGCTTTGGGACCATTATTACATAAAATAAGATTACCTGAACACAAGCACTACGATAGATCTCCTAACCAAGATAGCCATAAGGAACTTACAAGCTGGTAGCTTACACAGTGTGGATACACCAGACAAAAGGATGGTTCACATTCAGGCAAGATGGAGGGGACAGCATCAGATTTCATCTTGATACTTAGAACAATGCCAATTTAAAACATGAATTGTTTATTTCTGGAATTCTCTCATTTAATACTTTCAGACCACAGCTGACCAGGGGTAAATGAAACTACAAAACGTGAAACTACAGATAAGGGACTCCACTATGAGTTTTCAGTGAGTTAATCCAAGTAAAACAGGGCCTGGCACACAGTCAATAAACACTAGCTATGATTTATGGTGAAAAATAACTGAACAAAATAGTAATGATATGGGGCTGGGGTGGAGATGCCAAAAACTGAGTAATCAAAAGAAATAGCACTTTAGTATTTTTTAAAATGAAAAATGCCAGGATTAGGGATATAGCTCAGTGATTACATATGTACTTAACATGCTTGAGGTCAATCCCCAGCACCACAAGAAAACAATAAGCCACTTCCAGAAAACAAAACAAAATAACTACAAAAATAATGAATTTTTTTAATGCAAAAAAAGAAAAGAAAATCCATGGTGAACAAGGCAGCATGGCTAACACTGTTCAGCTCCACTGCACTTGGCAACTAATAAACTAGTTATCAGGACCAACTGGGCAAGGTCCTGATTCAATTCTCTATTCCCCCCCAAAAAACAGACATAATGATTCCCAGTATCTCAATACTATTTTTTGATACTGGGGATTGAACTAAGGGACACTTTACCACTAAGCTATGATTCAGTCCATTTAATTTTTATTTTTGAGATAGAACTCCACTAAGTTGCTAAGACTCTCCCTAAATTGCTGAGTCTGGCCTCAAACTTGTGATCCTCCTGTGTCAGCCTCCCAAGTCACAAATTAAGGGGATTATAGGCCAGTAACTCAATATTTAAAGCCACAGTGTTTGGAGATATTTGACTTGAACTGCTTATTCATAATTTTAATGGGTGTGTCCTGCGTAAAAAATATTCTTCCAGGCATCAAGGATACAAGACAGACACCGTGCATTCATATAGACAACATGCAAATGTGAACCGATGATATACTAATAAATGAATAATAACATATCTGATGGCAATGTGGGCTGTGTATTTAAAAATAAAAGGATAATGGAATACTGAGTGGCCTGGCTACTGCTTTAATTTGAGAAACCAGGCAAAGCCCTTCTAAGAAGGGGCACTAAAACTAATGCCTGCATATTCCAGATCCAAACACAACAAAGTCAGAAGGAAACAGCATTCCAGGCAGTAGACCAGCTGAAATGGGAGCTGAAGTGGGAACACATTTAGTTGACAGGTTAGCAGTACAAGGACACAGTGGCCAAGGCAGACATGGTGGGTAGTGAGGAAAGAGGTAGGAGGTAAAGCAGGAGAGCTGGCTGCAGAGGCAGGGGCCAAGTCACATGGAGCACTGCAGTTCAGGACATGAGATCAGGTTTTATTCTAAGCACACTAGACAGCTTTGGAGAGTTTTAACCGGGGAAATGATATGGTTTGATTTATGGTAAGAAAATAATGGGTTGTAAGAACAAGTTAGAGGGTATTCCAATAATCCAAACCAAAAAAAAAAAAATGTAATTTAGACAAAGATGGCAGGAAAACCAAGAAAAGTGACATATTTTAGATAATAGATAAGACACAGCAGTAATGGGAAAAAATGAAATAAGGAGAATGCCTATATTTCTGGCCTGTGTAACTATATTCTTAGAGAAGTCTAAAGAAGAAAGCATTTGGGGAAAGAGTACATTCAACTTAAAATGTGTACTCATTCCAACCAAAAGCACTTTTTGTTCACCCGTAGGCTTTGCTGCACTGGAGGACACTCGTGACACAGAGGATGTGATTTATGTCCTGCATTCTCAAACAAAGGCAAGGACGAGGCCATGACTGAGCTACTTATGCCAATGGATGAGTCAGAGCAGACTGTAAAGTCGGGGTTATAATTTTACTTCCTATGAGATAAATCAGCTTAGCCAAAGAAAACATAAAAGGTTTGGATCTTTAAGTTATGCGTGTAGACACAATACACACAAGCTTATTTTATAAAGTGACACATTGCTATATACATACTTCAGAGAAAACTGGGACGTTCATGGAACATTATTTAGAATGCATGAAGATATCATAAAAATACCAAGTCAAAGCAACATTCTAAGAAAAGGAAACTCTTCAGACTAAATATCCACCCCATAGAATTTAACATTGATTTCTGTTGTTGTTGTTGTTGTTATTCTGGATAATAGAAAATGTGAATACACACAATCCAGATTCTTAGGTCATAAAAATATAAACTGCATACTATAAAAGTGCAGTGGGTGGAAACAAAGAGATGCATTTTAGAAAAGGACTGTGCGATTCTCATCGAACCTGGAAATACTTGAAGAAAGTAAGAGAGAATGGCTTACATGATCCTCCCTAAAGGAGAGCAACAAATTAAGATTCAATGTAGAGAAAAGGCTCAACATGGATCTGAACTGTCATTGTCCACTTTACATTCACCAGGAGATCAACTTCAGGCAGGGGTGTGGCATGCAAAGAGCAGCATCTAGAGTAAGTCTCCCCATCCCCATAGGAGACAAGAACCTCTACACAAATACTTAGCCTCTGAGAACTAATGATGAGCACACAGGCCAGGATAAACTCAAGGGTTCCCTCCAGCTTTCAGATTTTATGACTGTTTTCCTTCTCCGTATGATGTTGTACAGCCTTTAAAAAAAATCAGTTATATTTCACAAGAAAAATTTCATACTGAAAAATATTCAAATATTGACTCAAATGAATTTACTTAAAACTACAGGAGTCATCATTCAGGGTTAATATGTCAAGATATTTTTTTTCCCTTTACTCACATGGCTCACTTTGAGCCTGTAAAGCTAATTATTTTTTGAGGTAGGGGAATTTGAGGTGCTACAGGGAACAAGCAAATACTGCTCCAATTTAGAGAAGCAATGATCTAGGATGTCTCACAAAATAAACAGGTTTTTAGATTGCAGAACATGGCTTTTTTTTAAAGTAAATTTTGTCTTGATAACTTAAATAATGACACTGAAAATGCTAAGAAGGACTTGTATATGGTCCCAGGCTGCCTTGTAGGCATAATGTTAATAAAAGATCTGGAAAATAGAACAGTGTTATGAAAAACAAGAGCTATTAAATCTACTCCTATAGTGTTACTTACATAACAGGGACTTTCAGAAGTCCACTGTTCATGTAGTATGATGAAAACTAAGCTTACAGAAATGTTTCCTTTTGCTTAAAAAGAACATAAATGAAACACACACACACACACACACACACACACACACACACACACACCAAAACTATGCCTTATTCACATCTTAAAATTCTCACTTGGGGGAAATTTTGATGTACATCAAAAACCATAGTACCTGCTGGGCAAGGGAGTCTCATGATTAGCATTAATACCACCCAGCAAGGACTCTTGAAACTAATCATTTCCAAATGACTAATTTAGGAAGATCCAATAACCACGCCAGAGAGAGATACATTAGGACATCATTTGTATTTTCACTTCCCCTGGAAGCATAAAACAAAAATAATTTTTAAAATTCAGCCTTCTTGTAATGGAACAGTTACCACTGCAAGGAGAAGGAAATGGTCCCTTTGTAGTAGATGTTAGTGAACTTTCAAATGCCTCCGTTATTTTAGATTTAAATTACTCCAAAGCAATCCAATGATGCTTCTTGTACATTCACATGTGCTGTCCAAAAAGAGAGGGGCAACATCTGGCACTACCAAACTGATGTCAAGACAATTTCTCTAAGCCAGTTAAAAGAGTTGCCCTGTAGTTTGTTTCATTAATTTAAATTCTGTCCTGTAATTTATTTAGCCTGACGGCCATGTTTCTCCAGCACTCAAGACAGTGACAGTAAGTCATTCAACAGAATGATAGAGGAGCGGGGCCTTTCCATTCAATTTTTCCAGAAATAGCAATGGTCAAGAAAAAAATTGCCTTTCTCCTCACTCTTAAGTAAACTGCAGATGGAAATATGCCTTCCTCTCACCAAAAAAAAAAAAAAAAGAATAGGCATTGCTAAGAAGGCTCATACCTAGACATTTACAGTCTATAGGGACAAAACAAGAAAGGACAGACTTGAAACCAGATTTGCTCCTTGAGGAAATAAAATTAAAGAAAGTACAACAGTGCATTTTATTAACATTTAGTGAGGTTTGTACATATAATAACTTCTTACCATTTGACTGATAAAAGAAGAATTGAAACCAATTACCCTCTTAGTTTAAACTGAGCTTCTCCTCTTTGACTAGGACCAATAAAACTGACCCACAAAGCAAAATTCTAGAGCTAAAGAAGATGCATCATAACCCAAGATAATGTACAGCACTTAGAAGAGATCTTAGTATGGATCATATGATCTAAAAAGGCTATTCAAATGATGGTAGTATATACTCATATTTTTTAATAAACTTACTTAATAACATACTAATGTAACATTGGAGGTTGTGTGACAAAAGAGGTCTGAGTTTAAAAACAAAAACCAATCATTTTCTATGCAACTTTATCTCTGAAACAGTTCATCACAGAAAAGGTAGAAAAGTATGAAGACATAGAATGAAAGGAGGGGATCAACAGACTATGTTTACTTAACTGAACCAATAATGAAGTTGACAGAAATTTTTTTTAAATGAATGCAAAATATTTAAATGAATCCCAAAAAAGGAAAGGAAAGGAAATACAGAATCACTAGGCCTTGCTAAATACAGTGATATTTCCTGGCATTTGTAAAATCTCTCTCACACAGAGTTGGATTAGAACCTCATAAACCAAAAACCTGAAGCCTAATGCTGAAACTAGAATAATGAATGACTGGCTTATGCTATTGTCTACCTGCAGCTTTCCCAAAAACATTCCCCATCAACTGTTTTCCCCCCAGTTGCTGTTGGACACAATACCTTTATTTTATTTATTAATATTTATATGGTGCTGAGGATCAAACAGCACCTCGCATGTGCTAGGCAAGCCCTCTACCACTGAGTCACAACCCCAACTTTACATCAATTGTTTTTTAAAGGCAATGAATACACCACATATTAAATGGAATGATTATATAATACTCTAGATCTCCCACAAACAAGTGTTGAACATGGAGGTAAAGAAACTTCCCCTGGTCATGTATTCTTAATATTATTATTATTGAGGTGATCAGGAATTACTTATATTGTACTATAACAGATACGGGAATTTTATAAAATATGGGTAATGAACTTTCTTCTGTTTATTCAGATGAAACTCACATACCCTACAACTCATCCATTTAAAGCATACAACTCAAAGGGATTTAGTATATTCACAGATATGTGCTACCATGACCACAATTTTAGAAAATGTTCATCTTAGTAGTGAAACCTCTAATGAGCCATCAAACAGCTAACTAGTCAAAATAATCAAGGCTACTCAGCCAGATAAGCTTACTAGTAAATGTACACCATCTCCCCTTAATTTTAAAATATATATTTATATGTAGGTTTTGGTACAGTTGCTTTGCTCTTTTCCCACTTAACTTATGCCAGAGTGTGGATGTAATTCAACAGTCTATGAGGTGTGGTTGAAAATTTCTGAGCAGGAGTGAACTGCACCATAGGAGTCCATTAGGAAAACCAGAGGCATGGCACAAATGGATAGTTCCATTTTACAAGGAAGACACAGAACAGAGAAATAGGGCCAAAAAAAGCTCTTGCAAAGGTCCAGGCATAAAACTGTGTGGTGAACATAGGCAAAAATAAAGGACTTAATACTGAAAAGGCAGAACAGGCAGGCCATGGCTGTGGGAGAGTTGGAGGAAGAGGAGTGTAAGAGAACATCAGGATTCCAACATGGAAGGGTGGGAAAATGGTAGCGCCTATAGCCCCATCAGGGGATCCAGAAAGAAAACCTGGTGAAAGGGTGAAGCTGAGCCACTTTTCAGGTGCTACATTGGTGAATGCACTCCTATGCAGGATGTAGAAGCTAGAAATATATAGTTTTGGAAATCTTCCTCCTGAGGATATAGAAGAGGAATGCTACTAACAAAGGATGTTCAACCAATGTTTAAGGCAGGGGCCAAAAGCATATTGGATACTGATTAATGCAAAGTTCTGAATGCAGTGGAAGGAACAATAGGAATCAGATAGATAGAAGTGGCATGGTCCACTGTCCCTCTGCAGAGAAATGGTACATTAAGGAAGACAGGGCAGGCTGGAGGGATCCTGGGTAAGAGGGCCTGCACAGGCTGTCCTGAGAAAGACAAGAGTACAAATCAAGTCATTTCTGCCTTCCAGAATCACTTACCTCTTTCCTGCTATTCTCTCATATTAGTTGAGCCACTACACACTCCAAGTGCTATAAAGAAAGGATGAAAAAGGATCTAGAAATGCTGAATAAATACACACATTAAGGTCTTTTATGGCAACAGCCATTGTATTCCACCAAGAACACCCACTGGACCAGAAGTCTTTCAGAATTCTGTTATTGCATGCAACAGCTAGGCCTGAGCCATGTGTCTTTAGTTTGAGCAAAAAATTGTGATCCTGCATCACAAAGAATTGAATGTATTTCAGTTCACCCTACTGAAAGTCATTTATTTTTACTGAAGTTAACTAAGACTTTGGAAGAGTACAATCAGTGTCCTAAACTACTAAGATTAAAGTCTTTTGATTTTACCACTTTGGAACAATATAAAGCTTAAGCAATTCCAAAACACTAAATAAGATCCTCCCTTTACTCTCCTAATTCATCCCCAGAAACCAATAACCTAAATCACAAATCATTAGCCATAGGAGAGAATCAATTTGGGAGGAAAAATCATTATAAATAAACTTTAATTTCAGCCTAATTTTTAGGCTGACTTATTGTTGTGTCCAACCAAATGAGTAAGTCTTCAGAATCAAATATATAATGCCATAGTAAGACTGTTTTATAGTCATGTGTTGGGTGTTTGGAGACATGATTATTGAACTCCTTCACCCATTAAGAATACAAAACCATGTGGAAAGCAATGACTCCCCCCTAGCTCCCTACATAGATATTTTGCAGGGCAGGAAGTGCCAGGGATTGAACCAGGCACTGAACTACTGAGCCACATCCCCAGCCCTACTTTGTAGTTTATTTAGAGACAGAGTCTCATTGAGTTGCTTAGCACCTTGCTTTTATTGAGGCTGGCTTTGAACTCGGGTTCCTCCTATCTCAGCCTCCCCAGCCGCTGGGATTGCACTTGTGCGCCACTGCACCCAGTCCACATAGATTTTTTTTAAATAAAATCAAAGAAGTAACTCTGATTGGATTACTTAACACATATGATATCCTGACAGTTAAGGAACAGGATTACCATATAATTTATCATCCTTAATGGCTAACTTTTGAGAATAAAGGGGTACTATTAAAACTTATGCTAGGATCCTTGGCAAACTGGGGCACACATGATTGTCCTATTAGTAATATCCTGAAATAAAAAAGGGTTGGAACAGAACATTTAAGAAGCTTAAGAAAAACAATAGAGGTGAATAATATGGAATATAGAACAAAAATGATTATCAGCACTAGTTCACAACCCTAATTTTCCTTAGGGTGCATACTACAGAGGGAGAGCGGGCAAGGTAACATCCCCACTGAAGTGGCATACTTTGCACAGATTCTAGACTGGACCTTCACTGTCTCACAATAAAGAAAAATAAAGGAGTGTGCAAAGCACAGTCTATTCTCTTTTTTAAGCAATACCTTATTATGTGATCATAAAAGAAAATGAGAAGCCTATTTCAATACTATAAGACTAATTAGTTATTTTATAAAAGTATTGAAATTAAGATAGGTCCACAGAAATGGGAGAACAGATAAACTTATTTTTGTCAGCTCTTGCTGAAGGAAGAAACTCTACAAAGTGTACGAAGTTTCATAACAAACAATATTTGAGGAAGACTTGGAGAGTTAACAGTAATATATATAATATTTGAAAATCAGATTTTAGAAAATGAAAAATCTAATAAAAAATAAGCAATCCAAAAATAATAAATATTAACCAATTAAAATATAATAGCCTCACTGGGATTAAAAGAACTACATATTCAAATGCCAATGATTTAATTTTTTTACTTATTAAATTGATAAACATGTTTTCTAGGGGGAAACTGGCATTCTATGTACCAATGGGAAAAATGCAAATAGCTACATTGTTTTTCAGGGAAATTCAGCAATAGCTATCATGTCTTAAAATACTGCATTACATTCTTGCCCCAGAAATTCTACTATTTCCAACTTTTTCCAAGGAAATAGTTATATATTTTGCAAATATCAGTTAGAGGATATGTATAAACATGTATAATTATAAACATCGAAAATTAAAAAGCTGAAGCCAAGCACTGTAGAGCATTCCTGTAATCCAAGCACCTTAGAAGGCTAAGGCAGGAGGATTACAAGTTCAAAGCCAGCCTCGGCAACATAGCAAGGCCTTGTCTCAAAATTTAAAAAAAAAAAAAAAATTTAAGTGCTGGGGACCGTGGCTCAGTGGTTGAGCATGGCAGCACTGTGTGTGTGTGTGTGTGTGTGTGTGTGTGTGTGTGAACATTTAACAATTGGGAGCACTAAAAATAAAATGGTGGCCCATCCATAAGGGAAACCCATGCAGCCATGAAAAGTAATATTTTATTGCATTTAATTAAATATGAAAATGTATGTGATATGCTGCCAAATGAAAAGAATGGATTATAAATCCTTACGCAAATATCATACTTGATCTTGAACATACACACACACTATTTCATATAAAATTATAGGCATGACAGAAAGATTAATAATAAAATGACAAAATGGATTATCTCTGGATGGTAGGATAACTTCTCTTTTTTCCCTATTGCTAACTTGGGTGCTGCCAATTTAACAAACAAAAGAGGCATTACATTATAAAATGTAAAAACTTGTTAAAAAGAAATTTTAAAATGTACATTCTACCTCCTTCCAGAGGAACCTACATCACAGTATAACAGAGTCGGTAAAAGATCTGAAAGATCATGGTCTTTGATGATGTTAAAGATAAGATGGTTTAGAGCCCTATTTGGACTTCCTCAAGACTACAACCTGGTAAAGATAAAAATACTTAAGAAAATCTCAAAGGGTGGTCAAGAATTCTACAAAGGAATGACTGTACTAGTGAATCATACTAAAGATAACTTGCCATTAGCAGAACGTGTTTGGTATTATTTTTCTTATTAATTCTTCAGTGATCCATGACTACTTTATAAGCACCATGATGCATTTTCAAATGACTGGCTAACAGACCATAAAATGAACTAACATGCTGGATTAAAACCAAAGGCCTCATATTATCAGCTTCTGTTCTAATCAAAGAAAACAAAACAAAAAAGTAATATAATAAGATATTCCCAATAGGTTTCCTGAGAAAACCCACCAAAATGTAGGGTATGAATAAATCCCCACTAAATACACTTCTAATAGTTCTTGACCTCAGTACTTTGAACACAATACAGATTCAAAGAAAAGAGGTTGATCAAAAATTATTTTATCTGCCCACATCTCAATCCATGCACATAAAGCTTTCAAAAACATAAAAACACTTGGAAAGAAACTAACCAAAATGTGATCAATAGCTGTGTTTGAGTTGCAAGAGTACAAGTAATGTTATTTTTTCTTTATATTTTGTAAATTTTTAATAAGCACTTACTAAATTCTAAGGAATCTTAACAAATCCCAGAAATGTGTTGCACTTGGACCCAATTACTAACCAGTTGGTTATGTGACTATGAGTGATTCAATTTACCTATCTGGTTTCAGTTTGTTCAGTTTCTTCTTATCAATGAAAGAACTGGAATACACGATTAGTGATTAAAGACAAAGAATGTGTCTAGCTCAACAGTAAGTAATGCTTTAAGACTGGTGACTTTTTAATAGGTAGGAACAGTATGTCTGACTAAAACATTATTTACAGAAGTTCTACTAGTTCCAGTTAGTACATGATGCTAATAACCTCAAACGGCATGTATTTGGCATTATAGAACTCATTTTTTACTCAAAAGCTTTCAAGTCAACATGGGTTTGAAGATTATTTCAATCTACACAACCAAGAAACGGGTGCCCACAGAGTTTTGGCTCATGGCCAAATTTGAGCCTTGCAATCACTTTAAAGACAAAACAAGAACAACACAAGAAATCCAGAGGAGTGTTGTAGCTCAGTGGTAGAGCACTTGCCTAGCACGGGTAAAGCATTAGATTTGAACCTCATCGCCACATGAAAAATAAATAAATAAAATAAAGGTATTGTGTCCATCTACAACTAAAAATGTTTTTTAAAAAAGAAATCCAGAGACATTAACTATAGTTTATGCCATCACATGTTCCATGTAGCTTGAGAAAAGGAAAAATATAATACACTGTATTGATATGATATATTAGTGGCAATGAATACCAGGAATGTTAACCCCTTTCCTGCCTTTAGAATATCTAACTTTGAGCAGTTACAAAAAAGTAAGGGCCACAATTCCCTCATATACACAATGAGTCAGACTCAATAAACTCCAAAGTAATTTCTCTTTCTATAATGATATGAATCTTTAGTAGGCATGTTCATACAAGGATGCCCTTAATTAAAATAGGAAACAAAATAAATTTTTGCCTTTTATCATAGAAATGATTCATTTCTTAATTTAAAAATGTCCCATATTTTATCAGGCAACTACCAGAATAAGAATTTGGAAGAACTCTGAATAAATAGTGAGACTATGTTCATTATCTATTAGAGGAAAAAACAAGCAGATAGTATGAAAACTTCAAATGATATCTGTTCAAAATCAACTGATCCATACAGAATACCATGCATCAAAGTCTACAATAACAGTATTTAATAATTATTCATAAATATTCAGTCCTACCAGGTCATCTGGCTCTATCATTCAGAGGCTGTATGCCACCAACAGAGGCTGTTTCATGAAGCTGTGTATACATGCAGGTTGTCACCTAACCCATTCTTCTAAGACACCCAATTATCCATATGCCATCAAGCTACTTCAACCCACCTATCCTCTTTAGACCAGCCACTAAATTGCTGTCCCCTTTGCTTCTATATTTACCATTACACAACTCATTTTCTGAGGCACTTATAGTCAGGTCAGTGAGAAAGACATTAATGGAGCTTCACGGGGCCCTTCATACAGCAATGCCAATCAACTGCCACCTCATCCACTAATACATTGCTCCTGAGTCGCTCATTATAATGTGAAGAGAATCTGGTCTGCTATTCTGATACAACTTAATCAGTCCTGTAAAATGCAAACACAAAAACAACAAACATAAAATGACACCCTGCCTATTTTGAATACTTAAGGTATTCAAAATCTAAATGCTTTTATTAAGCACCCAGTTCCTGGGAGGTCATAATTCAAAATATAGCAAAGGAAAAAATGGAAAGCAATTCTGCTTGGGTATAATTTTCTATCCCAGAATGTGGAAGGTCTCAGCCCACCAAACAGGAGAATTCTGCAAGCAGCTGGGGAGGACAAGGTCTCTGTCAGCTTTCCAGTTCCTTCTGTCTTCACAGTGGGACTTCCTTATTTGTTTGAAGTTTTGTAAATTCCGAGAATATCAGGCACACCCATACTCAAATGTAAGTACCAAAACACACTGCAAAGCCAAATATAAATTGGTTCTGAGGCTATTAATTGAGGACCATTCATCAGATAAGGCTGACTTTCTACTACATATTTAACGTGGCACCTTTACAAAAGAGATAATGTTTTAATGAAAATTTATTAGCCAGCTTTGAAAACTTAGCACTATGAAGCAGTTATAAACCTGTTTCACTCAAAAAGTAAGAAAATAAGCAATAAAAAGTAAACAGGTTTTCCTGATTCCATACTGCTTTTCTTTTTAACCACTAAACTAAATAAGTTTACTGCCATGGGTCATGTTTATCTGTGTTATGATTACATGCAAAACCTAGGTCAAATGTGCCCTCCATATTTCATGCACATGGCTTTTCAAGATGTAAAGTATTTATTAGGAAGATAGAAATTTGGATAATGCTTTAAAATTCTTAATTACCTAGGTTAGAGGTAAGCTGCATACTAGGGGAATAAAAAATAAATCCTCTTAGGGGGAAAAAATGGTTGTCCTAATTATACATGGATGATCTAATTAAACTGTCATTCACAATTCATTAAAGCTATTAATAAATTGTAAATGGGGAAAATGGACACAATAGTTAAGTTTACAGGAGTGCTAACCCTCTTAAACAAAGACAGCCAAAAACTGGTGGTGAAATTTCCTTAGAACATGAACTTTAGACTTCATTCAAGAAAACCCTGAAGGCTCATTTACAAGCTCTGAACCTCCTTCCTCCTCACTTATAAAGGAGGAAACTGGGGTCTAGTGAAGTTACTGCATTGCCAAAGTTTACATCCTCTAATTTTCCCATCGCTTACACAGTTACCACATACCCTGAGTGGTGTGTCCTTCTCATTCCAAACAGAAAATGCCTTTCTGGGGTATTTCACAGGACCAAGGGACAGAAGGAAAGTTAACTGTCACAAATAGGAAAAAGAAAGCTAACTAATGCAAGGAGAGAGGACCAAGTGCTGAGGTGGGGCATAACTAATTACAGAGTAATCCCCACCTGCCAGTTGATGTCACAAGTCAGAAGTAGCAGAAACTAAAGAAAAACAAAATCTTTATGAAGTCTGATGTGTTCAGGAAAAAAGAGGTCCTAGTAATTTCAAGATGAACAAACTATCCTTACAAGTAATCTATCTTGGAAAAAGAAACTTTTCACTTGAAGTAAGATAGTTATCACACCACCAAATAAACAGCAGAATAACCACCAAACTATGTTAGGGAGGAACTGAGAATAAGCAGAACCAACTTCTTTCTCACTACTCTCTAGGAATCCCACATTTTCTTCTTAAGATTTCACATTTCAAAAAGCCCCCAAAACACTAAGATAGATAACCCCATCAAGAACAAGTCGGGTTATAGCCCTAGTGCATACGTGAACATCGCAGACCTGTGAATAAATTCAGGGGACTGCTAGAAAATCTGTCTCTTGAAATAGATCTAATTTCCAATAAAACAAAACAAAAATAAATCAATAATACCTGTACAGCTCTGTATTGGTGTTAACTGGGCTCTTTGTTTTACACAGCAACAGCAACTGACTGTTAAAGTAGTTGTTAAATAGATGCCTGGTCCCAGGGTTAAGCAATTGTTAAATGCATGCTTTTAAAGCCCAGGGTCTGAGTTGCACAGATTCAGACACTCGCTCTGGGCAACCTATCTCACCTCTACCATCAGTGTCTGCAAAATGAAGATGATGAAAAGTTTGTTTGGAGATGAAATATACCTAGAGCACAGTGCCTGCTCAGCAGTAAAATTCTGTAACTCTTATTATGGTAAATAAAGCCATTCTCAATGCAGCCTTATTTGCCCTCTCTCAGCCACACCCAACTCCTCCCCGGAAACAAGCCAAAAACTCTAAAAGAGTGCTCTAAACTTTTCTTATAATTTTAACTTCCTATTTCCTTTCCCCCCATATATTCTTCTCTGTCTGGCAAAACCTTCCTCATCCTGTTCTTTAAGTTAGTCAACTCCCCTGAGGTTCTTTGGCTGCTCCTTCTATATTTATTATGTGGTTATATTTGAATTATAATTACTTATGTAACAAGAAAGACATTTATTTACAAATGGGGAGATGAGCCAGGACTAGACTGTCAAGGCTATTTCCACAAGGAGGTAAGCAGTGGACCGTGGGCTGGGCTCCACTTTCCAGGGTCACAGCTCTTGGGGAAGATTCCTACCTGAAAAGAAGAAATAACAAGATGCAAAAAAGCCACAAATATACACCTGTGACTCTGCCCTGTGCCAGTGAAAATCCATGCTTTCCCTAAAGTTAATAAACTTCACAGAAGCCAAATGGAAGTGGCTTTGTGTTTGTGGATGTGTATATGCATGCAAGAAACAAGAGACCAAAGTATATGACACGAGGAAGTCTAGGAAAGAATCTGATATGTCTGAACATTCCATTGGTGTTTTGCCTAAGAACTTAAATGTCAGAAGGACAGCTGTGACCAAAACATGCCTTGTATAGGCTATAACCATTTAGTGAACACTTTATTAAGGCTATAATTGTTTAATGACCACTGAGAAGGGGATCCTCTCAGGCCTGAGATAATGATGGTAAAGCAGAGTTGTTCAGAACATTGTTCCTCAAACTTAGCTATGCATTCCAATCACCTGGGAATACTACTAAAATGCCCATTCTGATTCTGCAATTCTTGTGTGGAGCCTAAAACTGCACCAATGGTCAAGTGCCAACACTGTGGGCCCATGGAAATAGCAAGGAGTGAGAACACAGGTGTCAGAGCCAGACGGCCTGTGCTCAAAACCTAGCTCTGCTACTCAATACCTGTGTGACCTTGAGCAACTCACTTAAATTCTCTGGGCCTCTTTTTCCCCCAGCTGTTTCGGGGGGTGGGGTGGGGGGGTGGAATAAGAGTAACTGCTTCATAGATGGTTATTAAAGATTTAATGAGTGAATATATTAACAGTGCCTAGAAGAAATCTGGCACAAGAAAGTATTAGACAGATATCAGTTATTATTATTAATGTACATTGCTGAACTCCTTCTGCACTTATCCTAATAAGACTGTGAATAAATTAACATCTTTATCATAGTATAAACAATAAACAAAATGGTATCTACACTAAAATCCTCAGAAAACCTCAGTGTAATAACACACAGTATTTAAACTAATCATTATAAACTGATGAGAAATTATAGCCAAATGTTCTGCCCAAAGGCTTCACCCCACTCTAGTGCTGGTTCAGGCTCCACTGATAAAAGAATCTGCACAGGATTCGAAGAAGTGGACCAAGCACAGCAAAAAGAAAGAGGACTATGCTTTATTTATCGAGCATCCATTATGAGTCAGATTGTAACGTGTAATTTATTCTTATAGGAACCTTTTATGAAAAAAATTTGTTTTTCCCATTTTGCAGCCTGGCAGGACTTCCTAGTATTGTTTGGAGACTCACTATCCATCTTTAAATGAATAATCCCACAGCAACTGACCCTGAAACCTCAGAACATAGAGACCTAACTGTACAGCACCTGATCAAGAACCTACAGTTCCATCTGAAGCATCTGCCCTGAAGCTTTCAATGTGGGATGCATACTAGAAATCAGAGTCTGTTTTCTACTCATGACATCTTGATACAGACAGCACACCTCTCACAAATGACTGTGGCCTCTTTCAGGTGCCCAGGGTGTCCCCAAGAAGATCTCACATACACTTCAGATGCTATGTTTTTAATCATTTCCTCCATAGTTCCTGAAACAGTCATCCTCTTGTGTAACAGACACACAGAAAATGCACATTATAAAGCAGGAAACAAGGACACTGTTGCTGGCAGGTTAAATAGCTTGATAGAACCCACTGAAATACACAGTGGCAGAGCTGGTATTTGAACCCAGCTCTACATGACTCTACTACCCAGATGTATATGTCATCAAAACCATCCAGCAACAGCAATAGCCCTTAAGACTGGAAGCCAAGACAGCTCTGCCCCAGCTCTGAGGTGAAGGTTTCCAGGATGGGGCTTCAGTCCCTAGGAGCAGAAATGAGAAAGAAATAGCATGGCAGGGCCACAGGCCTCAGAGGTATTGTCATGTCAGTATTCTACAGTGGGAACCAAAGCTGATTTCAAATTCTGAGACTCTCAGGACAGACAGGCTTAGAAATGCTTTTAGGCCTGTGACTAACAACAGGGAACAAACAGGGAACAAACTATGACTTAGGAAGCAATGCAAAGAGTCCAAGGTCAGCACCTACTCCTCCCTGCTAATAACTGCTTAAGTATAAAAGCCTCAGGTTAGGGAAAGGAAGGGATGATAGCAGCAGAGGAAGGGCTACCCTCAATATCTCACCTCTGGCCATAGCATCTCTGAGAAATTGACAAAGGTGAGGTAGAGGAGAGGAAAGCTGGTGCTCTGGCTAAAACAAAGATATGGGGCTAATACCAGGTCTTTCAGAACTGGAAAATTTAATTTCCTTTTTAAAGAAAAATTTTAAGATACTCACATGAAAATATTTTTCGTGGGCAGAAAACTTTCCCATGTTTCCTATATCATTGTTCATATTCAAGCTCAAAGGAAGCTCTGCCATGGTTCAGAATCTTAATATTTGATTCCTTCCTCCTGAATTCTCTGCAATCTGGTTTTTGTCTTGAATCTTCAGAAACTACCCTCAGAAGAAACTACCCTCAAAAAGATTCCAGATTCTTGAGGCCAAGCTGTACCCCATCTGGTATAAAACAATTCTCCCTGGATTGCCTCTTCCTGTATTTTATTTCTTACAGATGTACCTTCCTATTTACCCTGACTCTTCCCTTACTAAAGAACCTCATCTATCTGGTTTAAAAAACAGACTATAATGTCCTCACCAGGTTGCCTTCCTGAAACTCTGCTCCTCTGTAGGCAATTAGAATTGATTCCATTAAGCTCATATTCATATTCTGGTCAGTTCAAAACATCTCCAAATTCTCAATTCCTAACAAAGGGAATTTCCCATTTAGGGGAAAGACCTCATTCCCTCTCTGCAGGTAGTTAAGCTTCCTCACTTCTCCCCTTGATTCTTTCTTGATCTGTTTCTGGTGCCTCCACACCAGATGGCTGTCACTACCTGATGCAGGAAAACACAGCAGAACACAGTAGTTTCATTCCATCCTTGAAATCCACACACACCAGAAGCCATTTGCTTCAAGAAGCCTTGCCCATTCAACAGACAGCTACACTCCCAGGCCCCTTTCTGCACCATATTGTCCATCTACTGAAATTTCAGTATCTGCCTTCTGTGTTTTAAAAACAAAAATCGTCTCTGGATAAACAAAAAAATGTTTACCAGAGGTTATCTCTAGGGAAGTAATGGGGAAAGAGAAGAAGGCTTTTGCTTCTTATTTTATATACTGCTGTACTTTAAAATCTTTTAATATGTGCATACATGGGGTTTATTTTTTGTATAAATCAATATTTTTTATACTAGGACCAGTTAACTAATGTGAAAAGATGTATGAATAGTAAAATAGTCATTATAATGTTCCCATGGGGGAGAGGGGTCAGTTAAAGGTACAAAGTAATAATTAGAAACTAGAAAAAACTAAATTAATCAATAAATAGGACCTCAAGATCTGGGGATATAGTTCAGTTAGTAGAGTGCTTGCTCGCATGCACAAGGCCCTGGGTTCAATCCCCAGCTCATCATCATCATCATCATCATCATCATAAATTAATAGGATCCTGGTACAAAAATCAAGTACATCTATAAAACTGAATACTGGTAGCTATTAAAAATATTATGTTGTCATTGAAAATGTCTACAATGTATTAAAAACAGGTTATAAAACAAAATCTTAATTGTAAAAAAACCCACATTCTTTAGATAAGATTGAAAGCACATACAGGCAAGATTAATATTCTGTACTTCCAACCAATTGTATTCTAAGGCTCATCTACAAAATAAGAATGCTTTTACCAGAATCAACTTTTACCAGAATCACTTTCATTTGCTTATTTTAATATATTAGCCATGGATGTCTGGGCTCATCTTTCACAAATACGTTCACAGGCTGCTCATAAGTTACACAAGACCAGTTAGTCTCTCAGCTTCATAGTTTATTTTCCTAGTTGTTGACATCCAGATGGGTCAATCTGTGTGTAAAGCCTGACTGATTCTGCAGCCATGGCTGGAATAAGTCCCTGAAACTAGATGCCAGAGAAGGGGATTTCTTTAAGAAGAGTCTGCGCAGATGAACTCCATGGCTTTTGACATCATCCAACCTTAGAAAAAATCATGGGGGTGGGTGCAACTGGGGGAGAGGGCTATCTCCAGGAGTCATTAGGTCCAAGAGTTCTAAATGATCTCAAGGAAAGTTCATTTTCAAAATTTCCTAAATAAGCTTTGTCAATAGTCACTCTGCCCCCAGGATCAGTCCATATGACACAAAGCAGTTCTGTAGCAAGGGAGTGAGAAAGATAGCATGAATTCCCCCCGAACCTGGAGCATTCATATTACAAAGAAGTTGGCTGCCCCTAAAGCCATCTAATGATGAGTGGGATAATCACAAGTGGGCAAAAAGACAAAACTCAAATATATCCAATTCCTTGTGGGTTCAAGTCTCCTCCCCAGGCTAAAATTAAAAGGTTTAGGTTATGTCTACATTTTCTTTTTTTTAAATATTTATTTTTTAGTTGTAGTTGGACACAATACCTTTGTTTTATTTATTTCTTTTTATGTGGTGCTGAGGATCGAACCTAGGACCTCCCACGATCTAGGAAAGCACTCTACCTACCGCTGAGCCACAACCCCAGCCCTATGTCTATATTTTCTATTTCTCCATCCTGTTTAACAAAATGAGAAAATAGGTCTAAACATAGGTTGATTTAAAGCCAGAAATAAGCTCAGTTTTTGTATTTAAGATTAAGCTTTGGTTGCTATTGTTCTTTTAAAAGTTACAATGGGGTGACCCAATAATTCTACAAAATAGAGGGAGAAATGCAGAAATTCTAAAAATTGTACCTTGAAAGAAGTACTTTCAATTTCCCTGCATATAACATGTCAACCAAAAATAAAAATAAAAACAGCACTGAGCATAACTGTTTCTTATAAAATTCTCCTTTGTACGTCCCAACTTTTAGTTCTTCTATAACAAAAATGATGTCACACCAAAAATAAGCATATTAATAGTATCCAACAGTGCCTTTACTGTATACACCACATATCTGAGTTGTGTGTCCTTGCAAGTGATTGCCTAAGCAGTTAATAAAAAATAAATAAATGCAATGAGTTAAATATTAGCTTTTATAAAGTTTTCATTTAGTCTCAAA
The DNA here is from genome assembly GCF_964194105.1 of Spermophilus citellus. Lineage (NCBI taxonomy): Eukaryota > Metazoa > Chordata > Mammalia > Rodentia > Sciuridae > Spermophilus > Spermophilus citellus. The sequence goes on from NC_138183.1 coordinate 82,042,275, forward strand.
TTTCAATTCAAAATAGCCAATAGGTATTTAATTTTTCTAGTGTCCTCCAAATTCCATTTACCATGCTAAATCAGTAATGTTATCACTTAACTACTAAATTCAACATTTGTTTCACTCTGTGTATTGCTTAATAATTCATAGGTCAATATCTAAGAAGCCCACTAATAAATAATAAACAAAAACAAAATATCAGATTTCATGTTAGTGACTTATATCCAAAGAAAAGAATTAGACTGGAAAAATATGAATAAAACTTTGAAAGGGGAAATCAGGGAAATATTAAGTATATTTCTGAAAACCCTATCAAAATAACCAATCTCCTCTTTAATTTACTTTGCAGAAGTTTCAATAAATTTTTAAAAAATTGTTTTCAAGTTAAAAACAAAATAATACACTCCAATAAATGTTGCATCATGTTATATTCCCAAGTACATTGCCTCATTGAAGCCTACCAAGTGGAAATCATTTCTAACAATGACATAAAGAAAGTGATTTGTATGCATTAAAACTAGTTCAGCATTTTTAAGACAATATCTAAAAGTTGGTGTAAACAGACTACAAAACACTGCATGGAGGAGAGGCCCCAGTTCCCATTTGACCTGTCCCAGAGCAAATTCTAATGTGAGCTGTCTTGCAGTGTACACCACTGAAAGCCATGACCTGGATTAGAAATGGCTCCAAGTCCCTGGAAAAGGTGCCTTCTAAGGCAATGAATCCATGCACAACCAGGCCTTTTCTTCATTAAAAACAAAAACAAAACAAAAGATAGTTCATCTGTGACTGCTTTATTAAGTAATCCTCTTACGGTATTTAATCTGCCAGTGTTTGAACAGATAATAAATGTTGTGGCTACCAAAACTAAGGAAGCAGGGGCTGGAGTTGTGGCTCAGTGGTACAGTGCTTGCTTGCCATGCGTGAGGCCCTGGGTTTGATCCTCAGCACCACATATAAGTAAATAAATAAAATTTTTTAAAAGATCCATTAACAACTAAAAAATATTTGGAAAAAAAAAACGAAGGAAATAATTAGAATACGGCTAGTTAGCAATGAGACTGAACCAAGTAACAACTACAACTGAACTTTATTTGTGACCTAGCTACTGCCTGCTGCTGGCACAAAACCTTATTTGGCCCTTGGAATTTACTGTTCCCAACACATTTACTGTTGAAACAACTTTTAAGCTGTTCTCTTCCTTCAGTGTCACAAATGTTTGTCTATTCCTATCAAATTCAAAAATCAAGTCACAAATATTTTGTACTCCACTTACCTGAATGGCACAAAAGATTATGCTTACAGAAAAAGATTTAAGATATCTTTGAGACTACATCTTGAAAAAAAAAAAAGAACTGTCATCATGTTTCATTTCCCTATCACCTCACGTCCTCACGTGTCAGCTTTCCATCACGACGACAAAATATCTGAGATAAATCACCCTTAAGAAGGAAAGGTTTATTCTGGCTCATGGTCTCAAAGGTTCAGGCTGGTTGGCCTGCAGCAAGACAGAACATTATGATGAGGAGTATATGACAGACCAAAGGCCCTCACCTCATGGCTGTAAGGAAGCAAAGAAGAGAGGAGGAAGAACCAAGGTCTTAACATCCCCTTCAATGGGACTGAGAAGAAAAGAGAGAGAGAAAGAAGAGCCAGAGTCTCAACATCTCTTACAAGGAGACACCTCTAATGATCTAATGCCCTCCCCACTTGGCTTCACCTCTTAGAGATTTCATCATCTTCCAAAAGCACTATTGGCTGAAGAACAAGCCTTCAGTACATGATCCTATAGGGGACATTCAAGATACAAACTACAACACCTGGGTTTAATATGTGATCCAGAGAAAGTCTCATTTCTTCTTTTGTTTGCATTTGATACAGGAAATGATAATATTATCATTGAGACAGGGGTCAGCTGGATTTCACTATAAGACATTAGCCAGATTTCCATTCTCTCTAGAATATTTTATCTTTTTTCTTCCTAATTTGTTCAACTCAGCCATAAGCCAAGTGGTGTTTAGAAAATTCCAATGAAGCGAAAGCTTTCTTCCTTTCATACAGCAAGTGTCAGAGCAAAGAAAGGCATGTCAACAGGGTCATAGTGCACCATGGCAGTGCTAAAGAATACAAGAACTGAGAGCACTATAATTTCTAGGCTTGTGTTTCAGAAGCACCTGATGCTTGTTAAAACCAGAGACTGACACCAAGGGTGGGGTTAAGTAACTGCGGTGAGCATACCAACAGTGTGACTTTCCCCTTGTCTCAGAGGTTCCTGGATGGTTTAACATCAAATCCTAATTAATTCAGATCAGCCCTCAAGAAAGAATGCCTCATTCAAAGAATGTCAGAATCCAAGGGACACAAAATTAGGATCCCAGAGCCACAAAAAGCCATCAAGATCCTCGGCCTCACACTCTTTGTTTATTACAGATATATAAACTGAGGCACAGCACTATTAAGAGACCAGATAAATCCACACAGCTAGCTAATTGTAAAAGCAGGCCTGGCACCACACTGTTCATTCTTACCACAATGCTATTATGGGGACAAAAGCCAATAGTCATTCCTGTGTTGACCACCAACATAAAAACAAAGCCCTTCTGAGGAAGTCAAAATGGTGTCCAGAGAAAACTCTGTAACACTCTCTCACTAACAAGCTGAGTGCTTATTCAATTTGTTCCTGACAACTGCATGATTTCTACTAAACCAGATCTCTCCTACACTATACCAAATACTAGCTGCCCAGATAATAAGCCTGAATTTAAGGTGAGGCATGACACACTTTACAGTAGCAACTGAGAGGGTGCACAGACTCTGCAGAAGTTGCTCCAATGTAAGTGGAATGGAAAGGTTTTCTAGAACTTTTACTTCGTACTAAAGCATGCCAGAAAACTAGTAAAGCTATATAACTGCATTTAAGCATGTATATACATAATGCTATACTGATTCTTTTTATTATTATTATTATTTTTTAGTTGTAGATGGACATATTACCTTCATTTTTTAAAAAATTTTATTTATTTTTATGTGGTGCTGAGAATTGAACCCAGTGCCTAACACATGCTAGCCAAGCGCTCTACCACTGAGCTAAAGCCCCAGACGTGGCTATACTGTTTCTACTTACATGCAAAACAAACTTGACTAAAAGTAATAGTAACATTTAGCTCTAGTAATGCAAAGTTTGGTAAGTGTTAATCATTTTCAAGAAACTTAATTCATTGAAAGATTGAATAAATATGAAAATATTAAGGCAGGCTTTTAATTTGCCTACTTCAAATCACTTAGTGGAACAATTTTGTGGATTAACCTAAATTCTTTTTATAGGTAGGTGTTAGACACCTTTAGTTTTACAGGAACAGTATATTAACGCTTTTGATTTTTCAGTACTTAAAGGAAATGTCCTCTCATAATAAACATTCAGTATATGCCATGGCAATTTAATGGATAACATTCAAGCTATTTATTCATTGTAGGTTATCTAAAATCATCATAAAACACAGCCATCTGAAAGGCTGATGGTAGCAATCATGCATTTCCATTCAAGACCAAGTGGTGAAGTTTCATGGTAATTCTGCAACAATCTTCAGTGGACCCATGAACAAGAAATAGCACAATAAATAAAATGCTTAATATAAAATTTTTTTATTTTATTATTATTTTTTATTTTATTATTTGGGGGGGCGCGGTACTGGGGATTGAACCCAGAGGCACTTAACTACAGAACCACATCCCCAGGCCTTTTTTATATTTTAGAGACAGAGTCTCACTGAGTTGCTTAGGGCCTCACCAAGTTGCTGAAGCTGGATTTGAACTCACAAACCTCCTTCCTCAACCTCCTCAGCTGCTGTGATTATAGGCAAGTGTCACCGTGCCCAGCTAAAATTTTTATTTCTCTGGTAGTTTTTCTTTAACAGGTCTTTTTTTCATTAATAAGTAGTAATAAAAATGTGTATTGATCATTTCTATTTACCAGACTTTGTTCTAAAGTCTTTTACATAACTCATTTTAACTCTCCAGACACCCTAATAAAGTTACAAAATATTGGTATTTTACATAGAAATCCAGTATCATTCCATCTTAACTTACCTGATCTAAAAATTGAAGCAAAAATTTATAATTTCCAAAGAGAAGGGAAAAGAAGGTAACCACTAGAAAACAACTCTTAACTGCTTAAAGAAATTTAAATCCCCATCCATCAATCTGTGACCCTGCCATGATCCTGCTACACACTACAAAAGCCCAGTTTCCTGTCTCATGTCCTGGGAATGTGGGAAGAGCTGAGAAAGTAGTTTCAAACTCCAGAAGATTAATATCTTCCTTATAATATAATGATCTTTAACTTAGGAAGCCATACATCCTATGAGAAGATCTGTTCCTGGGACAGAATTGTAATTCTCTTGGATTAGTGTTGCTCAGTTATGGAGTCTCGTCTCAGCATTTTTTTTTTAAACTTTTGTTTTAATTAGTTATACATGACAGTAGAATGCACTTTGATACATCATATATAATAGAGTATAATTTCTCATTCTGGTTGTACATGACGTAGAATCACATCAGTCATATAGTTCTGTATACCTAGGATAATAATGTCTGATTCATTCCACTATCCTTCCTACCCCTGTACCCCCCCCCCACTTCACTCCCCTCTACCTAATCAAATAATCTATAATAACTCTATGCTTCCCTAGGGCGCCCACCACTCCCCACATAATAAATTAGCATCTGCATATCAGAGAAAACATTCCACTTTGGGGTTTTGGGATTGGCTTATTTTGCTTAGCATGATATTCTCCAACTCTGTCCATTTACCAGCATTCTTAATTCTAGCTTTCAGTCTCTCTTCAATGAGGAATAGAAAGCCTTTGGAAGGGGAAGGAGGGAAAATGCCCTCTCACCAAACTCAGCCCAAGGAAGAAAACTGAGTAAACTAAGCACTAGGGCATGGAAGTAAAAGGTTCCATCTCCTCTGCATATGCCATTTGTATTCAACTGTATTCCACTGAAGAGCTTGCACTGCTGGACCCCAGGGACCAGCTTTATACAGTGGGTGTAAGAGAATTCTGCTACACACTACAAAAGCCCAGTTTCCTGTCTCATGTCCTGGAATGTGGGAAGAGTTGAAAAAGTAGCTTCAAACTCAAGAAGACGTGGGTAGGAGAATTCTGTAACAACTGCATGGTCTTACAGGAATCAATAAAACAGAAAAATGATACAAAAAGTCACACCCAGGGAGGTATCATTTATTCTAGGTTTTGAACTAAGAATGTGACCAAATGGCCTAGATGGATTCCAAAAAAAAGGAACTGCATTGAGTATCACTCATGTGATATGAGATAGCACTGGAAGGAGTACTCAGAATAAAGATGACAGCTGACCAAGTAGCCTCATTTGACAGTATTGGTGAGGACATAATGACAGAGATAAATGCTGGCAGTATAAAACCAAAATAATTGCAGTATCTACAATACTATAATTGCCCCATCCCAGTGGGCATGCAACATGTAACTATTTGCACTAGGCATGGAAAGGGACACAATCACTCTTGCATGGAAGCAATTAATAAGAAGCAAATGCTCAGGGCCGCAGTAGAGCACAGGGAATTCGCCTGTTCTTTTCCAACTAGGTCAGGTTCACAGAGGCAGTGGGGTTTCATGAGCAACCCGAGTGAAAGAAAGTCAAATACCTACAGGCTACAGAGGCAGGGAAGGAAGAGGTATAGGCACCAGGGAGACTATCTTATTTAATATGACTTTCAGCTGGCCACTAGCAATACAGAACAACAAGGAACAGTATCATCCTATACTATGGGAGTAGAAGACTGTGAGCTCAGTGGCCAAGTGCAATCAGAATGAGGCAAGGAAGTATATGTTTAGACATATGCTTGTTAGTTACCACCTAAATGTTTCTGTGGGTACTTTGCCTATGTGACACATCCATCTCGTGGCAACTTAATATTGAGTAGCATATTAAAGCCACATTTTAAATGGCAGGCATTTTCTTATAAGATCAAATACTATATTATTTTTCTGTGAATCTTTAGAAATTTTGTAACATGAACCTTCTCTTTATAAAGGCAATGTGGATAAATTAACACTTTTGAACATCAGTTTCCTCATCTTTATAACAGGAATAGTGGAATAGTTATTATCAGATAAACTTATTGGGAGGGTTAAAAGCACAAATACTATATTTAGTTTGGTTTCTGGAACATAGTAAATTATCAGTAAAAGTTGTCTGCTGCTACTTATTTTTCATTATTTTTTAAGATTTCTTCAAGGACCAGAACTTAAAACTCTATAAATCAATCTACTTTTTCCAAAAATCAGTTTGGGGTTGTGTCTCTATTGTATCCTATTGCCAATACAGAGAGAATAAAGATTAGTTTTTTTTTTTAATTACCAAATAAAACTAGAAAAGTACATCTATAGCTCCAAGCCAAAAAACACAGTGCTACAAGAACAATAAATGACTTTCTGATTGTGAAATACTGTAAATTGCTTTGGCCTATTTGTTAATGTGGAAAATTTAGGACTTCCTTTGGAGGTTAAGGAATTGACAAAATGTAAGAATGATTATATGTACGAATGACTAAAAACTTTTAAAGAAATCAAGAAAGGTGAGAATATTTGCACCGTTAGGCATACAGTTTTTAACTGGGTCATCATTTCATGACCAAGATGTCTGTCACTAAGGTCCTCTCAGGTCAGTCACAATCTAATGCCATTAACAACCAGGCAAGTCAAGCAAATGCAGGAAGCCATGAATGCAGTGCAGGACAACAGGAAGCACTAGGAACTGTGGCTGATAAAATGCATTGAGGAAGGAGACCACCAGCTATGCTAAACAAAATAGGCACACAGACTGATTTCAATCCAAAGACTAGCACTGTGCATTCACTGAAAAACCCCTCAGTTCTTTAATTATTTACCCACCATTTTCCAACTCAGAGGTACTCCAAAATGTGCTTAGTACTAAGATGGTTTGCAGAAAAGAGAAATAAGGAAAGAAATGAACACTTTATTGTGCATGTAATATAAACTTCCATGTCACTATTTTTCCAAGGTGTGGTATATTTCAAAGGTGTGGTATACCTGATTGAAAGAATCATGCAGGGAGAGTCTCAGACAGTTCAATATTTAATGAGTTTGCCAAGTGATTCTTCACACTATATTCTTCTCTCTATAGTAATTCTTCTTTCTATAATAAATTAACTTTGTAAAATTTTGCTGTTCTATTCACACTGTTCCATAATTCCAAAGTCTCTTAATTCATTTAAATTTTCCAACACTCAATATTTTTTTCTCTCCTTCTAGTATATTTTAATTTGAAAAACTGAATTCCTTTGCCAGGTGTGGTGGTGCATGCCTGTAATGCCAGGCTGAAGCAGAAGGACTGTGAGTTCAAAACCAGCCTCAGCAACTTAGAGAGGCACTAAGCAACTTAGTGAGACCCTGTCTCTCAATCAAAAATATAAAAGGGCTGGAGATATGGCTCAGTTGTTAAGCACCCCTGGGTTCAATCCCTGGTACCCCCCCAAAAAAAAAAAAATCAACTGGTTTTACAATTATTAGTTCTTTTAATCTTGTTTCTATACACAGCTTTTATATTTTAATTCACACTTACAAATAATGTAAAATTTATTTGTATTATAATATAAAAAATCTCCACAAAATACAAATATATCTTTAGATAAAAACAGACTGTCACTGTGTGGATTAAATGTAAGGTGTCCCCCAAAAGCTCATGTGTGAGACAATACAAGAGGGTTTAGGGGGGTGAAATGATTAGGTTAGACAGCTTTAATCTAATCAGTGAATTAATCCCTTTGTAGGGATTAATTGAGGTGGTAACTATAGGTAGGTAGGGTGTGGCTGAAGGAGGCGAGTCACTGAGAGTAAGCGTTTGGGGTTTATATTTTGTCCCTGGTAAGGACAGTATCAGAGTGTCTGTCTGTCTCTCCCCTCCCCCCCTTTTTCTCTATTCTTTCTTGTCAGGTCTTTTTGTCACACCAGTGAAAAAGCTGACTAAAACTCTACAACTCCAGATTTTACAGAAATAATTCTGCAGATAAATTTTCTACACTATCATTTGCAAATTTTAATGTGCATGAAAGCAGCAGGTTTTTGAGGAAATAGCACAAGTTCAGTTTTGAATATTTTCATCAAAACATTATAGGCAGTATATTTTTTGTGTACTGCTTTATATTTCTATAATTATCAAAATAATTTTTTCTTTTCCTATGTTGTACATTTAACATTTTAAAATTATTCAAAAGAAAATCTTTTTTTTTAAAAGGAGCCTCTCTATAAATGAATGCTGAAGATAAATCTAACTTCTCCACAGCAAATTTTTAGAAAATAAGGATTTCATGATTAAGACTCAAAGAATATACACAATTCTGAAAATCGTGTATGTTCAGCCACTACCACGTGACCTTCGACTGTAAAACCTGAAGAGTGGGAGCTAAGTGAGATCTGATGTATTGCCTGCACATCCAAAATCACGACAAAGGCTGTTAATAAGTGGATTCCTTGCCTCTTTATTCAACATCATTTATTTTCTTTTTTATTAATGTAGGCATAACACTGAGCTTATTCATTCTGTTGGAATGTAATAACTATCTTTAGCCTTCTTGACATTACAGAATATATGAGCTTTAGTTGTTTGTTAGGGGTTTTTTTTATTTTTAGACGTTGATGAACCTTTATTTTATTCATTTATTTTTATATGCAGTGCTGAGAACCGAACCCAGTGCCTCACACATGCACCACAACCCAGCCTCCAAGAGTATTTTTAGGAACATTTAATTACATCTAACATGCTCTATGGAATCATCACGCTTTCTTTGGAAATCTTTCTTTACCTTCATGTTCTCTACCCCTTTTATTTCCCTCTCTTCCAAGGCCCTCATAAAAGCAAGAGCTTAACCAAGCATGGTGACATAGACCTGTAATCCCAGCTATTCAGGAGGATGAGTTGTAAACTCAAGGCCAGCCTGGGTAAGTTAACAAGACAATGTGTCTCAATAAAATTTAAAAGAATACTGCAGATGTAGCTCAGTGGTTGAGCCTAGCATGTGTAAAGCTCTGGTTTCAATCCCCAGCACTAAGGAGGAAAAAAAAAAGAGAGGGTGAGAGTTGGGGTGGGGATGACAAAAGGTCTGATAGTTACAACAGACATCCCTTTCTTTTCCTACTTCAAGTTCCAAATTTCTCTTAATACATTTGGCTTGATTATTCTAAGAAAGAAATTTGAATACATTTGAATAAAATTTTCCAATGTTTTAAAAAGTACGTTTTTTTTTTTTCAGGTATGGTGAGGCCAACAGATCCGTAAATGAATGCCACTGAATAGATGGTTTGTGATTCTTAGCTCCCAAAAGGAAAGGGCATGCCACACCAGGAAGCACCAGTCCACCCAGGATTCAGGAGTAAGGGGAAAGCATGGGCCAGAGCCTTAAATGTGGTTTTCTCAGTAAGAAATGGGGTTGGCAGAGTAGGAAAAAGCAGAATTGGCTAAACAATTTCAATGGCTCTAGGGTAAAGGGATTATCCTTGGTTGTTGAGAATCTGGCCCTAGGATAATGTTGTAGCAGGTAGTGAATGATTCAAACTGCAAGAGTTTTCACAGAGGTAGTTGGTGGGTAGGGACTCTGGATCAGTTGGTACATATGAAAATTATTTTCACAGGGCAATTATTCACTAACTCTGGGAATTAACTAGGCCTGAGAGGCACTCCAGGATCAGCAAGGCCCAAATGCCAAATACCCCAGAATTAATAAAATCTAGTTAATACAAAATATCATTTGTAGAAGATGAAGTAACCAAGCAAAATTAAGACTATAGAAAATCCATTGTCATTTGAACCATCACATGGTCAATCCCTTTTCACTAGCACTAGAACAAATAGAAAATAAGAAGTTTACTTTTTTCCTGCATTCTGTATAACTTTTAAATGAGAAGCTAATAATGAACAGAGAGCCACAAAATCATTTTGTACAAGCAACTATATGAGATCGTTCTCTGTGTGAAATAACTTCAATATATTTTATTATTTGAAAGTCACAGTCCAGATTCCAACAAACAAAAGAACAATTTAAATTGCTCTTCTCTTTAAAAGTAATGTCTGGTAATATTTTTCATATGTAAAATCAAAATGATAAAAGTAAATACTTTTAAAAATCTAATTGATTTTGCTAGAGTTTGAATTTATATTCATTCACTTCAACAATGGAAAATAACTTTAAAAAAAATCAAATGAAAACATGTGATTCAACTGTTTAAAGACATCAGACAATAGGCAGCAGGGATACAAGTAAATCTATGACTGCCCTCAAATAACCTCCTGGAAGTAGTTCTGCAAACATGGCCAGGAAGATCCCAAACAAAATCCAGTGCTAAGGCTGACTCTAGTCAGTTGAGAAAAAATATGGGAAGTTCAGGAAAGATGAAAGGCCCAAATCTGCAAGACACAATGTTGCAAGTAGAGAGCTACCCATGAATTTGCAGGAAACACTTGAATCTTCAGCTGAATAATGATCTAGGAAGAGTGGGATGAAAACTCAAGAAGTCTTGGGAAAGAAACCTGGGAAAGCAAAGTCTGAGCAACCCCCAAGTATCACACAGTTCATGTCCCCACCAGTCAAAAAAGTCACTGAAGCCAGGCACAGTGGTGCACACCTATAATTCCAGGGGCTCAGGAGACTAAGACAAGAGGATCATGAGTTCAAAGCTAGCCTCAGCAACAGTGCGGCACTAAACAACTGAGACTCTCTCTTAAATAAAATATAAAACAGGGCTGGGGATGTAGTTCAGTGGACAAGTGCTCAGAGTTCAATTCCCAGTACTCCCCGCGCCCCCCCCCCCGCCCCACACACAAAGTCACTGAGTTTTCAGAAAGGTGTCCCCACAGTGAAGTTTAAGTAACCATAGAATAGAAACTGGGCTGGGGATGTGGCTCAAGCGGTAGCGCGCTCGCCTGGCGTGCGTGCGGCCCGGGTTCGATCCTCAGCACCACATACCAACAAAGATGTTGTGTCCGCCGAGAACTAAAAAATAAATATTAAAAATTCTCTCTCTCTCTCTCTCTCTCTCTCTCTCTCTCTCTCTCTCTCTCTCTCTCTCTCTCTCTCCTCTCTCTCTCTTAAAAAAAAAAAAAAAAAGATTATAGAATAGAAACTGCCCTAAACTCACCCTAACAAATGTCTAAAAATGGTCAAATTGATTCCAAGTCTTAATTAATGGATCAACAAGGTTCATCACTATTTAAAGAAATCAAAAAAACCCAACAACCAAGAATGTCTGACATCCTACTGAAAACTACTAGGCAAATAAGGAAATGAGAAAAGATAACAATGAGGAACCTCAATAAAATTAGACACCCCCCCAAAACAAACAAACAAACAAACAAAGGAAGAAAAAGATGTTGGAATTAGCAGACAGATTGTTTTTTAAAAAGCTATACTAATTATTTTCTACCAGCCCAAGAATGTAAAGGAAAACATGAACATGAAGACAACAGGAAGGAATATATATATATAAAAAGACCCACGTGGAATTTTCTAATGATTAAGAATACAATATCCAAAGCAAAAAGTACAACAGATAAAATAAGAGCAGATAAGACCAATAAGAAAATATTATGTGATTCTGAAGACACAGCAGCAGAAATTATCAAAATTGAGGCCCACAGAGAATAAAAAGACTGGAAAAAAACAATCTCAATGATTGTGGAATCAATGTCAAGCTATTTAGCACACTGGGGATCTGAAACCTGAAAGAGGAGAAAAAGCAACATAAAAAGAAAATATTTTAAGAAATAACATGTGAAATCTTCCCAAACTAATTACACTATAATACCACTGCTTTAAGAACCTCAACACACATTAAGCAGCAGAAACGTAAAGAAAATCAAAAAAGGTACTTAATAGTCACAATGCTGAAAAACAATGATAACAAGAAAATCCTAACAGCAGCCAGAAGATATATGATATAGAGACCCAACAACTTGCTGCTTATAAGAAATATTTTAAGTACGAAAATGGTTTAAAAGTGAAAGGACAGAAAAAGACATATCATGCTAACACTAATAGTCAAAAGAAAACTAATATCAGAGTGGATTATAATAGAAATATTATCAATATCATCTCACAAAGAATCAACTTATCAAAAGGATATAACAATTGTAAATGTTTATTTACCTAATAGCAGAGCTTCAAAATATAACAAACAAACAATAATAAAAAGGCAAATAAAAATAGATGAGACCACAACTATACTCGGAGATTTCAACATCCCTTTCTCAATACTTATTAGCTCAAATAGAAAACATCAAAGATATAGAAGAACTGAACACTATTAACTACTCTAACTGACATTTAGAGCACTTCTCCCAATGACAAAACAATTATAATAATTTTCAACTGCACAAGAAATATTAATCAAGACAGACCATCTTCTGGACTATAAAACCAGTCTCAATGTTTAAAAAGATTCAGAGAAAATAAGCCCTTTGACTATAATGGAATTAGAAACCAATAACAGAAAGATATCTAAAAATATCTTCAAATATTTGCAAACTAAAAAATAAAATTCTAAATAACACATGAAAAAACAAAAGGGGAAATACAAAGTATTAGGAACTGAATAATAATGAAAATACACCATATTAAATGTGGGATGTTATTAAAAGAGTACTTACAGGAAAATTTAGAATACTAAGTACCTTTTTAAAAAAGACAGAAAAGTCTCAAATTAATACTCTATTTTTACCTTAAGGAACTATATAAAGAGCAAATTAATGCATAGGAGAAAGGAAATCTAGGAGATCAGAGCAGAAATCGATAATTCACCACTTAAAATAATAATAAAATCATGTTGATTTCAACAGACATAGAAGCAGCATTTTAAAAGATCCTACATGCATTCCTCATTTAAAAAAAGAAAAGGCCAGCAAACTATGATTATAAGGGGACATTCTCAAACTAATGAAGACTGTCTATATAAAACATTATACTTACTGGGAAAGACTGAATGCTTTCATTCTAAGATTGAGAATAAAATGAAGATATGCTCTCTTATTTCTTCTACTAACAAAAAAGTTCTGGAAGTTCAAGTCAATGTAATGAGAAAAGAAATGTAAATCCATATGAGAAAGAAAGAATTTATTCACAGATGACACAATCATCTGTATGGAAAAATATGTGTTAAAAACTCATAATTGCTAAGACATCCCCTCTTCCTATATTGATTTGCAGAGTTAAATAAATCACATCAAAATTCCAGAGGACTCTATTGTAGAAATTGATAATTTTCAATAAAATTCATTGGGAAATGAAATGAAAAAAACTGGAAAACTCAAATGATTCTGGGGGGAAAAAGTTGGAGGCTAACATGATCTTAAGACATTTTAAAAACTACAATGGCGGGGGCTGGGGTTGTGGCTCAATGGTAGAGCGCTTGCCTAGCACACATGAGGTACTGGGTTCGATCCCTAGCACCACATTAAAAAACCTAAATAAACAAAATAAAGGCATTAAAAAAAAAAACTTACAGTACACAGCTGGGGTTGTGGCTCAGAGGTAGAGCACTTGCCTAGCATGTGTGAGGTACTGGGTTCAATTCTCAACAACACATATAAATAAATAAAGGTCCATTGACAATTAAAAACAATATTAAAAAAAAAAAAAACCTACAATAGCCAGGTGCAGTGGTGCACCAGTGGCTCAGGAGACTGAGGCAAGAGGATTGTGAGTTCAAAACCAATCTCAGCAACTTAGGGAGGCCCTAAGTAACTCAGTGAGACCATTGGGGATCTGGAGCTGTAGCTCAAAGGCAGAGAGCTTCCCTAGCATGCGTAGGCACTGGGTTCAATTCTCAGTACCACATAAAAATAAACAAATAAAATAAAGGCATTCTGTCAATTTATAACTACAAAAATTTTAAAAAAGGTTTGGGAACATGGCTCAGTGGTTAAGCGTCCCTATTCAATCCCTGGTTTAAAAATGATAATAATCAAGACTATAGTACCAACATCCAGATAAACAGATCCATGAAATAGGCTGAAAACAGACCTAGACACACACACATAATGACAACTGATTATTAACAAAACTTCAAAGACAAATCAGAGGAGAAAAGAGAGTCTTTTCAACAAATGGTACTGGAACTACTAGATATCCATATGCATAAAAAATAAACTGATATCATATCTCACATCATTCATAAAAATTAACTCAAGATTTTCTCCTATGCTTTTTTTTTTAAGTGTTAGAGTTAGGAGTTTTACATTAGGTACATTAGAAAACAAAAGAGAAAATCTTTTGTATTCTGCTACCTTTCCTATTACTAATATGGCAGTATGTAAAAATATGGATGTGTAACCGATGTGATTCTGCAATCTGTATACGGGGTAAAAATGGGAGTTCATAACCCACTTGAATCTAAAGTATGAAATATGATATGTCAAGAGCTATGTAATGTTTTGAACAACCAATAAAAAAAAGAGAAAATCTTTGTGAATATAGATTAGGCAACAATTTCTTATGTAAGATACCAAATGCATAGTTCATAAAAGAAAAAGTAAATAAATTGAATTCATTAAAAGTATTCAAAAGACGCTGTAAGAAAAATAAAAAGAAAACCACTGGCAAGAAGAAAAGTTTTACAAACTATGTATCTAGACTTGTATTCATAAAATATTAAAAAGTCTTGAATCTCGGGCTGGGGATGTGGCTCAAGCGGTAGCGCGCTCGCCTGGCGTGTGTGCGGCCTGGGTTCGATCCTCAGCACCACATACCAACAAAGATGTTGTGTCCGCCAAAAACTAAAAAAAAATAAAAAATATTTTTAAAAAAAGAATAATTAGATTTAAACTGACTGAAGCTGTAAAACCAAAGAAAAACCTGATTAGACCCTGTGGCTTCAATTACCTTTAAAAAAAAAAAAAAAAAGTCTTGAATCTCAATAATAAGAAAATAAGTAGGTTTGTGGCTCGGTGGTATAGCGCTTGCCTAGCACCATGAGGTACTGGGTTCAATCCCTAGTACCACATAAACAATACTATTATGTCCATCTACAACAAGAAAGAAAAGAAAAGAGGAGGGGAGGGGAGGGGAGGGGAGGGGAGGGGAGGAAGGAAGGAAGGAGTAAGAAAGAAACAGGCAAAAGATCTGCACACTTAACCAAAAACATTACACAGAGGGCGAATAATTAAACATAAAAACCTACAACAAATTAATCTCTATGGAAATACATATTAAAACTACAACAAAGTAAAATTTCCTACATATTAAAATGACCAAAAAATGTTTTTAAACACTGACCACACCAAATGCAGGAAGAATATGGAGCAATCGGAGCTCTCATACATAGTTACTGGGAGCATGAAATTTTGAAATTCACCATGAAAAGTCAGTGGTAGTTTCTTAAGAAGTTAAATATATACTTATCATGTGTTCCAGGCATTCTACTCTTAGGTATTCATTGAAGAGGGAAAAAAAAGTGTATGTACATAGGATGACTTACAGATAAATGTTCATAGAAGCTTTTCTGTGTGTTGTAATCCAAAACTTGAACAATCTAAGTCTTCACCAATAAGTAAGTAAATAAAGAAAATTTTGTATTATCCAACAATAGACTATGTCTCAGCAAAATCAATACATACAACTGTATGGATGAGTCTCAAAATAATTTTACTGAGTTAAAAAAGGCACACAAAGGTGGACATGCTCATGATCCCATAGGCGTGAAACCCCACCACATTCAAATTGGTTTGTAATGATGGGTGGGAACCAGATTGGTTTGGGTGAGTAACAAATGGTCAAAGTGACTTTGGTTTTGACATTCATTATCTTGGTAGTGATTTCATGGATACAAATAAATGACAAAATATCAAATTACACATGCTAAATGTGTGCAGCTTCCTTTACAACAATTACATCTGGAAAAAGTTATTGCTACAGAAAGTTATTACAATAACAATAAACTGTAAAGTTCTACCTAAATTAATTTTATTGACATTTTATTACCTGTAAGCAGAATATTTCACCACATACTTTTTTATTTAAAATAGAATTTTACAAAGTTGAAAAGCACACTTCAAACTTTTTAAAGGTTAATTATGGTCCCCCAAAGGAGTAAAATTCTTTGCTTGGGCTTGGTTTACTACAGTCATGCCTCTCTAGAGCAGAGACAATGAATCTTATTACTAGTCAAAACTTCATCCTATGGAAGTATGGCATTAATAAACATTAAAACCAAGTTTATTCATCATAATGTCAGGAAATTCAATACTAAGAAACCTATGAGGAGAAGGAGGTAATGGATTTGGTGATAATAATGACATACAGCATGTGACTACCAAATTGCTTCTTGAAATGACATTTTTTTAAGTACTACTCCTTTGCACAGGATGTGGAGTGTAGACCCCACCATCTTCCCCTCAATAGCTTCAGTTCCTGCTCAATATCTGAATGTGCAGAGGTCAAGGCCTTTTCCTTTGATGGAGGTGTCTGCCCTGCCCACTGCCTCTGCCATGGTCAACTTCAACTCCTGCTCCCAGTCTTTTGTTGTCCTAGATATGGGCTACCCCTCTTTCCACCAAAAAAAATAAATAAATAAAAAAATAAAAAAAAAATTGCTAGCAGAAACTCATTCTTCATCATTTTCCCCATATGCCTGTCTGTTTCAGTTCTTTTAAAAATTTCTTCTGCTTTTCAAAACTTTAACTTTTACCTTCATGGGAAATCCAAAGCAAAGGTAAACCTTTTTTGTTCGTTTGTTTGTTTGTTTAAACCCTGATTACCTCTCAGGAAGGAGAACATCATAGTGATGTTGCAGAGTGGGAAAGTGCCTGGGGACCTGGTGCACTGACAGCCCTGGTGATATAACAATAGCTTCTCATGTGGGGTTAAAGATGCTTCTCCCCAGCTCAGATCCAACCCTGGTCACTTCACACCACCAAAAGCCTATGTCCCTGTGCTAAAGCTTTGGGTATTTTACATCATCTGCACAACTGTTAAGCTTCAGCCACATTCTATTCCTGGAACCAGCCCTTTCCATTAAAATCTAGCTTCTCATTTTGTTGGCAGATCTCCATTCCAGGCTTCTCTGTACTCAAACTACCCTCTTCGACTGCTCAAAGTTTCCTCTTCTCAGCTACTCTTAGACCTTGAAAGGAACAAAATACTGACCCATGCTATAACATGGATAAATGTTATGGATAAAACATTACAGTAAGTCAAGGAATCAGACACAAAGAGCCACATATTATATGATTTCTTTTATATGCAAAGTCCAAAACAGGCAGATTCATAGGCATAGAAAGTAGATTACTGGTTATCAAGGGACAAGAGGATAGAGAGGAATGGGGAGGGAACATGAGGATAAGTTCCATGAGTTCCTCTCAGAGATGTTGAAAATATTATGAATTTGCAGTGACGGCTACACAACTTGGAGAATATACTAACCACTGAATTGTGTACTTTACCTTTATTCTTTATAATTCAGCAATTAGAATTCTTTTAAAAACCACTGAGTTGAATACTTTAAAATGGAACATTTTATGTTATACAAATTATATCTCAATTTTTAGTTTTTAGAACTAAATCTGTAGAAAAATAGAAACAAAGACACCAACAATGTTGCTTGTAGTCTGACATATTATTTTAGGACCACTTCAGAAGAAATTAAGTCTGAACAGGCCAAATGAACCACTAAACTCAAAAAGTAAATTATAGTCCTCTTTCTCTCTAGAGAAATCAAAAACTAAGGATTTCCTTTATGTGTTTTCTAATTCTTACAGAAACTATAATAAATGTATCAAGATGTGTAAGTGGGGGCTGGGGATGTGGCTCAAGCGGTAGCGTGCTCGTCTGGCATGCGTGCGGCCCGGGTTCGATCCTCAGCACCACACAACGATGTTGTGTCCGCCAATAACTAAAAAATAAATATTAAAAAAATTCTCTCTCTCTCTCTTTCTCCCTCTATCACTCTCTCTTAAAAAAAAAAAAAAAAAAAGATGTGTAAGTGTTCATTTACCATACAGCTTCCTTCCTCTTAGACTCCAAAGTCTATCTGGAACAGCCTAATGTAATAGCAAAGGAAAAAAGTAATCTAAATTAGGCTATTAGACAAAGCAGTGACATTCAATGTATTTAATGTATTTCCCAGACACTATCTCAAATGTTTTCCATTTCCCAATCAACAACACTGCTCTGTTCTAATAGGTCTGGCCATCAGATGTAATTGGCCTCCAATTACATTTCATTCCAAATTAATCTTCATAAGTGCACCAAACCAAAGGAAAGACAATGCTGTTTGCCAAAGCAGAGACACTAGCATGCTGGGCCTCTTAAAGAGAACTCAGGGAGAATACAAAGCCAGCATTCACTGGGTGAATAATCTCTTCATGCAGGGATTTTATGAGAATTCCCTCCTGTGGGCATGTTGATTTGCTTCCACTGTGCCTGCGGAGATGATGCCACCAGCAATTGCAACCTCGTAAGCACACGGTAATGGACAGCTCTCTTCTCTCCAGTGATGCCTGATGGCAGAGCACAAGACTTACTCCAAAAAAAAATATATTTTCTAAAAATAATGGCAGGACAGCACTCTCCCAGAAGAAATTAAAGAGTGCTCTCTGAAGCTCACCATTGGTCTGCACATGCCCCAGGTCTCCTATTTCCAATGGCCAGGAAACACAATAACTCCTTCAAAATGCAGCCAAGCAGCCCATTCCATCTTCTTCAAGCCCTCCAATGTTCCCTTTGGCTTTGCCACCTGCAGGTGGGAAATACAACTGTGGCTCTCTTACTGATTTTACACTTTTGTGATTCCCTGTAATTTCCTAACACACTCGAATTACCAGCCAGGGCCCTAAAGCAGCAATTTAAGAATTTCTGCTGGACTGAAAGTTAATGCAGCCATCAAAGTTTCCAATATAAACTCATGAATTAGCTTGTTTACTACCCGGATCTTGCCTTACTCTACAATTAGTCTGATGTGCCTACCGATTTACCAATTCCTGATACTGAAGAATAAAATGAAGGTCACCTTTTAAAATAGAAAAAGCCATAGAACATAGAAGTCATGAGCCAATGAATAACTGAAATTTCGATCCTTATTCAGTGAAGGAGAAAAGTGATGCAAGAGAGAATATTTTATGTTAATATATACAAATAGAGGTCATACTAATATATATTATATGTTAGCAATACACTATGAGTTTACTATGAGTTTTATTAATATACTAAGAGCTTTAAATATCATACAGCAAAATGTTTTTTTCATTAGTTGCAGCAACACTGGAAATCATCCCAGCTGACTTTCTAGGCCATATCAACAGTTCATTCCTACAGATTTTCCAGGAAATTTAAAGGCAGTTGGAGTGTTTTTGTTTTTGGTGGTGCTGGGGATTGAACCCAGGGTGTTATGCATATGAGGCAAGCACTCTACTGACTGAGCTATATCCCCAGCTAAGAGAGTTATTTAAATATGTGAAGGTATCACTTTCATTTCTTTATCAGGTATATACTGAGTGCCCACTAACTGTAAAGTAAAAGGAGTAGTGTTTTCTCCACCTCAGGCATGTATTCCATAGATGTGGAGAACCAGTACCCGTTTCTCTAACTCACTGTCAAGTTCTTTGTGTATACGTAAATGTATATGGTGGCGGGAGGTGGGGAAAACAGTGGTGGAGGTGGGGGGTACTAAGGATTAAATCCAGGGGCACTTTACAACTGAGCCACATCCTGAGCCCTTTTGGGTTTTTTTATACCTTTATTTTTATTTATTTATTTTTATGTGGTGCTGAGGATTGAACCCAATGCCTCACATGTGCCAGGCAAGTGCTCTACCACTAAATTACAACTCCAGCCCTCCCCAGCCCTTTTTATTTTTAATTTTGAGACTGGGTCTCACTAAGTTGCCCAGCCTGGCTCCCAATTTGCAATGCTCCTGCCTCAGCCTCCCAAGTCACCAGGATTACAGGTGTGTGTCACCACATCTGGTCAAGAACAACTTCTTGAGCTAAAGGTTTAAACTTTGTTATGAAAACCAAGTGGATCACAAATCCTTCCTCTCTAGTCCACCCCTACACTCTGTTACATACTGCTAATCTGAATCGCCTCTGCCCTGGACACAGGTATTCTCCCCCAGGTTTGACTCCATGTTATGAAAAGTTATCAAATGGCCAAGTGCATACATCAACAAGAGAAGTGCCTAGAGCCTGCCTAAGGCAGTAGAATCTGCAGTAGATCAGCCACAATCAAAACTCAGGGTGATGGCAGGGTTAGTCCTCCTCCCATTTTGCTGCAATACCCCTGAGACATACCTTTAAAAACACAGATTGCATTAGCTGGGAGATTATACACATACCGTAGAAAAAAACATCAACAAGGAGGTACATTCTGGTTTGGATATCCCACTTTGAGATCTCAATCTTACAGGGAATATGTTCCTCAGAGCATCCATACCCTAATAGTAAAAGTTCAGATGATAAAAAAAAATGCATTTCTAAATTTTGGACCTAGCAGGTTTGACCCATTTCTTGAAAAAGCAGGGTTTTCAGAGCTATTTTTCTAAATGTAAAGCATAGAAATCTACTAAAGTGTGCTGCATATGGCTTTTAAAAAAGCCAACACTCATGATTTTTTAGATTTCAGTGGTTGTCAAACAGAACCTTCTACAATGATGGACATGAACTTTTATCTATCTGGTTTTTATCTGTGTTAACAGTGACCAGCCATGTGCTTACTGAGCATTTGAACTATGGCACAATGAGGAACTGGATTTTTCATTTCTATTTAATTTTAATTAACTTAAATTTCAACTGCCACACGTAGAGATTGGCTACCATGTAAGCAAGTTTACACAGTTGGGGTTTCTGGAACAGGAGAATAAGTAACATGCAATCCGACTGAGTTGGAATCCCAGCTCAGTCACTTATCACCTATCAACCTATTAACCTTGAAGAAGCTATTTAAACTCTCCCCAACTTCCCCAAGTGCAAAAATAACACATTATTGGGAAAAACATTATGAAACTAAATATGGTAAAGAAAGCAAAGTCTGTCAGCCCATGTTAGTTCCCCTGCTGTCAAGAGCAACACAGATCAGGGGATAAAATGACATCTTCCCAGTTGATGCCTCTGAAAACAGCCAGCCAACCAAGCCTGGAACAGAACAGTAGATACCTAATTCCAAATGGTAGTTTATTACTATAAAGTAAAATTGAAATTTTTCATCTCTATTTTGTATGTTTTTGTAGTCCTTAAACTTTTTTTCATATATAACAAACTTCATTTTGATAAAAAAATAATAATAATTTTAAAAGTGCTGCTTTAAAGTTTTGGCTGTTCCTTCTGGTATTCCCAAGGCAGGAGTGGTAGCAGAGTTAAAGGTGGGTTCTCAGCCCTTGAACAAGCCAAAGGAACAAGACTGTGAAAATGGTGACCAAGTAGTAAGTCTCTAAAGCTGAACCACGTATGCCTGAATGTACCATGTACTTAATTGCAACCCAGTGAGATTAACTAAATGTGCTCTGGGTTTCCTTCATGCATCAAGCCAGGGAGACCAGCCCTCCTGTGGTCAGTCATATGCTAAATTATCATCAAGTTATTTTCTTTTAGAAATCAGTGGTAGTTAAAGGGAAAGGATACCCTCACACCTTGTAAGTTAAACATTTCTAGAAGGTAATTTGACAAAATGTGTACTGAAAAATATTCATCACCTTTGGATACAATTACTACATTTGAGGAACTCTGTCACAAGAGGGAGAAAAATGAGATAATTAAGCAAAGATGTCTATATAAGAATGGTCACTCAACATTTTAAATAATAAAGCAAATAAGAAACATCCAAAATATTCATTAATAAAGAACTGATTAAAAAACACTTTTATGAAATAAAATACTATGCAACCCATAAAATGTAGATTCATTATAATTATGTAGAAAGATGTTGAAATGTTACAAAGTAGCACAGAGAATAAGATATTTTCTAAAACAACCTATATAATTTATATATATTTATATGTGTGTGTTTCTATACAGGAAAATGTTTAGAAGAACATAAACTAAAATACTTTTAAGTGCTTTTCACTGCAAAGTAAGAAATCAGGTAATGTGTATCCTTATTGTTATCTGTTACAAAATTTCTTCCTATACATATTCAGTGTTTAATAATAAGAAAAAAGAAAGAATAGAGGACTGCCTCTGGCATCGGTTTTATAGGTAAGTCCTACCCTAAAATGAAAGAACTGGCTAATGTACTACAGATTTATACTCTTCATAGAACTGGGGAAAAAAAGTGGAACAATTCAAAAATTTACTCATCAAGCTGGAATAACAAAAATAGAAAAGAAAGTCTAATTTATGAATATAGACAAAAACCAAAAGAAAAAACAAGAAATTAAATTCAATAATACATATTAGAATAACAAGGATTATTCCAGTAATTCAATACTTCAATACTAGAATATTCAGAGAAATAAGTTATCACATAAGTCAAAGGTGGAAAAAGATAACTATCTCAAAATATGTGTATACATATTTACATATATATTGTATATATGCTGATTTACTCCTTATTTTGATGCAAAATAACTCTAGTAAATCAGAAACAAAAATATCTTTAGTGAAATAAACTACCTCAAACTCCAACAGTGAAACACTAAAGGCATTCCCATTAAACTCAGTAGTCAGCAATGATGACTTAATTGAACATTATACTGCAAGTTTTAGCTCCAATAATAAAAAATAAAATAGAAGAGACAAATACTAGAAAGGAACCAAATTACTACTGGGGGATAATATATAATTATTTTAGTTATTTTTCTTAAAGAAAACAAGAGAAACAACTGAAAAACCAACACAGTATTAGGTTAAGAAGAATTCTTCAAACTCTTAACAAGTATGTACCATGGTAAATCCTAAGGTATGTGTAAGAGAGTGAAAATAAAGACCCAGAGTATACTTCATAGTCTCACACAGAATAAAATAAAAATACAAGTTTCTCAGACTGTTTTTTCCCCTATATTCATGAACACAACAAATGCAGGCGACATCAGTTCCTATTTTCAGGCAATTCAGTAAATGGGCTTCACAAGCACACTTACAAACGTACAAAAATCAACAGCTCTTCTATAATCAGCAAATACCAGTTACTAGATATAATTTAAGAACCATCTATTCACCACAGCAATCAAAAACAAAATCTAAAATATCTAGAAATAAATTTAACAGGAAATGTGTAGGACCCATATAAATGAAAGTATGAAATTTCACTTACTGAGGTAAAAAAGAGGAGGCTTTTTTTTTTTTTTTTTAAAGCAAGGCATACCACATTCCTGGATTGTAAAAGTGTAAATTTTCCCAAAATTAATCTATATATTTAGCACAATCACATTCAAAATACCAATGAGATTTTTTTTTAGAAGTTGACAAAGTGATTCTAAATTTCATATGAAGAATAAATGTGTGAGAGAATGGCCAAGAATTTTTCTTTAAGGAAAACATGAAATGAACTGCTCCTAAAGAGAGTCGTGATATCATCCACCCATTTTCAGACACAAGTGGGCAGAGACCTGGCTCTCCTGCTGGGTTCCTCTTTTCTTCTAGGTGTAGCCCTAGAGGCCAGGGTATGTCTTCATCTCTGCTAACCACTCACTTCAGAGCAACTTCCCCCAAAAAGAAGGATTAATGTGTATGAGAAACTACAGCCAGCACAAAGAGCAAAAATCCACCAGGAAGGTTCAAAAGCTCAATGGGATTCAAATCAATTTGTCGATGGAATCAGGGTGTGGAAGGAGGAGGAAGATAACCCAGTGAATGCACTTTTGGGTTTTCAGTATTAAACACTGGCGGGGAGGGAGAATATATTGAGCAATTGATTAAAGTCCTTAATGGGCTACTACAAGATAATGTGGTAAAATTTAATTTTCTCACATAATAAGCACTAACATTTGAATTCCTTATGAAAATCTGAAAATTAAACCATCAATATTTAATAGTTATATTTGTAACTCCCCAAATTTTTCATATCATGTAAGATTATAACTCACTAAATCATCACATACCCCAGGGCTTCCCACCTGGAAGGAAATTCAGACAAATCAAGAATGAGAGGTTACAAAGAAAAAGAAACTTGCTATATGTCATAGACCAAGTGAGAGGCAACTAAGGCTGGATCTGAGATTCTAATTTCTAAGTTCTGAAACATGGGCCTACCAACACCCCATCACATCCATTTCCACAACCATAGACCTAATGACGTCCAAACAGTCCTAAAGTTAAGAGCTTCTATCCCAGTGTACACAGCCAGCTGTACTCTCTTCTGATACATCAGGCCATGTACCCAAGCCTGACCTGCCTGCTGTCTTTAAATTTTTAACATTAATTGTTCCAGGAGAGAACCATGATAAAAACTAACACATACTAATGCTATGTGCCATACACAAGTGTAAGGACTTCAAAGATCCCTACTCATGTAGCCTTATAGCACTCTTTACATAATAGGTACTAGTACAGTCATACCCAACTGACAGATAATAAAACTGAGGCAAAGATGCCACCTAACTTCTTCAAGGCCAGGGGGCCACTAATGGTGGGGCTCAGGAACTCTGTACCAAGGTTTGTACTTTTAACTAGAGTGTGAGACTGCCTAGCACCACATCTGCTTACACATATCTCCATCTCTGAACACCCCCAGGTGAACTAAAGAGAACGTCAGGTGATGATAAAACATTCATGTGATAGCCCAACCTAAATTACCTATGGTAAGATTTAATTAACACAAATTACAAAGCATGACTAATTGTTCTACTCTTTCTAATAATGGTTCATATAAAAATGCTCGGGTACATTTTCATTGTATTTTATTGAATAGCTTACTATATGCTTGTTCAGTGTTTGGAATTATTCAAACTATAAAAATCCAGCCCCCAAATAATAAAGGAGTTCTATCTGTGAAGACTTAGTTAAGAATGAGCACACCATGACAAACCCTCTGAATTGCTACAGCTCCCTAACTTGCACTATGTTTTTTTTTTTAAATATTTATTTATTTATTAGTTATTGGCGGACACAACATCTTTGTTTGTATGTGGTGCTGAGGATCGAACCCAGGCCGCACGCATGCCAGGCGAGCGCGCTACCGCTTGAGCCACATCCCCAGCCCCTTGCACTATGTTTTTACCTTGTTTTATCTATGCACTATGGCATCCACAACTATGGAGAACACATCACTCTGGTTCCATGTGCTATCCCCACACTGTTTTTCACTTTTTTCACGAAATTCTAACTCACGTTGGCTTATATGTAATGAAAGCATCTTTAAATACTTTGGGGACAAGATGCAATATGAATAAAATGCACAGTAGATGCTCACCTTGTTTTCAACAATCATGGTATGAGAACAACTGGAAGTCAGCAGTTCAAAGTCCTAAACAGAGGCTAAAAACTGGCTGCCAAGGAACTTCATCCACAGAATAGTCTTATTTTTAAATTCTATAAAATAGTTTTAAATTATTTCAATTAGTTGGCAATATTTAAAATCCAAGAGATTGCACATAAAAACCAGACTCCTTGTTTTTCTAGAAAAACTGGAAGCTCTGGCAACCCTAAAAACCTGCTCTTAGTTGGTACACAGAAGCTAAACAAGAGTATCAATGAGCCACAGGATTTTAGCTGGCCAGAGGCCACAATCAGACTGTGCCATTCAAATAAAATAACTTGCCTGAATCCCAAAGACATTGCCTTCCACAACCACACAAACTAAATGGCACAGCCAAGACTCTTCATAAGCCAAGTGCTCAAGCTCCCTCCCTGGCCCTACCATGAATTTCTTCCTTGACTGCCCACCTGGAGGCGCCATGAACACAACTATCTATGCTTGCCAAGATCAAAACAAAACCAAATCCCCCATTGTTCAACCCACAGGCATTTTAAGTGTTCATACAGAAAAGTCAAAATTTCCCCTTTCAGGAAGTTCTTGGGAGGAAGTCAGTGCTCTGAAGTTCAGCCACTCCTTGGACCAGAGAAAACAAAGGCAACCCTAGCCTCCACTTTCCAGACTGGCTGTGGCATCCCAGAAAAGAAAGTGGGATCCAGAAGACACAGGAGCTCCAGCCAAGGAATGGGCTTCCAGGCGGCTCATGTAGGAGAAGCCCTTTCTCTCTGCCTGTATGAGGAAGGGTCATGTGGTTTCTTTCCGTTTTATTTCTTATATCTAAAGACTGTCAGCCAAGTCCTGACACAAGTCTGTAATCCCATTAACTCAGGAAGCTAAGGCAGAAAGACTGCAAGTTCTGAGGCTAGCCTCAACAACTTAGCAGGACCATCTCTAAATGAAAATTAAAAAGCACTGGAGATACTACTCAGTGGTAAAGTAACCCTAGGCTCAATCCCTAGTACCAAAAATAAAAGACTGTTCTCACATTCTGATCAGGATCTAACCATGATGCCAGTTGAGTATCTGAGTGGGAATGGTGTAAGCTGTCACCCCACCACACTATACCATTGTCAGAGTCTTTGGAAACTAGAAACTTCCAACACTGGCAAAGGGGATCCCTAGTAGCCTAGCATTAGGTGCAGCCACAGTAGTACAAATGGAAAATTACCTCCGATACTATATGCATACAATTTCTGAAATACTTTTTTCTTTAATTATTTTTAAAGTAATGCATATGCAGCTAAAGTTTTCCCAAATAGAACCACGGTAATAAATGGAAAGTAAGCAAGTCTAGGCCTTTATTCCCCCTTTTAATTTCCTCCTGTTATTTTTGCTTTTACTCTCTTTCTGTGGTTATGACCATAATAATAGGCTTATATCTCTTCTTGATTTGTGAATCTCTGACAGTATCTATCGACTCACTGCCTCCCCCATATCTAACTCATTCACACTTACTTCACCTCTAATTTGTCCCTAGTTTCCTTGATTTTGCTATTTTTAGTTCTTCAATTGGTTAGCTCTGTTTCTTGTTTCAACAGCATTGAACAGTATTTCTTGACATCCCACCAAGAGAAGAAAATCAGCATCCTCACATGTCCCTCCACCACCTACCCCCATCCCCATCACCACCTTGCCATGGACTTCTGTCCATTCTCCTACTCCTTCCACATTGTCAGGTTCAAAAACCTTAAGGTACTATTTTTATTCTCCATAGTTATGTCTTCCTTGACTGTGTGATAACCAATAACAATTTAGTTTTATCTAAAACATCATGGTATAAACTATGTAAATGTTAAGTATTACTTTCTACAGAACTGACAGCAATTCTCAACTCCTGGAAAAGGAAATATAATCCCCCATTAGTGAGCTTGGTTCAATCTCAGGGTCAAAAGGGTTCTCTTTTCTTTCACTCCGTTAAAAGCTCAAAATTATATCACACTTTAGTTTGCTTTTTTTCACTTTAACACACACACACACACACACACGCACACGCACGCACACAGTTACATATACATATATAAGTACACAACTATTTGACATCCAACTGTTCGAATGCTTGAGATTTGTCCATGTGTTTTTGTTTTTTTAATCAAAACTGCATTCATATGACTTCAACACTATTTGGTTTTCCAGTATAGAAGTGCATATTACTACAAAAGCACAAGGGAATAGTCACTGAACTAAACAAACAAGCCAACAAAAGAACTTTTGAGGCCCACAAACTCTAAACTATGTGCTAGGGAACAATGAACCCAGGTAAAGACAGGACTCATCAGCATGCTGGTCTTCCGCTTTTCCCCTCGTACATGGCTGCTGTATGACTTAGCTTCTCGCCTGACTGTCCTTTAATACTCATTTGCTTAAAAGCAACAACCACTTATAGATAAACAACTTTTAAAAAATGCACAGTTTTAAATTATGTACTTGGCATTGTTACAAAACAGAAAATAGGCTATAACCCCTAGCTGAGACAAAGTTGTTTGTTCCTGGAGGGAAATCAATTTATGAAATAGGCAAAGCTACAGGAGAAACAACACTGCATAAGAGTAAGTACCATGGTTCTGGGCTAAGACTGAAGACAAAACCTGCAAAACTCCTATGCTTGTGGGGTAACCCTGGGCCTTGACAAGAGCTCTCTGAACCTCTGTTCCCCAACCTGTACAGCAGGTACAATACCACCTCCTTTGCAGAGGCACTATGTAGGCAAAATGGAATGACATGTGTAAAGCAAATAGCATACTCACTGGCAATATTTAATTGGTGCTGAGTAACACTAGACCTTGCATTTCCGGAACTAAGAGTCTCTCAGATTATTCATAATAAAGTCCAGGCATCAAACTGTATTCATTCAGGTCCTGTGTATTATTAGAATCCAGTCAAAATTAAAGAAAACATGCACAGTGGAGACAAGACACACAATGCTGCATAAAGATTTGGTAGAGGATAATGTCACTACAAAATCTTCTATAATTAGTGCCTCTGGAAGATTTGGGGGAGAAAAAGGCCCCTCCTCTGATAACAAATTCTGGACTAGGCCTTATCATATTAAGGCAAGCAACATGTAACATATTCCTTACAATGGAATATGTTAAAATAAATACATAAATGAAACGCAATTAATCCAAATTTACAAGGTTTCTCAAAAAAGAAAGGCTTAATTATCAATCACTCTATAAGCTACATTACAAAATCATGATTTCTAGAAGTTTGCAAGAGGAATACTCCCACACGTGGCTATATGTGTTACAATCATACACGGTGTCATTAAATACAGTGTCATTAAAAGTTCTTCCCCAAAAAACATGACAATATTTCAAGTTCCACCTCTTATAATTGTACGATTTATTTTCTGGAACCTAAGCATTCTTATCTCATTTGCTTTCACTTGCTTAATTCAAGCAACATCAGTGATTTAATCTGAAAATGATTTCTAATCCAAAGGATATTCACTAGATTCATCCACACATATAAAAATAGCTATTTGGAGGGGAATGGCAAATTTTTTAGAATCTAGATCAACATTTGATACTTTTTGCTGGCACAAAAAGATAACTCTTATCAATGTAACCACCACGACTAGGAGGCATTTCATAAATACCTAGTCTGTCTACATGCTTATAAAACATCTTTACTACAAGAACATTTTTAGCAAAACAGCATCACTATTCTCAGAAAGGGTTGTATAAAAAGAAAATGATTCTGGTCTTCATAGGGAAGCATGAGCTCAAATTCTACATACTGTTTTTAAAAAGGAAACCTACCCAAAACACTGGTTTCGAACACTAGTATGGAGAGGGGAGATGGAGGGATGGGGCTTTTTGACCACTGATGCTAACAATTTTTTTTTTTAATTATAAGTGAATCTTCTTACTAAAGAAATGAGCAAGTGAAGAGCCAATCAAAAGAACAGCATTGTGAATTGCTAAAACCCCACAGGAATTTTCCACATGTAAGAGTCTCTCTATGCCTTTATGGGGGTTTGCAGAATATAAGAGATAGACATATAACAGGTAGGGGAGGGAGAACTAAAATCATGAATTAGAACTGGGGGGGGGGGCAGGGGTAATTGGTATTTGAACCAGAGATACCCTACCAGTCCTTTTTGTTTTGAGACATCTAAGTTGCCCGGGCTGGCCTCAAACTTGCCATCCTCCTGCCTCAGCCTCCAGAGTCTCTTGGATTACAGGCATGTGCCATAATACCCAGCTGAATTAGAATTATTATACAGACAAAAATAAGTCTTTTCTGAAAAGTAATGTGAACTTACTAAAAAGCTTTTTTGGAAGTATTTACAGCATCTTCAAGTTTCAAGGTAACAAAAATGCCACCAGAGTGAAAATGCATTCTTGTTAATGAATCCTCTAGCTACATGCAAGTTTATTTATTTATTTAGGTTACTGAGGATTGAACTCAGGGGCACTTGACCACAAGCCACATCCCCAGCCCTACTTTGTATTTTTTATTTAGAAACAGGGTCTCACTGAGTTGCTTAGTGCCTTGTTTTTGCCGAGGCTAGCTTTGAACTCACATTCCTCCCGCCCCAGCCTCCCTAGCCGCTGGGATTATAGGTGTGTGCCACTGTACCTGGCATATATCCCAAGTTTTGATTCTGTGTTTAAAAAAAAAAAAAAAGAACAAAACAAAAAGCCAAACCAGTACAAGGCTTAAGATGCACATTATTTTAGAAGAAATAACAAAGTAAAATGCATAAGTGTGGCTCTTATTGTTATCTATATAATATACCAATACACTCAAATTCTATCAATATATTCTATTCTAAAGAGGTCGTGTAGATGCAGCTCTAGAGATTATTCCTCTTGAGTTCCTCCATGGGTAGCCTCAGCACCTCTGCAACCTTTCTGTTCTCAGCCTGCTAAGAGAAGACTTCTCAGGGCCTCCTCCTTCTCTGCATACTAGAGGGACCAATACAGCCTTGGGCCTCCCCAAAGAACTGTTTGCCTTACTCCTTACATTTGGTGGCTGTGCCCTTTGCTTCTTTCTCTCAAGGTCCCTCCACCTGTGGCACTAGGTTTGACTGAATTATGAGCAGTTGTTCCATGCTCATTTTCTGGAAACATACAAAATGTATTATGACCTATGCACTTCAAATCAACATCACTGGCCACTACCCTTGCTTTTTAGCCATCAGCAGCAGATTTTAGTGACTCAAATGACTGTTCACTCTATTCTACTCTCTCAGTGGGGTAGACTCTTTCCTGAGAAGGCACAGTTTAAACTTAATCTTATCCTAGAAGAAGACCACCCCAAGAAACTCCAGCTGCCACAGAATTTACTGAGAGCCCACTATGTACTAAGCATTTAGTTCAGTACTGGAGACACAGAAATGAAAGTTGGAACCTTTTATTTAAAAATCCATCTCCTCTCCTCCAAAGTCATCATGGACCTTTGCTACACATGCAAGGAGAATTTTGAAGGGAAAAAACTCAGCTAGATCAAGTTGATCAATTAGCCAGTCAGGGCACAGGCAGAAGGATTTTCAATCTCAGCTGATCTTTTTTTTTTTTTTTTCTTCAATACTGGGATTGAATCCAGGGATGTCCCTAGCCCTTTTTATTTTGAGACAGGATCTGGCTAAGTTACTAAGATTGGCCTCAAACATGCCATCCTCCTGCCTTAGCCTCCCTAGATGCTGAATTTACAGGTGTGTGACCTCGTGCAGCTGAACTACTTCTTTAGCTGTGTTTATTTTGAAATGACTTACAGAGTTGATAGCATATTTAGCAAAGTCTTTGGAAATGACAAGATTCCCAAAAGAATAAAATCTCTTTATTTTCTTTACAATTGTTTTACAAACGAGCCTTTATTGTCTTAAAATAATTTATTTTCACAACCTGAAAAGAATTCCTTTCATTTAACTTTGTATCTGTATCACTTGGCCCATGGAGAACAGACAGGTACATTATCAGGTCTTTTCTGAAAAGAAAATGGGTCAAAATTTGAAGAAAAAAGAAAAAAAAAACAACTTTGAGTCACTTTTCAAGTAATATTTATAAGCACCAGCAACAGCACTAAAGTGGACTTGTGTAAGCTTCTGGTGCTCTCTGCTACCACAGAAGCATCAAAATAATGTTCAAATGTGTAGGATGAAGTCATGATAATTATGGGGTTCTGGGGGCCTGTGAGAATTGAACTGCAATGCTCATCCCTATTTGGATCCTAGAGTTTCTTACTCAGATACTCTGGGATTGGGCCCAGAAATCCAGTTTTAACAGAAAGAAGCATCCCTAGAGATTGGGAGCAGGTGCTCTGAAACAGGGGTTCACTCCCCACTTTGAGAAACTCTGCTTTTAAAAAGCAGTCAAGTCAGCAACGGCAACTCCCTGATTAATTTCCTACTATAATCCACAAACACACCAAGTTCCTGAGTAATGCAGCAATCCTCATAGAGTCATGCATTTAAGAACTAAGGGGGAAAGGCAGAAAAGTATAATATCAAAGCAGACTACAAGTTAAGGATCCTGATGCTGTGGCAGAGAAATGGCAATTCTATGACATGGACATACTAAACAGAGCACCTCCTAAATGGTTTTCCAAGGAGCCTGTAGAGCTTTGTTTTAATTTGGTTTTCCTTATATGGAAAGTCACATCACACCGCATAATGGAAGAGACTGAAAAAATTCTGAGCTGTCATTTTTGCAGAAATTTGTATTCCACAGAGTAGAAGATAGCTGCATGCCATTTAAATATTAAATACTGCTAACAATGTTACAAGGTGTTAACCTCACAAGATAAAACACTGCTGCTAGAGAAGTACAAGTATGGTTTCTAAAGACCAGTTGTCATTCAATTCATATTTAAAAGAACTTTATATTCGTGATATAAACACAAAGACTTTTTTTTCCCCCTCCTCCTCCTTTATTTTTCTTCTGGACAGTTTGAAGCAGTCAGAAAGACACCTTAACCAAAAAAAATATAATCCACCTCTAGTATAGCTGCTGAAACTCCTAGAATTACCTGGCACTGCCATAGTTTAAAGTCCCACATCAATATTTGTTTATTCTTCGACTATGGAGATTACAGCCACCACCACCCTTTCCCTAGCTGCTGCTAGATATCCTGGCCATACAAGCTGTTTGCACACAGACTCCACATCCAACAGAATCCTGTTGCTCTAAGCAACACTATTAGCCTAAAAGAAACAGTTATTCTCTAAGTAACCTTTGAGTTTCATTAAACTTCATGATATCGTGCACCCTGTTACAGAGATTTGGCATTGAGGCTACTTGCTAACTGTGATGGTTGCTAATGAATCTACGAAATAATAAAGCAAGAGCCTTCAGACCTACTCAAAAGTCAATAAAGTATAAGTTTCTAAGAGAAGTCTCCCCTGGTCCCTCCTACCCTCACATTGCCTGTGTGGTGTTTTTGTTTTGTTTTTGTTTTTCTTCAGAGTTTTGATCATATTTTTTAAAATTATTCATTTACAGGACTGGAGTTGTGGCTCAACGGTAGAGCGCTCGCCTTCCATGTGCGAGACCCTGGGTTTGAGCCTCAGCACCACATAAAAATAAATAAGTGAAATAAAGGTATTGTGTCCAACTACAATTAAAAAATAAATATTAATAAATAAATAAATAAATAAATAAAATTGTTCATTTACATATATGTTAGTAAATGTCTGCTTTCCCTACTTGTTTGGATGCTGGATACAGATAGAACTTCACTCCTTTATCACTGTATTGCTAGTACTTTGTACAGAACTTGGAATATCACACATACTCAAGGAATGGTTTTCAAGAGATGGAAACTACTCAAGATAGAAAAGGTGTAAAGGTCCAAGTCCTTCAAAAATGGTAACCACCACCACCATATACGCATCTTCAGTCTGGTCTGAAATTTGAAGGTCATTTGTTCTTCCCTGCTATACATGTATATTCTTTGTCTGCCATGAGGCTATTGGGGTAGCAGAAACAATACTAAATCCATAAGGATCTCCCTTCATGGCATTCAGGCTTATTATCTGTAAGCAGCACATGCAAACCACAAAAGTGTCAATATGATGGTCTCTGGGTTTGCAGAATCACATGGAAGCCTCTGGGTGCTGGCCTTCAAGGACTTCTGAAATGCCAGAAGTCAATGAGATTGGAAAAAGCTTCATGAAGTTAAAAATTTACATAATTTTTGTGTTTTGAGAAATATCAGAGTAACATAAGCTGACTAAAACCAGACACTCTGATCTAC
Organism: Spermophilus citellus; assembly: GCF_964194105.1. Taxonomy (NCBI): domain Eukaryota; kingdom Metazoa; phylum Chordata; class Mammalia; order Rodentia; family Sciuridae; genus Spermophilus; species Spermophilus citellus. The sequence goes on from NC_138183.1 coordinate 82,075,915, forward strand.
TCTTTTGACGACACAAAAGGACTAGACACCACTAATCTGACAAAAGCTTCTAAAGATTTTGCATTTAAGTAATACCATGCCCTTGTGAATCTCTCTCAGCAGCCCACCTGCTTGACGACAGCCACAGTCCTAATCTATATATGAGTCACTGACTCTTTCATCCGGTCAACAGTATCTTCTAAGCCTCTACTTTGTGCCAGGTTTTGATCTAGGTAAAGGCATCTTCCCTTACTGAGTTTTCATGACACAGGGATGCAGTTCAATGGTAGAGCATTTACCTACCATGTGCAAGGCCCTGAGCTTGATATCCAGAATCTTAAAAAAACAACCCTAGAAGATGTCTGAAACTGTGGATAGTGCCAAACCCTCTTTAGACTGTTTTTCCTATATATACATACCTAGGATAACACTGAATTGATACATTGGGCACAATAAGAGATTAATAACAATAGCTGATAATAAAACATAATAATTATTTAAAACATACTGTAATAACAGTTATTTAAAACTCATAAGTTATTTATTTCTGGAATTTTCCATTTAACATTTTTAAACCACAGGTGATGAAGACTACAAAAAGTAAAACTGTGGATAAGGGGGATTACTGTACTTGGCATCCAACAACACACAAAACAGACAAAACCTTACGGACTAAGGGAGAGAGAGGAGAGGGAAAGGGGAAGAACTGGGGATTTGAAGTTGACCAACTTATGTTATGTGCATGTATGAATATATCACAGTGCATTCCAGTTTTCTATAAAACTGTAATTTAACAATTAAAAATAATAAGTGAGGGGCTGGGGATGTGGCTCAAACGGTAGCGCGCTCGCCTGGCATGCGTGCGGCCCGGGTTCGATCCTCAGCACCACATACAAACAAAGATGTTGTGTCTGCCGAAAACTAAAAAATAAATAAATATTAAAAATTCTCTCTCTCCCTCTTTTTTAAAAAAAAATAATAAGTGAATAAAGGAAAACTAATAGAGAAAGGGGATCAGAGAACAAAAAAGGGGAAGTACTGGAGACCAAAATGGAACAAACTATGTGTTGTGGTTTAGATGTGAGGTGCCCCCAAAAAACTCATGTCAGACAATGCAAGAAGGTTTAGAGGTGAAATGATTGAGTTATGAGAGCTTTAACCTAATCAATCCATTAATCCACTGATAGGGATTAACTGGGTGCTAACTAGGCAGGTAGGGTGTGGCTAGGAAAGGTAGGTATTGGAGGCTTGCCTTTGGGGTATATATTTTGCCCTAATAAGCAGATATCTCTCTCATTCTCTCTTTCTCTCCATGCTTCTTGATTACCAAGTGTGGAGCAGCTTTCCTCCACCACACTGATGCCATGATGTTCTGCCTCATCCTGGGCCCAAAGCAACAGTGCTAGCTATCTATGGACTCATACCTCTAAAACTGGAAGCATCAAATAAACTTTCCCTCCTCTAAAATTGTTCTTGTCAGGTCTTTTGGTCACAGCAATAAAAAAGCTGACAAAAACACTATGTTATATGCACTTGTGAATATGTCAAAATGAACCCCACTATTATGTATAACTATAATGCCTTAATAAAAACATTTTTTAAAATATTGAAAAGATGAAGGAATAAAGGTAAAGAGTTAGTCCATGCCATATGGAGTGGCACACAGGGAGGTTCTAATCAGGACAATCTAAGTAAAGGTTTGAAAGACAGGAGAGAATGAGCTATGCTGATTCCTAGCGAAGGAAGCAACCCAAGAGAGAGAGAGACCCCAAGGTCAAAGACCTAGAGTCAGAAAAGAGACTGAGGGGGTCAAGGAACTGCAAGGAGGATGGAGCAGAGAACAGAGTCAAAGAAGAGAGGAGCAGATGGAGATGACATCAGAGAACAGACAAGTACTGCAAGAGAGAAAGCACGGAGCCAGTCTACACCCTTAGCTCCCATTCCCAGTGAGACAGAAAAGTACCCAGAAGGTTCTTAGCAGAAGAGTAATTTCATTCTTTGTGGAGGGAAGGGTCAATTGGGAAGAAGGCAAGATAGCTGAACTTCCTTTCAGCCTTGCTACAATGAGAAAAGAAAAACTTTTGTTCTACACTATACCAAAGTCATTCTGGAGCATATCTGTGAACCTACCCAAGGATCTGATACAGTATCTTGCATCAAAAGAAGACAGAATTGCTATTGTTTGGTCTTACTTCTTTAGAAGTATGATATATCAGAAACATGGGAATTGGGGACAGAAAACCCTGGTTTCGAATCCCATCTTACTCCTCTTACACAACAGGAAGTGTGGGACAAGTTGTGTTTTCTCTTTAGAAAAAAAAATGATGAATACACTACCTGTCAAGCATGGGTTTGGCAGAGTATGCAAGTGATGAATAAACAATGGCTGTTTCCATTATTACTACTGAGATTTCTCTGATTCCTGTCAGTCATCACAGACCTCAAGACTGTGTCTGACATTCACATGCTAGCCAGGTACAGTGGTGCATGCCTACAATCCCAGGCTGAAACAGGAGGATTGCAAGTTCAAGGCCAGCCTTGTCAACTTAGCAAGACTCTGTCTCAAAAAAATTTAGCTCAGTGGTAGAGCACCCTGGGTTCTATTCCCATTAACAAAAAATTTAAAATCTACATACTATAGGGCTGGGGATGTAGCTCAGTTGGTAGAGTGAGTGCTTAGCATGTGTGAAGTTCTGGTTTTGATCCAAAGAGGAGAGAGAGACACAGACAGAGATAGGGAGGAAGGATTGATCACATGGTATAAAATTGCTGTGAACCCCACAGTAGCACCTTCCTCATTTACTAAACTCAATTGCCAAACCATCCACAGGAAATGCCTTTTTCAAAAAGTAAAATACTGAAGACTTTTTCGAAAGTTGTTGTAAATATAAATACTCCCACTTAGGATATTACTTATTTCATAAGACGTAACAAGGGTGGCAGCAGTTGTCCTAAGATCACCAACAATGACTATCAGCTATGGATTTAGAACTCCCTCATTTTGAGTGATGAAGACAAAATGATGTTCAGTCCCAACCCTATGCAAAGATTACTTAAGAATTCCTGGATAAATGCTCTGTTTGGGAGTAAAAACTCTTATTTGTTAGCAAAATCTATCATCTCTTTACAAAAATGGAGTATATTATTTTTTTTTTAAGTAAACTCAAAGGGGTATGGGTGTAGTTCAGTGCTAAAGTGCCTGCCTAGCAAGGCCCTGGGTTTGATAACCAGCAGAGGGGAAAAAAAATGAACTCAAAAACCAAATGTTTCATTTAATACACACATTCCATGATTTTAAAAAATGCATTCTTTTCCATCATTTTCTGTTTATTAAAAGCAGAATTAATTGCCTATCCACTCTGGCTTAACACTTGCTAGTAAAGCTCTAATTTGCAAGGGCTTCCCTCTCTTCTATGCCTCCAGGGATAGCAGCCATGACCTTAGCTCAGGGAGAGAATTTGGATCCTGAATAAGACTATCACTGCAGTCCAATTCCCCAGAGTGACTGAGTTAAACCTATGAGATAGTTCTAACAGTGAGACTCAATAAGGGACTGAGTAATGATACTGGTGGCAACAGTCTGTTTCAGGAAGTTTTCCCCACTCCCAAAAAGCAAACACCGGAAGAAAGAGACATTTTGTCTCTCCTTCTGCTGTATCTGGCTGTGGAGCTGGAAGCCCTGTGGCAGCTAAGCACCTAATGCAAAAGAATCCCATAGAGACTGGGGCCAGAGGCCTACCCTGACATCTGTAGCCTTCCCTACTCCTGGATTGATGGTTACATTAAAGAATTCATTTCCCTTGCTGAAGACAAGTAGAATTTGGTATCTCTGCTACCAGCTATCTGCTAAAACACTGTTTGATAGATGATTACTAATTATATTTTAATCCCATAACAGCTAAAAAAAATTTAGTTGTAGTTAGACATTTATTTATTTATTTTTATGTGGTACTGAGGATCGAACCCAGTGCTTCACACATGCTAGACAAGTGCTGTACTTCTGAGCTACAACCACAGCCCCAACAGCTAAAATTTTATTTTGACAAATAATATCACATTTGCACAAATGAATAAACAGATAACCTTTCCCCTTTTATTCATTTTGGTCTGAATTGTAATACATATTCCCTTCTGGAAATTATTTTTAAATTTCATAAATGAACTGAGTAAAGTCTGAGATTTTAAAAGAAGAATTAAATTTACACATATTCTACTCTGGTAGTTATTTACAAAAACTAATGAAAACTCCATGCCACATATCCTCAAAGAACTCTAATAACAAGAAACCTGGAAAGATTTATTACAAGTTCTGAGCTGTGTTTTCACTGTATAGGTATTCAGTGCTTATTAGAATTGCAAGATTTTTGTTAAATAAGTCTCTTTTTCTCAAGGCCCTGGGTTTGATCCCCAGCACCACTGTGGGGGGAGGGGGGGAAGAGAGTCTCATTTTTCACACTTTTTTCTCTCCATATGTCCAGAAACCTGTGGGGTATATGTGTTTGAGCACATGTGGTATATGCATATGTGCACATGTGTATACATTTATATCTGAGAGCACACATGTATGTAAATCTAATGTTAGAAGATGTTCTGTCCCTGGAGAAAAGAGAGTGTTGGATTCAAACATTTTGCCTAACCATTTTACTGCACAACTGCTTTCCTGAAAAATCATTTCATAAAAATTGAGTGTAGTGATGGCGTGCCAATAAACAGCATTTCCTCCCTTTCGGCACACAAAGAGAAGATGTTTATTTGCCTGCTTTCTTAGACATACATGACCTAAAAATTCCTTGCATAACTCCATGTTGACCTTTTTTATATGTACAAAAGAAAATCTCTACTGGAGTCACTTATCTCAATGCCAAATGAAATTCCTTCAAAATGTACTGAATAGAAGAGAGTCTCATTAATTTCAGATCTCAAAGCAACATACACACTCAACTTACACACGGCAACTGCTTTTATGTACCCATAACAGAAACTGCACAAAGCAAAACAATATATGTGACAAAACTTGTTTCTGTGCTACTTTGAGAATATTTGCCATTTTCAGTTGACATATCAATTGTTCACTTAGAGAACCTTGAGAGCAAAGGGGGGCTTTAAATAGAATTTGGTTGTGCACATAACTTACATAGTTACCTCAAGCTAAACTGGTTTAACACCAAAAGCTGACCTATTCTCTGCTTTACTCTCTCTTTCAGTGATGTTTTTCACCATTGCAGATAGAATACACTAAGGGGTAAAAATCACTATGGAATGAGTATGGACAAAACCACCAGAAAAGGCCTAATGTCTGACACATTTTGAGTAAACACCACAGTCCTTAGTTAGCACCAGTACACTAACATGGATTCCCATGAAAGCTAATCTCTCCCAATACTTCATCACACCTTCACTGCCTGCTCAGTACCATACCCTCCTTTCAGAACTCTTTCAGAACTCTTTCCCTCTGGTTTTGCCTCTCCTTTCCTCACTTTTTTCAATTATTTTCCTTTGCAAAGTTGGATCACAAAGAAACAGTTAAAACTGGGTAAGTCAATTACTTCAATTTCCATGATAAAAATGAAGTTTTTTATTGGGCTTCTTCAGCTTATATCATATATGAAGAGTGAGTTATGGGCTGGAAAGACTAAGGTCCTCAATACCTAATATGCCAGATTTTCATTCTGAAAAGAAAGAATAAGGAACACTGACATTTTTTAAAAAAAAAAAATTATCACCCTCCTGGGCTTTCAAGTGACCGAAGGACAGTGATCTGGACAAAAACACAAAAGTATAAGAAAATTTACTAAAAACAAAGACAGAAAATTCTTAATCCAAGTAATCTCTGTAAAAGGTATGGATATAATTTATTTTGTGTCTATAACTTCACAAAACTACCAGATTTAATGCAAAGTATGAAATAAATTTTCAGTAGAATTAATTTTTATTATTTTTTATTATAATTTCAAAAGATTCCTACCTCTACAAAGCACATTCCAACAATGTTAGCTAAAATATCTGGTTTTCTTAATGGGAATGTTATATATAAAACATGGTACCTTTGTTTTCGGATTAGAAGCTCATTAAGTTCAATGCAAGTCAACTTCATTTAGCTCTATTTAAACTCTAAAGGTCTAAACCACCAATTTATAGTACCCCTTCACTCTAACAGAGATGTGCTTTGGTATTCAATTGTTTTAATTAGCTGACAAAAAAATACTTACAGTTGATATATAATACATGTAGACTGTTTCAAGCAGTTTTTCTACAGTTTAAGCAAAGAACAAATAGAATATAAACACACAATTTACATGTATTAATCTATTGAGAAAAAAAGTATATAAAGGTGCAGATAAATTTTAATTTATCCTAAGACATTCATCTTATAATATTGCTTGAAATCTTTAAACAAAAAAAGGAAAAATGATATTTCATGCCTATATAACATCCTTTTGAAATGATTTATGATGAATCAAAACAAAATGTCCCCTAATGAAGCTGCTCTGTAAATCCAAATATGTTGACTATGTTTGAAAAAAGGTGTGTCTGCCATTATTCTGGACACCAGGAACACGTTAATACTCCTTAAGACTTCACTAGCCCCATCTTTCTGCTTGCTTTCTCTTTGTAGGAAACCTGTGAATCTGTTAACAGTCCTTCCTCACTTTCTGGGACATTTCATCCATCCTTACTACAAAGCTACTATCACCTCAGATTCACCCATTTCTTGATGTGTCACTGGTTCCCAACACTTAACTCACTTAGTTCTATCCAACTCCTACAACACCACAATCACTAACACTCCACATACTGCTGCTCCCACATGGAACCACAATTCTCCCTTCTCACCCAGTATGAGTTACTTCTATATTTTGCTGAGTTTGAACTTACACTTATTTTGTCCTTTTAAAAGTCACTAACTGGACCTCCTTTAAGGACAAAAACTCTACTTAAAGAATCCAAAGTATTCCCATTTTATAAGTAAATCTTTATGAGCAGCTTTTAAGTTCCAAGTCTAAATATGGTCACACATATAACTAAGCCAAGGATAAGCTAAGATTTCTGCTCTTTCAAGGTAGATATTCTAATAGTTGAATGTCCTTGGTAGTAATAAATGCCTCTTGGTTTGGTAGATCCCCACCTATGGAGAAAACTCACTTGAGACTTTATGTAAGTGAGAAATAATCTACTGAATTAAGGCCCTGACAAATGGGGTATGAGTGTTACAGCAGGTCATCTTATCTTCTTGGCATGCTGTAAAATATAAGTTAACAGATATATATTACTTACCACCTGTCAAATACAATACATATTAAGCACTCTACAAATGTGAACTCATGGTTTAATCCTCACAGCAGAAATAATAGAGATGAGACAGCACTATTAATATCCCCATTTAAAGATGAAGAAAATGAGGTAAAGAGAAATCTTGAGGCCTGTTTAAGATGCTCTACCTTTTAAGTGGCAAGCCAAGATTTAAACTGGTTCTAGGGCTCCAGAGGCCATGTTCTCAACCACTGTATGATAGAACTGTCCCTTAATTCTCAAAGTCCCAAAGAGTATTAATATGACCAATGAGGGTATAACTGGAAGTAAAGGGGTGTAGGCTGGGAGAAGGTATCACCAAGAAACCTTCCGAGTGTCAAATTGAAGTGGGAGGGCAAAAGCATAGTTATTATATGAAGGCCTCAACTTGTCAGGCTACTGAGAATTTTCATTTCTAGAATCCATTAGAGATTTTGATTTCATAAAGTGAAATTTTATGTTCATTTAAAAAATACAGTTTGATATATTTAATTCCCCAAAAGTAAAAAACCAAGGAATCTATGACACCAGTCTTTGCCACACTTCCTATTTGCACAGAGGAAGAAGACCAAAGAACTTATTTATAAAGGAGGTACCACCTTATTGCATATCTAGCAATTTCTGAATATCATCTTTGAACAGCAATCCATAAAAAACAGCACCATTAGAGGAGTGCAATGCAGGCTCTTGACTTTGCACAACCCATCTGAGATCTTCAACATAGTCACAAGACTTGCCCTTACCAAGCACTACTTCAACCTGCGTCCCTTGAATTGACCAAGACTTGGGGAAGTTTGGGGCTTTATTTTACTTTATTTTTTGATAAGTTCACAACTTAACAGAATATGGCATAAGGTAAAATGCACTGATTTTCACTGCAAACATGACAATAAGCACAAACACTGTCACTAAAGTCATTTATACCCAGCTATCTGGAATATGAAACTCGGATTTATTTTTCCCAGTACTTCACATGCTATGCAAGTGCTCCTCCACTAAGCAACACCCCCAGTCCCAGTCCTTTTTTTATGAAACAGGGCCTCCCTTAGTTGCCCTGGCTAGCCTTGAATTTGCAATCCTCCGGCAGCTGGGACAGTCAGGCATAAATGTTAAAGATCACAAACAGCAGTGTTAACAGTGACAGCAGCTAACTTTCAGTGACTATTTATTACTATTATTATGTTAAAAATATCTAACGCATCTCAACTGTTCTTTACAAAAATCACTGCACCTATCCCCCATTTTATAGATAAGGCAACTGAGACTTAGAGCAATACTGACTCATATCTTTAATCACATAGACAATAAATGTGGGAGTCAAGGTTTGAGGTTATAGATCAGTGGTGGAGCACTTGCCTCACACATTGGGGTCAATCCTCAACACCACATACAGTAAGCACCTTGTTCATCCTAAAACATGGTTTGTGAGTTGTCTCATCAATCTGTTTGAATATCCCTAAGGCTTCCAGATTACATACTCACTGTTTTCTAAGAAACGCAAAGTGAAAGGGTGTGAGCCCTTCCTGTATCCAACAAGCATGCCTGCCACATCCCCAGATTTTCTTGAGAACTTGGTTGCTCTGTGACCTCCAGTTCTAACTTCCTGATGCCACAAACTTTTGTCTGTGCATTGCCTCTTGCCTTCCACCTTCTGTGCCCTTTCCCCCTGCTTGACATCCATTCCTCTCCAAGTAAGGCGCAGGTAAGGTGAGGTACTAAGCACAGGATCTCCTTTCTGTGGTCAAGAGGTGCCAGGCTTGATTCCCTGTAGAAGGAGGCTGTTATACCAAATCAGTAAATGTGTGACCTGACAGAGAGTCTGCAACTCTAGACTGGAAATGGCCTACATCCTCTCTCGAGACCCAGATTCACAGTGTAATTGTGCCAAGCCATTACTCGTGGGCATCCTAAGAGCAAGAGCAGTCCCATGGCACTTCAGCATCTCATCCTAAGGGGCATCTCAAGGAAGAGAGTTTGCAGAGTCTAAGTAAATGATCTTTATACTGCTAATAAATGCAGTTAGTGACTTCTTTAGAAAAAGGATGAACCACATCAGGTGACTTAGGCTAAGGAAGAACTGCTATATTTCCTTAATTGAAGGTACTAACAATAGCCAGCAGCAATCTATCAATTCCTCTCCCAGACCCCATCCCCTACTCCCACTCTGCCCAGCCCGGGCTTGTCTCTAGCTCCGCGCCTTCCTCCTCCCTCCTTCTGTCTCCCATTTCCCCCATAAACTCTGGCTTTGGACCAAGACCAGAACACAGAGCCATCCAATGCGTGTAGTAGTTAGTAGCCCATCGACTTAGCAGGAAGGGCAGGGTCAAGCCGCCTGGCTTCCTGTTGAAGGCTGCCTCAGGCGTTCCCACTAACTGATAATGATACATTCATTCACAGTTCACCAGCAAGAGCAGATGCCAAATGAGAGAAACACCACCAACATCTCCCATTCTGCCTTTTACATATGCAGCATTTTTTAATGACTTACTCAGTACCCTCTTTCATAACAGATCTGAAGTGAGAATTTGGTTCTATGAAATACATAAAACATGAACTGCATAAACAATTACTTAACACTAAATGGTACCCCTTCATTCTTAGTAAAGCTATGTTACAGCTCTTATCCATGAAAAAGGTAACAATATTCCTGTTCCCCACCTTCTATTTCACTGTCACATCTGGACTGTCACTGCAAGTCGCTGACTATGGTTATATAGAAAAGACTAACATATATACTTCCTTTATGGAAATGTCTTCAAATTCTTTGATGAATGTCATTACTTAGAAATTATTTCCTACTACATCAACTTACATGAACAAAAGTACACACAACATAAGGTAAAAGAAACCAAAATATTAATGAGATTCGTAGAATCACTACTAAAAAAGCTTATCAATATTATTTTCAATTGTACGAAACCAAAGACAAAAAAGTGTTTACCAACTGTATTAGTGACTGCAGGAGTTGTATCTCAGTGGTAGAGCACTTGCCTAGCATGTGTGAGGCACTGGGTTCGAGTCTCAGTACCACATATAAATAAATAAAATAAAAGCCCATCAACAACTTAAAAAAAAGTATTTAAAAATAGAATTACTGCAGGGCTGGGGCTGTGACTCAGTGGTGGAGGAGTACTTGCCCAGCATGTGTGAGGCACTGGATTCGATCCTCAGAATCACATAAAAAAATAACTAAATAAAGCTTAAAAATAATGATAATAATTACTGCAATAAAACTGAAGAAAAAGATGAATTTGTATCAGAGGGCCATCAAACTAGCAATGTGTATACTACCTATAGTTATTTAGAATTATTGCCTCTTCCAAAATGTAAATAGAATCAACAAGCAAAATAATCTTGGCTTACAAAATTCATATCCAATCATCTAACAAAAGAATCTACTGCATCCAGGAAGTTAGGACCAGCCTAGATGGCTGATCCGAATCTGAAATAGAAAGCAAATTTTTCTGATTTAAATACATCCTCTCTCTTCTGCTAAATAATCTCTAAAGGCTTGATGGACAAATGTTTTCTGTATTTTTCTAAACCCAAACTCAGTACTTCAACAGCTGATACAGAAATTCATTCACCCAGAGGAGTCAGCTGTCACAAAAAAAATTTATCCCACAGAAGAAAAATGACATAATGCCGATCTGTGCAAGAACTAAGGAACTGGGCCTCAAAAGGCAAAATGGTATAAAGATTTCATTATCTTGCTAGGTGACCAAAGGAAAAATTCAAGAAAGGCTTTGGGGAGCTATTGATTTCCTCAAATATTTACTGTCCCTCTACAGTGGGCCTAGCACTGTGCTTGGAGCTAAGAATACATGGATGAAGACAAATGATGAAAAAAATATTTGTCACTGATGCTCTAAGCCAACTCTAAAATGAAATTTCATGCACTTACTTAGAGAAAATCACCAAATATGGAAAACTGGAAATCAATAAAAATGAGGAAAGAACAATTTCCTATAGGAATAGAATAGCTCCCTAGCAGGGGGAAAAATGTTATTAAAGCTCTAATCCAAGGTAACACACACTAAATTACATAGGCTCCCTTGAGCCAAAACAGATCTAGATTATAAAGAAAATAGTAAGTTAATATGCCTGGAAAACACTAAAAGTACACATTAACAGAGAGACTTCCTTTAGAACAACTAAAAGAAAACACTTTAGTTGTTAGAAACCCACCTAATATATAATACAGGTTCAGATATTAGAGAACATAAATTATTAGTGACCAAATTCTGAGGTATCACCTTCAATTACAATTGAGAAAATAAAACAAGGTTAATAAGCATCAATAATTCATTTTCCCCTTCTGGAATAAAAATTATGAGATGATTTACTGGGAAATCAAATGTAGACCTATAAAAAATAGAATCAAAATTCTATGCCAACAGAATTCAGAAAAATATATCAGTCTGCTAGTAAAGCTCCTAGTGATGCAATAGCTCAGACACAGAAACAAAAGGAGCTTTAAGTGACTACACACGTATCATTAGAAAAGATTATGTAGCAGATGCTATATCACATTTATATCTGAGGGAAAACCATGTGGCCCAGAGATAAGGAATGGTTTTTGTGTCAATTCAAGTGAAAGTGTGGTTGCCACTAAAATAACCACAACTATAATAAAGAAAGCTTGTTTGATGATACATGCACAAGACTAGAAGAGTAAGCGAAAATGAATACATAATTACAACGTGTCACCTTGCTGACAGGGATTACACCAACAAGCATAATTCTGCTAAGATTACATACCGATAATTAGCCTTCCAATGTGGGACTGATAATACATAGTACCATTAGCATTAACTTAGGATTATTTTTTAAAAAATAACTGCAAATGCTTGCTCAGAGAGAGCCACAAGTAGGAAAACAGCAAATTCTTTACTATTCATATTTTAATTTGATAGAACTTACTATAATAACCTTTCTCTTAAAAGGCACATTATAAACCCTCTTAGAAAAAATGGTTTAAGAGCGTGTAATCTCCAGTGAGATTCAAAATATTTAATAACAGTATACACCCACCAATCTGAACAGATACCATTCAGAACAAATGCTGGATAAAAAAACAAAACAGAGACTAGGGTACAGTTCAGTGGCACATGCTTAGCATAAGCAAGACCCTGAGTTTAATTCCCTACACCAAAAAAAATTTCACCCTGTAGTAACTGTGTGACTAGTTGGGGTATCAGACTAGCATGTAACTATTTAAGAATTCAGGGGGCTGGGGCTGAGTGACAGAGCGCTTGCCTAGCATGGGTGCAGCACTGAGTTCAATCCTTAGCACCACAAACAAAAATAAGAAATACAATAAAGTCATGCTGTCCATCTACAACAGAAGAAAGAAGAAAGAAGAAGAAGTATTATTCAGTAAAGCAATTAAACAAAGGCATTCATGTGATGACAACTATTTCTACAAAAAAAAAGAACTAAGGTTGTTGGGTTTTGGGGGAAAAGAGAAGGCACTGCCTCTGTATATTTGTTGGCTACCCCACAAAGAAATATCCCCAAACAGTGAATTATTAGAATACACTTAGAAGGACTGGTATCACTGGTTACTCCGTCACTTGAATTACGAAAATGAGTGCTACTGTGATGTCCATATCTTTTATTTACTTATTTACTTACTTACTTTTCTTTTTAAGAAGACTTGCACTAAGTTGGAAGACCAAAGTTTTCCTCTGACCCCAATTCTATTATTTGGAATCCCAGGCCTAAGGAAATAAAACATTTACCCAGACTGCTTCATGTATCTGACCTCATTTATACTTCACCATGGCCCATGAAACAGTTATTTTCCTTCATTTACAAATAAGAAGCCAAGGTTTGAGACCTTAAACTTAACCAACTTTGGCTGGTTTGAAACTATGGTTTCAAATTTAAAAGACTCCATGCCCCAAGGTCACATAACCTCTCTAGGACATTCACGATGATGAATATATGCTTATTTCATCACAAATTTCTAAATTTCTAGGGAAAGCCAGGTATAGTAGTGCACACCTGTAATCCCAGTACTTGGGAGCTGAGACAGGAGGATAACAAATTCGAGGCCAGCCTGGGCAACTGAGTGAGGCCCTGTCTTGAGGGGGGAAAAAAAGAAACCTATCTTTCAAATAAAATCATACATATTGAAGAACATCATAAAATAATAATGGCTGTATATTTATAGAGAAGATAGATTTATCAGTACAAAGCCACTACTGAGAAAACTTATGATTAGCACTCCTTGCTTTGCATTCCTTTGACTTTAGCAGTATCATTCCCCTAAATCATCTCCCAGAAACAATGTATGGACAGAGATTTTACCAGTTGTCTAAGGCCAGAAAGGAGCCAAAGTCAAAAGTAAAATGAACATTTAGAATAGTTACAGACTCAAAGAGAACACAAAAGAATGTCAGAAAGACATACCAAAGAAGAATCAACACTATTCACTCAGTTGCTGGTTTTTCTGGCAGGCAGAGGTGTCTTACACTAACTTTGGTCCCCTACAGGCCAAACCAGCCCTTGGGTGATGAGGCAAACAATGGCTGAAATGTCCTTGATCTCCAACAGCTTTTTCCACACCAGCCTACTTTTCAAGGATGAAACAGAATACTGTACGGTCTTTGTGACATTCCCTCACCATGCAGCCCACAATCCTGTCTATAGATAAATCCCTGTAGCTGACGGTGATTGTACCTTTTTGACTAGAAATCTGAACCTATAACTTAAGACAAATTGATAATGAGAGACATATGAAATTAGGACTAAATGGAGAAAAACTGAAGACACCCAGCTGTCAATGGACATCCATTACAACTTACAATTGCTTTTCCAACATTCTCTTACTACCTTTTTTTTAAACCACCAAAAGAAAGCCTTACACTTCCTTTTCAATCAACCCCAAAATATATTACAAAGCTAGCTACATAGATGAGATCTCAAATACACAGAGATTATTTTCATATAAAACATCAAAGAAATCACAACAAGTTTTTAACACTGGACTTCATGAGTCAAAAGAAAAATGAAATTAGAGAAAGTATATTCAAAATAAAAAGGGCCTTGACAATGTAGAGGAAACTTAACCAGGTCAAAGATTTATTTTAGCCTTTATCATTAAAAAACCTGGTTTCAGTACATCATATAGGAAATCCACCCAAATATGAAGCAACATATAAAACACAAGAAAAGAAATGCCCTCAAGAAAGAACATGATATGAGATAGGAGTCACCATCCCAAAACTTTCTCACCAGAATTCTTTCTCTTGAACCCTTTTTCTCTTTTGTACATTTTAAAATTAAACACAACTCAGAAGTCTTTGAACAGAGGATTTTGCTTTCTTTAATGACAATCTCCTCTTGTATATCTGTGAACTCCAGTCCATGGAGACAAGACGACTGACAACTTTGGAGATGGAGAACAAGGAAGGAGGTTCTTTTTGTGGTAGAATCTTTATCTCAGAAATTAAGATAAAGAACGACAAACTGGAATTCATCATTGGACCACACCATAAACCGCACCTGTCATACTTTCGCAAAGGGAAGAGCAGCAACAATCTTCTCATTTATTGAGCAAATACCAAAGCACGAGGTGTGCTAAATGCCGCTAGGGAGGCAAGTAAATTATGGATCCTACCTTGAGGAATCTGATGGCCTGGTATGAAGGAAAATAAATTGCATAAATATCCATAGTTTTGGAGCCACCTTTGTCCAAGCCACGCAAAGCTGTCAATGGCCAATTTCCTACTGCCAGTGTTTATACCTTGCTGCCTGAGGACTTGCCTCCAAGTCAGAGATGGCCACTTGACAAACCAAAGACAGCAGAAGTTAAAAACCATAGAGCCTCCAACTAATGACCATCCAGAGCTCCCTCACCCTTCAAGTGGAAAAACTTTATAGTGTCACTGTTCTCCAAAATGGGGACCCATAACCAACAGCATCACTATCACCCAAGAGCTTTTGAGAACTACAGATTCTCAGGTCTCCCCCTAGACCTGAATCTGAACTGACATTTTAATTTTACTGAGGTCCCCAGGCCTTATACATTTAAGTTTATAAATTTAACAATTCCTGCTCAGCACCATCTCTCAGAACTTCTCACCGAGTTTGAACTCCAGCAACCCATGTCCACCACAGCAACTGGGTTAATAATGCCATCTGTATTGGCTGTTCTGCCTAAGCCATCTTATTTCTCCACTCACCTACACCTACTTCCAGCACAAACTCAAAAAACACAGATACATGACAAACATGAAACATTATAAGAGGTCAAAAGAAACTGCAACTAGGAAAGAAAACAAAGGAGATGATGAGGAAGACAGAGCATATGAGATGGGCTTTGAAGAATGAGAGAGATTTACACAGGGAGATAGGGAAGAGGAGGCACTGCCATTGTCAGACATGTGAAGGCAAGCAGGAAGAAATAAGGTTAGAAAGGGAAGGTGGGAATCTGATGCACTTGACTGACAGATGGAAGATATTTACTTTGCAAGCAATGGGAAGTAATTAAAATTCTGAACTGATGACAAACACAATCAACAGTTCAGGAAAAGCAACATAAGAGTCGGATATGGTGGCCCACACCTGTAATCTCAGCTACTCAGGGGCTAAAACAGGAGGACTGCAAGTTTGAGGCCAGCCTAGGCAACCTAGCAAGGCCCTGTCTCAAAAAATAGAAAGGGTTGGGGATGTAGCTGGGTGATAAAGCACCCCTGGGTTCAACCCACTGTACTGAAAAAAGAAAGTAACCTAGAGCAATGTGAAAAATGGAAGATAGGGAGTCCCTGTCTTAATTGCTCCCCCAACTCTTGACTATAGTAAGCTCAGTCCACTGGCCAAGTAAGTAGATGCTTTTGCTTAGTCCAATATGGAGGACAAAGCCTAATACTACTTGAAGGGTAAATAACTGAATTTTTGTGTAAAAAATGATGTCTGACTCATGACACTAATCAAAACATGTTATGGAAAAAACAAAACAATAATAATAATATCCTTATGTGTTTGGATGGTGATTTGATGTTTTCCACATCATCTCACATGCTTCTTCCAACAATCCACAATGCCAACTCCCTGACCCAGAGCCCTTCATATTAACCAGGTGGACACATTCAACAGGGAATGGGGGGATGTGTGTCAGAGGTATTCAAGTCCCTTAGTACAGGACTCAGCATATAATTCTATGCAAGGCAATGATTTATGACAATGAAGCAAAATCAGCCAATGGAAAGACTCATGGGCAAAGTCTGGAAAAAATCAGACACAAATTTCCATTGAGTACTCTCCCAGTGGAGTCACACAGGGTGTATATAACGTGCCCAATACCAATTGTGGCAACATATGTGTAACGTTATCTACCAGGGAAGTTCATCTAAGCCAAGAGTCCACAATTTTTATCAGGGATCAGGGACATAAGCACTGACTGGGTAGCACCTACCAAAATTCCAGGCGCCCAAAAGGAAAGCAGCTACTCAGGATAAATGACATTGTTTGTACCAACAGTGTGAGATACTGCAAGCTACTTTAACCAGATCTAGGAGTGGTAGGAATCATCTAGAAATCCAAATTCCCACATGCCAGTCTAGAGTAAATCTTACAAGAAGGCTAGTGATGTTAACTCTTTTCTGCACAAGATCACAAATAGATTCTTGAAGATTGAGTTTTTATCATGTTCTTGAATAAATGCTCTGGCTCCTTACCATAGTAAGCTGTCATAAATAGGTGCTTGGGGAAGGTAGCCATGTGAAATATAAGAGCATAGGCACCTATGCCAGTTCTACTCTGATAAATATGTTCTAATCTGTCAGCTAATTTCAGGCAGCAGTAAAATATAAAACAAACCATTACATGTATATTATAAGAAATATGACTACATATTTCTATCTGGCTGCAATTATGTCATTTAAAAAAAAAAGTATACTGCCCTCTGCCCCAGAAGATTCCTATTCAGTATAACTGCAAAGAGCTAACCCCCTCCCCCCGCCCCAAAAAAAGAAAGAAAAAAATTCTACCAGACAATAAGGAGTAAACCTATCTGTGCTTTTCCCCCTGTTCTCACCATATGACTGATACTGATAAGAGATAGATCATCTGAAGTCCTAGGAATAAAACATTCCTAACCATCATTTAAACCAGGATAGTGCTTTTCTTTTCATTTTTATCATGCTTTCAGAAACAATGCTCATCTTCAGGTTTCTGAAATCTGCTTTTTGTAAATTTACTGCAAAGTTATGAAAATAGAGATGTTTACCTATGTTGTACTAACTTAAAACAACCAAAAGTAACAACGTCAGATTTGAGAATTCTAACTCACAGATTTTGCAATGTAATGCACAATTTTATTAACCTCAGAGATATGGCCTTGGCTTGGTAGGGGAAAAAGATCACATGAGGTTAGTGGATACATTTTCTTGGCCTATTGGGAGTATTTTTCAGTTCTTTTCTAGTGAGGTTTAGCACTGTGAGTGTTATTCCTCAGGAAAATGAGAGATGAGCCAAGCACTCTCTGCAACCTGGAACTGTCGATCTATGCCAGAATACTCAGCCAGTGCAGCAGACTTGTCCAGCTGTGAAGTCCAGGGCTATTCTGATGACTGGGTTTACATTCCTAGGCAGCCTCAGTACCTAAAAAGTGCTGGTTCAGAAACTATGTCTTTATGGTTTCAAAAAAATGAAGTTTCCCTCTTACCCACTCATCACACAGGGCCTAAAAAACAAAAACAAAAACAAAAGCCAATAAAAGAATCAGTACTAATATTTGTCCCCTATCTTTCATTTTCAGGAGTGAAAGAATAGTTGAACACAGTAAAGAGCAATCCAAAAGTTTGTTTTTACAAAGGACATTTCAGAAAATGAAAACCTGTAGACCAAAATATTTAATTTTTAATAAAAGAAATATAACTTTATAAATACAGATTCTGATGCTGATAAATTTATGCACTGCATTCGCCTACTCAAGCAAGCCACCCACTGGAAAACAGGGAAGACGGGGGAAAAAAAAAATCAAACAGCCTCTGCACCATCTGATTTACCATGGGTTCTAAAAATCTGTATGCAAGAACACACAAAGAAGGTTGGGAAAAAACGCTCACGTAGCCATGCATTATTAATTTCAACTTCAACAGATATGAACTATGCTTCTTTTGCTCAAAGCAAATGTCAGTACAACCACATATTTTCTTAAAGGAAGTCATGATCACTGAAATTACACAAGCTGCACATTTGCAACAAAGGTAGCTCCTAGAGCAGCACTCTGGTAAGTCAGGGCTACTTCTCCGTCCCCTCCCACCATGTGAGATTCTGCGCATCTTGGAACAGGGCCATACTTTATCCACCTGCAGTCAGCACATTTTAAAAATTCAGGTTTGGCTTCCAAGGATGAAATCTCTAAAAAGGTATATAAAATTTCATTCAACCTAACTGGATTTAGAAAAGTAATTCCATTGTAAACCCAGGTATAGACAAATTTTTAAACACTAATGTAATGGTCAAAATCTTTTTAAAGTAATTCTCATGGATAAGAGAGAAGAACATGCTTGTCCAGCATGTGTGAAGCACTGGGTTCAATCCCTGGCACCACATAAAAACAAACAAATAAAATAAAGGTATTGTGTCCATCTACAACTAAAAAAAAAAAAAAAAAAAAATTTAAATCAGCATACTTTTGGCTTTATACCTATAGGCAAATAAACAATAAAGTTATAACCAAAGGCTTGAATCAACCAGAGATTCATACTGACTAATGGATTATGGAGGTATATCCAGAAATCTTAATATCTTCCATATCTTTAGTAGCAGTGTGAACCAAAATACTTTTGTCCTGAAGTAATTCTTTATGGATCCTATTATAATAGGTTCATCTACTTTTCTCTAACAATAAACTAGGTTACAAATGCTAGAAGTTGGGAATAAAGTTTAAATGAACTTAACCCTCAAAGGATGTTCCCATACAATTGGAATAAAATTCAAAAAGAAAAGGTACTCTCAGGAATTGGAAGAAAAAAATCCATGTAAATACATAGCAAAAGGAAATGGGAAAAAATGCAGAGAATTGTGTGCATATTTACAGATCAAAAACAGGCCTTGTGGGGCTGGGGATGAGGCTCAGTGATAGAGCGCTTACCTAGCATATGTGAGCCACTGGATTCGATTCTCAGTACCACATAAAATAAATAAACAAAATAAAGGTATTGTGTCCATCTACAACTAAAAAAGTTTTTTAAAAAAAACAGGACTTGCAATGCAGTACTCTATTGAGATAAGTGAAGTAACTATGAACAACTGGCGTTCTGTTGTACTGGCAGACATCATGGAGAGCCCTTCAAACTCAATATTGTTACATATTTCTTACAATTATTTATTTGTACAAAAGACAAAGATTTCTAGAATCACATGTATCTCAGTTCCAGAAAATATGCAGAAATATTATCTTTTCTGATTTCATCAAACCACACCTCAAGTGTTAGATTCCACTATGTCTTTTTTTTTTAATTCGCTTTTTTAGGGGAGTTTGTTTGGGGGGGGGCATCTAGGATAAAAAGGGATAAAACTTGATTCCTACTTTATGAAAAACAAGCTATTTCACATAAAGAAAGAAGTTGTTCCCAGGAGTATCATAAGGCCAACTTAAATTACTTGGACAATTAGATGTGTTCCAGTGGGTTCCAATGTCCCCAAGGGATAGAACCTAAGGTTAGTTACAGGACAGATTTCATCTCAATGTATGAAAGCTTTCTAACAAACATAAAATAATTAAAGACAGAGTTAATTACTCCCGGGGGATTATGCTCCCACCACTGACTGTAGCGGGGGATAGACTAACAACAAATTGGGGATGTTACAGAGGCAACTCAAGTATGGGGTACAAGCTTGGACTTTACAGCACATTCTTAACTGAGATTCTATATTTATACCTCTCCATGAAGGGCTTCACATGTGTTAATTACAGTCATCAAGTTTCATAAAGCAGACTTCCTGGAAAGATGGCAAAGTGCTCTTAAATACTAAGTACCCTGACTTGATCATTACATATTATATACATGTACCAACGTATTATATTGTACCCCATAAATACTGTACCCCATAAATATGTACAAATATTGTGTTTCAATTAAATTTTTTAAACAAAAAATAGGGAAAATACGACAATTTCCTCTCTACCTCTCAAAATGAACCAAGAGAGCACGCATGCACACTCATCTACAGCAAAGGCACTATCAGACGGAAGTAACACAAATGAACCAAACAGAACCTGCTGGGAGTCCACCTGCAGCTCTTCTCATAGAAACAGTGTAGTGTTGAGGAAAACACATGACAAAGCTTCTCAAAAACTCACTGGTATCCCCCAACTTGGAGTAGCAAGTAACATCTTCAATGGAACTCACATTCCTACCTATTCTAGACATGAAGGGGCTAAAGAATAAATTAAAAACCTGACCTGACTTATTAACTGGAAGAGTTGAGACTGAAAACAAACTTGCTTTACATTGTGATTTAAGAAGGAAGAGAAAAATACCCAATAGATGCATAGAACAATCATCCCCAAAACAAGACTGAATGACTTCTCTTCAAATGGCTAGTTCACCCAAGGGAGGAGAAACAAATATTATTAGTTGAATGATGTAACAAAATTAAAAAGCAAAAGCTCATAGGCAGATATGGCCTCTGCCATAGAATTCTCCCTACCACTCACCCAGGGAGCAGCTAAAATCAGAATATATACCATCATCTTCCAGCCCTCCAGCTCCAAGTGCTAAGGGAAAGATACAAACAGACCCAAGATGAATTCGGAAGGAAGTTAATGAGATTCCACCCACGCTATGTTTGGACAAATAGTAAGACCAGACAAAATCTGGAACATTCCTAAGTAAAAATGAAAACAGGGCACAGAACATGCAGAAGGAAAGGTAAGAGAATGTTTTGGAAGATTTACTCTAGGAAACTGAAGGAAAAACACTGTAATTGCTTTGTATTATGTCAAGAAAATTTAAGAAAACGTGGACTATTGAAATAGGGGATTTTTTTTAAAAAAGGTGAAATGAAAACTGTCAGTTAAGAAAGGAAATCAGAAGGAAAAAACAGTACTTCAGAACTTAAAAATGAATTTGCAGCATTAAAAAAAAGAGAGGCACTTCATTCATTCAATATTAAATTATTGGATTTGATATTTTTATGCCAAACACTGCCAAATCAGTGACAGAAATGAGATTTGAGCAAGACACACAAGGAAAAGAACAGAAATGAAGCAATTAAGGAAGAAGTTGACATCTTTGGTAGAAAAAAAACAGAAATCCAATTAGAAATAATTGGTGTGCCTGAAAAAAATTCCAATGGAATAAAAATTATATTAAATGATAAATTGGGTAAAATCTTTGAAATGAAAGAATAAATATACAGATGGAATGGGTTCAGAATGTTTCAAGATTAAGTAATAAAGAACATAAAACATATTTTAAATATGTTAAATATTAGAAATAAATACATGTTAAATATATTAAATATGAAGAATATTCGAAAGTTGTTAAGCTTCTATGTTATGGAAACAAACATCCAAACAAAAAGAAAATCACAAAGAAAAAATATGCAGGCTGACTTTTCATCAAATTAAGATGTCAGAAAGCAACACAGGAACTTCTATGTGGCAAGCACTGTGGATAGAAAAGAGGTGTGTTCCATAGTGTTCTATGCCCATTAAAGTTACAGTTAATTTGTAAATATCACAGTCATTTGCAAATACACAAGAAGTCGAGAAATATATCGTCCATGGACCCTCTGTAATAAAAAAAAAATCTATCTGAAGGTATGATCCAAGCAACTACAGGTGGACGAAAATAAATAAAAGTAAACAAAGAAATGGAGAGAAGAAATATGTGGTAATTAACACAGAGTTAATGCTAAATGTTCTAATTGCAGACACTCATATATACTAAAATTTCTGTAAGAAAAC
This sequence comes from Spermophilus citellus, assembly GCF_964194105.1. Classification (NCBI taxonomy): domain Eukaryota; kingdom Metazoa; phylum Chordata; class Mammalia; order Rodentia; family Sciuridae; genus Spermophilus; species Spermophilus citellus. The sequence continues at coordinate 82,098,116 of NC_138183.1, forward strand.
TGAATAATTCAGCAATACATAATAAAATCTTGGAGGAGGTTCTTAAAGCTTAACTTAAAATGATTTCCTGCACACAGGCTTTAAGATCAAATGTTAACTTTGTGCCTGAAGAAAGGAAGTGCAAGGGAGAAGAACAACACACCACTGCAGGATTAGAACAGATGTGTTTGAATAGTCAGAGGTGGTTACCAAGGAGAAGAGAATAGAGGAAATGTGGATTAAAATGATGAATGTGGAAATGGTCCTGAATACCCATGTACACCTTTCATTCCATCTAACAAATATCCTTTCTCTACTCAAAAAAACGTAATTTCAGTTTTCTTTATGTTTAGTCTTTCAATGACTGTCCACAATTTTATTTGAACAGAGTCATATCCATTCATTAAACAAGTGTTTACGACAGAGTTGAATACTTCCAACAGAGAACATATGGCCCAGAAAACCAAAAAAATATTTACTACCTGATTCTACATTAAGAAGTTTGCAGCCAGACATGGTGGTACACACCTGTAATCCAGCAACTGGATAGGCTAAGGCAGGAGGATCACAAATTCAAAGCCAGTCTCAGCTACTTGGGTGGCCCTAGGCAACTTAGCAAGACCCCTATCTCAAAATAAAAAATAAAAAGGGGTGGACATGTGGCTCCATGGTAAAGCACACCTGGGTTCAATCCCCCATACCAAAAAAAAAAGAAGAAAGAAAAAGAAAAAAAATGTAATAAAAGTTAAAATAAAAGTCTGCAGCCCCTGGTATAGATCAACAAGTATCTCCATTATGTATAGAAGAGACACAATAAATATTATTTCTTCTCTGAAGCTAAGAAACTGAGAAACATAACTTGACTACTACTGGTGAAAGTTATATAGCAGAGCACCTGCCTGCATATGTGAGGCACTGGGTTCCATCTTCAGCACCACATAAAAATAAACAAACAAAGGCATTCTGTCCATTTACAACTACAAAAAAAAAAAAATTAAGGCAGGGGGGAGGGGGGAGGAAGCATAGTACATACCTTTCAAATCATCAGAGTGGGAAATGCAACAACAAACCTAATATATACCAAATACCAAAGAAAGAGAAAAGAAGGGAGAGGCAACAGAGGGAAGGTGGATGGGGTGAGGGGAAGTTTAAGAAATCAAAAAAAGAATGAAGGATAGAATTCAAATGCAAGGCAGAAAAAAAAATCCCTGTCTACTATATGTTAACCTATCTTCAGGCTAAGATTTAAAAAAGAACAAAACTCTGAGAGCATCAACAACAAAGAGATTAAGAACAGTTGAAGGGGCTAGGGATGTGGCTCAAGCGGTAGCGCGCTCGCCTGGCAGGCCTGAGGCCCGAGTTCGATCCTCAGCACCACATACCAACAAAGATGTTGTGTCCGCCGAGAACTAAAAAATAAATATTAAAAATTCTCTCTCTCTCACTCTCTCTCCTCTCTCACTCTCTCTTTAAAAAAAAAAAAAAGAACAGTTGAAAATAAATGCAAGAAATTCAACAAGCAAATGAGAGCAAAAGAATAACATTAATATGCAACAAATTGAATTCAAGATAAAATAGCATTAATTTACACAAAAAGCTAATGCTATAATGATAAAATTTTACTTCTCATGAACATTTTTATATACCTTAAAACAGAGTAGTTACCTATATTAAAAGCAAAATTTTCTGTAAATAGGAGAAATTGCCATAAACACCAAGAGTAATGAGAAACTTCAGCACCAATTCTCAGTACTTGGCAGATTCAGGCATAATATGAATAAAGAGATCAGCAGCAAATGTGAGTAACAAAAGTAAATAATATGCACATATTTGTTTTATTAAATATATTCACATATTTCTATGCAGCCAGAAAGCAAACAAAATGACAATAAATTCCAAAAAATAAAAAACAGTAAGGCCACATTCTATCAAAATTATATAAAACTAGGAATAAATAACCAAACTTGAAAAAAGTTACAATTATTTGGAAAATTCTAAACTACCTTAAACAACCCTGGATCAAAAATCAAAATTAAAATTTTTGAATATCTGTAAAGAACACTATACAGCAATGACTAAGAAAAAATACAAAACCTTAAACCTTTGTAATTCAAATCAAGTAAATATTAAAACAAATAGTTGAAAATATTTTCATTCAATAACAGAAAAAATAAACAATAAACATAGAGCAGTTCCAAGAAAGACAAAGCAAATGTAAATTAATAACAAAAAGATCAGGACCAGTCAGTGGCAAAAGAATGTCTTTTCTATAAATGCTGGTAGGACCACTGGATCATTCCGATGCTAAAGAATGAAGTCAGAACACTACCTCACACAATATAAAAAAGCAACTCAAACTGGATCAAAGACCCACATGTAATACCTAACCAAAACTATAAAACTCTCATTAGAAAACAAAGGTGGTCATCATGATCTTGGATTTAGCAATTATTTCAGGTACAAGCAACAAAAGAAAAAGTAAATTGGACTTCATCACAATAAAGAACTTTTGTGCTTCTATAATACAATATATAACTAAGCCTGTCATGTAATTTTGTTCCTTTTTCTTCCTCCTAGGGATTTTGGCCTGGAGTATTTCATCCTTCTAGAAATAAAGAGAAGTTTCCAATTTCTTGTAATGTATGTTAATAATGTGGAAGCTTAATCAAAGTAAGCCAATCCTAAAAAACCAAAGGCAGAATGTACTCTCTGATAAGTGGATGCTAATCCATAATGGGAGGGGTGGGGGGGATGGGAAGAATGGAGAAACTTTGGAAAAAGGGGAGGAAGGAAAGGAGAGGGAGTATGGGGGCAGGAAAGAAGGTGGAATGAGATGAACATCATTACCCTAGGAACATGTATGACTGCACATATGGTGTACATCGTGTACAACCAGAGAAATGAAAAGCTGTATTCCATTTGTGTACAATGAATCGAAATGCATTCTGCTGTCAAAAAAAAGGGACTGAGTAAACAAATTAGTATACATCTTTTCGACAAAATCTTACACAGCCATTTCAAACATTAATATGAACTCTACACTGTCATGTAGAAAATGTTTGCAACATACTGCTAACTACAGTATGATTACACCTATGTGAGAAACAGGAGACAGGGAGACATGCAAACTTGACACACACACTGTCATGTATAACTAATTAGAACAAATTAAAAAAAAATAATGTGGAAGCTTAAAGTATTTTCTTAAATATACTAATTTAAATAATAAACTGAAACATTTATTAGTTATTTTTTGTAGGTAGGTGAAGGGGCTTATAGGCCGTTTAGAAAATAAAAACTGTTTAAAATAAATCAATTCAATAAAATGCAAATCAATGCAAGAACATTTTTTTGCCCCTCAGATTGGCATAATCCAATGATAGTGAAATAGGTCAAAACAGCCAAAACCAGAAACTAGGGGTGGGAAAGCAAACCAATAGAACCTTTCTGAAAGGCAATGTGGTTAACATGTATCAACATTTTAAATAAGCCTATCATTGGCAGATCATCAAACTCTGGGGAATTTATTTGAGGGAAACAATCATAAAAGTGTACAAAGAAGTATTCCCTACCATGTTCACAGTTGCACTGATTGTTTAAAAAAAATTAATGGACTCGAAGTAACTATTCATCAATAGGGATCAAGTATAAAGAGTGGTGTCCTGATAAATATTTATTACCAATTTCTGTGGTGTAAACATTCCCACCATGACTAATATCAAGTTGCCAAAGTGAAGTCACTGAATATAGAGTTGACAAAAAAATGTACACAGCTGGCTTTTATGAGCTGGTAGCTATATCCCCTTCTGTATGATTCAAAATACTTTGGAGGCTGAGTATGAAGCTCAGGGTAGAGAGTTTGCCTAGCATGCTTAAGGCCGTATATTCCATCCCAGGGCACAGCAAAAAGAAAACAAAAAATACAGGAACACTAAAAAATCAAAAAAATTATGCGAAAAAATTTATATTAACATGGTAAGATATCTTACACATTACTGGACCCCAAAAAAGGCAATTATACATAGAATGGCTCATGTTATAGGATCTGTGTGAACAGATATGTATACTTCATTTTCATTTTGAAAGAAAAAGAATCATACAACAGTGATGTATAACACACTACATTCAATCTAGTTTTGTCAAAAACAATGGCAGTAAATCTGGCTTTCATGGAATATCTAAAGCTGATTAAGATTTTTGTTTTAAAACAGAATAGTGAAAGATCAACAGATTTGGCTTGATAATTTTAAAAACTTCTGTATTAAACAATACAAATGAAGAAAAAGAAAAACAACAGACTGGGGTCAAGTTTATTGCAGCAAATATGACAAAAAGCTAGTTTCATTTGTATGTTTGGAGCTCAAAAATAGGCAAAAGAAATGAATAGACAAATCACAAAATAAGATATCTAACTAAAAACAAACATGGGAAAATGATTGTTCTCACTAGTGATCAAATAAATGAAAATTTAAAATTACATAACCATTTTTTTACCTACTAACTTACTGATGATCTCATAATACTAATCAATGTTACCAACTGTATACAATCATTTTAGAATATACTTTGGGTATATGTAAACAGTGTAAACAGTCGTAAAAAGTTTTTATGTCCCATAACCTATGAACCTTCTCTAACAAAACTGTGTTTTTAAAAGCTATCCACCAAGAACTTTATCACAACATTATTTTTCAAATGGAAACACTGAAAGAAAACTAATGCAAAAAAAAGGGACTGAGTAAACAAATTAGTATACATCTTTTCGACAAAATCTTACACAGCTATTTCAAACATTAATATGAACTCTACACTGTCATGTAGAAAATGCTTGCAACATACTGCTAAACTACAGCATGATTACACCTATGTGAGAAACGGGGGATGGGGAGACACACAGACTAGAAAGAAATAGTACACAGAAAAAGATCATGGTTCTTAAATTAGACTGGTGCATTTTGAAGAAATTTATGGATAAATTTTTAACCAGTTTTTTTCAAATTTTGCGCAAAAAAATTGCCTTATTTGTAAAATTTCAAAATTGCTGAAAAATAAGATTTAACAAATAACGAATGGGCTGTCACTCAAAGGCTAACATGAAAATAATGCATTCCTTAAGAACATAAGTCTCAAATGGAAAAAAACAAACCTCTCCTTTTGACTCAAAACTTGGACTACTGGGCTGGGGTTGTGGCTCAAAGCTAGAGTGCCTGCCTAGCATGTGTGAGGCACTGGATTCAATCCTCAGCACCACATAAAAATAAAATAAAGATATTATGTCCACCTAAAACTAAAAAATAAATATTAAAAAAGAAAAAAACTTGAATTATTAAATACAACAGTTTTCTCATCAAATAACTATTTTTTTTTCTATCTTAACCAGAGGATATATATGTCAAGTGTTCCTTCTTTATTTCATTTCAAAAACGAAATAAAATATAACATAAATCCAGTCCCGACCACAATACTTGAAGATACATTATATAATATAAAGGAAGAATATATTTATTAGGAAAAAATAAATCATTGGGTGACCTCATGACTCAGGACTAGGGGATGCTGGATGTATTAATTAATTCTGGGAAGGATACACTGTAACTTGAGTAGCAATTCACAGACTCTGGAGATTTAGAAAAACTTTAGAGATTTGTATTCTCATAATAACCATGGGTTGGAGTAGAAAGCCCTACAGAAAATGTGTTTCTCAATGGACAAAGCTGGTGATTTTCATGAAAATATAATGGGAATTAAAATTTCCCTAAAAAGATATGAATGAAGTCCTATACTTTCCTCTATTAAAATGCAACTCTTGGGGCTGGGGTTGTGGCTCAGCAGTAGAGTGCTCGCCTAGCACAGGTGAGGAACTGGGTCCTCAGCACCACATAAAAATAAATAACTAAAAATAAAGACATTGTGTCTAAACAAAAATAAAGGCATTGTGTCCACCTACAACTAAAAAAAATATATATTTTTAAAACAATACAACTCTTTGTCAAAGATTTTATGGAAATACAAATTCTAAGAAAATACAAATTTTCACAAACTAATAAAGCAACATACAGATTTCTTGTCCCACAGAAGATGGGAAATTTATGGGAATCATCACTACATAAGGTTATATATGCCTGAAATCTCTAGTAATTTCTATTGTAGTATGGAGAACATTTAAATGACCCATGGCACAGCAGGAGAAACTAGAATGTTCAGAGGCGGTTAGTCCTTGATCACAGCAAGACCTTGCCCCCTCCAGATGCCATATCAGAGTCAAGCTTGCCTCCAAAAGGAGCCAATATATGGCAATTCATTAGTTTGTGGAAGTGACTAGCAATAAAACCAGTTATAAAATATAACATAAATCCAGTCCCGACCACAATACTTAAAGATACATTATATAATACAAAGGAAGAATATATTTATTAGGAAAAAATAAATCATTGGGTGACTGATTTCAAGTATCTTTTTGTTTCAGCACTATCTAATTCTTCTCTTGAATTATTCAAAATTATTCAGATTTTTCAAAATATACCTGCCCATACTTTGAGTCAAGAAATCCTCTTACGTTGATAATACAGATCAACACAACTCTATTTTGAATGCTGGTCATAATTAGAAATAGGGATTAAGTAACTTTAAGATTTTTAGAGAAAAGGGCTGGGGATATAGCTCAATGGTAAGTGTGGGCTTAGCATGTTTTCATTTGCGCACATGTGCACACGCAAAGTCCACTGCTAGGCTTGGATGTAATGGCCCAATTGATCTACAAACTGCAAAAGTACTTCTGCAGTACATGTCTCCACCTGAGTATGAATCTATCTGGCAAGAATACCTCATGAAATTGCTTATCTTCTACTGCCCTGGACCACTGAAAGGCACTCCACTGTAAGAGAAGCAAGCTAGGTAAAAGCAGATTTCCTGGATGAGGATGTCTCAAGAGACACTCTCATAACCTACCGCTAAATGAACAGAATTCAAGACAATAATGGAGGAGCCAGGTTGCAATTTTTATTTTTATATGTGAATGGTTTTCTGGAGTGTTCCACATAAGATCTGCGCTTAAGTCTATGTAACCTGCAGGATACAGTATCTACAATATAAACTTCTATCCAACCCAGGATTCTATACTTCATCTCTCAATCTACCATCTAAAAGAACCACACAGCATATGAGAGGATGGAGAAATATGGTTAGGTGTTAGAGCCAGCAGAGGAAGCAGCATTAGCCTAGCTCTTCCTGGTAGAGAACACCAAGCAAAGTCACAGGCACCTCTCCTGTGCTTTCTTCTCTTTCCCTCCAGAGCCTAGCAAAGAAACAACTGTACCATCCCTATTAGCAAATACCCTCCACCCTTCCAAGTCCCATGGACTCCCCATTACTCTCCTTTGCTCTCTTTTTCCCCCAGCACCTGTCCAACTCCAAATCTAAGATCAAAGCCTGTTGCTGACCAGATAATGAAAAGGCAGTGGGCCAGGAGGAAAGCAGGTGCCCAGGAATGCCAATCCCCTGCCTGACACCATCAGAAGAATAAGAATTAGTCCCTTTTTTATAGCATTTCTCCAGGCCTCAGGTAAGAATCTGGCTGTTCCTTCTTTGGCCAAAGCCCTTTCTCCAGATGCAGAAAAAGGACATAGGAAGTTACTTTTTTTTTTTAAATATATTTTTTATTTGTTATAATTAGTTATACATGACAGTAGAATGCATTTTGACACATCATACGTAAATGGAGTGTAACTTCATGTGTAACATCATGGTTGTACATGACATACAGTTACACAGATCATGTAATCATATATGCACATAAGGGTATGAAGTTACTATTTTAAGGTTCCTCTGATCACAGTCATGGCAAATGAGGATGGGTCAGAAGTTACACCATTAAATATATTTTAAAACAAAAAAAAAGCATAAAAATTTTATCTCAGTATCTATGCCATGCATGTTTTTCTAGTTTCACTGGGAGCCCAAAGGAAATAGTGGCACAATAACAGAAGAAGAAATGAACACAAATGAGTCAAGGCTTACTGCTGAATCTTTCCTGGAAAGATGAGGAAAAGGGACCTACTAGATCTAGAAACAAAGCAACTCCCCAAATGTGCTCTGCTTTGGTATATGGGGCCTTCTTGGTGCCCAGGCTCACAAGGCAAACCAGCCAGCACTAACTAAAAACGTCAGACATGGACTTGAAGAGCAGAGATTACTTGTAGGCACATGAAAAGTAATGCTTATGGCCCAGTCAAGAAAAAACAAACAAACAAATAAAAAAAGAAGTAGTGAGTGAAAGAAAACTGACTAAGGATACGCAAGAAAAGACCCAGGCTTGAGCAGAGCAGCGCCTGAACACTGTGCCTCTTATGCTCCACCTCAGTGCCTCCCAGGATATCACCCTTCCTGCAGGAAGCAAGAGACCCATGCTGATACAACAGGAGGTTTTTGATACCATTCCCTATGAAGACAGTGCAACTATCAGCAGCATGCCAGACAGCAGGAGGGGGAGCTCTGGACAGACTTGCTAAGGCCTCATTCACAGGCCCTCCTCCCTCACTGCGCCCTCCCCAGAAGTGGTAAGCTGCCTGTAGGGCACTCAAAGCTATTATGGAGGGAAAAGAGAGAAGATCCAGGCCAGGGGCTGGGACTGTGGCTCAGTGGTAGCCTGGCATGTGGCACTGGGTTCAATTCTCAGCACCGCGTATGAATTTAAAAAAAAAAAAAAATCTATCAACAACTAAAAAAATATTAAAAAAAAAAAAAAAAAAAAAAGATCCAGGCCAGTTAGAAGCAGCCCATCCAGCAATGCTCCCTTGTTCAGTCTACCATCACTGGAAAGGGAGTAGGGGGACCTCAGACCCTTCATCCACGGATGAGTTTAGACAGAAAGTGGCAGAGATGCAGAAGCTGCAGAAGGGAAGCAGAAAAAGTTTCAAAGTTCAAACAGTCCTTAGAGATCATTTCATCCAATCTCTTCATTCTACAGGTTGTTATAGAAAAAGCAGCCAAACAAAGGAACAAAAATAACCTAAGGTTAGTTCTATGAGGGGAAAAAAAATTTCAGCAGCAGGTTTTAGAACAAATAAACATAATTAATCCAGAATGCACAGTCATAAGGCGTGTTTAATTATTTAGTCAAATAAATTTTCACAAAGCCAGTCTGCCATTGTTTTTAAATCATCACATGGTTTGTCAATTCTCAAAAATATATTACACGAGTTAAGAGAGCCAAGAGGGTTAAATACTTAAGTATCTGGCATTCTTTTAAGGACAAGCTATGAACTAACATTAAAGTCATCCTGTATTATTAGAACAAGTCACAGGAAATGGGTCAGCTCTCTAGGACAAGAGGAAAACTGCATTTGCCATCTGCAGAAAGAATGTATATCATGGAGGCTGAAGGTGCTGTGCAAAGCATAGATCATAAAATATCAATTCACATGGCAAGAAAGTACAGCACCTTTCCCTTAAAAAAAAGCAAAAAAAAAAAAAAAAAAAAAAACCCTAAAGGCTGCCTAGGTGTAACAAAGGACATGGTTACTATCATCCTCCTTAATATCTGCAAGGAAATGCAATCAGAAAGAGATGTCATTAAAGTTCTCAAGTAATTGAGACCAGGACATACAAACAGTTAAATGAAAAAGATGTGACATAACTCCACCTCCACTTACAGCTTACAGGATCTTTTCTCCTTCCAACAAATACATTGCATCCTATTTTGCAACCCAGTGGCCCCTTATATTACCCAGCTCTGGCTCACTAATTCTCTGCTGGTAATCATGAACCAATCTCAAGTCCCTGCCCTCTGGAAGAGGAAGGAGAATTTTACATTTATTTCAGTAACAACAAATTTTGCTCTGCAACCCAGAGTAAGTACAGCAAAAGAAAGTTAATCATCTCCTACACCCACGTTCACAAATCCATTTCATTTAATGTATTAAAGCACCCAACTTCCCCTCTCACCAGCTCACTGCCACATGATGTCTGACAGAAGTATCAACTTAGAAGTTCTCTAAATCTTAAGGAAATGTGCAAACCAGAGAATCTGAGGAACCCCTCCCAGCGTTTTTAAGGAAGACATGGTAAGAGTAAATGGGAAAATGAGGCCTGGGGTTGTGGCTCAGCAGTAGAGCGCTCACCTAGCACATGAGAGGCACTGAGTTCGATCCTCAGCACCATAAAAATAAATAAATAAAATAAAGGCATTGTGTCCAACTACAACTAAAAAACAAAAAAATTTTAAAAATGGGTGAATAAGTAGCATTCACATAGAAGGGATGGGGGTACCTGTAGTAAATGACTGGGATCCTAAATAATGGGGGGTGGGTAAAATCACTGGAGCATTTTTCTTTAGAAACAACTAGACAACTGCAGTCACCAGGAAATGTATGGTAGTACAAGAGGCAACCAATCACCCTACTGTTCCCATAGCAAAGGAAATGTAGAAGAGAAACATTTAAAATGATGAAAAATGCTTTTAAAACAAAAAAAAAAGAGAGAAAATTCTATTTTAATTTTTTTTTACCAAGTGGTGACCAAAAAAAAAAAAAAAAAGGCAATTAACTTATGATTCCAGTGCTACAAAGGGGAAAAAAAACACAAGTTAAATAGAAACACACATGATTATGTTTCTAAACACCTCTATTCACTTACTACAACAGAGCCAAAAAGTCTTGCTCTACCTCTTTTTCTTTAATGTGTGGATCAATTATAGTTCTTTCTATGAGGTTTCAGGAAAATAATGATATTAAAAACATTTTAATTCTCAACCACACCACAATCCATTATACACTTCCTTGAGATGATTATTTTGTTTCTAAAGCAATCAACTGCTCATAATCCAAATCCAAGATTAATCATGTAATAAGGGGTTCATGGAATTTTCAAATGTCAAAGGACAGTCTTTCCATTGGAACTGCTGAATCCACGGCCTTTGGCTTTTCAACCTGAAACAATATGAGAATGTTCACCTGAAATACTCTCCCTCGAGAATAACTGAGACAGGCAAAAAGCCAAAACCATCCGGTCTTTAAAACAGAATTCCTTTTACTGTGCCCCAGGTGGCCCACAAAACAGCAAAGAGGAGCAGAAAATGAAGAATCTATGGATGATTCTATTAAAAGAAAGCAAGAAGTTTAAATTCACTTCCATTACTTTATTTGGGGAATCCAGCTACCCATACACCCTTAGTTACTAGTAATAAAATCACTGTGAAATCAACTAAGTAAGCATTGTGTGATGCTATGATAAAGAAAAGTGACTCATCTCTGCCCTCATGAAACTTCCAATCCGGTAGAAACATAAGACAAGCAATCATAAACAGGTTCCCACATTTAAACACAAAAATGACATTCTCGAAGAAAATAATGCATATAAACTTAGAAATCCAAATTCTCAAAATCATCTGCTTTCCCCAGTTGTAAATCCCCAGAAAGCTCCTACAATGGCCTTCATTCAGATTATTTTGTTGTTTTCTTTGTATGAAGAGCCAACAGAAAAGCCAAAGCCAGGAAGGCCAAAAATTAGTAGGACATGCCAGAATATGGGCGACTACTATGAAACAAGCTTGTGAGAAATACTCCTAGTCCTTGCCATTGGCAAATAAGAAATAAGGAATACCTCACACAACACATTATTTTGCACACAGTGAGTGTTTAATATTTGTTCATTAGGCCAACATTTCGTATACAACTTCCTTTTTAATGTATGCCTGATATGAAATTTTATAGGAAATGTTTATTTTCAGTAATTGATGAGTGTTTATTCAATAAATGAATTTGAGACATCTGCATAATTTTAGTTTTTAATAATACTAATTTTTTCTTTGCAACTGAACTAGGAGGGGGCTGGGGGTGTAGTTCAGTGGTAGAGTGCATGATTAAAATGCATAAGCCCCAGAATTCAATCCTAGCACCAAAAACACACAAAAAATATATTAACCATGAAGGCTTATAACAATATATGCTATACTGGTTTCAAAAATAATGAACAGGTATAAAAGTTAATACAGAGCTATACAGCAAATTCACTATGGGGCTCTAATCATCACAACATCTATGTTTATTTTTGTTTGTATGCACAGATTTGTGACCATTTAGGATTCATTAACTTGTTTTGTCAATATGTGTAGGTTCTTTTTTATTAACTACATGTTGTTTGAGAAATCAGAAAGATTTCTTACATATCAGTAATGCGACAAATCAAAGGTGATTGTTGAACAACTTCCTATAATTTTATTAGTAACAGCTGTTCATACAAAACTTCGTCAAAGAATCACTCTCTTTAATGTTCACTGTTTACTGTAGTCAGTTATTGCCACAGATTTAATTACCAACAATCACACATTTTACCTTCTATTGCTATTTCACACTTCCCTAGGATTAATTCTGTAAAGATCTTAAGATTACTTAAAAGCTATTACAAAAGTTTCCCTTTGAAAAATGTCTCTGCCTCCCTCTTCAACCAGAAATGAGACTTTAAATTTGCTGCTACAAATACTTGTATTTCTCTCAACCCAATAGACAGATTCACTCCACTTTCTTAGCAAGAAAACAATCTTAACCTTCTTAAAATGGCTTCTCTTTCTTTCAAGACATTCTCTTTGAGCTCCCTATTTCTTTTCTATAACACCCAAACAACATTTCCACTAATATCAACAGAACTAACAATTCCCTGTAAGGAAAACTTAATATAAATGCTAGAATCAAAATCATCCTTAGAAAATGTTGCTAATTTCATTTCAAGTATAAGTTTCCCTAGATCATGAAAAAAAAATCTGTTCCTTTTTTCTGTTAAGTTTAGCATAACATGCAGTCTCAAAACTGCAAAAGCTGTTTCAGGCTCTTAAAAATTCATCTGTAATAAAGACCATAACTACATTTATTAGGCACTTCTAAAAACTGAACAAGAGCCATTTCTTAAAAAACAGAGCTGGGTTGTTTTTTTCTAAATAAAAAAGAGGCTATGAAATTTATTTGTAGTAAACAAAATGGCTACTAAGTGATTCTTCTGGTTCTCTTTTCAAAACCTATGTAAAAACATTTGAATACATTCACATGGAATAATTTCACTGTTCAGCAGGATTTTAACCAGGTCAAGTTCCCATATAAAGAAATAACATATATGCACAGAACTAACAGTTATAAGGCAGATATAAACAATGAATTTTGCTACAAAGTTCAATGTGAAATCTTACTCCAAAGGCTCTATTAGTCAGAGGCACAGTTTTTATTTTTATGAGGGATGTTCTCACTTCAATCTTCAGATATAAACTATAAGCAATTTCGTTCAAAAAATTGCATCCATATAAATTCTGACATTTAGAAACATATTCAACACTTGGAAGCTAAAAGAGTAGCAAAAAATAAAATCCATCAGTCCTTAAAAGCAGCATCATAAACACATTTTGATATTTCCAGAGGCTGTTATTAGGACTACTTAAAGGAATGCTTTCATTCTTGGGTCCTCAGGAGTCATCCTAGACAGCCACTAGACTAGTTCAAACAATGAACATACATACCCACTTTCCTCCATTAACATGCCCATTCTTCCCAAATGAACTACTGGTGGACAGAGGGAAAGGCACTTTCACCCTGATGTGCATCTAGTCTAAATTGGCTGGAGCACTCCCAGCCTGCCGTGCAGTTTTTAGTATAAATGTATACTCTTTGTATTTAAAATGTCCCGTCTACAATTCCTAATACTCTGTATTTAACTACCACTGTGTAAAATTGGCCTAAACTTCACCTGTCTTGTGATATGAGAAAATCACAAGAATCTGCTTGATGCTCACTTACATTCTAGAAAAAAAATAAAAATAAAAATTCCCTCTGATCAGTATACCATAGAGAAAATGACAAAAAGATAATAGGTTTAAACTAGTCTCTTCATGATAAAAGTAATTAAGAAGCCAGGCATGGTACACATACCTTGTAATTCCAGCAACTCAGAGGCCAAGGCAGGAAGATTCAAGTTCAAGGCCAGCCTGGGGAACTTTGCAAGACCCTGCCTCAGAGTAAAAACTAGGAAGGGCTGGGGATGTAGCTCAGTGGCAGAGTACTTGGCTAGCATGCACAAAGCCCTGGGCTCAAGGTCCAGGATTCTCAAAAAGGTGAGGGTGGGGGTGGATGGTTAAGAATTCCTTCTTTTTCCTTTCAACTGTCCTTCTTCAAGTATGACTGCTATCATTCCCAAATGCACCCAGCACAGAACTGTAATACACTGGTTCAACATGTAATGTAACATCTAACATTAACACCTCCTGTTCTAAAATGCATCTGTAATCAATTGGTATTTCCAGAGAGAGGCTGTTATTAGGACTACTTAAAGGTACAATTATTTTTAAGATCATGATTTTATCTGCCACAGATAAAACATTACAGATCCCCATGTCTCTATAATTTATTCATTATTGTCACAATTTCTAGCAAGAGGGTCATAAATAAAATCATTCATTCAGCCAATATCTATTGAGAACATTCCAGCTAGATATTGTGCTGGAAGCTGGAATTTAACAGTGAACACAGACACAATCCTACCCTCACACGCTTATAGTGCAGAACAGAAGAAAATCTACACATATGTAACTCTGTTCAGAAAATCAATATGTAACCTTCCATTTAAAATTGACCTAATCTTTGCCTGTTTTCAATAGGCGGAAAACAATCAATAAAAAACTTTCATTAAATCTTCCTATTTGATTATAATCTAAAGAGTAAATATTTCAGACACATGTAAAATAAGAACAGGCTAACAGGGAGAAAAATGTATCTTTAAGGAATTGAATAAAACTTCACAATGAATATCTAAGACCTAAAGTAAACACTCAGGTCTACTTGTTTCAAATAGATCAAAATGCAAATTAATATTAAATAGTATAACCTCTGTGCCACCAATAGAAAAACTTAGTAAATACTCATGAATCAACTAAATGAAATTATGTACTCTATACCTAGAAAATATAGAAAAGTTAAGCCAAGATAAAATATTCTCTTGTATATCTGTGTAGAATATAAAGTTTTCTTTCAGGTATCAAAGAAAATGAACACTAATAAATGATTCAAAGAATGAATAAGTTGGGCTGGGGTTGTGGCTCAGCAGTAGAGCACTCGCCTTGCATGTGCGAGGCCCTGGGTTCAATCCGCCGCACCACATAAAGATAAATAAATAAAGATATTGTGTCCAACTAAAAAATAAATATATATTTTAAAAAAGAATGGATAAGTTAAAGAAAGCAAGAATTCAGAATTTAATGTTACTCTTCCATTTAAAATTTGTGAATAGAATGATTTTTTTTTTAATTATAGAGACATGTAATCTATAATCTGTCATGTTTTACCTGTGGCAAATAAAATCATGATCTTCAGAGTTCATTTTTTTAGTAACAAAAACCAAAACATTATGTATTATGGAATAAATTTGGAAGACTTTGGCATAATTGCTGAATATGAATCAAAATAGCCCAAATTTTACTGCCACACCTGACTATCTAGTCAGATAACCACTATTTTCCTTTTCTAATGTTTCTATATTATTACTATGTAAAAGTAAATAATTATGTGAACAAACGCAAGAGTCAATACTTTCATCTCTGCCAAGCAAATCTTTTTCCATTAAAATGGTGTCATGCCTTGAACTAAAACTCACTAAGAAAATAATTTTACATTGAATTTCATTTCAACATAAGGTAACTCCTCCATTTAAATAAATTGGTTAAAAATACTAGCAGATCTTTAAACTGTGACAGGATACATTCTGCAATGTCCTCTGGACAGGTGTCATTTAAATGAAGGAAGGAACCAAAAAATTCAGTCTATTCACAAAGCAGCACCTCAGAAATTCCTCATACAGAACCACTCCCCAAGATCTCCCCTTGTTCAAATCTACCCTGGTTTCCCTCTTCAACTCATAACTTGTGAAATCACACACCTATACATACACATACAAATCTATGTTTAATATATATCATTACTATACAAATAGTATAGGAAGCGCAGTAGTTATGTTACAAAAGCAACATATCTAGCATATGAAGCAGTAGCAATTTGTACATGGTGTCCAAGGATCATGTTTCTGAGAAAACTGAATAATGAAATGTCAGTAATGAAAGTAGGTGCTGAATTCATGTATTTTTCTCCTACTTCTACCAGGCCATATTTGGGAGATGAGGTGGGGCTGGGTTAATAAATCCTGCTCAAATATCTAATAAAATAAAAAAAGTTATCCATACTACCTCCACTTTAGTAGTAAAACTGGTTTAGTTTACATTTTTTCCCTCAGAAAATCATCTCGCAAGTTCATTTTTAAAAGCACAGTATTACCCAAATATACAATATGTAATTAAGCAGCTATATAAGTGGATTTCCCTCTTAGACGTTTAAACCCCAAGGTCTTTAACAAACCCCTAGGCTTTAACTCAAGAGCTGCTGGGCCCAGAACTGTCACATTTCTGGCAGTTAGGGTTGGTTAAAGGAACCTCAAAGGCCCTGTTCAGAGCTTTGCAAAAAACCTATAGATTGTCAACAAGGAAAAAGAAAAAGAAAACCCAGGTCATAAGGCAAGTCCCTCCAAACACATGCTTTTCTCTTACATCGTGTAGTTGAACACTATATGTTTCTCTTGCCCTCACTATTTTCTTCTCAATCTTGAGAATCCAAAAAAACACCTTCAATTTCATGTTTTCAGCCATTTGAAGTAGGGTTAAATGAGAAAAGGAAGGAGAATTAAAAAAGGACCTTCACTTTTCAATCCGTTTTCCCCTCCCCTGGCTTCTTTCATTCCCTGAAGCTCACATCTTTCATTCAGCTCTTTGCCTCTATTCTTTGTAAATAAATACACACCTATCTAATCAGGTTTCAAAATGAAGACATAAATCATGACATATGAATTAACCATTGGTAACTATTTGTGATCATTATATTTTGTTCCTGCTTGTAAATAATCCAGTACATAAGTAGTTCAGTCCCAAAGGCAATTGGTTCCTTGAGCTAGCAGATGGAATGCTCCAGATAAGAAAGAAAAGGCATGCTTCTCAAATCTTAACAATATTCTTTTTTTACAGAAATGTTTGAGAAATGTATTTATTACACAAGCAAATATCTAGAACACAAGTGCAGAAATTTTTCAGGCCTGCTACTGCAAAGCTGTTTGCTCTTCCTACCACAATAGCTCAGAGTTATGTCAAGCTGGCTTGTGTGTGAACCCTGATGGCTTGATTCTGAACATTCTCTCAGAGATAATAATCAATAGAATTCGTATTTGAGAAATGGCATTTTCTTGCTAACTTAGTGTTAAAGCAGAATGTTGGGTGGGTTTTTCTTTCTTTCTTTTAGAGATTAGAGGAAATTTTTGCTGTATGCTTCCGTTTCCCTTCTAGCCCAGATTCCAAAGATATTAAAATTCTGTCCGTTTTAAACAAAAGGTTTCTATTTGTTTCCAGGAGAGTAACTGAGCGGCTGCACTGGTTTTCAGTAGTAACTATTGTGAATTCAGGCCTACATCTGGGTCGCCTCATTAAACAAAAGACACCCTTTGCTGTCAACAACCACACAACACAACGCTTTCCTATCCCTCATCTTTATCCGGAAGAAATGGTGCAAACCAGAAACACGCCTGTCACCATCCACCGGCCAAGAGACTCTTCTGGGGTCTCTCCTTTCAGTGGTCTAGTGGCTAGAGAACAGCATTTGTATGACACGTTTGGGCTTGCCCTCCCGCCCCGCCCCCAAAACATAAGCCCCTTTCTTTGGTATCCTCATCACTCCTTGGAGGATCTAGTAGCGAGTCTGCCCACCAATCCACCATTCCCTCCAGACCCCAGAATGCACGATAATGGATGCACAAAGGCCACCCCACCATACGCCATCCCCCAAAGCTCCCTGGCTCGACTCGCAACCCTCTGGGCCACACACAGCTTCAGTAACCCATCCGGCACCCCGTCACTACACAGAAAGATCAACGCTATAGCCCACCTTCCCATCCCCGCGTCTAAGCCCCAAGTGATCTGCCACTTAGCAGATGCACAGCACAAAATGCACAGCCCTCTGGGACACGAACAGGCACACACCGAAGCACCGGGAAGGGCAGCCCGAACGTGTGTGTGTCTGTGTCTCTGTGTGTGTGTGTGTGTGTGTGTGTGTGTGTACGCGCGCGCGCCCGCAAGGGTGCGGGTAGTGGCCGGGGGCGCGCATAGGAAGGAAAGGGGCGAGCGGCGGGCGCCCGGGGGTGGGGGTCGCGGAGGGCAGCTGCCCCCAGAGACCTGAGGTAGTGGGCGGGGGCCAGAGAGGCCCGGTGGCAGGGCCCAGGGAGGCCAGCCCCAAGCTGTACTCACCCAGCAGCAGCAGCTTGAGCTCCCGGCGGGCGTCCCGCTTGTCCCTGCGGAGCTGCCGCTCGATCTCGTCGTTGATCCGCCGGGCTTCCTTGGCCTCCTCGCTCAGGCAGCACGCCATGATGGACTCCAGAGTCATTCTTCCAAAGTGCCTCCGCTGCAGCCCCGCCGGCACCCCCTGCTCACACGCGCGCACACACACCCTCCCGCCCTCGCTCCCCCGAGGCAGCGGTGGCCGCTGAGCCCCCGCCGCCCGGGCGCGCGTCCCGGACGAGCTCGGGGAACCGCCGCGGGGGTGGCGGCCAGGGCCGGGGCCACCAGGTGGGCCGGGGGATCGGAGGAGCCGGCGGCCTGGGCCGCCCGGAGTAGTGAGGCGGGTTCAGGAGGCGTTCGCGGGCGCTGGCTCGGAGGGCGCGTGAGGGAAGGCCGCCGCGCCCGGCCTCGCTCAGACGCTCGCGACTCCTTCCCCAGGAACCGGCGGCCCGCCTCGCCCCCCGCGCCGCCGCCGCCGCCGCCGCCGAGGCTCCCCTAAGCTGTGCGCCCAGCGGC
This sequence comes from Spermophilus citellus, assembly GCF_964194105.1. NCBI lineage: Eukaryota > Metazoa > Chordata > Mammalia > Rodentia > Sciuridae > Spermophilus > Spermophilus citellus. The sequence goes on from NC_138183.1 coordinate 82,116,948, forward strand.
AAGAGCACATTCACCGGGGCGTCCCCACACCGAGCGGCAGCCGATGGCTCCCAGCGCTCGGCGCGCCCGCTCCTTGCCGCCGCCTGTCACGGCTCCTGGGCGCCCACCGCCCGGCTCGCACGCAAACCCGGTTCGCCTGCCCGCCGCGCGCTCCTCCGCCTCCGCTCCGCCTCCGCCTCCGCTCCGCCTCCGCCTCCACCAGACGCCCACCCCCGGCCCCGATTGCCAGGCGCGGAGCGACTGCTCAATGCTCGCCCTCCCCCTCGCCACACACACACATTTTCTTCTTTCTCTGAACTGGAGCACAGATCCGGGAGGGAGGCGGCGGCGACGGAGGCGGCGGGAGGAGGAGGAGGAGGAGGGGGAGGGGGAGGAGGAGGGAGCGAACGCGGGAGGAGGGGAGCCGGGAGGCGGTGCCGCCCGGCCCCTCCTGGAAGGCTTTCCTGGGCTCGCAGCCGCCGCGGCGCGCCTCCCAGCGCGGCTCTCGCCTCGCCCGCGCGGCTTCCCGGCTGGGCCGGCCCCCTCCGGCTCTGCGGGCGCCTCCCTCTCCCGCGCCCTCGGCGGGGCCCGCAGGCGTAGCGGTCGCAGCCGCCCCCGTCCGGGTTCGGGGCGGGGCCGGGGCTCCAACGCGCCCTGCCAGCCGGCGGCCGCTACAACGCGCCGAGGCCGCGGCCGACCTGCGGCTGCCCGCCGGCCGCCCGGGCGTGGTAAGGCGGGAATATGGCGGCCTCTGCCTGCCTTCCAGCCCACCAGCCCGGGAACGCAGCCTCCGCCCTCCGGGAAGTCGCGGGATTCAGCCCCACGAACCCGCTGCACCCGCTGGCGCCGCGAACACCCTGCCGGCTCCTGCGGGCGGCGCCGGCTCTCGCTTTGCTCGCTCGGCGGCCGCCCCTGTCTGCTGCTCTCGGCAGCTCTTCAGCCACTTCAGTATTTCCCGTTCCTATAACGCCATTCGGTTAGAAGCTATCTAGCTTCGCCTCTGACCCCAGATCAGAGACTCTCCACTGTGGGGTACGACTGGGGATGAGAAAGAATTGTCACTAGCTGCCGGAGGGGTAAGGGGAGACTAAAGTCCTCAAAGAAGATTGAGATAGAAATCTAAATCCTGAGCAGAAAAATGAAACTGCCCAAGTTTCCAAGAGCCTCCTGATAGGTTCCAACTTTTCATGCCATTGAGACTGTTTTTGTTTTGTTTTACCAGTTCTCTTGTTTTGGAAAAGGCACACGATGTTTTACAGCCAAATAATCGAATTTGCCCTTCTAGACCGAGACTGATTGTGGATTACTTCTGGGGAAATGCAAATAGTGCGGAATAAAGGAAAGAAATAGAAAAATAGAGAACCCAAGATTGCCAGAGCAAAATTTGATTCTGGTGGTTTGGTTTCCACTTTCGATTGAAGAAGTTTACTTTAAAATACAGTTTGCATATTTCATTGTGATATACTACTAAAGAATAGGGAAAAAAATTCTATTTGGTCCAATAGCTAGAAAAGATAAGAATCATGTTCTTTCCTGCCTCCGTAGAACCTGAGGCCTTCAGAATAAACTGTTATGAAGAGAATTGCCTTTTCACATTTTATGTTTTCTCAGAGATATCCCTGGTGCAACCTGCTGATCCAGACTGCAATGTAAGGTCATGACCTTACTGTTGCTACAGATCAGGAACAAGAATGCATAGAGGGTTCTTGGACTCCAAGTGTGTGACTTCCTCCTTTCATTTGCCCTATCCTCCACCTCTTCCTGACCCCTCCCCTACCTCCCCTCCCCCCCTTCTCTCTCTCTCTCTCTCTCTCTCTCTCTCTCTCTCTCTCTCTCACACACACACACACACACACACACACACACACACGGAGAGAGAAAAAGGGCCGGAATTTAGATCAAGGAAGTTCTTAAAACAAAATCTATATTTTAGGTCTGTTTTCAAAAGGATGTTTGGCCTAGAAAATAATTAAATTCCACCTTGGACAGGGAGCAGAAAAGACAAACCTCACCACTTTTAAGTGAATACCTGCAGAAAATCACTAGACTTGCTGTGAAGTTACAATTTTAAATGAAGTAAAGAAAGATTCAATATGCAGAAATGTAAAATTGCTTCAAGAGAAAAATTGTTTGCATCTTTTAATAAATAAACAAATTATATATATATGTGTGTGTGTGTGTGTGTGTGTGTGTGTGTATACATATATATATATTTTTTTTTTTGAGAAATTCCAGCGTTTTGTATGCTGAAAAACCAATTGACAGGAAGTTTCACGTCTCTGGCTTCCTAGCTAAGTATCCTCTGAGACTTGAAATACCTTTCAAAATGTGCTGTCAATGCTATCAGGTAATTTTTTGACTGAATTGACCTGTTATTTGATGAATTACACTGTTTGAAAAGATTGTAGATAACAATCAAAGTCTGTTTTGTCACCCCCATCTCTCCAGCATCAGAAAAACTCTGTGGGTTAACAGATTTTTAAATGGATACAATAAATCAATAGGAGGATGTGTCACATTGGGAAGAAATCAGGAAGTAAGGAAAACCAACACTGTGCAGTGATAAAGCCATATATGGGCGTCAAGAAGGAAACAGGAAGAGAAAATCCAAAGCCTGAAACTAGATCTATCCCCAAACCTTTCCTTACTATCTGGAGAGCATTTACCAAGCAAATATTCCTACAACTTAAGTCAAAACAAAATCTATGCAGAGACTACTGAAGTTGCTGAGTGTGTTCTAGGAGAATATACTTTAAATTATGCAACTAAATATGGAACATGTTTCAAAATCCTGATTCATTAACTCAACAAATATTTATTCACTGCCTGCTATGTGTAAAGAACTAAAGTGGAGTTACAGGAAGAGAAACTAAAATTAATACAATACGATCCTTGCCTTCAGTGGACTTATAGTCTTAAGGCAAAATGAGAGTGTGGTGGTGGTGCATGCCTGTAATCCCAGCAGCTTGGGAGACTGAGGCAGGAGGATCATGAGTTCAAAGCCAGCTTCAGCAATTTAGTGAGGCCCTAAGTAACTCAGCAAGACCTTGTCTCTAAATAAAATATAAAAAAGAAATAGGGATGTGGCTCAGTGGTTAAACACCCCTTGGGGGTTCAACTCCTGGTACCAAAAAAAGGCTTTGAACAGATAATAATAAGAGACAAGATGAAATCAATTTCTTTTAATGGGAGTTGAAGTAACAATATAATGGGATAAGGGAAGGAATAATTTATTCCAAAAGACTTGAAAAAGACTTCACAGAAGAGAGGACATTTGGATGCACCTTAAAAATGAATAGGTTTTCAATAAATATATATCTACACCACTTTAACGTAGCCATTGTATATTACCCCAGACAAACAATGAGATGATAAATCATTTTGAGAATTCAAAGGCAATTACCAAATGAAAAGCATATCACAAAACCCACAAAAAAAAAAAGAAAAAAACAAAAGAGTGTTCTTATTTCCTGTGGATACCTTCCCCAACAATCCTATCACCGTGGTTTGAGGGTATCAGGTATAAGGGGGAGACAGTAAAAGGCATATTTCAGCCTCAAGGAGTGATTCTGCAAAGAGTAAAAAGGCCAAGAACTTCTAAAAGAACCTTCTGGAGATGGAAAGAGCTGTATGGGTAATCCAACATCCCGGCCTTAAAAGGAGCCTCTCTTGTTTCCAGAGTAATTTAATATGGCTGCCTCATTGCTTATACCTTCCATTGTAATTATCTGTTCCCCACACAGCTTGGATTAGGAACTGCTCAAGAGCAGAGATCTTGTTTTTCCTGCTTTCAGTGCATACCAAAGAGTACCTAGTTTAAAGCAGATATTCAGTAAGTGATAAATAAAAGAATGCCTTCACCTACATCACTGACAAACATACTCACAGACTGCCTATCCCAGTCAGTGTATTATGCCAGGTGCCTGAGGCATACAAAGCCCTTAAAGACTTTATAATCTATTTGGGAAGACACTTCATATGCATAAAAGAATAACCAATACAAAATGAGAAGCACTTGCTGCTAATCTAATGTATAAAAGAATGGATTGCCAGTGGAGTTCAAGAGGAGCAGTTATCCAAGGTACCATTCAAAGTAAACCAGAGGAGAGTGGGTATGCACAGAATGGGCACCCAAAAGACAAGCTGGAAATCAACCTGAAGCATCGTAGATCCTACAAGAACTGGGAAATAGGTTTTCTGTACAGAGATGACAGCAGAGCCAACAAATAAAATGGACCTGCTCCTTAGGAAGGAAGAGAAGTAGGCCCAGAAAGACCCAGAGAGCTGTAAATGGCACCACCTAGAGGACAGTTTTCATAACAGCAGAAAGATTTTGTTAAACTGAGCTTTTGAGTATAAGGAAGGTTTCAGGACCAACATGTTGAAGATGAAAAACCTGTGCGAGACTCAATAATTTCTTCTGACAGAGAAAACACCCTCTGTTGAAAAAAATCCACCTTAAAGCTATTCTATATTAAGCAGAGTACCTCACTGACATCTTTCCTTTATCAAGCTCAGAAAATGCAGCTAGGTGATTGTCTGGCTCTATTCACATCCATCTATTTTGTATCTATCCAAATCAGCATTTTCATGGGAAGTATAGAATTTCACAGTTTGAAGGACATTAAGATCGCACTAGACTTGCAGCTCCTAAAAGCCTGGCCAGATGGGAACTACAAATTATTTTTTAGTTGTTACCCATAGCTATGATTGTTGAACATTTTTATTAATGTGTATTGTTCATATTAATAGGATTAATTGTGATGTTTTCATGTATGTACATAGCATGCACTCACCAACCTCCTTTTTCCACCCTCCTCCTCCACATACACATACCCTTCCCAGACTTTAGTAGTCACTATTTGACTTTTTTTAGTTTCTGCATATGAGAGGGTACATGCAGTACTTGTCTTTCTCTGTCTGCCTACTTCATTTAATATTCTTCATTTTCATCCATTTTGCTGCAAATGACAGGTTTTCATTCTTCTTTACAGCTGAGTACTACTTCATTGTGTATATATACCACATTGTCTTTATCCATTCATCTGTTTGGAGCTATTTTTAAGCTGGATATATTGGTGTTTCCTACAGAGAAACTCATGTTTGATAAACAAATGAGCTAATGACTGAAAAAGTACTAAAGTCACAACTGTGATCCTTCTATCAAGGATAACTTAGTATAGGAATTTCCCTCCTGTCCTTAAGTTATTACAAACAGAAGTTACCTTATGCCTCAACACTCACTGGCTTTGCTGAACTCAAATCAAGACCAAGGGTCTTTGGCCTGCAGAAGTAGTGTACTTTTGTTGTTGTTGTTTTTGTGTTTGTTTGAGAAAGTGTCTCACTTTTGCCAGGGCTGGCCCCAATCTTCTGGACTCAAGCCATCCTCTTGCCTCAGCTTCCTGAGTAGCTGAGACTAGAGGTGAACAACACTGAATCTGGCAAAGTGTTACTTTTGACTCTTGAAATCCAGGCTTATTTTCTCAGATAACAACACTTCCAACCAAGTGTTTACTCCCCATTTCTGCCTCATTTGGATCAATTTATACACCCCACTTAGTAACATGTCATACCTATGGACACTGGAAATGGGCCTTTTACCTAATACAACATGAAGAGGACTGGATTTTAGAATTAAATATATTGGGGTGATCAAGGCAATTATTTGTCTCTTATTCTTTACTTCCATAATTCTAAATCAAATAATCACTTATACCTTTTACAATTTTCATGTAAAGCTCAAAAGGTCAAGATTTTTATGTTTTTTTCACTAGGGAATGTAGCACTTAGAAAAGTGCCAGGGTACAAGAAAGGCTCAATAAACATGTGCTGAATGAATGAAAATTAGGTTTTCTAATAAAAGAAATCACATATTGGCCACATGGCAGTTGCTGCATTTTTTTTTTGTCTTAGCCAGATGGTATCTACCAAATCTTAACTCCCCCTGTAAAATGTTCTTCAACCATGGGCTTCAAAATTTTACCTCAGATGGAAAATCAGCCATCACTAAGGTATCAAGAAACCTCGGATGCAACATTTTCAAAATCCATGTAGAAACATGTATTAATTCCATCCAAATCAACTTTGTAGGAAAGTTGATATTTATGTCATCAATTTATTTCAAGCATGTTATACCTTAGAGATCATGACACAATGTTATAGTCAAAGTGTTAATTGCTTGATGTGAGATAAATTAATTAAACAGCACACGCTGATGCAAAACACATAAGTGATTAAAATGGCATTATTTTGTTTTCTCGATGATTGAAATAGTATTAATATTAACCTTTCAATTAGTTGTTATTCTTGCACATTTTTCAACCAGTCCATTCTAAATTTTATCAAGATGTGAAAAAGCAGCTGTGTATGGTGGCACATACCTGTAATCCCAGCGGCTCAGGAGGCTGAGGCAGGAGGATCGTGAGTTCAAAGCCAGCCTCAGCAACAGCAAGGTGCTAGCTAAGCAACTCAGTGAGACCCTGTCTCTAAATAAAATACAAAATAGTGCTGGGGATGTGGCTCAGTGGTTGAGTGTCCCTGAGTTCAATCCCCAGTACGCCCCCCCTAAAAAAAGATGTGAAAAAGCTAGTAGTTTTTCAACTTCAGAAAAATACAAAATGTCCTCTTCCTACCATAAAATTAGAAAAAGAAAATCTCTCATTTTTTTTCTCCCTTTCCTACTTCCACGTAGATCTACTTGAGCCACAAAATTTCTATAAGGACACTTTCAGGTTTGTTAGTATACTTTCATCTTTCCATCCTGTAAACTCTCCCTGTAAAATGTTCTTCAACCAGAGCTTGTCTAAGAGTCAGATCTGTGGTGAGTCCATTGGACAATATGGAATGCAACCTGGAATAAGGTTAAGAGACTGGGAAATTTTTCTTTGGCTTAGGCTCAGATATGGCTCAGTACAGAACTATTAATCTAAAATTTTGATAATTTACTCATTGTGTATTCTTTGTGGTAATTTTTTAAATTTATTTTTTAGTTATAGGTGGACACAGTATCTTTATTTTATTTTTATGTGGTGCTGAGGACTGAACCCAGGGCCTCATGCATGCTAGATGAGTGTTCTACCTCTGAGCCACAACCCCAGCCCCGATTTTTATTTTTAAAGTATTGCATTACTTCATTTTTGTATTATAGTGAGGTTCTTTTCTTTTTTCTTGTTGTTGTCATTGTTGTTAATGCTGTTTTCAATTTTGCACCCAAAGCAAGTGCTTTGCCCTATCCAGGTGCTGGTATACAATTTGCACTCAAGAGATTTGGCATACAAACTTGTCACTCTAGAGAAGGAATCAACTTCAGGGGGTTATCCATTTATTACTGCCTAAAAATATGTATTATTGCTGCCTGTGGAGCTGAAACAAAAGAACTGGGTTGAGAAGTCATTGATTGTCCAAATAGAAGCAGTAGAACCTTCTATGACCTCTAAAAATATGTGGTTGGGACTGGGTTTGGGGCTCAGCAGTAGAGTGCTCACGTAGCACATGCAAGGCCCTGGGTTCAATCCTCAGCACCACATAAAAATAAGTAAATAAAATAAAGGTATTGTGTCCAACTACAACTAAAAAATAAATATTAAAAAATACACAATTTTAAAAAAATACACAATTTTCAGGAAAATCAAACAAAAGAAAACGATGAGAAAAATGTGGAAAATATCGTTGTTAGTCTCAGTAGTTGGCTTACATTGATAAGCAAGCATTGTGGGCTTGGATGTAGCCCAGTGGTAGGATGTACTCTTTGCCCATGCAAAGCCCTGAGTTCAATCCCCAGCACCACAAATAACAGCAACAACAAAACAAGCAAAGACTGTGGACCACAGAGACCTAAGATGCCATGTGATCCAGGGAATTTCTTTAAATCCAGGAATCATTTCTTTAAAATAAAACCCACTAGAAAACCAGTCTATAGAAAGGTTAAGTAAGACACAAGCCTACAGATTAGGGGAGGGACAACATGGAATCCCCACTCCACTTCCTTCAGGCCACTTTTCAAAACCTGAACACACTTTGTGTCACATTTTAGAAGTGTCACATCTAGAGAGTCTATCCATTGATCCAGGTTATAAAGCCCAGAAGTGGCAGAGGCAGGGCTAGAGCTAATTTTTTATTTTAATTTTATTTTCCTGATACCCTTTTCCTTAATCTGAAATAGTCCTAGAAGAAGTTATATTTATTTGGTCTCCAAGTTTCCTGGTCTCACAATAAATACTCAGGCTGGAAGTGTAGTACAGTGGTAGAGCACATGAGGCCCTGGGTTCTATCCCCAGCATTAGGAGGGGGAAAAAAAAGTACTCATCTTTTTTGAAAGGATTGCTGTTTACTTAATCTTTTACCTGTTCTTAGGAAGCCCATAGCCTACTGGCACATGGCTCTGTCAGAGGGATTTGCATTTCCAATCATATCAAAGCCTGAGGTTAAAACAGTGGTCTGACCTCTGGCTGCACATTAGGATCACCTGGGGAGCCTTTGAACAACACTGGAAGCTGGATTCTCACCCCAGATATTTAGATTTTATTGGTCTGGGATGGGGCTTGGTATATATTTAGTAATTTGTATGTCCCCAGGCATTCCAATGTGCAGACAAGATTGAGAACAACTGAGTTACATTAATAAAACTAATGATATGTGTAGCCTTCAGCCAGAGCTGGATAATGCAGTCATAATTATCTACTCCAAGTAGGAAGTAAGGCCAGTTCTGTTTAGCACTGGGCTGGTCCTAGGATCTGTGCCCTGGAAGGAAGTTAGCCCCCTAGCCACCCCTCCCACTGCCACTGTCCTTCAGAACTGTAGACATTTTTTTTTGTTTAAGTTTCCCTTATTTTCCCATTAATTTCTTAATCTTCTCACAAGTAAGTCTTCTTCCCACCCCTGACCCCACCTCTTACCTACCCAGAGGCAACTGGTGTTACTAGTTCCTTTGGCAGTCTTCCAGAAACATATGTGTATACACCAAATATTTATTTTAGGTCTGGGAGTGTATCTCAGGGGTAGAGCACTGTCTAGCATGCATGAGACCCTGGGTTTGATTCTCAGCACTGAAAAAATATATATATATTTTACTTTAGTTATACAAATGGTTCCATAGTGTACTAATTTGGTTTTTCCACTCACTATGTATCAGAAATGGATCCATATTATGCACATGTTCTTTTTGACATTGCAGAGTATCTTATAGATTCCCTACAAGTTCTTAACCAATCTATTATTGATGGATATTTGTTCCTAGTATTAAGCTACCTTTATAATAAATATTTATGTACTTAGTTCTTTGGTCATCCCATTAATTTTTTTCATTTATTAAATATGTTTCAAAATTTATTTTAGTGCCTGTGTGGTGTGCCACTGTTTGAGTTTATGATAATCTGTTCAAACAATATTGTATTATGAGATATTTATGCTGTTCCCAATTATTTTTCATTATGAATGATGTTGCAACAAAATCTTTGTATATAAATTTCTGTGCTCATATTCATAAAAAAATATAAATTCCAGAGAATAGAATTATTGGGTCAAAGGACATACACATTTAAGCCTTTTTTTCAATATATTTTTTTAAATTTTAAAAGGACCTTTATTGTATTTGTTTATATGCAGTACTGAGAATCAAACCCAGTGCCTTACACAAGCTAGGCAAGCCTTCTACCCCTGAGCCACAGCCCCAGCTGCCATTTGAAAGCTTTTGATAAATAGTCTCAAATTTTTCTCTAGAAAGTTGGTTGCAATTAATACCTACCAGCAATGTATGAAAAGTCCCATTCCCTCATCTTTGCTCAACCACAAGTACTGGCTTAAAAATTATGGATCAATAACTGCTTGGGAGGCTGAAGCAGCAAAAGTTTGAGGCCAGCCTCTGCAAATTAATAAGACCCTGTCTCAAATTTTTTTTAAGTGTTGGGGATGTATGGCAGTAATAGAGTATGTCCCTAGCATGTGGGAGGCCCTGGGTTAAATTTTCAGTACAGGGGAAAGGGGAATATGTGTTCATATACAGATGGATTGGTGTAAGTCAATGCTTTGAAATTATTGATTTTTTTCTAATTGTAATCTTGAGTATTTCTTCATCATTATAAGCTACTTTGAGGCTTTAATAATTTTAGAGATTTTTATAAAACTATGTATCTATCTAGAAATTATAATAGCCATTATTTAAACTAAATAATAAACCCCCAAAACTGAGTTTAAAAAGTTGAAAGTAATTTTATTTTAGGGGGTTCTCATAAACCCCTACTTTGAGTGAATAGTCTACTTCATGAAAAATCCCAAATAGTCCAGGCTTTCTTTTAACACAAATTTGCCAGACACCAAAGTTTAAGTATATCTTAAGCTTGCTCTACGTGTATTTTTGTCACTTTATTCTGCAGATGATTAAAACCCCTTTTAACTCTTTGCATCTAGGGGTGTAGCTTTCCCAAAATGAATAAAATTTTGCTGGCTAAATCATCCTTTTAATTCACAGGAAATTCAAGGGAAGAATCTATTCATTAAGCTTCAAGAGGATTAGGTCCCAGCAGAGACATTTTCAGGGATCAAGGGACAGATGTTACTGATTACCCCAAGGGGTGGGTAGAGGGGAATTGTACCCAGAAGGAAAAGGAGTCCTATTTAATATTAACTTCATTGTGTCACAGGCTATGTGCTGCATCTTTGCTGCTGTACGTGTGGGGAAAATTCTCAAATATTGTACACTTGAATTGATCTTAAAAAGTAAGATCCCAATTAAGTAAGGGTGATACAATATCCTGGGAACCTTTACACTGCTTAAATTTTTCTAAAGTCATCACACACCATTTCTCTTGGACTCTATGTCCTGCCAAATGATTAGTATCTGAAGGTCTGGAATCACTCAAATGCACCTAAATTATGGTTAGAATTTACCTGAAGTACATGCTTTGCAAGAATTTTCAGTGGGGCCTGCCTGGAGGATTTTGAGGCATGTGGTAGAATGCCAATGAGATGGCAGTTTGCTCAGATGCCTGTTGTTAGCTCTGAAATGCCATCTAAGCCATGTCACTGTGCCAAAGGTATTTATTTCAGTGTACATCTTCAACAGAGATGGGCACAAGACTGCCAATTCCACTAACTGCAATTCCAGGACTACAGATTCTAAACTTCTTCCAAGGCAGGAGTAGAAAAAGAAAGGTTATATAAGGATTCCAGAACTTTTCTCTTCTTTTTTCCATTCCCAGTTGATCAATGCTCTGACTGTAGAGAAGGCAGAATAGTGATAAAATGACAGTATAAAAAACATTGTGTCTCCTCAATGCATCATATTCAAATGATTTTAATATTTTCTACTCTCAGGCCACATTTGTTATCTTAGTAAAATAGGCATTTCTTGCAAAAGTGCTGTTATAACACTGAATGATTAACCTCAAACCCTTTGACCTAACTCTTGGGACTACCCCTAACACATCTTAAATTTGGGCTTAAAGCATAGTATTTGAAGTTGGGCAGAGTGTGGATTCAAGGTGGGGAGCCTGCTCTAATTTTCCCACTGAGGCCTAACAAGATAGATCCTGCTGTTGGTTTTGTCCAAAATCGATCAGTATTACACATTGTCCAAAGACTACAGCCATAGGCTTTTAGTTCAAATAATGCCATTCATTCACTTAGTCATTTTTATTGGTATGTGTATTCATACAATTCCAAGTTTATAACACGGCAGAAGAACATGGAAAGAGGATGAAGTGTATAGCTGACAGGACTGGGGATCAGCCCCAGGAACTCTGGCCACAAGGCAAGAAAGTTGGGCCCCAGTTCTGGTTCCTCAGATAAGTGAAGAACCCCTGGGAGAGTAGACTGAAGGCAGGTTAGCACAACAGAATTCAGGCAGGCAGACTGGAGCTAGTGCACTGCCTCAGAGGTGGCTCAGTGATATGAGGCTGATCATTAGAAAGTGGGACTAGAACCAGGTGTGCTAGTGCATGCTTGTAGTCACAGTGACTTGGGAGACTGAGGCCCGAGAATCGCAAGTTCAAAGCCAGCCTCAGCAACTTAGTGAGGTGCTGAGCAACTTAGCAAGACCCTGTCTCAAAATGACTAATAAAAAGGCTGAGGATATGGCTCAGTGGTTAAAGTACCCCTGAGTTCAATTACTGGTATCAAAGAAAGAAAAATAGGGCTAGAGCTGGGCAGTCCTGGGTGGGTCCTGGGACTAGAAATGGCCATACTTTCACTGGGCTCCAAAAGGCCCCATCTGCTTGTGGGAAGAAGCCAGTAAAAGAACCTGAGTTTGACAATTGCTTTTCTTTCCCTTCCAAGAAGGCTCAGCTTAGTGATTTCCAGTTCTGGATTTACTTAAAACCAGTTTTCAAAAGCTTCAAAGTTAATAGTGTGTGTGTGTGTGTGTGTGTGTGTGTGTGTGTGTGTGTGTGTGTATTCTATTCTTCTGGGCTTAAAAGAAGAAAAAAACAAAGCAAAACACCACAAGTAGATATATTACTCCAAAGCTTTGTTCACAGGTGAGTTAAAAAAAAAATCCAGCCAGGCGCAGTGGTACACACCTGTAATCCCAGTGGCTTGGGAGGCTGAGACCTTTAATATGTATTAACATATATTAAGGGCAGGGTTCAACACTGGAAATTTACTAGAACACAGAGAAGAGAATAGTCCTATTTCTTCATCTTAAACTCCTGAATTCTTGGGCTGGAGATATAGCTCAGTTGGTAGAGTGCTTGCCTTGTATGCACAAGGCTCTGGGTTCAACCACACACACAAAAAAAAAACCCTCCCAAATTCTTAACACCTTCCAGCCCCCACTGTGTTAGACTTGATGTTTCATTCCTCCCATCTGGACACTTACTGCTTACATGTTGTTTACTCTGGAAGAAACGCTATGGCACACATCAGAAGCCAAAACCCAGAGGTAGAACCAAAGGAGAATGCTGAGTGCAAACTGCAGGAGCAGGGCCAGCTGCAGGACTCAGCCTGAAGGCACAGCCATGGATCAGATTCTGAGACCATAGAAGGCAATAGGAATAGGAGCCCAAAGGTGTATTGTTCAGCTGGCAGGAGACTATTAAGGGATTAGGTAGAGAGGAGTTATTCATATAGTTGTCTATAGGGTTAGCTGAGGCTGGAGTTCAGAAGCAGTGATTTAATATATAAGAACAGAAGTGTCAGGTATAAGACAAGGAAGCAGGAAAACAAGCTTAGGCCTAGGACCATGCTTAGAAAATGAGAAAAAGTTCTGACTGTGTTGGGGATATAGTTCAAAGGTAGAGAACTTGCCTAGCATGTACAATGAACGAACTGGAGTACAAATCCTAAAACAAGATATTATGTTGGATCTCCAGCACTGACAGAAAAAAAAAAGTTCTGACATAGGGTTCACATAAAGAAATAAATGAACTAGAGTATAAATTCTATTTAGGGGGTGGATGATGAATCAGTTAAACTGTTAAACTGGGCTATGCTATGCTGCAGAAATAAACAACACCCAAATCTAAATGGTTTCAGACAAAATTGTGTCTCTTTGTTATGCCACATGTTCATTGCATGTGAGCAGAGGGCTCAATCTACATTGTTCTCCCTCTGGAATCCCCAGGTTAATGATCTGTATCATCTACGGTTGTGGCAGGGGGAAAAAGAGGACTGGAATGTCTGGCATCAGCACTTAAATGCTTCAGACTGGGAGGGAGGCATGCACTTCCACTCACAATTCCTTGGTCAAAGCAAATCACATGGCCACACCTAACTTCAAGGGATCATGTGACTGGGAGGAGGGTGAACTGGAAATCTCAGTGAGAATTGGCAGTGGCTACCAGGTAACACCAGTGCCAACTTCTTTGGAAGAGAAACTGTAAAGGGGAGAACATTCAAGAAGTTAACAGCTTGCCTACCTGAAATCTGAACTTCTCTTTTCTTTGGAAACTGCAGTTGGACTCTGGGTTTGGCTAACTGGGAATCCTATTTTAACTTGGAGCTTGAGAAAGGAAGGCATGGATTTGGTGGGGACTGATTCTGGGGGACAGTGTAGTTAGAGATGCTTCCTAGCAGCTGTATCTGCTGCTTTATTACTAGCTGTGTTACTAGCTTTATATATTACTAGCTATTATGTATTACTAGCTATTATGTATTACCAGCTATTTTGTATTACCAGCTATTATGTATTACCAGCTATTATGTATTACCAGCTATTACGTATTACTAGCTGGTGGCACCTAGTAATGTCCAACCTATCAGGCCAGTCACCTTACCTGTTCCTCAAACTTGCACTTTTAGATAGTTATTGGCAAGCTGACACTTCCCAAGCAGGGGTATCATAATTTAGTTCTACTGGGGGTTGGAGGAATCATGTGTATGCACTTAAATATATAGCAGTACATGTCAAACAGCTAGGTGACATTATGAGGCATGTTTATCTCAGATACATTTGCAGTATTTTTGTTTTAAGTAAGGTAAGCAAAATACTACCCTGTCATCTCCTTCTGGTGATGATGACAAAATGATGGAATCTCAGTATCTGGAGGGGCTTCCTAGACTCCATACAATCTCCAAACATTTGTAGACCACCTGCTGTGTACTTTGGACTGTGTAAGGTGCAGCCCCAGCAGTTATGCCCTCATGCCAGCACAATGACAGGAGGAAGTAGGTGCTCAGTTACCAAGGCATTTATTTCAAACATAGTTCAAATTTTGTAGGATCTTATGAAGTTTCCAAAAATGCTAATTTCACATTCAGGTTAACAAGAAAGAAGCTTGTGGGTTTTTTATCCATAATAATCTTTTCTAAATGAAGACATTTCTAACCTAAATGTAGTTCATGCAATCTAAAGAGGGAGGAGGGGAACAATCAAGTAAATTTTGTAGAAATCATTTATTTTGCCAAATCATCATGCAAATTTCACAGCAGAGCTATAAACATTCTCCAACATGGGATATGTTTTCAGTAATTAACAATATACAGTGTTCAAGCCAAACTTCTTAATTGATTTGCACAAGGTTGAGGTTATCAAAACCTGTTTCACAGTCAACATCACATTTATTTCTTGTATGGATTCTGGTGAACTGTTTGACCTAAGCAAAAATGTGGTTCAATGTCTGTTGGCATGGGGATCATTTAACAGCTATGAGTCAACTAATACATGCTTGCATTTTTTTAACGAAGTGTGAAGAAAATGAAGATATCTAAAATGTAGATTCCTTACAATGCTTTATTCCCCGATTATCCCCTCTTATTTTCTCATGCAAACTATATGAAGGCTTTGTGGAGATTTATTTGTATAATTTTGTTAATTGTCAAGCATTGATAATAGTGTGAAGAAAGGGTCATGTTCTTATTTTGCAAAGTGGCGCCACTTTTCTAGAAAGAAATTTGGCAACAATTTTTAAAAACCAGGAAAAATATATATGTTCTTTTTTTTTTTTTTTTTTTTTTTTTTTTTTAAAGAGAGAGTGAGAGAGGAGAGAGAGTGAGAGAGAGAATTTTTAATATTTATTATTTTTTTAGTTCTCGGCGGACACAACATCTTTGTTGGTATGTGGTGCTGAGGATCGAACCCGGGCCGCACGCATGCCAGGCGAGCGCGCTACCACTTGAGCCACATCCCCAGCCCAATATATATGTTCTTGAACCTAGTAATGATATTTCTAGAGATTTATCTGAATGATGTAGTCATGATGTGAACAAATATTTATTTATGGGGTTATTTGCCAAACTGATTTTGATTATACAAAATGTGGAAATAATTCAAAGGTCAAATATTAGAGGATGTACTAAAATATTATAATATATCCATATGATGGACTGTCGAGAGCTCCCTGGATGAAGACACCTTTAAGTCCTGATGTCCCAGAGGCATTTAACGATTATCATGTTCAGCAGTAACTTGGGTTTTACCTCCACTCTGATAATGAGGCGTGGCTCCAGGAGTAGGTGTCACCTGTGGTGGTGGAGTTATACTCGACTGCTCCTTTATTATCCTACCCTTTTTCCCTTTTGGGGATAGAATGTTCCATGTAACCTCCCCTTATGTGTCCTCTACATAAGAATAAAGAATTCTAGCAGCTCTCTCTCTTTCCATGGACCCTAAAGTTTGCAGAGCTGTCCCTGGATTATTGAAAAGTTACTTCTGTGTGGTGTCATGCTTTCTTTGTCATATTCTTGAGTTATTGGAATAGTCAGATTTTGTGAATCCAGCATTATTAGGTCACCATCTAGGACAGATGGTGATAATTGACTGTGAAATAACCAAAACAACAATGCTATATAAAAAATATCTAATGATAATGGAAAATGTAATATCAAATAAAATACTTTGTTAACTGAAAAAGAGGTATCAAATAATGTGAACAAAATGATCCTAATAATGTTTTTCAAATTTGTATATATATATACATCATGAAAATGTGTTGCACTGGAAAGTTGCACACCAAAATATCAATTACTATGTCTTTGGGAAGTGGCATTGTGCATGATTTTTACTTTATGTTTTCTGCTGTTCTGTACTTTTATTGTTGTTTATTTTTGAAATAGACCCTCACCATGTTGACTGTGGTTGGTCTTGAACTGGGCTCAAGTGATCTTCCTGCCTTACTCAGCTTTCCAAGTAGTTTGGACTGTAGGCCTATGTCACCATGCTCAGCTGCTCTTCTGTATTTTTCAAGTTTTGCAATGAACTTGTTTTTACTTATGAAATTTGAGAAAGCCCAATAAATATAAAGATACATTTATTAGGTACAAAACAATGTTAGTGTACTTAAAGCCACTGAACTATACACTTAAATGGTTAAAATGATAAATGTGTATATTTTATCACAATAAAAATATACATTTATTGAAAACTCTAGGTGACATTGAGTTTGGCAATGACTTTTCGAATACAACACTGAAAGCACAACCCATAAAAGCAGAAGTTGGACATAATTAAAATTAAAAACTTATGCTCTGAGAATAATAATTTAAAATTTTTGTTGCTGTTGTTGATGGACCTTTATTTTATTCATTGATTTATATGCTGTGCTGAGAAGTGAACTCAATGCCTCGCACATGTGAGGCAAATGCTCTACCACTGAGCTCCAACCCCAGCCTGAGGATGATAATGTTGAGAGAATGAAAAGATAAGCAATAGATTGGGAGAAAATATTTACAAAACATATCTGATAAAAGACTAGTATTCAAAATATATAAAGAACTCTTAAGATAGCATCAAATTAAAAAGCTTCTTCACAGCAAAGGAAACAATCAAGACCATGAAGAGAGAGACTACAGAATGGCAGGAAAATCTTTGCTACCTGTACCTCAGATAGAGCATTAATCTTCAGTATATACAAAGAACTCAAAAAACTCAGCACCATGGACTGGGGTTGTGGTTCAGTGGTAGAGCTCTCGCCTAGCAAGTGCAAGGCCCTGGGTTCGATCCTCAGCATCACATTTAAAAAATAAATAAATAAAATAAAGGTATTGTGTCCAACTACAACTAAAATTAAATATTAAAAAAACTCAGCACCAAAATACTACTATTACTCCTACTACTAATAATAACCCAATCAATAAGTAGGCAAAGGAACTAAACAGACATTTCTCAAAAGAAGACCAATGGTCAACAAATAGATGAAAAAAATATAACATCTCTAGCAATTAGGGAAATGAAAATTAAAACTACACTAAGATTTCATCTCCCTCCAATCAGAGTGGTAATTATCAGGAATACAAGTAACAATAAATGTTGGCAAGGATGTGGGGAAAAGAGTACACTTATAAGTGCTGGTAGGACTGCAGGTTGGTTTAACCACTCTGGAAAGCAGTATGGAGATTCCTCAAAAAAGTAAAAATAAAAAAAGGAATGGAACCACAATTTGACCCAGTTATCTCACTCCTTGATATGAGATTTTAAAGTAGTATACTACAATGACACAGCCACATCAATATTTATGCCAGCATAATTCACAATAGCTAAGCCATGGAGCCAAACTAGCTGCCCTTCAACAGATGAATGGATAAAGAAAATATGCTATATATAGACAATGGAGTATTACTTAGTCATGCAGAAGAATGCTTTATGACATTTGCTGGTAAATGAACAGATCTGGAGACTATCGTGCTAAGTGAAATAAGCCAGTCCCAAAAAGTCAAGGTTGAATGTTTCATCTGATAGCTGGATGGTAATCTAGAATGAGGGAAGGGGGATTAAAAAAAAGAATAGAAGGTCAATAAAGTAGACAAAGAGGAAAACAAGGAAGTGGGGAAGGGCAGGATAAGGAAAGACAGTGGAATGATTCTGACATAACATTCCGATGTACATATATGAATATACCACAGTGAATCTCTCCATGGTGTATATCCACAAGAAATTAATTTGAAAAAATAACTATGGGTAAATGGCAGAAAGACCAATAGAGGGAGGGAAGCAGGGGGTGAGTAGAGGCAAGGGGAAGGAGAGGTACAAGGGTCTGAATTAGAACATATATTTCATGTTTGTATAATTGTGTCAAAATGGATTCTACTGTTATGTGTAACTAATAAAGAGCCAATAAAAAATCAATAATACAAAAAAACCCTTAAAGCTGGGTACAGTGACCCATGCCTGTAATACCAGCAGCTTGGGAGGCTGAGACAGGAGGATCATTGTGAGTTCAAAGTCAGCCTCTGCAAAAGCAAGGCACTAAGCAACTCGGTGAGACGCTGTCTCTAAATAAAATTCAAAATAGGGCTGGGGATGTGGCTTAGTGGTTGAGTGCCCCTGAATCCAATCCCTGGTACAAAAACAAACAAACAAACAAATAAACAACAACAAAATAAAACTCTTAAAACTTATTAATAAAATGGACAACTCAATATAAAAAAAGACAAAAGATCTAAATAGAAACTTTATCAAAGAACATGCAATGTTGGTAAACATGCAAGAAGATGCTTTATATCACATGTTATAGGAAGATACAAATTAAAACAATGAAATTCCACTTTAGAGTGGCCAAAATGCATTTACCAAAGGCTGACAAGGATGTGGACCCATGGAAACTCTCATTCATTGTTGGCAAGAATATGAAACAGTCTAGCCACTATGGAAGTGGTTTGGCAGTTTTCTGCAAAACTGAAAATAATTTTTTAAAAATACTTTTTAGTTATATATGAACATAATGTCTTTATTTTTTTTTTGTTTATTTTTATGTGGTGCTGAGGATTAAACCCAGTGCCTCACATGTGTGAGGCAAGTGCTCTGCCACTGAGCCACAACACCAGCCCTAAAATAATAATAATAATAATAATAATAAATAATCTTACCACATGATCCAGCAATTACTCTCCTTGGTATTTGTCCAAATGAGTTGAGAAGTTGTGTCCATACAAAAACCTGTACACAAATGTTTATAGCAGTTTGATTCTTAATTGCCCAAACTTTGAAGCAACGAAGATGCCCTTCAGTAGGTGAGTGGGTAAACAAACTGTGGTACATCCACACAACAGAATTACTTCCTGCTTTTTAAAAGTTTGTTATTTTTTTCTTTGGAAATATTTTTCCTTTTTATGTATTATAATTACACGTAACAGTGGGCTTCATACATGCACACCAAGTAACACTTTAATTTGGTCAATTTCATTCCCTATTACCACCTCTTTCTCTCCCTCCTCCTGGTGCCCTTCCTCTCCTTTACTGGTTCCCTTCTATTATTGTGATACCCACCCACCCCCACCCCAACACAAACACCTTTTCCCCCCCTTTTCCTCTCTAGCTTCCACATGAGAGAAAATATTTGAACCTTGATTTTCTGAGTTTGGCTTATTTCACTTAACAAGATGCCCTCCATTTCCATTCATTTCCCCTACAAATGACATAATTTCATTGTTTTTTTATGGCTGAATAAAAGTTCATCGTGTATATATGCCACATTTTCTTTATCCATTCATCTGTTGATGGGTATCTAGACTGGTTCAATAATTGGGCTATCTTGAATTATGCTGCTATAAACATGAATATGCATATATTGCTATAGTATGTTGTCTTCAATTCTTTAGGATAATTCTGAGGAGTGACATAGCTGGGTCATATGATTGTCCCATTCCTCATCTTTTGAGGAACCTCCATACTGATTTCCATAGCGTTTGTACTAATTTACAATCCCCCGAAACAACATAAAAGTGTTCCTTTTTTCCCCCATATCCTCTCTAGAATTTATTATTGTTTGAATTCTTGATGGCTGCAATTCTAACTGGAGTGAGATGAAATTTAAGTGTAGTTTTGATTTGCATTTCCCTAATTGCTAAAGATGTTGAACACTTTTTCATGTTTTTGTTAGCTATTTGTATTTCTTCTTTTGAGAAGTCAGACAATGGAATAGTATTCATGACTAAGAAGAAATAAGCTATCAAGCCATGAAAAGACAAGGAGTAAATTTAAATGTATATTGTTTAGTAAAAGAGGGCTGTCTAAAAAGGCTACTAACTAGCATTTCCAACTACTCTGGAAAAGGCAAAACCATGGAGACAGTAAGAGACCAGTGACTGCCAGGGAATTGGGGGAAGAAAAAAGGGTTGAATATGTTGAGCACCGGTGATATTTACAGTAATAAAGGTATGATATTATAAAGGTGGAAATATGCCCTTATATATTTGTTAAAACCCACAGAATGTACAACACAAAGAGTGATTCCTAATACAAATTATGGGCTTTAATTAATAATAATGCCTCAATATTTGTTCATTAAAAAGAAACAAATATTCAAATATTATCTATCTTGAAAAAACACACTGAACCCAAATAAAGGTTATTGTTTCCAATCATAATTCTGCTTTTTAAATGTTCCTTTCAAGTTATTTCAAGTAACCCCCTTGGTTAATTTCCCATGGTAATTTATGGTATCTGACAGCAACCTCTAGGAATTTCCAATTTCTCACATGTAATAATTTAATCACTGATTCTGTAAGAATCCTAAGTACCATGATTTATTTTTATTATTCAGTCATTTATTTATGGTATGGAAGTTGAACAAGGGGATCTTTTATCACTAAGCCACATCCCCAGCCCTCTGAATTTTTTATTTTGAGACAAAGTCTGCTAAGTTGATGAGATGGACTTAAACTTGGGATCTCCTTGCCTCAGCTTCCCAGATTGCTGGGATTATAGAAGTGTGCCACCATTTCTGAAGTAACTTTTAGATTTTGATTAAACAATTTCATTACATTAATATGTAATCCATATGTAGTTGATTCTAATTTCTCAAGATTCTTATAAATATTTTGACATAAGCCAGGGGAAATATACTCACATGTGTAAACCTAAAGAATTCTGTCATTTCTAATATGATACAGCATTAGGAAAAAGGAAAAATAAGATGTCATTGGTATTCATTAAACATAAGTGGATTTTTTAAAATTTAGTAAAATTTCACTTTCCCAAATGTTCAGTTGATTGGACCTGTTTGTGCATCTTCACCAGAAGCTGGGCATCTCCACCCTTGGTATTTCTGGTGTAAATTATTTGAGCTCTTTGTTTGGAAACAAATTTGATAAGTCATTTGCTAAGACTTGCCCTGGCCAGGGAACCTTAAATCTTCTATCTGCCAGACAGCTGGAGTTATAAGCGTATAGTTGGGAATTTCCTCTCAGAGTTTAACATAAGTAGATTTGTCAACTCAGAACTAGGTTATTAAGCTTGTCCCAAACTTTGCCTTTGGACCCCTTTCTTTTGGCTTGCTCCCAGATTTATTCACTGGGTCTTTTTCTCAGCTGACTTTCTGGCCTCTTCTTGTTGCCCTTGGGTGTCATCAAGAAACGTGGAGAGTAGCAGCAACCACTGCATCCTTACTAAGATGCCAGACAAAAAGGAAGCCTGCTCACCTCTGTGATATATACAGGTGTGGTTTGCCCAACTTGGATAGATTGACGTGGGAGCATATTGGGACTTCAGTATTGTCCCCGGGATGGAGTGAAGGACTCTTCTAACACAATAAGACAAATAGTATGAATTGCAATGTGAAGAGTGATGTAGCTCATTCAGTGTTGATTCAGAATTGTTCCTTCCTGGGAACCTTCTTAGGTGGGAGGAAGGACATAAAAAAGGGGCTCCCTGGCAGTACTATTCCTTAAAGATACATGGGTTCACAATGCTTCTAAGTTTCAACAGAATTTTGTCCATAGATGGAAATATGAGAGTCAGAGTTCACTTCTAAGGAGAGGAAGCTAGATGAAACTAGACACTTTGGGAAGATACCAGGCAAATGGCATGGGATTCAGTCCCTTCCAAGAACCTGGAGTGGAATCAGGTAACCAAAGTAGGAAGTCAGTCCTTTTAATGGAGCAAATACAGGAGCTCCTGAGTCCACTACTGATATGGAAGGGAGTTATAGTGAACTAATTGTGTTACCAAATGACTTAGAAACTGCATGGGACTTGGCTGTCTGGGTCTGGGAAACTCATAGAATCCAAAGATTGACACTAATTTCACCTTTATTTTCACATATCTTTTTGTTTAATGTTAAAATACTAATGTAGTCCACAGAGTAAAAACCGTGACTTGCATACTCTAATGAGAGCAATTATTCCCATTAGTTGTCAGTCCTCAGGATTCAGCGTTGCCCGGAGATATACATTTCAAAATGTCATGTACCTTTTCTTTAATAAGGTGGCAAGCCTTCCAACTTGCTCTTTGATGTTGCAATCAGGTAGTTGATGTTTTAGATCAGCAGACACTGAAATCTCTATCCTGTAGGGAGTGCTAACATTGGCATGAGACAGCTTGTTAAATCTGGCTCTCTATCTTGCACATTCCGCCTGCTAAACAAGTATTATACAAATGGAAGATGCAGCACATCTTAAAATTATAGAATAGTAAAGCTGGCATGATTCTCATTTAATATATCTTCCCATAAAGATTAAAATACTATAGGGAAGAGACAATGTCTTATTTACTTCCAACCAATCTACATGACTAATTCTTTATACTTGGTATGCAAAATAATTTAGATTGTTTACATTACAACACCTCTGAGAAGGTGTGTTAGTCAAATTCTTATTGCTGTTACAAAATACCTGACAAGAACAACTTATAGGAAGTAAAATTTATTTTGGGTTCATGGTTTTCAGAGGTTCAGTCCAAGGTAGGCCAACTCCATTGCTCTGGGCCCAAAGAGAGGTAGAACATCATAGTGGAAGGGTGTGGTGGAGGAAATCTGCTCTGACCATGGGGGCCAGGAAGCAGAGAGAACAAGGGGAAGGGGATCTAGGGCAGATGAACCCTTCTTGGGCACACTTCTGGTAACCCATCTCCTCCAGCCATGTACCAACTGGCTATAGTTACTACCCAGTTAGTTTGTTCAAACTAGGATGGACCAATTAGGTTAAAATTCTCAAAATACAAATACTTCACATGGAGCACTGTGGAGTACACCTGTAATCCCAGCAGCTCAGGAGGTGGAGGCAGGAGGATTGCATGTTCAAAGCCAACCTCAGGAACTTAGCCAGACCTTAAGCAACTTAGTGAGAACCTGTCTCAAAAGAAAAAAAAATGAAAAGAGGGCTGAGGATGTGGCACTGTGGTTAACCACCCCTGGGTTCAATTCCTGGTACAAAAAAAAAAAATCCAATGACTTCACTGCTTAATATTCCTGCATTAACACAAGAGCTGTTGAGGGACACCTCATATCCAAACCATAACAGAAGGAAACTCTTTTTTATTACATACATATCTTTGCTCTCCAAGTCCCTTATGCTCAAGCCACGAATTCCAGGGTTCTGATGCTTATTATGTCTAAGTGATCAATCTTGCTTATTATTGCCTCAAAAAAAGTAGAAAGGGAAAATTGGCCAGAACCCCAATGTTCTTTCCATTGCTCCAAAAGGTGTCACTGTGGATACATGATGCACAAGGTTCTACTTACCACATAGCCTTGCTAGGCTGGGATACAAGATGCAAGGCTAGTGCTCCTGATGTTAAAGCTCTTTTAAGGATAGTTTTATACACATAGAAAGAACAATTTGTCCCAGGACATTCAGGGCATTTCTAATAGAAGGCATAAGTGTACATAGAATTAAATTCCATTGATTCCATCTATTTCTATCTCTATGGTGATCTTTTTTTTTTTTAAAGAGAGAGGAAAGGGAGAGAGAGAGAGAGAGAGAGAGAGAGAGAGAGAGAGAGAGAGAGAGAGAATTTATTTATTTATTTTAGTTCTCGGCGGACACAACATCTTTGTTGGTATGTGGTGCTGAGGATCGAACCCAGGCCGCACGCATGCCAGGCAAATGCGCTACGGCTTGAGCCACATCCCCAGCCCTATGGTGATCTTTTATATCAGGGGTTTTCCTCATTCCTTGGTTAGGACCCTTCCCATTCATACCAATAATGCCTTAGTAATTTTGAACATCTAAGAGAAGAATGTTGACTCCCTTTTCCCAGAAGTTTCCTTGGCTTTTGGAAAATCTGCCCATTTCTTTGGCTACTTATGATAGATAGCATTCTTTGCTTACAGTTTTTTCTTTCTTTCTTTCTTTCTTTGCTATGTGTGGAATATACCTCCCATCCCCAAGGATGTTGAGGTATATCACCGTGTTTTTAATTGGTTCTTCTTAGTTATACATGACAGTAGGTCACTGAGATTTTTGAAGTTGTTGCAATAGCTGTCTGATGTCCTTCATTTACCTGTGACCCTGGAGGAAAGTGGAGGGCAAAGCACCTGATGGAATTTCATGTGCAGGATACTCCATAGAGAGTCTCCTTGGTTTATTGTTTGTTCTTTCCTAAGTGTAACAGTCATGACTGCATTAGAAGGCATAGGCAAAGGGAAAAAAATAATGGACACTCTCAAAGGAGAGAGTGAGTTCAGAGAGTCCCCTTGGATCCATACTTATGGATAGGAAGAAAGTCTGTGTGCAGGAGAAGTCATAACTGAAACACCAGTTTGACAACAGCTTTGGCTGACTCCATGAAAACTCTGGAAATAAAAAAGTGATGTTCCACATTGGGCCAAATTACCAGAACTTGATACACCTGTCACAATTCATTCTGATGAACATCCTTATACAAATACAAAGCTGGTGAAATTTTTATGATTTTACAACTTTTAGGAAGAAAGTTGTCATGGGAAAACTTCCATCTGGTTGGATTAAATGGTGAGATTGAGGGCTGTGGACCAGGCAAGAGAGGAATCAGCTAAACTTAAAGGAAGAAAAAAAGGAGAGGGCTGGGGTTGTGGCTCAGTGGTAGAGCGCTCCCCTAGCATGGGTAAGGCGCTGAGTTCCATCCTCAGTACCACATAAAAATAAATAAACAAAGGTATTATGTCTACCTACAACCCAAAGATATATATCTTTAAAAGAAAGAAAGGTGAGAAGTTTGTTTGCAACTCTTGAGAAAGAAGGAGCAGGTGGAAGAGTCCAGAGAGAAGATTCAGCCAGTTGGTAGATAATGGGTACTTCTTGAGGTAAAGGGACAAGGATATAACACTCCTGCCATTCTTCAGATGTTCCCCCAAATCACCTCCATGGTAATTGAGTTTCCACTGCTTGAAGTAAACTGTGAGTATATCTTTTGAAAAGTAATATTTTAATATACAAAATGAATAAAAATTTAAACAATATTAAATACAAATGTACATGCACACTCAGTTTCAATAACTATAAACATTTATATTTTATTCTGATTTTTTTTAGTTTTTTCTTTTTATATTTAGTTGTTGATGGACCTTTATTTTATTTATTTGTACATGGTGTTGAGAATCCAACCCAGTGCCTCACACTTGCTAGGCAAGCCAGGAGCCACAACCCCAGCCTCTCTGGTTTATAAATATAGACATTTTTACAGAGACAGTGGAAGTCTTTTTGTTCTCCTTCCAGAACCCTCACCTCTCTCCCCAGAGGTAACCACTAAGTTGAATTTGGTATATATTCTCCTTGTCCATAGTTTAATACTTTTACTACATATTATTTTAAAAACCATACATAGTGTTTACTAAAACAGTATCATGCTGCATGCATTGTTCTGTAAATTGCTTTTTTCAACTTTGTTTTTAAGATAAAGCCATTTTCATATGCATGCATCTATTTTATTCATTTTACCTCCTTTCTAGTATTTCACTGCATGAAGAAACATCTGTTTATTTGGTCCTAAGATGATAAATAATTATGTTGTCTTAATTTTTTTTCCTATTACAACCAGCTATGCAGTGGACATCCTTGAAGAGTTTCTCCATGACAGATACCTTGAAGTGAAATTGCTGTGTTCCTAGGACAATACTCCTTCAAGTATTTTGTCCTTTTTTTCTTTGTTTTTGCAGTGCTGGGGCTTGAACCTGGGACCATGCATATGCCAAGCAAGCGCTCTTTCATTGAGCCATCTTCCTGGTCCCAACTTGTTTGTTAACAAGATCAAAATGGCAATTTCCTAGCTTACCTTTGAAGGGCCATCTTCCTGGGCCTTCTGTTGCATTTCTCTGTAGAGCTTCTGACACAATGACTGACAAAGAGCAGCCACATACTAAATGTCATGAATGATAGATGAAGAAACTCAGGCCTAGAGGGGTAAAGTGAGGCTCAGAGTCATGTAATCAGTAACAAAGAAATCTCCAGAACACATTTCTGACTTCAGGGCTGGCTTGTAAATTCCAATTAGAAATTCATATTCCCAATTTCTACTCCAATCCCCTTAAAAACTGAAGGAGTGTGTCATCAGGTAACTGTTGCTCTCCTATTAAGCATTTGTTCCCATAACACATTTTGAGAGATGACGAATTATGAATACTTTAGTCAGGAGTGGTGGCACATATCTTCCCAGTGACTTGGGAAGCTAGTGCTGGAGAATCACAGATTTGAGGCCAGCCTCAGTGGCTTAGCAAGACCCTGTCTCAAAATAAAAAATAAAAAGAGTTGGGGGTGTAACTCGGTGGTAAAATATTCCCAGATTTAATCCCCAGAACCCCAAAGGGAGAGAGAGAGAGAGAGAGAGAGAGAGAGAGAGAGAGAATTATCAGCATTTCAGGCTAAACTACAAGAATGAGAATAAATAAATTTTAACAAGGACAAACATTTGTTAGGTCTATTTAGGCCAATATCTCTCATAGACATCTTCCATCTGGGGCTGTATCTACTCATCCTTGATTTATTTTTTATTTTTTATTTTTGGGGGCACTAGTCTGGAACTCAGGGACACTTGACCACTGAATCACATCCCAAGCCCATTTTTGTATTTTATTTCAAAACAGGGTCATTGAGTTGCTTAGCACCTCGCTATTGCTGAGGTTGGCTTTGAACTCGATCCTCCTGTCTCAACCTCCCAGCCTCTGGGATTACAGGCATGGATACCACACCCAGCCTCATCCTTTATTTTTATAGACAAATCTGGAATTGAACAATAAGTAAATAGATGGTGAATGGGGGTAGCCAGGTGTCTCACTATTGGAGTGGCAGATTGCAGGTAGCAAGAAAAGGCCAGAATGAATGATGCAGTATTGAACCAGAGTTGAAGACATCAATGGAAATTCATGTTTAGCATATGTACAGATCCATAAATATAAAAGTAATTACAGATATGTACTTACTTGTTTATGCACAAGTTAGTATATACACATTTTCTTTTTATTGGTTCTTTTAAATTATGCATGACAATAGAATCCATTTTCTTTTCTTTTCTTTCTTTCTTTCTTTCTTTCTTTCTTTCTTTCTTTCTTTCTTTCTTTCTTTCTTTCTTTCTCTCTCTCTCTCTCTCTTTGGTGCTGGGCATCGAACCCAGGGCCTTGTGCATGCAAGACAAGCACTCTACCAACAGAGCTATATCTCCAGCTAGAATCCATTTTGACACAATTATAAAAGCATGGAATATATCATGTTATAACTCAGTCCCCAGTACTTCCCCTACACCCCCCCTACCCTGACTCCCTCCTCCCTTCCCTCTACTCTACTGATCTTTCTGTCATTAACCCATAGTTTTAAAAAAATAGATGTGAATGTACACAGTGGTGAGATTCACTGTGGTATATTCATATATGTACATAGGAATGTTATGTCAGATTCATTGCATTGTCTTTCCTTATCCAATCCCTCCTCCCTTCCTTTCATTCCTTTTTGTCTACTCCATTGAACTTCTATTCTTTCTTTTTTTGTGGTGAGGTGTTCTTTTTTTGGAATTGGGGATCAAATCCAGGGCTTTATGAATTCGAGGAAAATACTTAGCTAACTTAGCTACATTCCAACCCTCTATTTGTTGTTGTTTTAATCCCCTCTCCTTATTGTGGATTAGCTTCCATATGTCAGAGAAAACATTGGTTTTTTGGGGACTGGTTTATTTCACTTAGCATGATAGTCTCCAGATCATTCATTTACAGCAAATGTCATAAAGTCATTCTTCTTTATACACCAAGTTTTCTTAATCCAGTCATCTGTTGAAGGGCACCTAAATTAGCTCCATAGCTTAGTTACTGTGAATTGTGTTGTTATAAACATTGATGTGGCTGTGTCGCTGTAGTATGCTGATTTTAAGTCCTTTGGGTATATGCTGAGGAGTGGAATAACTGGGTCAAGTGGTGGTTCCATTCCAAGTTTTCTGAGCAATCTCCATAATGCTTTCCAGAGTGGTTGCACCAATTGCAATTCCACCAACAATTCATGAATGTACCCTTCTCCCCACATCCTTGCCAACATTTGTTAATTGTATTCTTGATAATTGCCATTCTGACTGGAGTGAAATGAAATCTCAGTGTAGTTTTAATTTGCATTTCTCTAATTGCTAGAGATGTTGAACATTTTTTCATATATTTGTTGACCATTCATATTTCTTCTTTTGAGAAGTGTCCATTTAGTTCCTTTGCCCATTTATTGATTGGGTTATTTTTTTGGTGTTGAGTTTTCTTAGTTTTTTGTATATTCTACATATTAATGCCGATTGAGTGGCAGTTGGCAAAGATTTTCTCCCCTTCTATAGGCTCTCTTCATGCTCTTGATTGTTTTCTTTGCTATGGAGAAGCTTTGCAATTTGAGGACTACCCATTTATTTTTTATTTTACTTCTTGGGCATTCCAAGAAACAACACCCAGTAGCAACAGGCACATCCAGAATCTAGAATGGTTTCTAATACCATTTTCTAATAAACTGGGCTCCTTGGAGAAATTACTGATTCTAAAGCTGGAACAGGGAGTAGAAAAGATAAACCTGTACTATTTTATAATGCCAGAAAGTAAGGAAGAGCTAAAAACAACAATGACAACCAAATAATGTGGGAATGTTAAAGGAGCACAGAAGCTAATCAAAGTGGCCCAAACTGGAACAATTTGAGCAACAGAATAAATAAAGTAGAATTGGATTATAACCCAAAATAAAAATAAATACCCATGAGACCATACCCATATGTACATGTGCTTAAATGAATGAGTGAATGAATGGAGATAACCAAATCTCCTACATAGAATAATTTCAAATAACTTATGTAGATAAATGCCCTCTCTAGAAAGGTTAGCATAATTCCCCAAAAAGTAGACTGTGGGGAAAGTTGAAAACAGTAACTTTATTGTGGAGAAGTCTAATGAACACTACTTCAGCCATGTGGGTATGTTTCACTTCATCAGCGATAAGACATGTTCATAACATGAACCCTTCATAGCACATAGTGAGAATGGCACCTTACTTCCCTGCCCCTGGAAATCCTAACCTCATTAACTATGAGATGAACATCAGACAATCTAAAGGGAGGATTGTCCTACCTTGACTAGTATTTCTCAAGGCTGTCAAAGTCATAGAAAATAAGGGAAGTTTGAAAAACTGTCAGTCTTGAGGACCCTAAGGACAATTTAATGTGATGTGATGCTGGGCTTGGTGGTACCCACCTGTAATTCCAGCTACCCAGGAGGCTAAGGCAGGGGGATTGCAAGTTCTAAGACAACCTTGGCAATTTAGCAAGACTTTGTCTCAAATAAAATTTTAAAGGGGCTAGGGATATAGCTCGGTGATATAGCACTTGTGTAACTTGTGTAGCATGTGCAAGGCCCCGGTTCAATGCTTAGTAACACACACACAAACACACACACACACACACACACACACACATACACACACACACACACACACACACTATGGGATCCCTGGTGGGATTCTGGGGCAGAAAATGAACATTGAGCAAAGGAAATTTGAATAAAATATGAACTTCAGTTAACATAAGATGCTAACAATAGGGAAATGGTGTGGAATATATGAGAAGTCTCTACTACGTTCCAACTTTTCTAAAAGCCTAAAATTATTCTGAAACAAAAAATTGAATTTTAAGAAGTACTCAGAAAGGAAAGGAGGTGATTAGCTTTGTTTTTGATTTTTTTAACTATATATTATATTGTCCTCTATTAGAGAGAAAAGCAACTTGGCACCTAATTCTATTTTACAAGATTGGTCCCTACAGTAAAAGGGTACCCTTTTACAGCCAGATAGAGTATTTTCAGGTCCCCCGGGTACAACCCTGCTGATTTTCCCTTCTTATGGCCC
Organism: Spermophilus citellus; assembly: GCF_964194105.1. Taxonomy (NCBI): domain Eukaryota; kingdom Metazoa; phylum Chordata; class Mammalia; order Rodentia; family Sciuridae; genus Spermophilus; species Spermophilus citellus. The sequence continues at coordinate 82,147,332 of NC_138183.1, forward strand.
TTCTCTAGCTTGTTAGCATTCTGTTGTCTTTGATGGGTGAATTGGCTACCTTCCTGGATATGGCAGATTGCTAACTCTCCCAGGCCAATTCACAGCCTGAAGATTTCCTCAGCTAAATGGAGGAGAAATGTTGATGGTCTCCTTGCCAGTCCTGTTTTGAGTCTCACTGATACTTCCAAAATATTAAAGGGACAGAACCTCATTTGAAGAGTTTTTCTTTGATTTTGAAAAAACAATCTCTCATAGACACTTCTGGGTGTGTTCCCCTCCACAGTGATCTTCACTTCTCTGAGATTATCTCCTCTTTTCCATCTGCTGGGCCTAGAGGTGGGTACCTGTGTTGTTTTCATCAGATGTGACCCTTTCTTCCTGACTATCATTGATTGAATGGATCCCTGATTTTCCTTGGACTTCATCATGTTAAGGATGCTCTACTGCTAGACTTTTGTCAGTTATAGGAGCCAGTAAGAATTCTTTTTGTTGTTTGACTTCATAGTGGCTGCCAATCTTACTGGAGTGAGATGGTATCTTAGGGTGGTTTTGATTTGCATTTCTCTGACTGCTAGAGATGGTGAGCATTTTTTCATGTATTTGTTGATTGATTGTATATCCTCCTCTGCTGGTGAGGATGTGGAGAAAAGGGTACACTTGTACATTGCTGGTGGGACTGCAAATTGGTGCGGCCAATTTGGAAAGCAGTTTGGAGATTCCTGGGAAAGATGGGAATGGAACCACCATTTGACCCTGCTATTGCCCTTCTCGGACTATTCCCTGAAGACTTTAAAGGAGCATGCTACAGGGATACTGCCACATCGATGTTCATAGCAGCACAATTCACAATAGCTAGACTGTGGAACCAACCCAGATGCCCTTCAATAGATGAATGGATAAAAAAATGTGGCATCTATACACAATGGAGTACTATGCAGCAATAAAAGATGACAAAATCATAGAATTTGCAGGAAAATGGATGGCACTAGAGCAGATTATGCTTAGTGAAGCTAGCCAATCCCTAAAAAACAAATACCAATTGTCTTCTTTGATATAATGAGAGCAACTATGAACAGAGCAGAGAGGAAGAGCAGGAAGAAAAGATTAACATTAAACAGAGACATGAGATGGGAGGGAAAGGGAGAGAAAAGGGAAATTGCATGGAAATGAAGGGAGACCCTCATTGCTATACAAAATTACATATAAGAGGTTGTGAGGGGAATGGGAAAATAAGCAAGGAGAGAAATGAATTACAGTAGATGGGGTAGAGAGAGAAGATGGGAGGGGAGGGGAGGGGGGATAGTAGGGGATAGGAAAGGTAGCAGAATACAACAATTACTAATAGGGCATTATGTAAAATTGTAGATGTGTAACCGATGTGATTCTGCAATCTGCATTTGGGGTAAAATTGGGGGTTCATAACCCACTTCAATCTAATGTATGAAATATGATATGTCAAGAGCTTTGTAATGTTGTGAACAACCAATAAAAAAAAAGTTGTTAAATAATTATATGGAGGAGGAACCTCAAAACTACTCTCAAATATTCTCTGAGTGTCTCTGTAATCCCAGAGATGAGTAATTAATAAATGAAAGCATTTCCTCTCTCTATATTTCAAAGCAAGACATGTCAGTGCAAATCTAAGTTTGTGTGGTTTTGATGATTCCATGAGACATGTCCTAGAGTACCTATGACTGACTATGTGTATGGAGGTGAATTTCTAGACCTAGTTCTGCTTCGATTTTCAGGAAATCATAACCTCTTTCACATGGGAGGTGGTGGCTTATATAGTATGATCATCAGTTGTGTTATTTAGTAAATGCTAGTTTGGGGGCAATGATGTGGTAATGAGTTTTATAAAGCTGCTGATACATGTTAAGTGCGTAAAGAATTCAGAAACCTGAGCTTCTCCTCTATGGGAACTTTTCCTTTTATCATTTTGTAGATTGGTGCTCATCAGGGATATATGATTAAACATGACTAAGACAAAAAAAAAAGAATTATTTTTGCCTGAGGCCAGTAGCTTCTGGGTGTAATGGGTCAGTCAGGATGACTGTTTGACTTTCTTTCTTTTCAGTCCTGGGAATTGAACTCAAAGGTACTCTACCACTGAGCTACATCCTGGCACCTTCTTATAAATTTTGTTTTGAGAAAGGGTCTCAATAATTTGACAAGGTTGGCCTCTAACTTGCAATCCTCCTATCTCAGTCTCCTGAGTTTCTGGGATTACAATGTGTACCCCTGCACCTCATCTAGACTCTTTCTAAGAATTTTGAATTGGAGGCTGGGAATGTGGTGCAGCGGTAAAGTACTTTTCTAGCATGCACAAGGCCCTGGGTTCAATCCCCAGCACTGACAAAAAAAAAAAAAAAAAAAAAAAAAAAAAAAAAAATTGAGTTGGACCTGAGATTTCAATCTCAAAACTGAATTGGTCTCTTGAGTTGAGATGAAAACTCTTGGAGGATATGACACAATTAGCCATGTTAGTTTCCTGATGCTTGTAGCAAAAAAAAGTATTCTTGTTGATTTAGAACAAATCTGTTTCTAGAAAGTATAGAAAATGGTAAGAAAGGAAGCTAATATATTATAATGATGTGCCAAGTTTTGTGCTAAATAATTTGTGTTCATTATCTTGAGAATATTTGCATCTTCTAAAATAAAAATTGCTCCAATAACATGATAATGGGATCTGTATCCTCATCGGAACCTTGATATGGCTTCATGTCTTAGATAGTAGTGCTTCTACCAAATATATTTATAGCGCAAGGGCTCTACCTTTCTCACTCTACACCATTTCTACATTGTTTACTTTCATGGACAGACATTAGTTTTGGCTCCATAGTGTCCATTTTTTGGTTTTCTGATACCCAAATCCCTGATTTTCTTTGGGAAGGCTGTCTTTCATGGACTTAATCATGTTTAAAGATGATCTACTCTAGACTTTATCAGTAACATGACCAATAGAAATTCCCTTTGCTGATGCCAGTTTGAGCTAGATTCCTGTCTCTTTCCATTGAAGTCCTGTTTGATGTACTTATATCTTATCAAAGGGCTCACTTATTTCCTTTGTAAATGCTTTGACTCAGTTCCAAGGCTTCCCCTATTTCTCTACTCTCCCCTTCCCCACCCCGCCCACCTGTGTGTGTGTGTGTGTGTGTGTGTGTGTGTGTGTATGTGTGTGTGTGTGTACCTTTCAGCAGGGACTTGTTTTAAAATACAATACAGTGGCGCACACCAGTAATCCCTGAAACTTGGGAGGCTGAGGCAGGAGGACCTCAAGTTCAAAGCCAGCTGTAGCAATTTAGCAAGGCCCTAAACAATTTAGTGAGACCCTGACTCAAAATAAAAAATGAAAAAGGGCTGGGGATGTGGCTCAAAGATTAAGGGCTCCCATGGTTCAACCACTGGTATCAATCAATAAATGAATATGTGAAGTAAAAATTTTAAAGAATAAAAACACACATCATTTAAGAGGAAAAAATAAAAGACTGGTTTCTTTTTCAGGCTTGGCTAACAAAGGGTGTTTTGAGGGTTTGGTTAAAAATCTTTGTTGTCAATTTCTGTCTCTTTCATCAGAGCAGGAAGTGCTGTTAAAGGTACATTGAGGCGTGAGTCTTGGCATAGGACAAAAACAACCCAGGGCCTTGTGCATGCCACATTTTCAGAGAAAACGTCGTTTATGGTGCACTTCCACATGTATTAACTAATTTACTCCTTATTGAGTGAAAGGGTGTTGTCTTTATTGCTATAATGAAAAACATATTAGGAGAAGTGAAGGACTCATAATGGCTGAGTTACAGGAGAGTGTTTCCAATGTGCTAGGTGCCTTTTGTGTTTTAACCAATGTTGGACATATTTCATTACATTGGCATTTTTGGATGTAGAAACCAAGACAATAAACACCAAAAGAACATGCCCAGGGTCATATCATAGGCATGTTCTATGTCCATATTTACTACTTCAAAAAACCAAAGTTTGAATTCTTGTCACCTAAGTCAAATGAGTTTCATATGTATCATTAAACATAGTGATGTGGCAAAACCCAGTAACTGGAAGCAAAAATGAATTTGACAACATGAAATCATAAAACTAGAATCTGAAAGCATTATTTTTTCTTAGCAATCCAATAACAATGCCTAAGGATTTATTTTGGAATACTTAGTTCTTTTGCTTCCCAGTTCTTTAAAGTCAGTAAGGGGCCAGGTATATAGCTCAGTGGTAGAACACAGGTTTAGCATGCACAAGGCCCTGAATTCTATTCCTAGCAGCATACACACAAAGTCAATTAATGGTTTTTTTAAGACATATTGGGGTGCCACAAGAAATCAGACATGTGCTCAAAAGTTATTTGGCAAGGCAAATTTTACTTCTGAAGAAGGGTATGCCATTACCAAAGTTAGGGAAGCAAGCACACTTGGGCAGGCACTCTGCCTGTTTGTTCTGACAGAAGGAATTCAGGGTCACAATCTACTAGACTGGATCATTTAAAATTGGGGAGGGAAAAGAGAAGGCTATAGTTCTGGTTGGCTCATGGAGGACACTGTACACATTATGATTGGAAGATGGAGGACAAAGGGAGATTCTAGTTGGGGTTGTGACGTAAGTATCAGGGTCAGCATTCCTGTCCACGTGTGGATATATTTTATACATGTAGGGGAGCTCAAAACGGCCATATTTTAGCCATACAGTTTTGTAATTTAACATGGCTCCATCTAACCACACTGTGAAATTTTAAGTTTTAGGTTAGAGTAAACAAGTTTTTGTTACATATGGGGAAACTGAAGACTAAAGGTTTAACTGTGACAGACAAGAGAACATTAGTCTTAGACATTATATCTTTCGATCTTGACATCTTTAATTTTAAATCTTTTAGCAATTAGAATTATTAATAGTATTCCATGAACAACATTATATATATATATATATATATATATATATATATATATATATATATATATGAAATAAAAATATAAAAGTATATTTCAAAAAATAAAAATATATTCTTCAAAAGGTTCACTGGACCATAATTGAAGCTGAAAGAGTTGTGTTTGTGTGTGAAGATCTGGGTTTTTAGTGACTTTTTTTTTTTTTAGGTATTAAGGCTTGAACCCAGGGCACTCCACCACTGAGTTACATCACCAGCCCTTTTTTGTTTTGGGACAGGATCTTGCTAAGTTACCCAGGGTGACTTGGAACTCATGATCCTCCTGCCTCAGCCTCCTGAGTAGGATTAAAGATGGGCGCCACCATACCCAGCTTTAGTGGGTTTTTTTTAAAGGTAGTATTATAAATGGTTAAAACAACATGATTCACAATATCAACATCTCCAAAAGAATGATTTGCTGTCTTCAGTCAAATTTTTACTACTGCTTTTTTTGCTATAGTTCTCCTTTTCCCATGCAAATCATGAAGCTAATGATACTAATTTTCATACATTAATACAAGAAAAATAATTAGTCACAAAAATCCATTTCATCTTATATGAGAAATTCACTGCCCCAAATGATGGTGGTTGTTTGATAATTTGGTAGCTCCTTAGATTATCCTTGGTATTTTCCAAATCCTGACCTAAGTAGTAGAGGCTAGGGAGACAAGATAGACAACGCTAAGCTCAGAATGAAGCTGGAGAGAAAGTCCACCAATGAACTGGGCAGAGAAGTGGAAACAAGGTAGGAGGCAAATAGGAGCTGGGGTATCAGAACTGAGAGAGCACAGTTTGTGTGAAAGCTGTATGAAGGAAGACGGACTTCCCTGAGATGCAGAGTCCATAGGGCTGCCCTTTCTTAAAAGATGAAAAGTTAGTATAGAGCATGGATTATGACCTTTTTTTTTTACAATGGAATTTTGCCTAAGTACAAAGAAGTAAACCCTGTTTTTTAATTTTTTACTTTGAAAAACATTTTATTTGGGAAAATTTGAAACAGTAGAGAAAAGAGAACAATAAATCCCCATGTGCTAAAACCTTGCTTCAACAATTACCACAACTGTGCCAATCTTCTTTCCTTTCTCCTCCCTCTACTTATTCTTCAGTTTTCTTGCTGTTCTTACATACACCCCAGATATCAGGCATTTCGTGTTATTCATTGATGCATCTCTAAATGGTACTTTAGGAAGCATCTGTAATTTCCAGGAAGATTGAAAAATTAACAATAATGTTTAGTGTTATGTCATACCAGGTTTCTATTAAAATTCTGTGATTGTCTCAAAGGTGTTGATTTGGATCAGTACAAACAAGATTCACATGCTGATTTTGGTTGTTCTATAGTTTAAGTTTCTTTTTTCCATAGTTAGCCCAATGCATAGCTCCCCTTTCTCCATGTCTTTGATTTTTGGAAAAATGGGGTCATTTGCCCTAGAGAGCAATGTCCCATGGTGTGGATCATGTCACTTAACTTATTTCTTCATCTCTTTTATTTCCTTTAAATAGGAACATAGTTACACTTGATTGAATTCAGATTAATTTCTAAGGGAAGACTATGTTGTAGGAGGTGCTATAAGTAAAATATTTACAACCCATAGGTCAGATCTGGTCAATAGATGTGGCTTTGTTTGACTCATATGGTTTCTTATGTTTCGTTTGGCCTGTAACGTTAAAAAAGAGAATGTTGCATAATCTAAAAGGCACCAATTAAGAAAAACAATAAATAAATAGAAGGAAGACCAGTAGAGAAAGTGGACCAAGGAGAGGCAGGAAGGGAGGGGAAAAGGAAGAACTAGGGACCAGAATGGAACAAATTATATTGCATACATGTATGATTATGCCAAAATGAACCCCACTATTTTGTTAACATAATGCATTATAAAAACATTAAAATAATAAATAAATAAATAAATAAAATGTTGAATCTATTTCTTAATCAATCTTGATTTGGGGAAAAAATAGATACCATTTCCACACTCACTCTTTATAAGGGTATAAATAGAGATAAGGGAAGACAACAAAGAAGGGCAAAATACTCTGAAGCCTTCATAATCCCATTCTGGGACAGGTCCAGGCAGGAGTCCCTGTTGGAGGGTGATAGCGATGGCCAGCCCGACCAACCCGATACCTTACATAAAGGGAGATGGAGAAAGAACTTCTTTATTTGGTATCCTTTCTCCCCTTCATGACCCACTGGTTGTTGACTCCCACTAGGCAAACATTTGGCAGCACAAACACGTGGGAAGATTTTAACATAAACGTTGGGATTTCCAGCCTGCCTCATCCTGCAAGATGACTGGGCACCCCTGAGTCCTCACGTTGACAATTGGCCGGTGTTGAGCATTGGCTGCCCTACACCAAGACACATGAATGGTGCTCTGGATCTCAGACAACTCCCAGGAAGAAAAGAGGAGGAGAAGGGGGGGAAGGATCGAAGAACTGGACTGAAGATTTACCCAGAGGAGGCTCAGATGTTAATCCAGAAGGGGTTGCAAAGTTTGCTTTGAATCGGCTAAATTACCTTTTCTATTTTATTAAATTGAAGTTCATGAGAACTTAACATGATTAGAGAAAAATAAGGAAAACAAGGAATCAAAATTTTGTACACTTGAGTGTGACCTTAATACAATGTCTGGAAAAGAATACAGAAAATAAATCCACACATATTTAGAGGTATGTAGAATACATGTCTTGGCTAGTTGCCAAATAGCTTTGGGTTCAAAGGGATACTCTACTGAAGATAAAATTATATTTCATGATGAACTTCTGGCCTACAAGAATAAATTTGAAATATTTACTTAAAAGCAATTATTATGAAAAATGTATTCCTCAAAATATTAGTAATTGAAAGAAAAATTTTGACAATGCAGTTTAGAAATGATTGTGCAGATCACAGATTCTGAATGTGCAGGGCCACTCTATTCAGTTAAACAGGTTATATACTGCACAACATGAAGTAATACCATGTGGGATCTGTAGATGGACATTTTTCTCTGTTGCCTTTCTTTATATTACTCTTACTTCTGAATTAAAGTTAATTAATCACGGATATTGTTGCATATGATTTAAAAGTATTCTTCTTTGTGAAATACTGAAGTGTAAAGGTAGTTTCTGCTTCTAGTACCCCCTGCTAAGGTGAGAGCATTCACTCAAAATTTTTTTTTATTGCTAAAATACATAAGATTAAACATGAAGAAAAAGGCTTTAAGAGTGTAATAACTTAAGGTCATTTTGTGTAGCTATAAGTGGAAGTATATCAACTTTCCCAATATTAGAACTAGGGTATAATTTAATCTTGAGTGTTCTGTATTTTGTTACTTAAATTTTTATAAGATTTGTTGGATCAAAAGTATTTAATGTTATTCCTGAATGTTCCCAACTACTGTACTCTCTTAATATTCTTTTTTTCCTCTCAGTACTGGGGCCTTATGCATGCTAGGCAAATGCTGTGCCACTGAGTTATGTTCCTAACCTTTTTGAAAAATAATCACTTTGTGACAGAGTAACACTAGGTTTTTTAGGCTAGTCTCAAATTTGATATCCTCCTGTGTCAGTATCCCAAGCAGCTGGTATTATAGGTGTGACTACCATGCCCAGCCTCTCTTAATATTTTTAAGTATTAATCTATTTTCCTATTCATCTAATTACTTGAAAATTCTTTCGTGCTTTTGTTCACAATTTAAATATTTTAGGAGTTAGCATTAATTATCACAGCATGTTAACTCAGTATGACAAATATGCATTTACTTCAACTAATAAAATTTCAGTGTATAAAGTATATAAAGATACTCCCTACTTCAAGTTACATGTAGAATGAAAGTGAATAATTTAGCTGAGTGTTGAGGTTCAAGAGGCTGAGGAAGGAGGATGGCAAGTTCAAAGCCATCCGCCCTCAGCAAAAGTGAGTGCTAAGCAACCCACTGAGACCCTGTCTCTAAATAAAAACACAAAATAGGGCTGAGGATGTGGCTCAATGGTAGAGTGTCCCTGAGTTCAATCCCTGGTACCCTCCAAAAAGAAAGTGAATAATTTAGAAAGTCACAAAAAAACTTGAATGGCAGCCCTATTGTCATAACTGAAGCAGTTATGCTGATCATGTGTGATGGCTATTTACCTGAATATGTGATCATCGGTCATGGAAAAGTTTGAGAATATAAGAAATGAGCTGAGTGCAGCATTGTTTGCCTTTACATAGTCCCAGAGATTCTGAAGGATGAGGCAGGAGATCACAAATTGCAAATTCAAGGCCATGCTGGGCTGGGGGTGGTGGAGGAAAGGGGGTGCGGCTAGGAATGTGACTCAGTTAACTCCTCTCTGTCCTGCCAAACACACATGAACATAAGAAATGATGAGTCAACTGATCAAGGTCAGAAATTGTCATGAGCTCCTAGTTTCCAAAGAGAGAGAGAGAGAAAGGAGAATGTGTGTCCATCTCTGACTCACCTAATGCAACAGCTAGCAAATGTTGGGCAGCATGAAGCTACTAAGAATGTGGGTGGAAAGCAAGATGCAGGGGTAAGAAGAACCATGAGCAGGAGACAGAAACAGAACTCAGAAACAAAGATCCTGTTTCCTAGATAAATGCTTTCACTCCGTCCCTTCCCACAGCCACTGTCTTGGGTTCTGTTCTCTTTACTTATGTCTTGGACTATCACACAAGACTAGAGATGAGATTCTTAAACTCATGTTAGAGACTAAGACAAGCAAAGGTATTGAGTCAAAATGACTCTTGAACATTTGCCACAAAACACAGCATATGTGGTTTTAGCAGGTCAACTAATTTGCATGAAAGTTTGAGGACCACTGAGCTAACATGAAAGAAGGAAAAAAAAAAAATCCATGTAGCTGAGCAGTCAGCCCAGGCTATCATTAAGATGACTATAAATGGTTGATGGTAGAGGTGGGGAATTCTAAAGTGCTTACTCAGTATTATTAATATTAAGACTGTACATTTAATATTAAGACTGTATATTTCCCCTTTCCTATTGTAACAATTTAAGGAGTCATACCTTCTAAGGGATTCAGTTCTACAGTCTGCAAGTAATTCAACTAAGGTTGCTGGTTCTCTCAACTGTCTTAAATTTTCTTTCTATAATACAAATCTTATTACAGCAAATTCCTGTATAAAATTTCTATGTAGATTGAGATGCTGATCTTTGATTTCATTGCCAATAATTACAGGGGACAATAGATAGGTCAAAAGGCCACACCTCTAGGCTGCGGATGTAGCTCAGCTGATGGAGTGCTTGCCAGAATGCACAAGGCCATGGGTTCAATCCCCAGCACCACACACACACACACACACACACACACACACACTCAAAAAGCCACCTCTACCTTCATTGGAGACATTCCCCAGCCTATCTTCCCCCACATACAAACACATGTCCCAGAGGGGCTCTGATCCTAATCTGGGATTTGTTGTTAAACTTGACTCTAGATCACCATTAGATTACTTGATTAAATCATGTGGGCGGGGTCAACTGTTTGTTTCAGCCTCCAGTACCAAGAAGATAGGACCCAAGACCACTCAGACCTTGAAAGACATATATAAATTTGTATCAGTCAGACTGAAACAAGGATGTGCCTGTTAGTACACTTACAAGGGAAGTGGGAGTGTGCACTTTGGGGAGCTGCTGTTGATAGTGGCAAATCTGGCCCCTGTTAACTTTCCATGTTATCCTCTGTTCTTACCCATGCATATTATTTACTCTCACCACATTGAACAGCTTGTGTCTTAACAGGTCCAATCCTTCACACTTTTGAGTTGGCACTTCCTACCTGCAATTCTTTCCCTCTGTTCTGCCTTCTAGAGCTTTTCTTTGATGACCCGCTCAACTGACTTCTCTACAAATTATTCTTTCCTCACATGCTGCCCATCTCTAAAGCAAAGTTTCTTCTTTTGACATCTCATTGATGTCAACTAGCACTCTTACGAATTGTAATTTAATTAGTTATTAACAGGAAGGTCGGAAAATGGAAAGTTGAGGGATAAGAAGAGGAAAATGCGACAGAAGGTAGAAGAAATGAGAAAAGGAAATAAGGGAGGGAGGAAGAGAGTAAGAGAAGGAAGAATTGGGAGAGAAAGACACTTATAAATGTACCCTGAGAGTCAGACTTCTCTAAAATGGGTAGTTAGAGAATCAAAAAGATGGTTTCCCAAGCTCTATCTCCTCACTGTTCAGGAATCCATTGCATGTCCTCTAAAACATCTAAAATCCTGCACAGCTCAAGTTTACCAAACCCGACCTGAAGGGTTTTCCCCAACTTGTTCCCACACCCAAGTCGGGTTACAAATTCATCTTTCTTTTCTAATGAGAACCTCGACTCCATGAACATCTTCCCTGGTCTTATCATGATCAGAGCTTTCGGCTCTACCCTGCCCCAAGTTGCATCACAAAGCATCTCACATATTAAATTATGAAAGACACTTGCTCCAGTCTCCTCTCTTCATCTCCAGGAACAAGAAACAAGAGAGTTTCTTTGGCAGAGCAATTCATTTATTTATGAATTCATCCATTCGCTCACTCAGCAGTCATTTGCTGAGTTCTGCTAAATGGAAGGGGCTTGTCAGGAGCTGCATATTCTACTTAGGCTACAGATATGAATCATTCTTTGAATCTTCCTTTCACAGACTTCTTTTTGCCCTCTTCCTCTCACCAAAACCCATGAAACTGTTTCTTATCTTGTTTCCTTTGCTGGTTTGTTATCTTATTCTCCTGTGATAATTTCTTAAAGACCTCTTTAAGACATTTTTTTTTCACCACTATTCTTATTATACAGACTGCCTGGGTTGAAATCCTGGCTTCATTTCTTATTTGTAATGCGATCTTGGCAAAGTCATTGAGCCACTGTGTACCTCAGTTTTCTCCTCTCTGAAGTGGAGATAAGAATACCAATCCCAGGAGTTACCATAAGGATCAAGAGATTAGTATGTAAAGTGTGTATGTACTAACAATGTCAAGTAGACAGGCTGATTGCTCATATGACTCATAAGATCCCAAATAATCATGCTTACAAATCAGCATTATATTGTAATAGAAGGACACAAGAGAACAACAACATTAAAGGAAAGATACGCATTACAACCAAAGCTACCTTGCACCAGGGTTCTGGAGAGGCCAGGTCAGAGCTCAGCTGTGCTTCCTCTCTAAGAGTTGAGGCAGGAAGCACTTTCATTCTCAGATCAGGAACATTAACCTGTGCAAGGAACACTTTGGGACCAGAAAAACCCAGAGTCTAGGCCAGGGTTTCCTATTCCCTGCTGGTCACTAAGGACTGTTTTTGCTATTAAGTATCTCAACAGCAAAACTTTCTTGTGGGGGTGAGGAGGATATCTCACTAAGAATAGGTGCAATTCACCCATCTCACTGTTCTCACTGAACAGTGCTGACAGCTGGTACACAGTCCCTCTGAACTCCACAGACCCGTGGTTACAAAGCAACTCTATTAACCACACCTTGTGGAGTTAGCATTGTGTATTTCAGTAAAACAAGCCAGGTTCATTCCATCCACCGAGAACTTCACCCTCACAGCATGTGATAAATCCTCACCAAATATTAGCTATTGCTCTGATTTTCATTATTGATATTATGATCTCACTTGTAGGTTGAACTATATGAAATTACTGTTCATATATGTAAAAAATGGTTAACTATCAGCAACATCAGTTGTTTTTTTTAATACTAATACATTTAGTGTTTTCACTGTTGTGAACAAAGCCTGAATTGCTTGATTTCTTTTCTGTCCTGCCTGATAGGAAGGGATCTTGTGGTGAACATTCAGTATAAACCTACTGGGTTTTAAATAGAAAGTGTTTTTTCCTTGTAAAGTAACCAGTGGTACCTAGAACTCTCTCCTAACAATGACCCTGAAAAGCAGAATGAACAAATACCTATTATGTCAACCATATGTATAAATCAAGAACAAGTAGAATTCTGAGAGCTCATCAAGAAACCCAGTTTTATAGATGAGGCACCCACGGTCCAAGTGGATTACCAAGAGAAACTTGGGTTGATTTACCAAGAGGATTTGAAGGAATTCAAAACTTTTTAGGAGTGTTTTGTGTAAAAATTAAGATGTGTAAACAGTTAGGGTGGTGGTGCACACCTGTGCACACCTCCAGCTACTCAGGAGGATTGCAACTTCAAAGTCAGTTTGAGTAATTTAAATAAGCCCTGTTTTAAAAAAACAAAAAACAAATAAACCAAGCAAATGAACAAAACAAGGCTGCAGTAGTTCAGTGGTAGAGCTTGCCTAAGGCTCTAGGTTCAATCCCTAGTACTACCAAAAAAAAAAAAAAAAGTATAGAGGAAAGCAGAGTGTCATTGCAACAATTTTCACCTCTTCAGGTGGGTGGGTATCCTGGGGTTTGTATCACAGCCATCTTTTTTTTCTTTAGCAGCTACCAAATCCATAAGCAGCCAACTAATATTGAATTCTGTTTTTGCAGGTAATTTAGAGTCTTAATCATCTTCTTCATCATGTTTCTTTCTCCTTTCACCTTACCCACTTTCTTCTCTCCCTCCTCATTTTCATCCGTTCCTCCTCTGTGTCCTAGACCTTCTTCCTTCCTAATGAACTGTCTTCTTCTTCCCCTTCTACACTTTTTTTTTGTCTTCATCTAAATCTTCTTCTTTATGAAATTCTTCCTCCAATACATGTATGGAAACATATATAATACAACCTTAGTATGCATAATTTTAATTTTTAATTAAATTTATTTATATTTTTGGTACCAGGGATTGAACTCAGGGGCACTCTACCACATAATTGCATCCCCGGCCCTATTTTATATTTTATTTAGACAGGGTCTAACTGAGTTGCTTATTGCCTCATTTTTGCTGAGGCTGGCTTTGAACTCACGGTCCTCCTGCCTCAGCCTCCCAAGCCACTGGAATTACAGGCGTGCACCACCAATCCAGCTAAATTAAATTTTTTAAAGTTTATTTTAAATAAATTTTTAAAAGTTTATTTTATTTTAATATGACAGCAGAATGTACTTTGATTCATGATACACAATTGCATCACAACTTTACATTTCTATGGTTGTACATGATGTAGTGTTGTACCATTTGTGCAGTCATACATGTACCTAGGGTAGTGATGTCCATCTCATAAACCATCTTTCCTACCCCCATCTCCCTTCCCAATCCCTTCCTCCCCTTTGCCTCATCAAAGTTCCTCCGTTTTTTTCCATGCCCCCCCATTATGAATCAGCATCCACTTATCAGAGAGAACATTTGTTCTTTGGTTTTTTGGGATTTGGCTTACTTCATTTAGCATGATATTCTCCAACTCCATCCATTTACTTGCAAATGCCATAATTTTAGTATCTTTTAATGCTGAGTAATATTCCATTGTGTATATATACCACAGTTTCTTTATCCATTCATCTATTGAAGGGAATCTAGGTTGCTTCCACAGTTTAACTATTGTAAATTGAGCTGCTATAAACATCGATGTTGCTGTGTAACTATAGTATGCTGATTTTAAGTCCTTTGGGTATAGACCGAGGAGTGGGATAGCTGGATCAAATGGTGATACCATTCCACATTTTCTAAGGAATCTCCATACTGCTTTCCAGATTGGTTGCACCAATTTGCAGCCCCACCAGCAAGGAATGAATCTGCCTTTTCCCCTACATCCTCGCCAGCGTTTATTGTTGTGTGTATTCTTGATAACTGCCATTCTGACCGGTGTGAGATGAGTAGTTTTGATTTGTATTTCTCTAATTACTAGCGATAGTAAACCTTTTTCGTATGTTTGTTGATTGAATGTATATCTTCTTCTGAGAAGTGTCTGTTCAGCTCTTTAGCCCATTTATTGACTGGGTTGTTTGTTTTTTTGGTGTTAAGTTTTTTGAGTTCTTTATATATCCTGGAAATTAGTACTCCATCTGAGGTGTGTTTGGCAAAAATTTGCTCCCAAAATGTAGGCTCTCTCTTCACCTCATTGATTGTTTCTTTTGCTGAGAATAAATTTATTAATCTAGGAATCCACTTAACAAAACAATGGAACCACCATTTGACCCAGCTATCCTACTCCTCAGTCTATATCCAAAGGACTTAAAATCAGCATAATACAGTAACACAGCAACATCAATGTTTATAGCAGCTCAATTCACAATAGCTAAAATGTGGAAGCAACCTAGATGCCCTAGATTTATTAATCCCATTTGTTAATCCCACTTATTAATTCTTGATTTTTATTTTTTTGCACTTTAGGAGTCTTGTTAAGGAAGTCGGGGCCTAATCTGACATGATGAAGATTTGGGCCTACTTTTTTCTCTATTAGGTACAGGGTCTCTGGTCTAATCCTAGGTCCTTTATCCACTTTGAGTTGAGTTTTGTGCATGGTGAGAGATAGGGGTTTATTTTCATTTTGCTGCATATGGATTTCCAGTTCCCCCAGCACCATTTGTTAAAGAGACTATCTTTCTCCAAAGTGTGTTTTTGGTGCCTTTATCTAGTAAGAGAGAACTGTATTTATGTGGGTTTGTCTCTGTGGCTTATATTCTGTACCATTGGTCTATATGTCTATTTTGGTGCCAATACCATGCTGTTCTTTTTACTATAGCTTTGTAGTATAGTTTAAGGTCTGGTATAGTGATGCCTCCTGCTTCACTCTTCTTGCTAAGGATTGCTTTGGCTATTCTGAGTCTCTTATTTTTCCAAATGAATTTCATGATTGCTTTTTCTATTTCTATAAAAAAATGACTATTGGATTTTAATTGAAATCACATTGAATCTGTATAGCATTTTTGGATAGTATGGCCATTTTGACAATATTAATTTTGCCTATCCAAGAGCATGGGAGATCTTTCCATCTTCTAAAGTCTTTTTTCAATTTCTTTCTTTGGTGTTATGTAGTTCTCATTACAGAGGTCTTTTACCTCTTTTGTTAAGTGAATTCCCAAGTATTTTATTTTATTTGTTTATTTTTTAGGCTATTGTGAATGCAGTGCTATGAATCCAGGACCTAGGGCATGCAGGACAAGTGTTCTACCATTGAGCCACACAACCTGGTCACAACTTATGTTTTTACATATCATTTAAAAAATCATTTAAAAAAATAAACATTTTTAAAAAGACTGTTCTTTCTCGCCATCCTCATCCTCATCGTCTTCCTTATCCCCTTCTTAATGCTCCTCTTCATCCATACTATCACTTCCACATCTGAGTTGGGGGCTTCCAGGTCCTCTCAGCCATGCAGGTGGGTCAATTGGGGTAGGAGCCTGAGACACTCTCGGTAGCCATTCAGATTACAGGGCCAGGCTTTTTATTTTATTTTATTAATATTTATTTTTTGGTTTTAGGTGGACACAATATCTTTATTTTATATTTATGTGGTGCTGAGGATCGAACCCAGTGCCTCATGCAGGCTAGGTGAGCACTCCAACACTGAGTCACAACCTCAGCCCAGAGCCAGGCTTTTTAGGCAATATAACTTTTTCATTCAGATTATTTTCACTTTAGTTCAGACATGTGAGATTTGGAGGTTTTCTACTAACATGTCCAGACCTCTGAAGATTCTGTTGTCATGGAACTCAAACCTTTTCAACATATGTAGGCTGGGGAGATTTAAAACTGAAGTCAAACTACATGTATTAAAGAACTTTAAATTCACAAATTCAGCTGTTAGACTTAATTTTTTCATCCTTTGATTTGCAATTGTCCAAGGCAAGTTCTCAAACCCATGGACAAGTCCTGGCCCCGTGCTGGTCTGAGGGTCCTGGCAGCCAAGGGAAGAAGTGCTAATTTGAGGGGTGGAGATAAAAGAGGTACAGATCTTATTTTTGTATCTTATTAGGTAAAAAATTTTTCACTTAAGCACAGGTTTTCAAAGATTTCCTTGTATACATTATATAACATTTTATTAAAATTATTTGACATGGGCAAATACAGCTATGTGGTTAAAAAATGAATCACTTATTTACCTAGCAAAAATAGGTACACATATAAACACACTAGTTAATATCCCCTGGCCATCAAAAATTCTATGTAGCTTAAAAACTGGAAAAAAAACATTTTTTAAGAAACAAAAAGTTCCTAGCAGTTTTATCTGAAGATTGGCCTTTATGGGATGTGAACATTTTAGGATTTGATTCATAAGAAGATTTACACTGACCTTTTGCTCAGTTTGCTTTGGAAATGTACAACATATGATAGATCTAAGCATTAGCAAATGCTTTTAATAAAAAATAAATTCCATTTCTCCTGGGAATAAGCAGTCATACTTTTCATTTGAACAGTGTTAGAGAGCTGTAAGTGAAAAGGAAATCAGGGAGGAATCACTGAATCTAAAGAATTTCAATTTTTTTATCCTAATTTGAACATAAAGTCCACACTGAGAAATGCCTCCCTCTTAGGGGAAAGGCTTTTCTGAGAGAAGCACAACGTATTCACTGTTGAAAATTACTCTTTTATTTATTCATTTTTGGTGCTAGGGATAGAACCTGTATGAGAGGTAAGTGCTCTACCACTGAACCACATCCCCAGGCCTAAAATTACTCATTTTTATACAATGGTATACATCGTGGAACATATTGTCAAACATCCCAGATTATTGGAGTCTCATGAAATTCCTGTGAGTTTGGCAGGACCTTGCAAATATTCTACTTTGTAGAGGGATTTGACAGGCTGACTTCTAGGATTCCCTCTAAAGATCCCCACCCACTAGTATTCATACCCTTGTGTAGCCCTTTCCCCTGAGTGTGGGACCAAATCAATACCTAATCAATATCCAAAAGTAATGGACTATGTGATGAGGGTAGAAAAGATGGATTTTTATCTTTTCAGGACATTCTATTACTTTGTAGCTTGCATACTCAAAGGAAGCAGTCTGCCATGTTGGGTAGACCCACAGGACAAGGAACAATAACCAATAACCACGTGAGCTTGGAAGTAGATCCTTCTCCAGGGAAGCCTTGAGATGACTACATCCCATTCAAATCCCTGATTGCAGCTGGTGGGAGACCTGAAGTACAGAAGTTAGCTAAGCCATGCCCAGATTCCTGATCCACAGAAACTATGAGATAATAAACATGTCTTGATTCAGTCATTAGTTTTGGTAACAATTTTTTAGACAGAGCAATAGGCAACTAACACGAGGGGCAAACTGAGGCCTAGCAAAACATAATGGTGGAAGTATTAAAATATGGCCATAAATTCTTTGACACTCCTGCCATCCATAGGTGAGAAATCCAATCATTTCTATTTGCATCTGGGAGGTATTTTATTGCTTTCATCAAAGGATGATGTTACATCATCAAAGACATGATGTTGTATGACTCCCAAGGCTGAGGGTAGAAGGCCATGCAGCTTCTAACTTGATTCCAACACTCATGTTTAAAGCTCGGCACTGCTATGAAAATAAAAAACCTATCAACCATGCTGTGAGGAAGCCCTTGCTACTTGAAGAATATCATAATCACAGCCCCCACTGAATCTACTCACCCCACTTCAACCCCAAACAAGTAAGCAAAGAAGCCTTCAGATGATTCCAATCTCAGCCATTTAGGTCTTCTCAACAAAGATTCCAGACATTGGGAAGCAGAGGTGAGCCATGGACCCTGTGCACTGTTTGGATCCTAACTCTGGGATTTCCGAGCATGATGAAATGGTTGTTGTTTTACTCTACTATTTTTCAGGGTGATTTTACATTGCAACAGGCAGCTGGAACTTGGCCCAGTGCTACACAGCTTGTCAGTTGAGCTGGAGCTTAGATTCAGGTTTCCTGAATCTTACTTCAGCATTCTTTCCACCACGACAGATGTTGCCTTTCTATCTAGGGTGCTCATGTTTCTTTCCACTCATTATGAGAGAATCTCTACTGTAGCAGTGGTTAACGTTGGCAGCATATTGGAATCACTTGGGAAATGTTAAAAATGCTCATGCATGGGTCCCATCCCTAGAGATGCTAACTATTTGAGCTGGGGTACAGCCTGAACATCAGAATTGTCGCAGAATTTCCTAGGTGTTTTTAATATATAGCAATGTTTGAGAACAACTGCTCTATACCAACATGAGAGCAATGCAAATCATCACTCTTTGGGAATGGTCCAATTGATTCTCAATGATCCATCCTAAAGGAATGAAGCCAGAGGCATAGAAAGATCTAAAAGACAGATTATTTTGAAATCAGAGTTCTATTAAATGTTGATTCTGTGTGAGTGTGCATGTGTGCAAAAGAGCACCACTGTATTAGGGAGACAGAAGATAGTCTTGCAAGATGTATATGACAGGCAGTGTGTTAAACTCCAAGGATTATGATAGTGCTAAAATTTAATATAGATTGACCATCCCTAATCCAAAAGTCCAAAATCTGTGAAGTTCACCTTTTGAGAACCAACATGATGCTGCAAGTGGAAAACTCCATACCTTGTTTCACGTAGAAAATTATTTAAAATATTGTATAGAATTACTCTCAGGCTATGTATAATAAGGTGTATATGAAACATAAATGAGCTTCATCTATGGACCAGGGCCCCATTCCTAAACTATTTCATTATTTATATGCAAACACTCCAAAACCTGAAAAAAATTTTAAAATCCATAACACTTCTGGTCCCAAGCATTTTAGATAAGAAATATTCAACCTGTGTGTTTGTATTAAAGGAACTTACCTTTCCAAGACAACAGAAAGAAGACAGCTTTGAAATCTAAGATGTCTTACAATTCCACTGAATGTTTGTGCCCCTCCCCCGCCAATTTGTCCATTGATAGTATTAGCAGGTGAGGGCTTTGGGAAGTGATTATGTGATTAAAGGGGCAGAGCTCTCATGAATGAGATTAATCCCCTTATAAAAGAGATTCCTTGTCCCTTCCAGAGTGAAAAGAGCCATCTACTGATCAAGAAGCAGGTCCTTACTAGACATCAAATCTTCCAGAGTCTTGACCTTGGACTTCCTAGTCTCTGAAATTGTGAGAAATAACTTTCTATCATTTATAAGCTACCGAGCCTACTATATTTTTATAATAGTCCAAATGGATTAAGACACCTGCCTAATAGGTCCCATCACACTGGTCAATTGAAATAAGTGGAGAACCATGAGGTCATATTGAAACAAGTGCTGAACATTGCTTAACTTTGCTTTCTGGATAAATGATGTGACTGTGAATGTCAGCTCCAAAGTTCTCAAAAATCAAAATTGTGTGTCATATAAAATAATAAACATTTATAGGTCACAGACCTTTGTGGTCACTTGTTTAGAACCAAAAAATAAAAATCAAAGTCCTTAAATAGATAAAGTCTGCTAAATCCTGTGAAATATAATCCAATAAAGACAAGCAATGGGCCAGGAGCTGTAATCCCAGCACCTTAGGAAGCTGAGGCTGAGTATTTCAAATTCAAAGCCAGCCTCAGCAATTTATTGAAGCCTAAGCAACTTAGTGAGATCCTGTTTCAAAAAATAAAATAGGCAGGGAATGTAGTTCATTTGTTAAACGTTCTTGGGTTCAATCTCGGGTACCAAAAACAAAAACAAAAACAAACAAACAAAAAAACCCCAAAGACAAACAGTGGTATGATTTCATAGGAGGAGTGATTTTTGTGTGTGTATGTGATTCATTTTATTTTACTCTTTTAGGTACTTGGGATTAAACTGATCTACAAACCTACAGACCTCTTGATTTTTTTTATTTTGAGATAAGGTGGCCTCAAACTTGCAATCCTCCTGCCTCAGCATCCTAAGTAGCTGGGATTACAGGTATGCACCACCACTACTAGATTGTGGTTTATTTTAAACAAGAAGGTTTAAAAACATAACTTGGATGAGAAATTATATAGAATACGCTTTTCCTCTTTAGAGTGCCTATATATAGGTACATAAGAGCTATATATTTAAAAATTACAATTGTTCTTGTAGCCAGTGATGGCAGAAAAATCATTGAGATGATATAATCAAACAATGTAAACTGTCAAACAATGGAAGAAATTGATTTATTGAAATATGAAAATAGCAGCTTAACAACCATGTTTTGAAGGAACAAAGGTGAGATTATAACAGAAACTCCATCTCAATTTAAATCACACAACAGTCATTTAGAATATATATGTGTGCACACACATGCATATGTGTGTGTGTTCTGAGCTCATATATTTTATGTACCATAAAGACATAAAAAGAAAATTAAAATCACACTGGAGAAAATTATATTGCATTAGCTGAGACCTGGCTGAACCAAATTGTCATTTTTCATTGTAAATGTGTTGCTGTTCATGGAAGTATGGCCCTGAGATCGACAGCAGGCTCTCTCTTTAATGGAGGCTACCGGTGTACTGATGGAACACATTAGTTCCATCTTTATCCTCTAGTTCCAACCCTGCAGGTCTGTGTGTTTCGTTGACTGGCTGTCTATTAAATCAGAATGTCATTCACATGGTGCTTCTGTTAGGTGTCAGCCCTAAATTGTGCCCAGGAATCATTCTATTTTGCCAACCGCAAACTTGCACTTCTTTTAAAGCTTTTAAGAAAAAACATTATGATTTTTCACTTCAGAGGGACTGAACAAGTTCACATTAAAGAAACTGGGAAGCAATGAATCGTATAACAGTGCTTGGTCAAACTTGCATAAATAATATACTTTTTGAGCTGGTCCTTGAAGCAGCTTGCTGGTAACAGCTTGAAGTTTCTAAAATATACACAATACAGAGCCTTAAGAAAGTTTATATCATAATTAGGGAATCAAGAAGAAAACCTGGTAAAAATTAAATATCATTACCAAGCAACCTTATATGTCAAAATGGTTAAATATGTGGCAAGTTCTTGCTATAGATAACTTGTGCTATGGTTTAGAAAAGAGAGCTATCTCCATGAGATGGTGTACGCTTCAAGTAAAGTGACTTCAGCAGAACATTGAATTTTGTGTGGAAAGAGGAGTTGCTACAGAAGTAAAAGTAAAACAATATCTATGAGGGGGCACATCAGAGAGAAGGAATCATTCAAAAGTGTATTGGATGCTTGATATTACCACATTAGAGTAGATTCAACACAATTTAATAATTAATAAGATTTGGTAATCCATAGACATGTACCCCAAAGTTGACTGTGGTATCCTGCTTTTTGGAGTCTGCTGCTTTCATTTATATTTATCAGTTCCTCTTTTGTGAACTGGCTGTACATCTGCATTTGCACAAGATGAGAGATTTTTGTCAGCAAGCAAGCAAAAAGGGAACCAAATTGCTATTTCCATGCATGACTCATGGTCTTGCTATTAAGTAAAGTAGAGATGCTATGATGTGTTGATATCTTTCAGCTTTCTATCTATGCTAAAGTAATTTCTTATTTTCTAGGCAGTTTCTTTGACAGCTCTACAGTACTCAAATTAAGGGGATATCATTGTGATAATTAAATGCTTTTTTGGTTTTTATTGTTCTATTTCCACATCCTCCTTTGGTAGCACACAATGCATTAAGGTGGAATTACTCTGGAACCTAGAATTACCTGCTTTGGGTGATAGGTGAGAACAAGCTTCATAAAATTGTTTGTATGAATCAACAATCATTTGTAAAGCAAGTGAAGCTTAACTGCATACATATGCACATAAACCACAAATAATGAAATATGTGCAAGATTTGAAAGAGATGTGGAGCTGGATAAAGCAATGACTTCGATTTTATTTTAAATTTGCAGGAACCTTAATCTCTAAGAGATTTTTCCTCCATCACAGGTCCTGTTCATATGTTCTCCATTTGGAAAAATGTGTGTAGATGAGTACAATGAGAAGCTATTGCTTAGGACTGATTCAGACAACCTTCTCTGCAGATCTTGTGATGACGGGGGACCATAGCTTTGGTCTATTGTTGATTGGTGAAAGAAAGTTGAAGATGTATAGTATGATTTTTTTTTTTTAAAGAGAGAGTGAGGGGGGGAGAGAGAGAGAGAGAGAGAGAGAGAGAGAGAGAGAGAGAGAGAATTTTTTTAATATTTATTTTTTAGTTCTCGGCGGACACAACATCTTTGTTGGTATGTGGTGCTGAGGATCGAACCCGGGTCGCACGCACGCCAGGCGAGCGCGCTACCGCTTGAGCCACATCCCCAGCCCCTATTATGATTATTAAAATTATTTGTTTATTTATTTGTTTTTGGTACTGGAGATTGAACTCAGAGGCACTTTACACTGAGCTACAACCCTAGTCCTTTTTATTTATTAATTTTTATTTTGAGACAGGTCTCACTAAATTGTTGAGGCTGGCCTTGAACATGCCATCCTCTTGCATACAGGCCTGGCTTAGTATGACCATTAAAAAACAAGAAAGATTAGAGGATCTTCACCATGGTGGTGCTGAATTGAAAAAGGAAGCCCCTACCACATCCAAAGCAAAGGTTTTGAAGGCCAAGAAGGCAGTGACAAAAGAAATTTGCCTGTCATCCACCCTCTGGAGGTCCAAGACCCTGTGTCTCCAGAGGCAGCATACCCTCCAAGAGCACCCCTGGAAGAAACAAACTTGACCACTATGCAGTTGAATTCCCCCTGACCACTGAGTGTACCATAAAGAAGACAAAGTGACAACACACTAGTGTTCATTGTGGAGGTCAAGGCAGCAGGTTATGAAGAAACTCTATAATATTGGTGTTGCCATGTACACCACCTTGATCAGCATTGATTGAGAGAAGGAGGCAAAAGTTTGGCTTCTGATTTTGATGCTTTGGATATTGCCAGTGAAGCCAGAATCATCCAAACTGTGTGTAGCTGGCTAATCTTAAGTATATGTTTTTTCATCATAAAAAAGGTTAGAAATTAAGCCATATGTATGAAGGTTATGAAAGTATGTATGCATGTATTGATGTATCTTTCTATCTATCTATTTTCTGTTTAGCCATGCATAGAAAAAATCTGGGAAAATACCATATTTTTAATAATTTCAGTAATATCATTAAAACTGGTTAATTTGGGGAAAGAATTTGGTAAAGGTGGAATGGGGATGATGAGGAAGGGTAACATATTTTACATTACATATTTCTGTATTGTCTGAGTTGTTTGCAATTAAATTAACTTTGAAATTTAAAGATGACTCATAAGGAGAAGATAATAAGTAAATAAATCAGCTGGAATCTAAAGTACAGTTTAAAATAACAGCATAATGTTTGTTTTTTTTTAAGCAATGATAAATTAACTGCTTTGATCTCACTATGATGTGTTTATAAAAGCTTATAGGGGAAAAATGACAAATGTACTTGGTTGTAATAACATCTTCAATGGCAAATATCTTGCTTCCTGGAAATAACTTGGAAAGAATAGGAGATAAATTAGGAAGATGGTGTTGCTACAGAATGAAAGACCTGGCATTGAATTGTGATATTATTGTAAAGGTGCACCTGAGGTGATTGGAAACAAAACAACAAAATGATATGATTGCCTGGATAGCGGGTACATTGCCTTAGGTAAACATCATGATAGTAACACATCCTGGATGTTCATAAATACTAGTCCTCTTCTTCCTGCTCTTCATCTTTCCCGTGTTAAGACAGGTCATTCAATGTGCCTGATACTTAATCCATTTCTCACATTGAGCCTTCTTTAGTCAGAACTTTCCAGAATTCTCCATAAGACAACTTTATGGTTAATCATCCAAAGGTGACTTCACTGTGCATCTTAGCAGTGCACTAGAAAAACTTTCTCTGCTTTGCATATCCCTATTTTCCTCTCTCCTAATTAGATCTCATTTCCTACAGAGTCAAATACAGTTTGTTATGCTGCATAATCATTAAATGAGACCATAACGGTGCTCTGATTTAAAAATTACCTGATCTTGCCATAAGTGGAATCTAAAAAAGCTGATCTCATGGAAGTGGAGAGTAGAAGATGGGTTACCAGAGGCCAGAGAGAGTAGGGAGAAGGGGGATCCGGAGCTGCCAGTCAATGGGGACAATATTACTTACAGGAGGAGTTAAGTCAGATATTCTATAGCACAGTAGGGTGAATAGTTTTAACAGTAATGCCTTGTATGTCTCAAATCCTTAGAAGAGAAGATTTTAATGTAGTCACTGTAAAGATATGCTAAAACTTTATGCTAATTTCCCTGATTTGATCATTACACATTGTATGTCATAAAAATGTACAAATATTATGTGCCAATAAAAAATTGCAAAAATATTTAATTACCTACTTGGAGAAATCAGAATTTTCTCTTCCCTATATTACTTTATGAAAACCAACTTAAGGCATAGGACCTTTGGCTTTCATTCACTTAAGGTATAGAATATTTTAAGTTTTATTTTTTCTGCCTATGTAGGGCTGATTCCAAACATCCTGCTTCCCTTGAGGATAAACCACCTCCCAAAGTCGACACTGTGTCTAGACAGCATGACTTCTGGAGCCCAGGAGAATTAGCTGGGAGTCTTAACCATATCACTTCATAGCTGTGTGATTTTAAGTGAGGTACTTAACTTCTGGGACTCTCAGTTTTCTTATTTGTAACAACAACAACAACAACAACAACAACAAAATAACAGTTATGCTCCTTGAGATGAGTGTGCCAAACGATATGTGTAAATCTGGTCAGAATTTAATCAACAGGATTGAAACCATCCAATAAAACATAGTTATCATACTTATTTTTTAAACAAGATCTTCCAGCCATAGAGTGCAAAGGAAAACAATTGGAAGAATTTGAATTAAGAAGAATTTTGATTTTGACTTCTCTGTGTTCCCAGCAAGGCAAAAACCTTCTTCACACTTACTTCCATTACAACAACTCTAAGTGGTTTAGGCAGAAATTTCTCTTTAGCTCTGTGGGGAAGTGAATTTTAATGGATGAGTTTTAATAGCTGTTCAGGCTAACTGAGAAGGTTGGCCAGATCACAACCCCAACAAGGAGGGAAGTAGAGCAGAAATACAAAAGAACAATATGTGTGGGGACAGCTATGATCTGGCCCAGGGAATACAAGGCTGATGTGCCCACCCAGGACACAAGCATTGAACAGCATTTAAACTCATTCTCCCCTGACACTCTAAGGTGCTTCCCTGATTGATTGATTGTTGTTATTTTAGTTAAAGAGCAGAAAGAAAATGGCTCCAGAAAAAAACAATTAAAATTTTTCTTATTCCTTCAGCCCCTTTCATGCTTAGGAGGCCTGGCTGCTGTTTTTCTTCTTATGATCAGAAATGGTATTACTTAATACAATAAATAGCATCCATTGAATGCTTATTTATGCCAACATTATGTTAGATATTTTAGTCCTAATTGTCTTAACAATCTTGCACTGTAGGTATTATGATCCCTGAGTATAGGAAGACTGGAAGAGGTGGGTTTGGTTTTTTTGTTTGTTTGTTTTTTTTTGTTATGAAGTAGAAGATCATGGGTAGGAAGGAGTCCCTCTTTTTGGCCTGTGGCAAGAGAGAAGCTCTGGCTCCCCTGGCTCCCCATGCTGGAATATTCTTCTCTCTCTCTGAGTGGCAAGGCTTTTTTTTTTTTTTTTTAATGTGCACTGCAGTGGAATAAGACAAGTATATAATTACCCAGAGTTCTGTCTCTTGGCACAATAGTGATCTTAACTGATGCTTTGTGTTCTTCTATTAACAGAATGCTCCTGAGGTTTCCAGGCATCCCAGGTAACACTTGATCATGCTTGAGGTCTTCTCCCCAATCACAAGACCTCCCATGCCTTCTGTGATTAGGGAGAGTGGTTCCCAGGTCAAGGTGCTCACATTTCCTTCTGACTGTTGCCATAGCTCCCTTCCAAGCCCTCTGTTGGCTTCTGAGCACCTCGTTATCTTTTCCTACTCTTTCACTGTCTGCTGTGGTTTGGATCTTAAAAGGCCCCCACACATGTGCTTGGTGTCCAGCCTATGGCTCTATTGGGAGGTGGAAGAACCATTAGGAGGTGGGGCCTAGTTGAAGGCAATTAGGTCATTGAAGGCCTAGCCTTGAAAGGGATATTGGGACCCCAACCCTTCCTCTCTCTTTGCTTCCCAGCTACTATGAGGGAAGTAGCTTCCTTGTGCCATATGCTTCCCGACACGATGTTCTGCCTTGCCACGGGCTCGAAAGCAATGGAACCGACTATTGTAGTACCATGGTTCACAGAGACACTGATACCTCTGAAATCTCTCCTTCTTTAAGCTGACTTATCAGAGGTGTTTATCACAGCTACAGAAAAGCTAACACACTCCTTCTCCTTTTGCCTAAGGACCACTATTCCATATTGTGTGCTTCAGATTTTACTAAAGGGTAGGGACAATAGAATGAACTATATACTTCAGGATAGGAAATAACTGACAGAGAACAGATATCACTGAGGGTAAAATCTTTGCCCTTCTCTGCCCTAGAGAATCTCTTTCAGGCTGCCATCTTTCTATTTCTGTAAATCACTATGCTGGCAACCTAATGGGACCTATTTCTTTTGTTGTAGACTTTTGTCCCAATTATTTCCCTCAAAGCACTAGGGGCCAACCTAAAAATCAGCATTGAACAAATCAGAGGAATTGAACTCCCTTTTTACTCAATATCTTCCAGCCTTGCTGACCTAGGCCCCTCTTTAATCACCAATAGATACAATAAAACATCTTTCTAAGATTCTTTTTCTGGTTTACTCTCCCACAGAACTTAAATTACCATGGATTCTCCTCTTAATTGCAACTTCTTATTGTTCCTAGCACACTTACATTATCTCTTAAACACAAAGCCAAGAGATCTCATTCTACCATTAAAACTAACAATGTAATCATTGATCAGGGAAAAAATACATTATGTTTTTCTATAAGGTAGGGAATACATGACTCCTAGCATATCTTTGTGAGGTCTCATTAATATTCTAACAGTTTTAAACCACTTAAGCTTGTGGTTCTGAGAGAAAAGATGTATTTGGGAAACTAAAGTGAGATTACAGGACCAGCTTGAAATCTTCCTCAGCCAATTAGTATCAGTCATCATTCTTAAACAGAAACTCCTTTAATAAATATTCACTGAGTATATATTTTGTGAAAGCAGAAATGCCTCTTCCTCAGGGCATGGCAGTTTTATTTTTTCTTTAGTACTAGAGATTGAACCCAGGGGTGCTCTACCATTGAGCTCCATCTCCAACCCTTTTTATTTTTTAATCTTGAAACAGAGTCTTGCTAAGTGGCTGAGGCTGGCCTTGAACCTGAAATTCTCTAGCCTCAGTCTCCTGAGTAACTGGGATCACAGGCATGTGCCACATGCCAGGGTCTTTTTCCTAAGGCCTTCAGCTGTGGATGAGCCCCACCCATATTGTAGAGGGTAATCTGCTTTCTTCAAAGTCTACTGATTAAAATGTTAATTTCAACTAAGAAATACCTTCACAGTAACATCCAGATGTGTTTGATCACATATCTGGGTATAGTGGTGTAGGAAATTTGACATATAAAATTAAGCATCATGAAAGCAGTATTGATAATGAAGGTGACAGGATCATAAGAAGTGTCTAATACAGGAAATGAATAGTAAAAAGCAGCTATTGTTATTGTTGTTGTTACTATTATTTTTTTGTTTGTT
Source organism: Spermophilus citellus (assembly GCF_964194105.1). Lineage (NCBI taxonomy): Eukaryota > Metazoa > Chordata > Mammalia > Rodentia > Sciuridae > Spermophilus > Spermophilus citellus. Next base: position 82,175,704 of record NC_138183.1, read on the forward strand.
GTCTTGGCACCTAGGTTAGGTTCTGAAGATAAAATAACTCATAAGATATAATCTGTCACCAAGGAACTTATAGCCTAATGGATCTTTTTTTTTTTTTTTAAAGAGAGGGGCGGGGAGAAAGAGAATTTTTTAATTTTTTTTTTTTTTTTTAGTTTTTAGTTTTCGATGGACACAACATCTTTTTTATTTTTATGTGGTGCTGAGGATCGAACCAAGCGCACTGCGCATGTCAGGTGAGCGCATTACTGCTTGAGCCACATCCCCAGCCCCTAAATATGGATCTTAATAAGCTATCAGACCATCACAATATAGTGTCCTGAATGCTAGGACAGGAAAAGAGTTACTCTGAGAAACATGAATATTATGAGAATACTTGAAAGGGTTGTAGGGTAGGGATGGTGTAACTAAGATCTACTGGGTAAATAGACTCAAGTCGTGTAAATGGAAGTGGGAAGAGGAAGAAGCAGATGTATGTTGAAGAAATGAGTACAAGGAACTAAAAGTGAGAAAGAACATAGCCTATTTTTCAAAGAATTGCAAGTGCTTTACCATTTGTTGGGGGGGTAGAGGATGAAAGAGGCAAGGGAAGACAAAAAGTCTGAGAGATTGACAGGGTTAAGCCCATAGAAGCCTCTTACCATACTAAACAATGTGGACTTTATACCACAGGCCACAAAGACCTAAAACGTGGTAGGGATGTTGGAAATGGAGAGAAGAGACAAACTCAAAAGGTGTCTATAGGTGGAACAAGTAAGGCCTGAGGCTTGATTTAATGTTAAAGTGAGAGAGAGAAGGAAGCTAAAACTCAGGAGTGAGCTGGGCTATATTTAGAAGCTGTTATAACTTTCTGGGACATAATTAAGGATATTTTGAAGAATGTTGGAGAACCTTGCACTAATCATTTATACTTTCTGTTCTTCATTTGACTCAGCTGTAAAATGCAGATGTTGGACTCAACGCTCTACAAAGGACCTTGTCTTACTCTAAAATTGCAATCCATAACTGCTTTTTAACTTTGTATTGAAATGCATTTATTTTGGAAATACTTTTTTTGCACTACCAAGTCAAAAAACTGAAAAGTAATAAATGGCATCAGCATATTGCTATTTAACTATGATTTTGCAATTATTACAGGATGTCACAATGAAAAAGATCAGGAAATTAGATAACATATGCTACTATCTTTCATAATGTTCTGTTTGAACTGTCAGAAAAATAGGGGTAGTTGACACTGGAGATCCAAAAAGATTAGACAAATTGTTCTAACTAGAACCAAAGTTGATAAGCAAATTTCTATGAGCAGTGAAACAGTCCAAAAAGCCAGTCGGTGAAAAAAAAAAAAATGCATGGGAAAAAGGAATAAGCAAATGCATTGATTTTTCTATTGTATGTTTGCAAACAATTATTGATCATTCTGGTTTCAAGCATTTGACTTATCTTTTATGACCCTTGAAACTCCATATTTGTGCTCTACAGCTTAAAGTTTATTTGGTGAGCTAATAAAGGGCCTGCAGAATCTGAGGGAGAAGATGAAATTAGTGAGGATCTGAAATGAAAACCAGTCCAGATGGTAATGGTGTCCCTTCACAAGCTGAATGTGAACCATTATTTATCTTCTTCTTGAACAAGAGCTGAATAGAGATTTTTGGAGATAGTCTGATATAAGTCAGTTGGAACCTGATTGATGGGGTTACCATCATTCTGACCTGAAAAACTTCAGAAGCTAAACTCAAAACTGTGATTCAGCTTACTGATCTTTTGGTAGATGACTGGGAACAAATACCTTACATTTTACGTAATAGACTTGGAGTTAATTATCATTACTTGGTTAGGACCACACACACACACACACACAAAAAAAAAAAAATAGAAGATATTTTATCAAAAATTCTGAATGAACATTAATTTAGATGAAATCCAAGGGGCTGGGTGTCTATATTTTTCTAGATGGAAACTTAAAAATAATAAGCAAATTTAGTTCTATTAAGTAAATGTTTTTTAGGGGTGTGTGTGTGTGTGTATGTGTGTGTGTGTGTGGTGCTAGGTCCCAGATTCAAGCAAGTTTTTCTCATGTTATTACAGCTAGTTGTATAAATAATCATTACTGACAATATTAATAACTCCAATTTTCTTGGGAGGAAAAGAGGAAGCTCACTTTGAAGCTCACTCAAGGCTAACTTTGACAGTCATGTAATTATCAAGTTCTGTTGCAAGGGATATAGGATTCATTAAGGACTAGATGAATCTGGTGTGTTTTCTGATCCCACAATTACAATCACAAGTAATATTGTCTTTAACCGTTCATTGAATTAATAATTGCTGATACACATTTCTTCCCTGATTTTAATCTAAACTTAAGAATTACCTTTTTTGGAAAGGTATACTCAAATAATCCTCTCAGCTGTATAGCTACAAATCTAACTTAACTTTCTCAATGTGTTTAAATTACAGATCAAAATTTTTTTCTAACAACTGCTACTACAGTACCAACTAACTTATTACTTACTTAAATAAATAAGTGTTTTTAGGTATCTTTAGAGTCCAAAGCAATAAATGAACTTAGATAACCTCAGGATTAATGAATCAGGTCAGAGTTACTCTGCATAAGAGTACTTTACATAATTTTGCTGATGTCATACTCAATCTATTTTGTCTCTATTATACTCCTTTTCGAACAAGGTCAGTGCCTATTTTTAAATACATGCTTCAAATACTAACTGGAATTTGAAGTTCCTATTGGTGCCCCAATCAGGAATTAGCCAAGGTGAAGCAACCATCTACATGCATTCATGCCAGCATCTGGGGTCCAGAATTGGAGAAAAAAATAGACCTGAAGATGCTTTCTGAATTAACAAGGAAAAGAGAGGACCAGAAGTGTGAGTTCAAACTCAAGTCATCAGAGAATGTGGAGGGGAAAGTTAGGAAACTCAAAGTAAGTGAGCAAATTCAAAGAGCAGGAACAAGAAACGAGTGAGAGTAGAGAGACAGAGTCAAGAGTCAGTCAGTAGCCGAACTGAACTGGAACCACAGCAGATGGGGACAGAGCCTAGAACAGCAGCGGTCTGCTGTGATAGTCCTGTGTTCAATGTCCCAGAGTCTCTGTCCTTGTGGACTACTAGGCAGGCCAGGCTGGACTCTGTATGGACCATAGCACATTTTTTCTTTTTTTGTGGTGGTGGTGGTGGTAGTGCTGGGGATTGAACCCCAGACCTTGTGCATGCAAGGCAAGCACTCTACCAACTGAACTATATCCCCAGCCCTAGCACGTTTTTGCTGGCTTAGAAGCAGTCCCAACTCTGATGTTTACTTTGCCTTCAAAGGTCGGGTGCAACTCCTTTCTAGCAGAAGAAGAATGTGAGGGACCATCTATCTTTATGAGTTCAGAGAAAGGGACAGAGAATGTAAAGTGCTCCCAAAAGAGCCCAAGAGGTTGTTTGTCTCAATTCTACTTTATTTATTTATATATTTTTTTGTCCTTCCATTGGAAATTTAATCCCTAATATAGTGACTTCCTTTTATCTTTGGTATCCCTTTTGTCCCTGATCTGTATCAGAGGTCTCACCCTTAGGGAAGACAGTGAGTGATGTTAAAAGACAGTGACTGTCTTTTAGTCAACTTTTTCATCGCTGTAACCAATGACAAGAACAATTTTAAAGGAGGAAAAGTTTATTTAATGCTCATGGTTTCAGAGGTCTCAGTCCACAGATGGCTGACTCTTTTGCTCTGGGTCTAAGGTGAGGCAGAACATCACAGCAGAAAGATGTGGAGGAAGAAAGAATCTCAGGACATGACACCAGGAAGCAGAGAGAGCTCCACTCAGCAGGGACAAAATAAAAATCTGAAAGGCATACCACCAATGACCAACCTCCTCCAGTCAGACCCTACCTGCCCCCAGTTACTACCCAGTTAATCCATATTAGTGGATTAATGCACTGATTAAGTTAAGGCTCTCATAACCCAGACATTTCACCTCTGAACGTTCTTGTATTGTCTCACACAAGAACTTTTGGGGGACACCTCATATCTAAATCATAACAGGTGATGAGGGAAGATGCTGTTATGCCAGATTCGTGGGACCCCAATAGACCTCCAGGAGCCGAATCCGATGCAATCACACAAGAGTCTTTATTGCAAGCTCGAGCCTGGACTCACAACCATTCCGGATGCAGAGGTCCCAGGGAGTGAGTCCCGGTCCTTTGTTCAGTGAGATTTTATAAGTTTTGGAGGGATACTCTATGCGTCACGACATCACACAGCAAATCATTCCATACCGTGGGAAAATCAAACAACAACTTTTAACATTGATCAGCACATTCAATGGCAGGAACAAGTTGGGTAGGGGTGATTGGTTAGTACAATAGGGGGACTCGTTGAACTGATTGGTTTAGGCCACGAGGGGTGTACATACTAAAATACATGGTTTCCCAACATGTTATCAACCACCATAAACTACTTGGGAGTCATCTGGCATTCCAGGTATTTTCCCTGTCTCATGCTGATTGGAGGTTGCTAGGGGGTTGCTATGGGTCCTCACCTAGCCTAACTGAGTCAGGGACACCTGGCACCTCAGACCTCTCCTGTTGTTTACAGACAAACAGCTCGGCAGGGTGGGTATGTGCTTAGGAGTGCTCTGTGGGTTTTTCCAAGGACAAGGGTCACACCCCCTTCCTTAAGACAGGCCTTGAGGTAGAAGCTTCTGTTATTTATTTATTTTTAAAAATGGAGTCATATTAGTTTCTCAATGCAAAACTCTCTATGCTCCCTGGTAGTTCACAGGTAAGACTAACATTCCCCTCCAATCTGCTCTTTCCTAGATTAGCCCAGATGTGCTATTTACCAACCAGAACTAACATGGTTGTCGTCACCCCACAAAGGAATATCAGCAGCATGGCAGAATAAAACAGTGTTACGAACTTGGACCATCTTGTGTACCTGGGACTGGTGACATGGACAACTCAGGTGCACATGTGAATGATGCTTTAATGTAGCTGCAGAGTCATAATGTGATGGAACCTCACTAAAGCCACATTATACACTAGATGAAAGAGGCTTCCCTGATCTCTTTCCTGTCTAAATATTACTAACAACAACTGTACTTGGCTAGACTTTTATAGTAAAACCCAGGTAATAACAATAGATTGTTTTTATAAAATGTGATGAAAAACATTCAGTATATATAGTATTCACAGTGAAATACACACACACACACACACACACCACATCTTCTCATTATCAATTAAATCCCTTTTCCCTTTTATCTTAGGGAAATTAAAATCTGAAGAAAAAAAATAGAGCTCCTATTCAGACACTAACTTCTCTACTTCTATTAAAATCAAATGACTGTTTCAAAATCTGCAGAGTTAGAGAATTCCAATTTAAAGTCAGTAATATATATAGCTTTTTCAAAACACATAAAATATCACAGCAACAGTTCCACATCCATTAAATTTAGAGTACACAAGAAGATTGGCCTCTGTTGAAATACTAATTTCCTTAGGTGAAAGTGTTTCAAAACTAGTTCTACGGAAACTAGGGTTGCTTAGAAAATGGAGGTACAAACAGAGCAGTGCCCTCCAAAACTAAAGCATCTCCATTTGTAGAAAGCATCTACATATTGAAGCTCCTCAGAAAATTTTATTTGAAAAATAAGTACTTCTGCAACATTTTGAAAACTGTTGCCTTATAAAATAGTGTTTTCCAAGCTGAAGTAGGGTTCTATTATGGTTTAGATGAAGTGTCCCCCAGAAGCACATGTGAGACAATTCAAGAACATTCAGAGGGGAAATGATTGGGTTAATCCACTGGTAGAGATTAACTGGGTGGTAACTACAGGCAGGTAGAGTGTGGCTGGAGGACTTTGGTTCCTGGAGGCATGCTTTGGGGGTATGTTTATATTTTGTCCCTGGTGATCCGAGCTTAGTCTGTCTCTGCTTCCTGGTGGCCATGTCCTGAGTTGCTTTCCTCTTCTACCATGATTTTCTGTCTCACCTTGAGCCCAAAGCAATGGAGTTAGTTGTCTACGGACTGAGACCTTTGAAACCATGACCATCAAATAAACCTTTCCTCCTCTGAAATAGTTCTTGTCAGGTCTTTTGGTCACAGCAGTGAAAAAGCTGAATGAAACAGGTCCCTGCACTCCAATAAGTATCTCAGAATCTAGACTCAGGTGTTACAGCTGACCTGGAGTAGAGGGAGGATGGGAAAGAATAGGCCAAGAAAACTGAAGAATAAAAAGAGAAAAGTTCCGTGGCTTTTATCCACCAAGTGCAATTAATCTCTGCAGGTTGCCTAGTGACCATGACCTGTGGACCTAAAACTCAGGTGGCTATCAAAAATTCCACTCCTAGATTCTTAACTCAGGAAAGGGAAAACCAAGTCTGTGAAAAGTCTTGTAAGGAATTGTTCATGGCAAATTTATTCATAATAGTAAAAAACTGGAAATAATTCAAATGTTCATTAATAGGACAAACTGTGATGCATTCATGAAATGGTATGACTCAGCAATAAAACAAATGAATACTGACATATGCAGCAATTTAAATAAATCTCAAATTACTGAATGAATAAAAGCTAGACCAGACACAAAATAGTACATATTGTATGAGTCCATTAATACAAGTTCTTAGAATAGGCAAGCCTAACCCATGTTAGAGAAAGCCAAATCAGAACATTAATGCTTCAGGGAAGAGTGCTGACTGGAAAGAGGCACAGAGAAGCTTCTAGATGCTGAAATACACTTTGACTGAAGTGGCTGGTATATGGGCATATTTGTTAAAACAAATAAAATAATACATTTATGATTTGCACAGTCACTATATGAACATTTTTCTCAATAGACTTAACTTGTGGGAAATACTCAACTGAAAATTTCATGTGAAAATGATAAGAAAATATAGAAAAATAGCTTTATGAACTCAAAGTAAAAAATAATTTCTTAAAAAAGACAAAGTTCTATATAGAAAATATTGACAAATGCCTTTATCAAAATTTTAAAATTATATGAAGAAGAAACTTATAGAAAAGGTCAATTCATAAATGAACAAATATTTAAAAGATGCTTGATCTTACTAGTAATCAAGTAAATGCAGTATTTAAAAAATGAAAATATTTCACACCTATTATATTAGCAGTAATTTCAGAGTCTTGTGATCTGGTGAAGTTGTAGGATTGTAAATCATTCTATGTGGTGGGATTATCAATTGATTCAGTCATTTTAATACCTATAAAATTGAGGGCTGGGGATGTGGCTCAAGCAGTAGCGTGCTCGCCTGGCATGCGTGCGGCCCGGGTTCGATCCTCAGCACCACATACCAACAAAGATGTTGTGTCCGCGGAGAACTAAAATAAATAAATAAATATTAAAAAAATACCTAGAAAATTGAATTTCTGTTATATATCATAGACAAATTCTTACATGGATCTAAGGAACATGTGCAAAGATGATTACTATAGCAGTGTTTGCACTAGATAGACATAATGTTCATCAATTAAGAGATGGACAAAGGGTATATAATCCTAGGATGCAGTATTACATAAACTAGATCTACATATATTGAGGTGGATAGATGACAAAACATGCTAAAATAAGCACAATACTGTATTTAGTTTATGGATACATATTTACATTCAGATATGTAAAAACTGATTAGATAGATATGCATGTAAGTGTTGGTACTGGCTATATCTGGGGATGAAAAAAAGAAAAAAAAATAGTTGAAAGGACCTTACTGAAATACATTATCAAAAGATAAATAGAATAATCACACTGGTCATATAGTTTTATATATATATATACACACACAAATCAGAAGAATGAGAAATTATACTCCATTACACATGATGTATCAAAGTGCATTCTACTCTCATGTATAACTAATTAAAACAAAATGTTTTAAAACATAAAGAGAAGTAACATCCATTTATAAAAAATTGTGTGTGTGTGTGTGCACATGCACTCTCATGTGAACTGGGCCTTATGTATGTGAGGCAAGTGCTCTATCACAGAGTTACATCCCCAGCTCCAAATAAATAAATTTTTGTTTATTTCTTAAATCACACGCAAAAGTTAACTTGAAATGAATCTTAAACACTTAGGTACCAATTATAGTTTGTGACCATGAATTAGGCAAATATTTCTTAGATATCATATTTTGATATGATATTAAGCAATTAAGAGGTAAGAAATTTATAAACTGGACTTTACCACTTTTGCTCTTGGAAAGATATTACTAAAAGAATGAAAGACAATTGGTAAACTGGGAGAAAAGATTTATAAATCACTTATCCAACAATAATCATGTATCCAGAATATATGAAGAATTATCAAAATTGAAGGATAAGGAAGTAGATGACCTAATTTATTCATTTTTGTTTTGAATGATGTAATTTTGAAACGTCAACAAGAGATATATGGGTATTTAATAAACATGTGAAAGATGCTCAATATCATTAGCTTATAGGGAAATGCAAATTAAAACCACAAAGAAATAACTGAACTACCACTACATCCATGAGGATAGCTAAAAAGAAAAAAAAAGAAGAACCTGACCTAGCGTGGGCTGTTGAAGACAAAGGGCAGTGGGAATGTGCAGACACGGCAGGTGGGATTGCACAATGATGCAGTCACTTTGGAAACCCTGTAAGCAAAGAAATGTAGGTGCTGTCATTGAGATCAGGCAGCTTATGTAGAAGTGGTAAGGGCAAGAGCAAAGAGTGGGGTGCCCATAGCTGCCTTTTCTTCTGAATTTACTGAGGGTTCTGTCAGTTTCTCATAAGTAGGTAAATCCAACCACAAATGTCATGGTCTTGCTTTTCCAGCAATGCTTTTTAAAAAAAAATTTAAAAAATTTTTTTTTAATTCTGAGAAAAACAAGAGGAGGAAAAATGGAGTGTTGGCCAACAATGTCAGACACAAGCAAGCCCAAAGCCCATAAACAAAGCTCTGTGTGTTTGGAGGGAAGCCTGCTTGGGCTCTCCAGGACAACGCCTGGAGTTGCCAATACTAGATTTAATGGAGTCTGGTCTGCCAGGTATGCAACGTGCTTTTGCAGGCTGAGATTCCTGAGGGTGAGTCTAATAAAGGAGTAGGAAGAAAAGGGGAAAGAGAAGGAGAAACAGGAAGGGAAAGAAGAAAATAACCCACTTTCCTGTCAATGCCTCATTTAGCATAGAGGTCCTCACCTAGAGTAACCCCGGGGTTTTCCATAACCAGCCTGACCCTAAAGAGTAGCTCTTAAAACATTGAAGCTTCCTGAGAACTTGCCCCCACACTGCCCCAAGTGCACAACTGTCAACTGGGCGTGCTACTTTCTGCCACATGTCATTTATGTCTGTTGGGGATTTAAATCCCTCAAGGCTTAAGAATCTTGAAATCCTGAATGCTGTCCTGCTGCCTATTGTGGTAGAATCACAACAGTAATATGTAAAAAAGAGCCCTAAGCAAGAGTGTACTTCACTTCCTCTCTTTCCTTGGGCAACTCTACTAGCAACTTTTTTAAAAAATCAACTGTATTTGGTATCAATGGCATAGAAAATGCACTTATTTAAAATGTACGACTTTGGGCTGTGTCCTGTGGCACATGGTGTAATCAGCTCGCGAGGCTAAGGCAGGAGGATCAAAGGTTTGAAATCAGCCTCAGCAATTCAGCAAGGTCCTAAGCAACTCAGCAAGACCCTGTCTCTAAAGAAAAATATATAAAAGATAGGGATCCTGCATGGTAGATGTGGCTTAGTGGTTAAGCACCTCTGGATTCAATCCCCAGTACAAAAATAAGTAAATTAATTAGCTACTTAATTTAAAAAATAAAATGTACAGCTTGAGAGGTTTTAACAAATGTATATCCCTGCACATAAGCCCCAACACAATCAAGAGACAGAGCATTAACTTCATTCTAGAAGCAATTTTTTTCATGCTCTTTGCAGCAAATCTTTGCCCAGGAAAACCAGTGATCTGCTTCTTGTTATTATAGTTTTTGCCTTTTCTAGAATTTCATATAAGTGGAATTATTATCCTTTTGTGTCTATTTTTTATTCAGTCTAATTGTTTTAAAAAATTATGGTGCTGGGGTTCAAACCCAGGGCCTTGTGCATGCTAGGCAAACACTTACTACCTCTGAGTTATATTCCCAGTTCACTCAGTCTGATTTTTGAAATTCATTCATTTTATTATGTATTAGTAATTCACTCCCCTCTACTGCTGAACACTAAAGGTACCTTTTTCCTCTGAATTAAGAGGTAGGGCAGGGGGATGGGATTGTGGCTCAGTGGTAGAGCACTTGCCTAGCATGTGTGAGGCACTGGGTTCAATTCTCAGCATCACTTTTAAATAAATAAAAAATAAATGTCCATTGACAACTAAAAAATGTTAAAAAAAAAAAGAGGTTGGGCAGAGATAGTAAATTTAAAAACCTAGAGAAGTCAGGCAAGTAATGCCAATGTGAGAATGGGTCTGGTGTGAGAACATTTATTTTTGAAAACACTAGACTATTTTGTTATATCCTTATTTTCCAAAGAAAAATATTTTCAACTTTCAGTGTAAGTGTGATGATAAGTGGCAACTGATACTCGGCCTTGATTTTGGAGTGGGGGCAACAAGTAATGAGAGAAATAGCAGCAAATTACAGTGTCCATCCCCACCTAAAGGAAGCAATGCTATGTGGGAAGAGGGGACCAAGTTTCACATGATATTATTCCAGAAAAGAAGGAAACCTGAGTTTTAAATGTTGTAAACAAATTCAAGTTTTATTAAACACTTAACTGGCCAAATCTGTTTAAGTCAAGTAAAACAGATTTGGGGGCCATATGGGGACTGGCAGGTACCACTTTGTGTCCACTGATGCAGGCAGGTGAAAGCTAGCCCAAGCCTCCCACTCCACATGTGTGTTCTGTGGAACGGCCATGATCCTCCTGGGCCCTTCCAATCCAAAAGAAACCTTAGGGATGGTTTACCTCACTGGCTACATGGACAGAGGAAAAAGAAGCAGAAATCATTCCAAGGTCCCTCGAAGAAAAGAAGAACAGAATGTTTGCTGTAGGCTGGTTATTACTTTTTTACCTCTCTCACACTAGAGCAGGATGGGAGCAGACAGGGAATTACCTGAGTGGGCAAAAGGCAGATCCCCAGATCCCGTTCTGATTTAATTAGAATCTCTGGTGGTTGGTTGTGCTAGGGATCCGAATTTTAACAAGCTCAAGCAATTCTTATGTACCTCAGTTTGATATCCACTGCATTGGGTTTTCCACCTTACTTCAAAGAACTCAGTTGCTATTGGGACTCAATCCATTTTGTTCTACATCTAAATTTGCCATCTCTAATGTGGGGAAAAAAGGAAGAAAGGAAGAAAGGAAGGCCTTGTGCACCCCCTAGGTGCAGCGTGGGGAGTGAATAGTTTTATAGTGATAAGTGATTTTCAGAGATGTTAGGAATAAAAATTTTACATATAGATATAGATATATCTCCAGTACTAGGGATTCAGTCCAGGGGTAATTTACCACTGAGCTACATTCTCAGTCCTTTTAAATTTTTCTTTTGGGGACAGGATCTTGCTAAATTTCCCAGGGTGACTTTGAACTTGTGATCCTCCTGCTTCAGCTTCCTGAGTAACTGGGATTACAGGTGGGTGCCCACACTTTAGGGCTCTTACTAGCCTCAGGCACTGTAATTGGCAATTCACATAAATTATCTAATTTAAGTCTATCATTCAGATGCTATTATTATCTCTCCACCCACACACTCATGCATATATTTTGTGGTGTGGGGAATTGAACCCAGAGCCTTCTGCATGCTTGGTAATTGTTCTGACACTGAGCTACCATCCCATGCCCAATTATGTACATTTGATAGAGGAGGAAATTCACTTGCAAATCCAATGGCATGATTGCTCACTCTTCTTCAACGTATTTTCTTCTCTTGGCTCCCAGGATACTATACCCTTCCTATCTGCTTCCTGTCTCACTTGTTGTTCCTTCTCAGTGTGCATTTTGGTCCCCACTCTTCTCCCAGTTCTATACAGTGCCCCAGTATCAGTCTGTGGTTTTCTTTTTCCCCTGTCCTCAGTTTGTTAATGAACTCTTTTATCAATATGAATCTCCCATTTCTATCTTATGACTAACATCTCTCCTGAAATCTAACTCATGTGCAGCTGTTTTTTTCCCCCTCTAGTACTGAATGCAAGTGTGCTCTACCACTGAGCTACATCCCTGGCCCTTTTTAAAAATTTTGGGATAGATTCTCCTTAAGTTGATCAGGCTGGTTTCGAGCTTTCAGTCCTCCTTCCTCGGCCTCCTGAGCAGCTGGGATTACAGGCATGTGCCACAACGCCTGGCTTGCAGCTGCCTTTTTGACATGTCTACGTGGATGCCTCAGAGACTTCTCAAACTATATCTAAAATAAATTTCTCACCTTTTCTACAAACCTACTCCACCAGAGGCTTCTCCCATTTAGGCTGATTGGAAGGAGCAATCTGTGCACTTGCTCCTATGACAATCCTTGCTCATGCCACCCTGGATTGGTTTGCCAACACCTTTCACCAGGAGTATCAGTATAGCTTCCTTCTAGGTCTGTTTGTCTAACTTGCCTTCCAAGAGATAATTCCCAGAGACCATAATGATATTCCTAAAATATAACTCAGATTTTATCTGTCATCTTCCTAAAGTCTTCCCAGGACTTCCTGTTTTGCCCTGACTAAATGCTAACACCTTTAAAATGATCAACGAGGCCCTCTACATGCAGGTTCCCATAATCTCCCTAACCTTTACTTCCAGTACTTTCTCCTTTGTTGAACTCCACTCCAGCCACACTGGTCTTCATGCTGATCCTAATACAAGATTGGCTTCTGCCTTAGGTTTTCACCCTGGCTTTTTCACCTAGCTTGAGCATTCTTTTCCCCAAAATCCACTTAGCTAACACTTCACCCCCTTCAAATCTTTACTCACATGTCACCATCTCACCATGAACATGAGTCTTTCACTTTTATTTATAATTGCACATTCTCCCTCCCTTCCAAGCCTCTTATTATGTTGAACTATTTCTATAGCATCTAATGGCTTTCCAACATATTACATCATTTAACTACTTATTATGTTTTGAGTTATTTTTTTTTCTCCCTCCACTAGAATATGAACTTCAAGAAGGCAGGGATTTCTGACCATTTCCTTTACTAACATAACCCAAGCACATAGATCAGTTCCTGAAATAGACAAATATTTGCTGAATGAGTAAGACATGGAACAGCTACAAAACTGGCCCTGAGTCATTCAGTAACCTACTCAAGAAGTAAATCTGAATAATAAACAATCGTTTTTATCTTATAGAGAAGCAAACTATAACCCCCTGCAGTTTGTATGGTTGCTGTGGCAACTTCTAAGGAGAACAGTGCTGGATACCAGCCCCTCCAGCTCCTTAGAGAAATAGCAATGTGCTGTCTGTGATCATTCACCTCTTCTGGAGCAGTCAAGTCCAGACTGGAATCACCCACAGATGCAACACACAGATTTAGGCACTGTCTTCTTCACCTGATTTACTTGGAGGAAATAATGCTGTTACTATATTTTCTGTACAGCAAGAAGCCATAAGTGATCTGGGATGTACTTTTTCATATACTATTTGTGTTTGAAGATGAGTCCTCAGAAGTTGTGATTCACAAAAAAGCAATGAAAAATTGTGGGAAATGAATTTTCTGTAACTAGGTCTTGCTGAGTACGGATGACTCATCATCAGATATAACTTGTTAAGAGATGCAATAAATGGCTCTGCTCAGGGCATCCTGAGTTGCCAGCAACTGTATTTCTCACCGAGGAGCAAGTTTGACAGCTTCCTGCAGAAGAAGGTTGGGGACTCTGCAGGATAAAGCTGATGTGCCTGTGGTTGTAGCTCATTAGGATGAGCAGCATGGGGCTCTGGGCCCTGTGTTCCTCATGTCCTCTAGTTGGCGAGGCCAGCCCAAGTTGACTTATTGTAGAACCCATCTCCCAACCCTGCTAGTGAAACTGGTCCTCAAATCTTCAGACTTCTGAAAGAAATCCAGATGCTGTTCTCCTTGTTCACTGCCACCACTCTTAAATCCTGCTCTGCTCCCATCTCTAGTCTTTCCCCATCCTTCTATCATTAAAACCATGGATTCCCAACCCATTGCACTTAGAATAAAAGTAGGCAATTAAAGACCAGATTGCTCAGAGCTTAATGAACGAGCAATTTGAAGCATTTGTTCCCACAATTTGTTTTTACTGCTGAAAACCCAGAGAATTCCAAGAACCACTGTCAGAAAATAAAAAGAGAGGGCAGAAAAAAATGCTGCAGGACTTGAAACATTTATCAAATGTACCCATACACTTCCCAGCAGTCTGACTGCACATGCAACTACTTAGATTTATAACTCAATCTCTCAAATTGGACAATTTTCTTCAAAGAAAAGGGTCAACTAGGCAGACTTCTTGAGGATGAAAGAAAAGATGTCTAGTTTATGTCAGTGATTAAATTGTGCCAATGATGTATTTTGGGGTTGCAAAAATAAAATCAGCTCAATGTTATTTAAAAAAAAAAGAAAGAAAGAAAGAAAAGGAAATCTCAATCTTCGTGACCAGATTTTCCTGATAGAATCATTGATTCATAAGGAATCACTTCAAAATTTGATATTTTCCATGATAGCCAGTAGTCAATACTTGGTGGTAATTGTTAGGAAAAGATGGCTTTGTAGCAAAAGAACTTGAACTTGTTGAAATACTTGCTTCCCTTGGCATGTACAGGACTATTCTCCCCAAGTTGTCCTCTCACCTCTTGGCCATCACTTCTCAGTCTCATTACTGGTCCCTTTCATTGCTTTGACTTCCAACCATTGGACTGCTACAGAGTTCATCTCTGTTTCCTACCTTCCCTCTCTCTCCAGTGATGCTCTTAGCTAGTCTTTATGGTACTCATGATCTGCTAAAAGTCCCTGCCCTTCTATGGCCAGACCAGAACTCTCCCCTGAATGCCAGACTCCTTTAAAACAAAAGCTTACTTAACATATCTATTTGGGTATCTTTAAGGGAAATGACAAATTTAACCTCTCCAAACTAAACTCCTAAATTCTTTCCCCACCCACACACAATAGTCTTCTTTCCTTATCTCAGTAAATAGCAACTCCATTCATCTAGTTGCTTAATCTAAACTCCCTGACTCATTATTTTTCACAGTGCCTCCCATTTGATCATTCAGCAAATTCCATTGGATTTATGTTAAAATTGTATCCAGAATCCAGTCACTTCTCACTGTCTCCTGCTGCCACCTGGTCCAAACAAAGCCACCATCATCTTTTTCCTGGATTATTGTAAATTTCCCAACTGGTTTCCCTGCTTTTCTGATGGCATCTCCTGCAATCTGTTCTCTACCTCAGTGGTCCTTACAGGGTGATCCAAGACCAGCAGCATCAGCATCACCTGGGAATTCACTAGAAATGCAAATTCTCCTGTACCATTGACCTACTCAGTCAGAAACTCTAGGGAGAGGTTTGGGCAATGAGATGTGAATGCATGCTGAAATTGGAGAACCACTGCTTTACAGAGTAGCCAGAATGGTCCTTTTAAAAAGTAGATGGAGGATGGTCACTCAAAATTCTCCAGTGGCTTTCCAACTCATTAGAGGAAGAAACAGTTCTGCGGAGGATCCTCTTCCCATTCCCATTATGTCTGTAACCACATTTCTCTCTGCTCTCCCTTCACTCACTGTACTTGAGACACTCTGGCCCCTTTGTTTTGCCCCAGGGCCTTCACACCTCTATCCCCTCTTCCTGGAAAACCTCCTCCTCCCCTGTCTCCCACAGAACTGCAGGGGTCACTCCCGTCTGGTCTCCACTCAAATGTCAGCTTGTTAGAAGGAATTTCCCATTTAAAAAATGGCAACCTCCACTTCCCATCACACAGTTCCTGGGCTCCTTCCATACCCCACACACCCTGTTATTTTCCTTTCTACCACGTCTCTGACATAGTCCATTCTGCACTTTTTGTCTGTTTATTGGTTATTGTGTCCCTCAAGAATATATGCTCCAGGGGAGGCAGGAATCTGTGCCTGTTGTTTTTATTTCTACATTGCCAGAGCCTGAACAATGCTGGCAAATGCTGAACAATTCATACATTTGCTGAATGTATGAATATCCGATAAAGGATGGTCAAGGCATTATTCCAGGTAAATGATACAGTTATTCCAACAATACTGCCATGACTCAAAATATTTCAGGGCAATATTGGAAGCATGGAAAGCAGTCTGGGGGCTATTTGTAATAATACAAAAAAAAAAAAAGATGATGGTTTTGATTTGACCAAATAGTAGCAGAAGAGGTGGTAAAAGTGATTGGATTCTGGATACAATTTCAGTGTAGACCCAACAGGTCAAGAGCCGTTTACAAGTCACCTATAGAAACAAGTCTCAGTATTGAAGAGAGGACAGCACTTTTTAAAAAGTAAAAACATTTTATCAGGCACATCATTTCCTAGACCCAACACTGCATGATATTTGGCTGTTGCAAGAAATCAAATTTCCCCTTGAAAAGTGAAGCTTAGAACCACTGAAGACATTTATAGGCTCTGAATGCAATTCCCAATGTGATGAGAGAATAAATTCTGGTTTTTATTGTGCACATTTTTATATTTGTGTGATTCAATTCTCATAGCAATTCTCTGAGGTCTGTGCCATTAACCCTATTTTTCAGATGAAGAAAAGAAGGCTCAAAGAGGTGAAAAAATTTCCTCAAGCTCTCCCAGCTGCAGAGGGGGAGAATTTGGATCCAGGCTAGTTCACGAATTTTCTTCATGAGCAAGAAGTGCTGGGAACACATGGACACATGGACATACCCCCAAGGACAGAACACTCATTTGGGGCATTTCAGCCATGTTTTATTTTTATCTTTTTTTCTCCTTCATTCTCGCATCTCATAAGCACAATTTCGTGGAAGGTCCCAGTCCCTCAGCAAGAGTGAGGAATAGCCAAGACAGTCAGGCCAGTTCTGTTTTCCTGGGAATGCAGCCTACAGGGAAGTGGCTGAGGCCCCAAGTGCTATTGCTCTTCCAGATGCTGTTTCAGAGTCACACAAGGGAGAGACCATGGCCATTGCCATGGGGATCTGATGCTTTCCAGGGCTATGTAGCCAGCATTGTCTTCTGGACAAGGGACTATTGTTTGGCAGAAATAGAGGGTGTTTCTCACTAGGGATTTAGGCTTAAACAAGGATCCACATTTCAACAATGCCTCATTTTGTAAGGGGTGATTTTTTTTCCCCCTAGGCGTAGGTGACATTTTTTTTCAGATTCACACACAACTCCTGTCTTCCCTACCATGTTTCTTATGAATTTTTTGTATGTGTCCCTGTGCATTATGTGCTCATGGAATAATTAGATCACAATATGTTAATATTAAGGCCCTGTGTGTTGCCCCGAGCACTTGGGGATTTCTGTGGCAGCCTACTGAAGGAGTCAGAAGAGACAGATTGATGGGTGGGAATCAGCACTTAGGGAAAGTTCCTCATGTGGCAGCCGCTTTTGATATGTTATTTCAATTTATCCTCACAATTACCCAAGCAGTTAATAGCCATGTTTTACAAATGAGAAATGTAATTTCAGTAATTGGAGCAAGATCACACAGCTGGTGAGAGTGGAATTTGGGACCAACTCCTAGGTCTCATTCCAAACCTGTTCTCTCTCCATTTCCAGTTCCACACTTCTTTGCTGATCTCTAAGCTCCATCTCTGAGCCACATGGTTGAATGTGCACACAGATAGTGCTTGTGTAGGTCTCTGGGTGTGTCATATAGTAAGTGCTCAATAACAATTAAAATATCCTCTCTTCCTTCTTCATCATTTAATTTTCCCCTTTTTTCTTTCTCTTCCACCCTTTCAACTCCTGACTTCCTTTCTTTCTCTTACCTTTCCTCTGTAAAAAAATAAAATCTAAAAATCCTTTTCCAATGACAACATAGATTTATTTTTAAAACAATCTTTTAGTAGTAAACCAAAAAGAACTGTGGAAGGTCCATGTAAAGAGAACTTTATCATTTTATTGAGGATATAAAAGAAGACCTGAATAAATAGAAAACTATACATGTTTTTGACAAAAGACTCAATATTCTAAAGATATTAACTTTCCAAATGAATCCATAAATTTGATGTGATCTTAGTAAAATTATAACAAGAATTATGGAACTTGAAGATCTGATTTTGTAGTTCATATGGAATAGAAAATGCATCAGGACAAGCAAAAAAAATTAAAAAGGAACAGCAAGAAAGGGAGGGGAAAGGGAGGATGGATTGGAAAAGGGGGAAGGAAAAAGGGGAAATCAGGTACTGAAATCAATTTCCATGCATGTATGAATTTGTCAGGATGATCCCAAGAACTATGTATAACAATAAAGTTCTAATAAAAAAATTTTTTTAAAAAAGGAACAATGAAGAAACAATGACTTTAGTTATCAAAATATACTTTCATATTAATTTAAAAATATTATGTTGACTCAGAATAACGTTAGACAAGTGGAATGATAAAGGACAATTCAAGAACAAAGCTATGTATAAAGGGACATTTCAAATATGAAAGAATAAGTGAGAAAAGAATGCACTCTCCAAAAATGATAGTGAGAGGACTATAGTTCTTTAAAAAAAAATTCAGATTCCTATATCATATCCTACACAAAAAAATCCAAATGGGTTTAATTATAAACAATAAATTTTAAAAGTCAGATCAGAAAAGAAATAAAGTAATATTAGTTTTTATAATTTTGGAGGGAGATGAAGGCTGTTCAAAGAAAGACACAAATTTCAGGAGCCATTAATAAAAGACCAATAGACCCAGCAAATCATGAGGCTGAGGAGGAGGATTGCAAGTTCAAGGTCAATGTGGGCACTGTAGTGAGACCTTGTTTCAAAATAAAAAATAAAGAGGATTGGAATGAAAGTTTAGTGGTAGAGCACCTCAGGGTTGAATCCCCAGAACTGAAAATACATACATACATACATACATACATACATATATACCAAAGATCTCACTTCAAAAAATTAAAAGATTTTCCCATGCATATGATTTGAAATTTTCCCCCAAAGATTCATATGTTAGAAGCTTGGTCCTCAGTGTGGATGTAAATAGTAAAACTTTAAAAAGATGGAGCTCAGTGGATGGGCTTTAGGTCATTGGTGGTGGGCTGTCAGAAAGGATCGTGGGATCCCAGTCTCTCTGGCTTTCTGTCTGGATTATGATTTCTCTATCTGACACATGCCTCCATGTTGGTGCCTTCTACCATTAGGCCCACAGCAGAGGCTGAACCAATAGAGCTGTCCAACCTTAGACTTTCAGCCTCCAAAACTCTGAGCCAAATCAGCATCTTCTTTATAGACTGCCGTCGGTATTCTGTTATAGTGATGAAAAATTGATGAATACAAATCTGCATGACAAAAGTACCAAAACAAAAGGTCCTGGTTAACCTTTTAAAATATAAAAATATTTAAAATAAAGTATGATATATAAGATATATTTGAGAAATACATAAAAATATATTAAAGTCTTCTAAATTTATTGTGAAAAGACATAAAATATAAAACTGAGCAAAAGAAATAGAGACAATTCACAAAAAATTGACAATTAAGATTAAAAAAGAGAGGCTGGGGTTGTGGCTCAGTGGTAGAATGTTTGTCTAGCATGTGTGAGGCACTGGATTCAATTCTCAGCACTGCATATAAACAAATAAAGTAAAGGTCCGTTGACAACTAAAAGAAAAAAAACATTTAAAAAAAGTTGTAAAAAGATGCTTAATCTGAAAAGTAAAGGAAATACAAAGTTAAAAACGATGAGATACACTTTATAACCAATTGGGTTGCTAAAATCCAATAGAATGGGTCTGGCAGTATAGCCCTTGCCTAGCAAGTGCTAAGTCCTGGATTTGATCCTCAGCACACTACACACATACACACTTACACACCTTAGGAAACTGATATCCATATCAGCAGGTAGAAATGTGCAATTCCATGCATACACAATTTGCAAGAGTGTGAGTTGATATAAGCTGTCTTCATGGTCATTTAGGAATACATATCTAAATTTAAAGTAAGCAAGCATATCTTTGGAGTTTTGAATCCCATTTCTTTACTTTTTTTTTTTTTTTTTTTTTTTTACTGGGAATTGAACCCAAGGGCACTTTACCACTGAGCTACATTCCCTAGTCTTTTTATTTTGAAACAAATTCTCACTAAAGCACTCAGGCTGGCCTTGACTTGTGATTATCCAGCTTCAGCCTCTTGAGTCACTGGGATTACAGGCACGTGCCCCAACTGCACCTGGCTTGAATTCCATTTCTAATAATCCATACTTGTGAAATAATTCATTCATGTTCAGAAAGTAAATGAACATGGATGATCAATTTTTTTCGATCAAAAAAGATCGAAAAAGGCAGAAAACTCCTTCAATTAGGGAATGGTAAAAAGAACTATGGCAGGGGCTGGGGATGTGGCTCAAATGGTAGCGTGCTCACCTGGCATGCACCAGGTACTGGGTTCGATCCTCAGCACCACATAAAAATAAAATAAAGATATTGTGTCCACCTAAAACTAAAAAATAAATTAAAAAAAGAACTATGGCACATTTATATTGTGGCATATTTTAGAATGATTGAAAAAAATGAGGTAGATTTCTACTGATTACATAAAAATTGCAAGTGAAAGAATCAAGAAGTACTATGGGCAAATAGAACTTTTCTTTCTTTTCAATTTGTATTTAGTTAATTTATTTGTTTTTTGGCAGTGCTGTCCATCCAACTCGGGGCCTCAGGCCTGCTGAGCAGGTGCTCGGCACTGAGCTACATTCCCCACCCAGGACTTGGTGTTTTGCTCTGCATGTCTCATATCATTTGTATTAATATTTACAGTAAGCACATTTTTCTTGTGTAAGAATAAAAGGTACCTTACTTTATGTGACTCAAATAAACAGAGCAGTGGTACTTCTGTTGTAATGTGTCCAGGAGTTTTCCCTGAGCCTAACAATCCCAGGGCAGAGGTGGCTGACAGCAGGGCCTGAAGACAAAGAGAAAAAAGCTGAGCCCATGTGGATTCAGCACAAAAGAGGAAAGTGTGGAGTCCTAGCTTCTCCTCAACCCCCAGCCTGATGTTCTCACTCTCAGCATATACTTAAGATTCAGCTCAAGCAAGAATCATTTACTTCATTGCCTCTTTTTCTGGAAATGGGAACAGCATTTCCCAGGACCCAATAATAAGACATCCATTTTTCTATCTCTTGGTAAACTCCCTTCTGTCACAGGACTCTTCTCCTCTCCAAACCTTCATTCTTCTTTAGCTAACACATTTAGAGGACAAAACAAAACTTTTTTTTTTTTTAATTAAGAGTTGAGCATCCCTAATCTAAAAATCCAAAATTTGATATGCTTCCAAATATTTCAACTTTTTGAGCACAGGTATGATACCACAAGGGGGAAATTCCCCACAGTGAAATTTTGTTTCAGGAATAAAATTACTTAAAATATTGTACAAAATTACTTACAGCCTATGTATATAAGATAAACATAAATGAATTTCATGTTTAGACTTGAGTCCCATCCCCAAGATATCTAATTGTTTATATGCAAATATCTGAAATCCAAAACACTTCTGACTCAAGCATTTCAGAAAAGAGATATTCAACCTGTACATATATGCATACATGTATGAAGGGTATACACCAGACTCTGCACTCAGCGTTACTTTTCCCAGAAAAATTCCTTTAGAAAATTAAAAATAAAAATTGCCACTTATAACAACATTATTCTACAATTTTTCTTTGCCTATGTGTTCCAATTATTTTTGTACTTTTTGGGGTGCTATTTTCAAAACACTTCTTTTCCACTTAGGTTTTTTCTTTCTAATTATTGTGTATTATTTTCAGATTTTTTTCACATGATCACATTGATCTGCCTAAGGTTCACATGATAGCAAGTTAGAAATAAAGCTGTAAGTGATCAGCTTTATTTCTAGAGATATAGGACTGCACACACTGGAGAACAGCCAGACTTGAGCCCTGTGAGCAGAATGAACTCTGGTTGGAAAATCAATTTGCTCTGGTAGGCCAATCACTCCATGTGACCTCAGACATGTGTGTGGCCCCTTAGCTGTTTTACAGTTATGTGAGTTCCAATATCTGTAAATTAAATGGTTTGGGAGACAAGATTTTTAAAATTTTGTCCTACCGATAAAAATCAAAGATCTTCATTGACTATGGGGACTATAGAACAATTTGCAGAGAGGACTTAGAAACAACAACACCATCAGCAACATCAATAGCTATCATTTAATAAGCACTCATTGTCTTGCAAGAACTGGACTATATGCTTTTTAAAAATTTTTATTATCTTTTTTAGTTGTAGATGGCCAGAATACCTTTATTTATGTATTTTTATGTGATGCTGAGGATGGAACCCAATGCCTCACTCGTGTCAGGCAAGTGCTCTACCACTGAATCGCAACCTCAGCCCCTAAGCTATATGCTTTTATCTATTATCTTATTTGATTCTTATACCAACCATTTGAGGTAGAAATGATTTCTGCCATTATGTAGATAAAGACACTGAAGGCTAGGAGAGAGTAAAGAACTTACCCAGGGCTTATAGTAAAGTGGAGAGTCTGGATTTGAATCTTTTACCCTAAGAGCTAATGATAACTTGTGGCACATGTCCTTTTGCAGGGTGCCTTTGCATTACACCATTACTGCTCTTGAGTAGGGGAAGGGAAGGAGAGAAAGCTGGCAAATGAAGCCCTTAAGAGTCCCTTTAGTCTTAGAAAATGAACCTAACTAAAAGCTTCTTTCACTCCTTGGAAGGTTCAATTGTGATGGACCAATAAATTTCCATACTAGGCTGGAAATTTATAGTTATGAGGGCATCCTGAAAATTTCCACAAAGATGAGAAGTGATTTGAGCAGCTGAAGATAGATGACTCTTTCAGTAGAGCCTTAGAAAAGACACTTCCAGGTCAGGTTCCCTGTCTAGCTTGGATGCCAGTGATTCACTTGTTGTGTGATTAAGTGCAGGCTTATGTTTCCAGAGCTAATGAATCTAAAGCTTTCTGTGGTATTACACTGAGACACATAAAGAAAAAAAATCTAAAGGCAATTAGAAGCAATCAAAGCATTTGGAAATTAAGTTTCAATTTCTGCATTTGCTAAACTCTTCATCAAGAAAATCAGTAAATTTTTTAAAAGCCATGAATATGATACACAGAGAATTAAAAAAAGCAATCAGTTTAAAAATGTACACATGCTTCCCAGAATGCTGGGGGTGTTTAGGACTGAGCCATTTTTCACTTGTCATATTTCACTGCATTTATTTAGATGTGTGCCTGTTAACACTCTCTTGAGCAATGTTGTCCTTTCAGTTATGACAGATGAGTGAGTGTGTAACTCTTTACTGCTAGAAAGACCCTTATAAGCATCAAAGAATAAAAGTTATACTGAACCATTTATACAAGAGCTTCCAGCAAATGGTAATGGGCAGGCTTCTCTTGTTCGGGTTTATATGTATACATTTGGAAAAGTCCTTAAGTCACATTCAACCAGGCTGGTCTTGAGTTCTTACCATCACATCCAACCATGAAGAAACTACAAAGTGATATGGAAGTCAGGATTAGAAATTTATCTTCCCATCTAAACAAAATGCTTTGACTTCTTCAATTAGCTCTTTGATTTTGCTCAGGGCTAAATCCAATAGCTTTTAGAATATAAAGTAGAGCACTTCATCTTTCAGTAAAATATCCCCCCCTGCCCTCTGACCTATTAGTCATTCATATTGGTTCTGAAGTCTCTCACAGATGGTACTTTTTCTCTTTGGTGGCCACTGGATGGGCTAAGTTTTATTAAATGTGAAGAGATCTGGGTTTTGGTGAAGGCTTGTTAAGTGTGTATGCATATGTATAGGTGTGTGGATGTGTTGGAAGGGGTGGCAGGAAATGTTAGGTATCTTAAAGAATGTGGAAATCAAAGAAATTGAGATACCATTTCTACTTTCAAATTCCTGTAAGTGTTTCAACGGGTGACTTTATTCTCAACAGTGGAGTAAATTACAGAGGTCAGGATGACTGCAAGAAGAGGACAAATCATACCGAAGGTCTGAGTTTGCAGTAATGAAAACTAACTATTTAGACAAAGTAATACCAGAACCTGATCTTGCTTTAGTGGCAATCTTATACATTCAATAAATTACTTTGGCCATCATTTACTAGTTATACTGAAGATCACAAAATAATTGTTAAATTCCTTCTCTTGATTGACAAATTAGACTAGGCTGTAGAGTTTTAATACACAGACCAGAAAAAAAAATGAACTCAAAATGTTCTAGAATTGTAACACGTTAAATCTTGAATGGCCTGTAGAGACTATTTTGAAACATTTTGTTTTACAAATGAGAAACGTAAGACTAGAAAACTTGCCCATTTTGACACACTTGATTGGCTTAGAAGGGTTCCAGGGACCTCAGGCTTTCTGCCCTATGGTCCAGTAGTTTCTCATGATTCACCTGAGGCCTCCTTAGAAGCAAATCACCACATTTTTAGACTGCTGCTAATAGTGTCCACCTCCAGGTCCCAAACGGCATTGACAAAGTCCAGATTTCCTTACTATAGAACCTAGTTTTCTGCCCTTGTGCTCTGACTGAATTTTTTTTTTGTATTTAGTTCTGAAAAGTAGCTTATCTTGCAAACTCTTGTCCCCACTGGCCTCCTACCAATCCACCAATCCCTGTAAATTCACACAACCCTTGATATGGTTAGGTCTGCAATGCTCAAAACTCTATCTTCATATTTTGATGCTGGAGTGCCATTTTGGAGAATATAATATTAAATAGCTATACCAAAATTTATTTTATGATTAAAGAGAAGATTATATTTTAGTATTAGTTTTTATAAAGATTACTTCTTTCATCCATCTATATCTTTTCCTGAAAAGTACTTAGTTCTTTATTTTTGGGGCAGAATGGGTAGATGAAATCTACAGATGATGCCAGTCCTCATTATAACCAGATTTCAGTCTCTCCTCTCTATGTGCCTTTAATGCAAATGAGTCACAAGCAGCAAATATGACAAATTTGAGTTTGAGTTCCCAGTATCTGATGGAGGTCATCAGAAAGATGAACAATCAAAACAGAGTCTAAAGACTATTACATTAAGCACTGAATTATCTTTGTTTTCAGCCGCTTACTGTGTGATGGTGAATGAATCAATGTCTCTGAGCTTCAGTAACATAACCTGTAAAATGGAAATGATTAAGCCTACTCTGCTGACTGCACTCCCGTACTGAGCCCACTGATGGCTTCCCATAACACTTAGGATTCTGAATACTAAGTGTTATGGGAAGTGGCCTAAAATGCCTTTCCTGAATTGGTGCTCCTTTCTTCTCTATCAATTATGGGCATTTATATGCCCCAAACAGCTCTCTTTCAGTTTTGCAACTTCAGCAAGCTTTTTTTTGCCTGGGGCCTTTGCTCTCTTTGTCACCTCTGTCTGAAACACTCTTCTACCCCTCATTTCTTACTCAGCTGACTCAAACTTTTGATGTTTAAATATCATCTCTTTGGTGGGCTTCCATGCTGCCCCCTTAAATATCTTCCCCTGCCTCTCTCTACTTGGTTCCATCACTTTTTAAATCACATATCATTTATTTCTTGTATAATGCTTATCACCATTGTAATTGGATATATTAAAGATATATGTATTTATTTTCTTTTACTATTTATGACTTTCCCAACAGATCCGTACACTTCTTAAGGTTAGGATCGATGTCTCTACTATTCATTGTTGTATTCCTGATCCCAAGGCATACACACACAATATTGTTTCCAACTCAAAAGTGATACCTATTCAGTCAGGTATGGTGACATACGCCTGTAATGCTGGTGGCTCGGGAGGCTAAGGCGGAAGGAGTGTGAGTTCAAAGCCAGCCTCAGCAACAGTGAGGCACTAGGCAACTTAGTGAGATCTTGTCTCAAAAAAAATACAAAATAGAGCTGGGGATGTGGCTGAGTATTTGAGTGCCCCTGAGGTCAATCCCTGGTTACCCACCCTCCCAAAAGAAAGAGAATTCAAAGGCTTGCACAAAAAAACTACTAGAACTAACAATCTAAGTTAGCAAGGTCAGAATATTCAAGGTCTATATAAAAATCAGTTTTTATTCCATTTATTTAAAAAACATAAAAATTTACATATTGATGCATAAAAACAAAATTATACATATTGATGGGGTACCATGTAATGTTGTTATACATGTATATATTTTGTAATGTTTAAATCAAATTAAACAATCTATCTCCTCAAATGTTTATCATTTTATTTTGGTGAAAACTTTCAAAACCTGTTTTTCTGACTTTTTGAAGTGTCCAGTTTATTACTATTACCTATAGCCACCCACTGTACCACAACACACCAGAACTTCTTAGTACTTTCCCCCAATCTCCCCTTCCCCTGGCCTCTGGTAACCGCCATTCTGCTCTCAACCTCTATGAGATCAACTTTCTAAAAGATGCCACAAATGAATAAGATCACATGGTACTTGTTTCTGTGCCTGGCTTATTTTCTTGATCTCCAGTTCCATTCATGTTGCTGCAAATGACAGGATTTAATTCTTTTTATGGCAGAATACTATTCCATTCTGTATGGGTACTTCCTTTTCCTTATCCATTCATTCGATGATAGACTCAGGTTGTTTCCATTTCTTGGCTATTGTGAATAGAGCTGCAATGAGCATGGGGGTGCAGATGTCTCTATGAGATCCTGATTTTATTTCCTTTGGATATTGTACCTAGCGGTGAGATTGCTAGATTTGATTATATGGTAGTTTTAATTTTAATTTTTTTTGAGGAACCTAACACTGCCCTCTATAATGGCCATACTAATTTATATTTCCAACCACAGTGTGCAAGCGTTCCCTGTTCTCCACACTCTCACCAGAAATTTACTCTTTTTGATAATAATCATTTTATTCAAGTGATTATTGTGGTAATTTTATTTTCTTTTTTAAATATTTATTTTAATTGTAGATGGACATAATAACTTTATTTTATTTATTTATTTTTATGAGGTGCCGAGGATTGAATCCAGTGCTTCATACATGCAAGATGAGTGCTCTTAACACTGAGCCACAACCTCAGCCCCTAATTTTATTTTAAGCTAGCAATCAAAAATAAAATTAAGAAAATAATCCCACCCACAATACTATCAAAAAGTTCAAAATATATTTATCAAAAGAAGTTCAGAACTTGTATACTGAGAACTGAGATATTGCAGAGAGAAATTAAAGAAGACTTAAACAAATAAAGACATATTTTGTATTTATGCATCAGGAAGACTTAGTATTTTAAAGTGGCAATTTTCTCAAAGTTAACCTATTGACTCAGTGCAATTCTTAAAATATCCCAGCTTTTTAATAGAAATTGGCAAGCGGATCCTAAAATTTATAGAGAAACACATAGAGCCTAAAATAGCCAAAACCACTTTGAGAAATAACACAAGACTTACATTACCTGATATAAGACTTACTATAAACCTTTAGTAATCAGGACAAACATGGTATTAGATCAATGCAACAGAACAGATTATTTATATGTATTTTTGTGTAGGTTCCAAGATAATCCAATAGGATAAGAATTATCTTTTTGACAAATGGTGCTGGGGAAACTACTTTTCTAGGATTTTAAATAAGCCTATGTAATACATCATATCCCATGCAATATAGGTTGAAAAAACAAACAGGGTCACACATTGTATTTGGTTTTAATGACTCTTTTAAAAGAGTCTTCTTTTGTCTATTTCTTCCAATATTATGTGAATTCCATAACTTACTCAGGTTAAAGTTTTAATGGAGCCATCCTGACCAGACTCAATTTGACAAACAAGAGCCAGCCAGCTCCTAGAGATATAGAGAAGCAGGAACGATTTAAAGGGAGCAAATGCCTCCTGTCTATTTTTTTGCAGCGGGGAGGGGATGCTACTGGGGATAGAACTTAGAGGCACTCGGCTCCTAAGCCTCTGGGGTCATAGGCATGCACCACTGCACCCAGCTTGCCGCCTGTCTTTTGAAAACTTTATAGCAACCACAGTACACAGTTGGTTCTTGTCAACCAGACCATACTCCAGGCCCAGAACACCAGATAGGCTGGATCTTCCCCATCTCAAACTCATGCCTTTCCACATTGAGCAACCTACAAGACCTCCCTGGTGAGTTCTTTCTTGTTGGTTTGGAGCACTAGTGAAAACTAATTGAGAGAGTTTTGAAGGTCAAATCTTCTTTTCATTTATACCACCTGTCACTCTGATTTGTAATGAGCACAGCTTTGCAGCAGGAGCAAGGAGCTGGGCATATGGTTTACTCACAGACAGGACTAATACAAGGAAGGTTGATCTAATATTCAGACAAGAAGTCTCAGTTGGCAAGTAAAGAATGATGATCTAGGGTCTCAACAATTTATGTTTTATTTTAGGCAACAAGGTGGGAGACAGAAGATTCCAAGATGATACTAATGTCTTCACAAGAGGATGGTGAATTTGCAAGGTAGTCTGATATGGAACCTTCAGAATCCAGGAGGCAGGGGCTGGGATTGTGGCTCAGAGGTAGAGTGCTTGCCTACCATGCGTGAGGCACTGGGTTAGATTCTTAGCACCACATAAAAATAAAATAAAGATACTGTGTCCACCTATAACTAAAACATAAATATTAAAAAAAGGATCCAGGAGGCAGGCCGAGAACAAAGGAAAATTTGTACTTGAGAAAACAGTGCCTTTGCTCCAGTTAAATAAAAATCATGGGAGTCCATTGGTTTGGACTGCACTCCTGCCCTAGACCCTAACAGACTAGACCAAACCAAAATGAAGGCATTTATGCTAAATGCCACATAATCAAACTGAAACCTTAAGGGAGCAGATCACAAAATAGACTAATTTTTCCTGAAAATAGGTGATACCAGGCTACCTGAAATAGCACAATAAGGAAGTCCCCCGTATGTGTGTGTGTGTGTGTGTGTGTGTGTGTGTGTATATATTTTAGTTGTATTTGGACACAATATCTTTATTTATTTTTATATGGTGCTGAGGGTCAAACCCAGTGCCTCACATGTGCGAGGCAGGTGCTCTACCACTGAGCTACAGCCCCAGCCCAGCCCCCCTGTTTTAACCCTTACAAAACAGTAACTTGAAGTAACATGATATTAACCAATCAGTTATTTTTTCATATCGTTCTGTTTCCATGGTTCATCTTACAAATCCCACTTACTGTGGTTTGAATGTGTCTCCTACAATTTACATGTAGGAAACTTAATCCCCAAAGCATCCATGTTGAGAGGTGAAACCTTTAAGAGGTGATTAGGTAATCCGCACTCATGAATGGGTTAATGCTGTTATTTTGAGAATGGATTATTTATCACAAGACTTGTTAATAAAAGTAAGTGCGATGCCCTCTCTTACCCCTTCTTGCCCTTCCACCTTCTACCATGAAATGACATAGCACAATGGCTTTTGCTAGTTACCAGAATTATGTTCTTGGACTTCCCAGTCTCAAGAGACTTAAGACAAATAAATTTCTGTTTATTATAAATTTTCCAGACTCAGGTATTCTATTCCATCAGCAGAAAATAGATTAAGGTGCCACTATTCTACTATTTCCCAGAGGGAACTACCATTCTGTTTTGTAGAATGGAGTCTACCCTAATTAATGAATCAAAAATAAAATGCAACTAGATCCTTAAATTGATTGTAACTTTATCTTTTGATACTCCTAAGCAAAGGTTCAGGGGCAAAATACCTGTCTCCAGAAAGAGAGATAAAGTAAGCTTTCTGTGAAGAAAGGGAAATAAATGAAGAGCTAGAACTGGCTTTTTAAAAATATATAGAATGGGGTGGGGCTAGGGCTCAGTGATAGAGCGCCTGCCTAGCATGTGAGAGGAATTGGGTTCGATCCTCAGCACCACATATAGATAAACAAACAAACAAAAAAATAAATAAATAACGATATTGTGTACATCTACAACTAAAAAAATTTATATATATATAGATATATATAGATATATAGATATATATGGCTACTCAAGAGGCTGAAGCAAGAGGGTTACAAGTTCAAGGCCAGCCAGAGAAACTTAGTAAGACCCTGTTTCAAATAAAACATAAAAAGGGCTGGGGATGTAGCTCAACGATAGAGTATCCTTGGATTGGATCTCATGTACTGCAACAAATTTTATGTATCAGAAAGTATGTGAAAAGCGGCCATAGTGAAAGGGCTATATAGCCTGGGTCAGCAGTAGAGCACTATGTTCTGATTTTTACATCTAAGAGCTTTTATCTCCCAACAACAGACGTATGTGTGCATTTGTTACCATTTGATCTACTTCCTCTATTAAGTCAGTTAACCCTTACTATAGTTCCTTTTGGCTCAGAACTTAGCTGAAAAACAAAAGAAAGAAACAAAGAGGACCTCACGTCCCCTCAAACCCCTTTCATTAATATAATCTGTTTTACCAGACCTCACAGCCCATTATTTTCTCAGTTGGTATGAAAATGAATAATACACTTGGTGTTGCATGGGGTTCTTATGTGGTACTCTCTCTAACTGTTTTAGTCAGATTTTTTTTGTCACTGTGACCAAAAGACCTGACAAGAACATGCAGAGAAGGAAAAGTTTTAATTTGGCTCATGGTTTCAGAAGTTCAGTCCATGGTGGGCTGACTCTTTTGCTCTGGGCACAAGGTGAGGCAGAACATCACCTTGTGCCCAGAACATCATGGTGGAAGGGTACGGAGGAGAGAAGCAACTGAGGATATGCCTAGGAAGCAGAGAGTGTGCTCCACTTATCAGGAACAAAATATAAATCCCAAAGGCACACTCCCATGACCTGTCTCCTCCAGATACACCCCACCTACTGACAGCCACCACCTAGTTAATCCCTATCCATGGATTAATCCACAGATTAGGCTATAAATCTCATAAACTAATAATTTCACCTCTGAATATTCTTGCATTGTCTCATACATGAGCTTTTGGAGGGGACCTCATATCTATATCACACCAATAGATCTCAATAGATTTGCCTTGCTTTTGGGCTTCTGATGGTTGCTCCATTTCTTCTTATAATACCCTTTCACTGCCATTTCCTGAAGCCTGTGCATTCCTCTGGAGGCCAGAAATGCTTTATACTCAGCCCCTGTGCTATTGATCTTTCGATTTGAGTCAGGAGTGGCTAGGTTTATGCTGTAGTAACAAATAACCTTGAAAATCACAATGGCTTACAACATAAAGTTTAATTTCTCACTACCTCATGTTCATTACAAGTCATTATAGCGTAACTCATATTCATTTCTTTCATCCTGGAACAGCTTCTATCTGGATCATTACCAGTCTCATGGCTGAGAAAAAGGGGAAACAGTAAACCACAAACTGGGTCTAAAAGTGACTGTCTGGAAATGACACATGCCACTTCTGCTTATGCTTCATTAGCTAGAGGAAATTTCATGGACTAGTCTGACATCAGTGGTATAGGGAAGTATCATCTTTCCCCGCCTGCTAGCTTTCAGAAACAATAATTCCATTTACCATGTGTGCTGTTGAAATCAGGACATATATAGCTCTTTATCTGGGTACATGGCCTATCATACTTATCTGCTCCTCTCTCAGGATATATGTGCTACTGCGTGGGGACAAGAAGCTTTGGGGTGATTGGCTATAACTGAGTTGCTGACTTTCTAAAATTTCTCCTTCTCCTCATCCCATCATAGGACCAATCCATCGTGGGTTCTTGGCCTGCCTGAGGATCAGACTTAGGTTAGACTTGACAAAGGAAGAACAGGCATGGGATGCCTCCTTTTCTCCTGTTAGCAGCTGGGCCAGAGGCTTCCTTAGGGTTTCTTTTTGGCCCATAAACTTCTTCCTGAAACACTGTTTTGATTGATTGATTTTTATCCTGGCTAACTATTTCATAGTACACTGCCAAGAAAATTCAATTGATCTTATATTTTTTTCTGAGGTGACTTCTTTTTTTAATTTTAAGCACTTTTTCAAAAAATTCTAGTTCATTTGTATTTGGGCCTGCCTGGCACTATTGTCACAGGTTTTTGGGATTCTTTTCAATTTATCTCTCTGCAATCCAAATTTCCCCTGGCCTCTCAAGGCCATTAGGATGAATGAAGTCATGTTTACATAATGACTCAAATTTCCTTGGTGCATCTTGCCTAAATAGCCCATGTAAGACCTCCTAGTTTATTTCTTGGTGCATTAGGAATGAGAGCTGGGTTAAGGAGACCTCTTACTTTCTTCTGTCTGAGTTCCCATCCCATGGATGTCCATTGTTGGTAAACCCAAATCAGCTCTTGAGTTCTTTAGGTTGCAAGTCATTGAAACTAACTTAAGCTAACTTAATCAAAATTAAGAGTTTAATCATAAGGCTAAAAGGCTACCTCTCAGAATAGATGGAATACAGCTAACTATCAAGCAAGTGCTATTAGATTAGAAAAAGGAAACTAAGAATGTATCTGATCTTTTTTTTTTTTTTTTTAACCTGTCTTTTTCAGTGTCTGCTTTATGAGTTTGCCTCTGTTGACTGGTCTTTCCAAACTTAAGCCCCCAAATGGGGAGATTCCTTAGTTCTCCTTGAATCTCAAAACCAGTTTTTGTCTAGGAAGGTCCCATTGTCCAAGCTTAGATATTAAGTAAATGTTAAGGATTAAGGTCACCTAGAAAACAACAAAAGTAGATGCTGGAGCCTGATTCAGTGGATTTGGCAGAGTTAGGTGAGAATGGAAGATTTTTCTTGAATTTGGCAGGCATTCCAGTTATCTACTATATTAGTTTGCTAGGGTGGCCAAAACAAAGTTCCAAGACTGAGTGGCTTAAACAACAGAAATTTATTGCACACAGTAAGGAGGCGTCCAAGATCAAGGTGCTGAAAGATTTGGTGTCTTCTGAGGCCTCTCTCCTTGGCTTGCAGATGTGTCCTCATGGTCTTTCTTCTATGCACACTCATCCCTGGTGTCTCTCTGTTCGTTTTTGTCTTTTCTTGCAAGAATGAATCAGATTGGATTAGGCCCCGTCTAATGGCCTAAGGTACCACTTTAGAGACTCTATTCTTAAGCACTCTATCTCTGTATTTAGAGGTACTGAGACTTAGAGCTTCAACCTATGAATTTTCAAGGGGTACAATTCAGCCCATAACATCAATGCTGCTTAACAAATCACCTTAAACAGAGTGATGCAAATCAAAAAAACTTTACTATGCTCAAAGATGATATAGGTCAGATGTTCAGAAAGAATTCCACAAGCTGGTTTGCTACTTGGTGTCTAGAGCCTTGGCTGGGATGACACAAATGAATGGGTTCTGGTAAAATAGCTGGACTGGAGGATTCTCTGTACTTGGGCTGAAATGGCTGTATCACGTACTCAGAAAACACGGTCAACCTAACTGACAGTTATAAGGAGACTTTCATGTGGCTTGGGCTTCCTCACTGCTTGTCAGTCCTAGCAATTCTAGGTACCAACTTCTTTATCATTCTGGAAAAGTAAAATTATGCAGTGGTAATAAATGGTCCTAAAATCTTGACTTCAAACAATAAAGATTTGTTCCTGGTTCGTATTCCATATCTATTGAGGTTCAGAAAGGAATTTTGCTCATTGGGGTTCATCAGGGACCCAAACTGATAGAGGAACCACAATCCCAAAATTACTAGTTGTTGGTCTAGGGAGAAGAAGAGGCCTGGAGAGTACTGCATGGTCCTGTAAATATTCACAATATTTCCAAGTGTGCTTTAACTTACAAGTGTGCTTTAACTTTACCACACACATTTTGGTACATAGTTTCCATTTATATTTCATTCAAAGTTTCTAACTTCCTTTGTGATTTCTTCTTTAACCCACAGATTATTCAGAGGGTGTTGTTTTAATTCCAACTTTTCAGCTATCGTTTTGTTACTGATGTCCACTTTAACACTTCTTAGTCAGAATTTACAAACTGTATAATAGTTTGATTGAAAGGGAGATTATCTCAATCCTTAAAAAAAATTTTAAGACTGTGCCATGGCACAGAAAGTGTTATCTCTTGATAAATATTTCATGTGCATTTGAAAAGATTATAAACTCTTTGGATGAATCATGGCAGAAATGCATGGTGGAGGAAGCTGCTCTGTGTGGCAGCCAGGAAGCTAAGAGCATGCTCCCAATGGCCTAACTGCCTTCCATTAGGCACCACCTCCTAAAGGTTACACCACCTCCCAAGAGTGCCACAGGCTGGTGACTACCCCTTCAACACAAGGACCCTTGGGGAACATTTCAGATCTATATTATAACACTGAAGAAAAATCTGAGGTAATTCCTACTTTTATCTTTTCTCAAGCTGCTTTTTAGAGTTTCTCTTTATCACTTGCTCTCAGGTATTTGATTTTGATGCAGCTCCATGTGCTTTGCTTTATGTTCATTCTGTTTGCTGTTCATTGATTTTATAACTATGGTTCTAAGTTTTCATGAACTGTAAAAATTTGAGCCAAAATTTCTTTAAATACTTTTTCTCTCTTTTTTTTTTCCTCTTCTTTTTACAATTCAATGATATACACATTGGTCTTTTGGATATTTCCCAGAGCTCACTGATGCTCTATTCATTTTATAGTCTTCCCCCTCAACCCTCTCTGTGCTTAAAAAAAAAAACTTGCTATGCTTTCAAGTTCACTGATCTTTTCTTCTATAATATCTACTCTACCGCTAATGCCATCTGGTAATTTTTTGTTTCTGTCACTGGAGGTGAATCCAAGAATGCTTTACTATTGAGCCACATATTCACTTCTTTTTATTTTTTATTTTGAGATAGGGTCTCACTAAGTTGCTGAGGTTGCCCTTGAACTAGTGATCTTTCTGCCTCAGTTTCCCAAGTCACTGAGATTACAGTCATGTGCCACTGCACCTGGCTTCAATGTATTTTTCATTGAAGATTTTTTACTTTTTTAAAATCTCTAGTTGTTCCATTTAGGTCCCCTTTTAAAACTTCTATTTCTCTCCCAGTCATTGTATGTCTGTGTTCCTTTTATGCTTGATCATATACTTCATGCTTAAGATGGTTATTTTAATGTCCTAATTTGTTAATTGTATTTTATCTCATTTATGTGTCTATTTCTGTCAAATACCTTTTTTTTTTTGCCAGGGAGGGATACTAGGAATTGAATCCAGGGGAGTTTAACCACTGAACCATATCCCCAGCCTTTCAAAAAAATATTTTATCGAGAAATAGGGTCTCACTAAGTTACCTTGCTAAATTGCTGAATTTGAACTTGAGATCCAAGTCTCAGCCTCCTGAGCCTCCGGGATTATAGGCATGCACCACCACACCTGGCTCAAATGACTTTTCTCCTGGCTATATAGGTCCCATATTTGGGTTTCACTGTATATGTAGTAATTTTTCATTGGACAGTAGAAGTTGTAAATTTTTCATATTGTTAAGGGCTCAATGTTGTATTCCTTTCTTAAAAAGTGTTGAATATTTTCTGCTGGTAGGCAAGTTAGTGGAAGGTTAGTTGGATCCTTTTGAGATTGTTTTAAAGCCTTCTGCTGATTGGTCTTGAGGAGTTTTTTTCTAGAGCTAATTTAGTCCCATTTCTAAGATGTATCCCTTGTGGGGTCCCTACTGAATATACTCAAAAAAGTCTCTCCAGTTTTATTGGAAAACTCCAGTAGTTCATGTGTGAACTCAGGGACTATTCATCTTATGGATCCCCAGTAATTGTTCCTTTCTCCAGAATTATTCTTTTCCTTCTTCCATGGGCTCTTATTATACACATTTACAGATCACTATTTTATCAAAACACAAGAAAACTCATGTGCAAATTTCTAGAGTTCTTCTCCATTAGCACTGTTTTCTTAAGTACTCTGTCTGACATATTCTAGTTGTTTGAAGTCTAATCTCTTTTTCTTTGCCTGAAAATTTTCAAATTCTTCATGTGCCCAAGAATTGAAATTGTCTCAAGAAAGAAAAAGGTTTGTAGTGATAGAGCCTACCTCTTTCTTACCTCTTCTCTCAGGAATCAAAGTCCATTGATGCCTTTTGCTTAGTGTCTTAAATTAGAAATAATATAGGAAATATATTATGCCCATTTTTCTAGTTACTTATATCAAGAAGTTAATTCCCCAATCTTACTCTCTCATACATGGGGAAAAAGGGGAAGCAAATCAAAACTCTTGAACTATCCCAGTGACACAGGAGGCTAAAGTAGGAGGATCTCAAGTTTGAGACCAGCCTTAGCAACTTGGTGAAGCCCTAAGCAACTTAACAAGAACCTGTCTCAAAAAATAAAAATGGCTGGGGTGTGGCTCAGTGGTGAAGTGCCTCTGGATTCAGTTCCTGGTACCAAAGATAAATAAATAAATAAATAAACTTAAGAGGTTTAGCTTCTACATTTGTGTACTAGCCTTTTAAACTTCCTGGAATTCAAATAACTTTTGTACATGTGCTTTTAAAATATAAACTCACAATTGGCTTTCTATATCTTCAAAGATATTTTAAAACTTTCTTCTAATGAGAAATATTCCTAATTGAAGGGATAAGTATTTTATTTATAAGATCCCTTATTCTCCTTTTTCTTTTCCTGTATTTAAAAAATCTGCTGTCTTACAGTCTGGGGAATATGCATGATTATTTCTCAGCTTTCTCTTCCTGTATTCTGATACTATGGGCATTGATGGTACTCAGAATTCTATCATTTCATTTTACCATAATTTCTTCCTTGTTCTTTAGAATTAGGTTCAAGTACATACTTCCCCTGCTCATTCCCTTCCCTTTCCACTTTAACATCCACCCTGTCTATTCCTTTCCTTGTTTAATTTCATCCAAATGGCTCCTGAATCCATTTGACTGATGGGGTAGACACATGCCATCAGTTTTAGTACAAAACATATAGTTCTTTCTCAGTAATGATGTGTCATAATTGA
Source organism: Spermophilus citellus (assembly GCF_964194105.1). Classification (NCBI taxonomy): domain Eukaryota; kingdom Metazoa; phylum Chordata; class Mammalia; order Rodentia; family Sciuridae; genus Spermophilus; species Spermophilus citellus. The sequence goes on from NC_138183.1 coordinate 82,212,627, forward strand.
AGACAATTGAATCATGGTTATCTGTTATTTTCCCCAGAGCCCTTGCCCTCTGTAATTTTATATAGCAGGAGTAGAGTAGCAGCCCACAGGAGGCATTGCCACCAGCCATCACCACCCCCCCCCCACCGCCCCAGATTATAAGAAAAGAGTCTCAGGCTTGAGGAAAGACAGTTTGGTAATGTAAAAAGAGAAAAGTAGTAGTGGAAGCAGCTTTTTGGGGATCCAACAAATACAAATAGGTCCTATGTTTCTCATACTGTTAGAACTTTGTGGGTCCTCACTATAATGTATTTTCCATAACCATAATTTTGCAACATGTACATATTGACTCCTTCTGGGAGTGTACATAAAATTTATGGAAAAGGATTATGCACACTTGAATGAAAAAAATAACTGATACATGCCCTGAATATCTAATGTGAAAGGACCAAATACTGACAAGCGATTGGCACATTGATGTACAAAAAGCAGTCAGAGCAGAAAACAAAAGTAGTTTCCAAAAATGTAAAATTTTTTTCTTTTTCTTTCTTTTTTTTTTTTTTTTTTTTGCAGTACTGGAGATTGAACCCAGGAATGCTCTATCATTGAGATATATACTCAGATTTTTTTATTTTTTATTTTGAGACAGGGCCTTACTAAGTTGCTGAGGCTGGCCTTGAACTTGCAATTTTCCTGCCTCAGCTTCCTGAGTGGCTAGAATTACAGTCGTGCTACACAGAGCCTGGCTACAGATTTTTTTAAGTACCTAAGGAGTATTTATGCTTCTTAAATATGTAACTGATGTTAATATTTAAGTAGACTAAGTACTATTTTGAATATTTTCAAATCCTAAAAGAACCGTTAGTTTATGTTCAGATTTTTTTTCTTAAATCCACAAACAAGTTAAACAAGTTCAGTGTATTCAAAGGCTATTTTGTGAGAAAGACTTTGGAATTGATAGGTTTCACACTCCTATATCATTAATAGCAAGTTCACAAATGTTTTTAAACACTTATTGTGAGATATCCTCCATTTTTTTTTTAGATAAAAGATCAATTTTCCCCCAATGCTTAATAAACTGATGTTCATTTTCCCTTTCTCAAAAAACAAGATCATTATTCCCATGGTCGGGAATAAGATGCTCGATAATACTGACATTTTGAAAATCTGTGACCACATCAAAAGAGTTTGGCAGCATTTCCCAGAACTATTAAGCATTTTTATCACACATGCACAGAGAGAGATGGAGTGCACACACATACAGTGGCTTATTAGAGTCCAAATTAGCTTTGTAGTTGAAATAATAGTGAATAATATGAATATTATCCTAATGTTAAAAAATATTGACTTATTATCTTGGAAAAATCATTATAAAAATAATAGATTAAAAGAGCAGAATTCTTTAATATTATTATATCTATGTAAACCAAGTTCATAACCATGTATAATATTAGATGGATTTTTTTAAAACATTATGAATGAATGAATACAAGCATTCCCTGCTGCCTCCTCAAACCATAGTAAAGTGACAACTTTTAAAAGTTGTTTAAACATAAACAAAAACACAGAAAAAACCCAAAAGGGTAAAGAAACGTGATGATAGGTGGCAGAAGATGAGAGATGTCACTTAAATTTCAGATCCTGGAAAGCAGGATACAGAGTTGGAAAACCAGAGAAAATCGAAGAAATAGGGGTCAATATGAAGGAAGTCAATTAATTTCCCCATACTTCAGAAAGGCTCAGGGATTCATAATTTTCTTTCTTTCTTTCTTTCTTTCTTTTTTTTTGGGGGGGGGATGGATAAATTTGATTGCCTTTGTGGTAGAAGTACAGAATTGCTTAAAAGTCTATTTAAAACAATTTTAGACTCTCTAATCTTGCTGTCCTCACACAGTTAGGAGACAATCCTGGCAACAGACTGAAGATTTATTATCCAGAAAGCAAAGTCAGAGGAAGTCAGGGTATTCAGAAAATAGAAAAAGAGGCTATAAAGTTACTAAAAGTTCACATCCAGTTCATTTTCCTCCACTGACCTCTAAGAACATGGTCTGCCAGAATTGTACAGTATTTTTAGACAGAAGACAGGATTCTTTTCTGACTTAAGCACAAATACCTATAGATGCTGGCAACTGGGGATTCCCTTAGAGAACAGCCACACTGTCTTCCAGGAAAGCTCACCACACCTCATCCACAGAGTTTCCAATCTGTATGGAGACCCTTTACTCACTAACAAGTTTGTAAAGCTGAGAATTGCCCCAGCCATTTGACAACAATCCCTAACATTAATCATAGTTCAATGAATTAGACAAAGGGGAATGAAGGGAAGGAAGCAGGGAATAGGAATAAGAAAGACAGTGGAATGAATCTGACATAACTTTCCTATGTACCTATATGAATACCCCACAGTGAATCTCACCACTGTGTACATTCACAAGACTGAGATCCTCACTAGAATAAGATATATTCCATGCTTGTGTTAATATATCAAAATAGATTCTACTGTTATGTATAACTAAAAAGGAGAACAACAACAAAACTGATACCAGAACAAATGGAAATAAAAAGAAACCCTTAGGAAAAACAGTCAATATCAAAACCAGAAAGAAACTTCTGGAAAACTTCAATGTCTCAGACATGGCAAAAGTTATTACATCCAAGAGAAGGTCAAGTTGCTGCTCTGAAATTGAAGATAGTGATATCTTCTAGAATTTAGAACAGCAGGACAAAGAGATGGAAAAATAGAAAAGAAGAAAATTAGAGAATTAGGCAGAATATTCAACATCTAACAAACATTTTAGACAGAACAAAGTACAGAGGATAAATTATTAAAGAATCATATAGCAGAAATTTCCAGAACTGAAGGATAAAAATTCAAAATGGAAGGACAGTAGATTGCCCAACGTAATGGTGAATGATGTCATCTATACCAGGACACCTCACTGCAAGCATTAGATTATTAGGAAGAAAGCTACAATTCTAAGAGCTGTCAGGGAGAGAGAGAGAGAGAGAGAGAGAGAGAGAGAGAGAGACAGACAGACAGACAGACAGACAGACTAGGTGCCATACATAGAAATGGGGATAAAAAGACCCTACTTTCGGAATTATAAGGAAAAGCAACTTTTCAACCTAGAGTTTTATACTCATTTCAAATATCAATTGAAAAGAGAATAAAAAGTCTAGATTATAATTGAAGGACAGAGGGCTCCAAAAAAGATGATCCTAAAAACATCAAAATTAAGTAGTGAAGAAAAAGGAATTGATAGTTTTTCCTGATGTAATAATTAATAACATTCAGGTTATGCTTCTTTCAGATAATTCAAGAATAAACTAGTGATAGTAACAGAAAATCAAGACAAATATTAACAACATGTAATAAAAAAATCCATACAAGAAAGAAAATGCAACTGGAGTTAATTGTATGTGAATATTTGCTCAGTCATAATAATATACACACTGAGTATTGACTGGTGATATAATGTATGAATAATTGAAAGAGAAATTTGAGAGACAAGGAGCAGGGAGGAAACAAAGGTATAAATTGTCATCTTCCAGAAAGTCAATGGATAACATAAATCACAATAGAAAGAATAAGCTAAATTCATAGTGATTTCTCCAAGGAACAAAAATTGGGAGATGAAATTGTGTGGGGGGCACATGGTTGTTATCATAAGCATTATAGATGTTTTATTTTACTAAAGAGTAAAAAATAAAATTCTGAATAAATTCAATGGCTATCTGGATCATGAAAGAAGTAAAAGATTTTTTTTCTTTTTAATTTTCTTCAGTTTGCAAATTTTCTAAAATTTATACCAACACTTTTTTTTTTTTTCAAAAGTTGGAATTGAACCCAGGACTTTGTGCATGCTAGGCAGTTGCTCTACCATTGAACTAGATCCCCAGTCCTTCTTATTTTATTTTTGAGAAAGGATCTTGCTAAATTTCCCAGGCTGACCTCAAACTTGTGATCCTCCAACCTCAACCTCTTGAGGAGCTAGGATTATGTGTATGCCACAATGTCCAGTTACAATACATTTTTTTCATATTTTATTGGTGCATTATAGTTGTACATAATAGTGGAATTTGTTGTTGCATATTCATGTATGCACACAATAGAACAGAATAATTTGGCCAATATCATTCACACCAATATATTTTTCAAGAGGAAAAATAACATGCTTCCATTTTTCAAACAACTATATTTTACTTACCTGGAAAAAAAGCATATTTTAAAACCAATCACCAAACTAAGTAATTTATAGTATTAACAGTGGGACATATTCAAATACAAATAAATATAAGAGCATAATGTATGGACAGTGACAACTCCTTCTTTTAAGTCATTGATACAAAATAAATAAGGAAATAAGCTATGCAGAGTCAATTAGGCATACAGCTTCTACACTCAGGCCTGGACTTGTATGAGACTATCCACGAGCCCTTTCAATTTTTGATGTGCCATGAAGGTGAAGCAAAATTAAAGGGAAAATAAACAAAGCCTAACCTGCTTTGAAATCATTCATATTCACTGCCACTATCCTTAGACAATGCATGAATTCATACTTTTGCTTAGTCATAGTCTGCTCATTTGTATAACTTGGCTATTGGTTTTTGCCCAACAGAAATCTTGCTGTGAGACTGATATGAAATGAAAGGGCTCAGGAAGGGAAGGTGGCAGAAATAGTTCAGTTCCCTGAAGCTGCTGTTTTTTTCATCTACAACATAAATCTGATAATATCCTCCTTAAAGGAATAATTGAAAAATATATTTAAATCACTTAATATGGCACCTGACGTAGAGTAAAGCACATAGAGATGTTTTTCCTTCCCTTGTGAACCTTTTTTAGTTTTTAAAACAGTGAGAACATTTTTTTTTTTGCATATGATGGGAAATGAGATATTTGTCATATAAAATTGTCTTATTTTTGAAGTGGGTTTGTGTTATTCAGTTTTCTGTCACTGTGACAAAAAATCAATTGAAAAGGAGGAAAGATGCCAGGCATGGTGGTGCATGCCTATAATTCTAGCAGCTCAGGAGGGTGAGGCAGGAGGATTGCAAGTTCAAAGCCAGCCTCAGCATATTTAGTGAGACCCTCTCTCAAAATAAAAAATAAAAAGGACTGGGGATGTGGCTCAGTGGTTAAGCATCCTGGATTCAGTCCCTGATACAAAAAAAAAAAAAAAAAGAGGAGGAGAGATTTATTCTCCATCATGATTTCAGAGGTTTTTGATCCCGGGAACTCACCTTCATTGCTTCTTCGCCTATGGTGAGGCTGGACATCATGGCTGGGAGCATGTGGTGAAGCAAAGCTGCTCACCTAGTGGCCAGGAAGGAGAGAGAGAGAGAGAGAGAGAGAGAGAGAGAGAGAGAGAGGGAGGGAGGGAGGGAGAGGCTCCAGGGTTTTCATATCCCGTTCAAGAGCATGCCCCCTTCAAGAGCATGCCCCTAATGATATACTTCATCTCACTAGGCCCCACCACCTAAGGTTTCCCCCACCTCACAATATTCCTTTAAGCTATGAATCCATCAATGGACTAATCCATTCACAAGATCAGAGCCCTCACTGTCCAATCACCTCCCCAAAACCCCAACTCTGAACGCTGCTGCACCAGGATCGAACCTTCAACATATGAGCCTTTCAGGAACATTTAATATCTAAACCATAACTGGGTTATTAATCTGCTGTTAGATTTCTTTTTTTTCAGGCTACGAAAGTTCAGGTGTTTATAAAGGATATTATAAAGGACTTAAATTTTAGAATATGTTTGTCTCTGGACTTTCACCAAGTTACCCACTATTGCAGACACTCTTTACTCAGTTTCCTGTCGCCCCTTGCTGTCAGAGAATGGACAAGTTACTCATCCTGACCAATGACCCTGGAGACAAATGTGCTGGGAAAGCTTCTAAGAACTCTCTTCCAGGATAACATAGCCTCCCCACCCCCACACAAACACACTTCTTCCTGCTTTTTTTCACTGGAGAGCATGATGCTTGGAACTAGAGCAGTCATCTTGTGGTCACAAAGTCGAGACGGGAAGACTCTCACAGAAGCTGAAGCTAGTGCTGCCTACCTGCATATTCTGGCTGTGTGAGGAGAATAAACCCCTATTACAAAATCCACTTTCAGTCAGATATTCTGTTCCCTGTAGCTACAAGCATGTCTCTAGTATGTGCATGGTAAGCTGGTCTTGTGTAATCTTGTAGTGAACCCAGCACTCCAATAACCAATTGTTGGCAAAATGGGCAGATTAGTGCCTCCATTTCTATTTTGTCTTTATTTTTTTATTTACCACCTAATGAAGACTTTTATTTTTAATGGTGCTGGGGATTGAACACGGGGCACTCTAACAAAGCTACATCCTCAGCCTTTTTAATTAATTTATTTATTGTTATTCTAAAACAGGGACTGAGTTGCCCACTGGCCTCAAATTTACTGTCCTCGTGCCTCAGCCTCGTGAGTTTCTGGGATTACAGGTATGTGCCACTGTGCCAGGAGATATTTTCTTTTTGACTAAGCTAAATCAGCATATTACCTTTTCTTAGCATTGTGTTGGGTGATGTTGGTTACTCTTCAAAGTTGAGACAGCTTTATTTATCAGATTCATAACTGAAGGCTATTTTTGTTCTAAGAAAAGAAAAGTCATACAATTCAGAAAGACATAAACGAGTAAAAATTGCTTAGGTCTACTTCTTAGAGAAAACCAGAGTTAACATTTTGCTGTGTTTTCCTCCAGATTCTGCCTGCGTTGACTTTATTGTTGCTATTGACTTCTGTTATATCCATATCTGATTACTCCAGAGGACAAATGTGTACTTGCAGGTGGTTATTGGAACTCTGAAGTTCTTCTATTTACATAGTTGGAGGAGCAGCAGCTTGTAAGCATATCTGGAAGCTTTAACCTGGTCATTGACATGAAATCTGTCCAGCCCACTTTGGAGAGTAACCAGGTTATGCTTGATAGATTACATTTCCTTCCTCACTCTGATCAAATCTATTCTCAGTACCCAGGGGAGTAGTTGTTCATCAGAGGTCTGAAAGTTCCCATAGTAAAGGGCATATTTATTGATTCAGTGTACTCACAGTTTGGAGTTGGCTGGGAAAGGGAAGCTGCTTTCTAAGACACACTGAACCAAATTGATAAACCAAGAAGGATGCAGGTTAGGAGGTAAATAGTTCAGAACCGTGGGAGAAAGAACAAGGAGAGTAGAGAGTATGCCTGGGGGACAACTCCACAGGTGTCAAGGGGACAATGACCTGGGACAAATAAATGGCTTTCAACCACTTGGCCCAAATCTCTCAGCTGTTTCTCCATCATCTGAAGTGGTTATACTTCTAGATTGTATACAGATGATTATAACATTTTCAAAAATCCTTAATTTTGTTTAGAAACACAGACCCAGCAGTGCATGGAAACAATTGGGGCAAGGAGGGAAGGCCAAAAGAGAGAAGTGGTCCTGGAGGTTTGGATGGGCCACGAAAAGCCCCCTCGCTTCCTCTTGACAAGTGACAAGGGTCTGCTGTGGACTAAGAAATAGAAGAGCCTCACAGAGCTGCTGGCCCTCTTCACCTATCTGTGTTTGCATCCCTCTTGCAGTGACTTCTACACGGTGAGTAGAAGGACCCAGGGAGACCTCCATATCCCTCAGTGACTCACCCTCCTGGAAGTGACTGTCACCTCTGGGCCTGGACCTCCAGAGCAGTGGTTTATTAGTGTCCTGAGGCTGCTGTAACAAACTACTTAATGATAGGTGTTTGAAAACAACAGAAGTTTATTATCTCATAGTCTGGAGGTTAGAAGTCTGAATTCAAGGAGTCAGCAGGGCTGTGCTCTCCAAAGGACCTTGCTTTTCCTGGATTTTGCTATTTTGCCAGAGATTATTGGCATTCCTTTGCTTTTGGATTCATCACTCCAGTCTTTGCTTCTGTCATTGCATGACCACCTTCTCCCCATGTGTCTTCATATATTCTTCACCTCGCTAACTTTTGATGAAGACACCAACCATATCTGATTAGGGGCCCACCCTACTCCAATATGACCTCATCTTAACTTTATGGCCTTAAGTTTACCTGCAATAATCCTATTCCAGATAAGGTCCCATTGTGAGGTCCTAATGGTTAGGACTTCAACATCTCTTTATTTGAAGGCAGGGGGAACACAATACAACTCATGATAAGCAGCAAGAAAGAAATACTGGTTGCAAGTTTTTGAGATCCCTGTTTGTTTGATTTTTAAAAGATTACAGTTCTGCAGAACTCATTACATTTCACAATGATACATAAACTTGTAATGGGCCTAGAAATACTGCTGTAGTGGGACTGAATTCTGATTCTGAAGGATTTTCAGGGAAGAGTCTCCTTGCCATCAGCACCCACCATCAAGAGAGAAGTGGAATTAGAGAATAATAGGAGGAAGAAGACTGGTCAGCAAAAACAGGGCAGGAACATTGAAACAAGGAAATAAGCATAGCCAGGAACTAAAATATGGACCAAGAAAGCTACTAAGCATGGACAAAGCTATCTTCCCCTTCTCATCTCTCACACATAGTCATTCATTGCCTTTTTTCATTGAGTCTACTTCCCCCCTCTTTCACTTTTCCTAGGCAGTATTTCTCCATTCCACTTGCACGCAGTTCACAGCTTGATTTTTATCACCTCATGTTCAGCTTACATGCTCACTGGAGGTTATCTGCAATCCTTTTCTTATCTGCAACCCTATTTCCTGAGAGAGGCATGGGAAGCATCATTGAGTACACAGAACTGCTCCTTGTGCATGGCTTGAACTAACCTAGTGGCAGTGTGTAATGGTTTGGACATTTCCTCAAATCTCCTGTGTTAATGCAGGAATATTTGGAGGTCAAATGATTGAATTGTGAGACCTGTAACCTAGTCAGTTCATTCTAGCCTGATGGACTATGAGCAGTAAATGTAAGCAGGTGGGGTGTGGTTGGAGGAGGTGGGTCACTGGGGGAGTGTCCTGGAAGGGTGCATTTGTCCTCTGGTCCCTTCACCCTGTTGTCTCTCTCTGCTTCCTGCTACCATGAGCTGAGATGCTTGCCTCTCTCATACCTTCCCATCATGAGGTTCTGCCTCGTATTGGGCCCAGAACAATGGAATCAGTCCACCATGGACTAAATCTCTGAAATCATGAGACAAAATAAACTTTCTCTCTAAGTTGTTCTTGTCAGGTATTTTAGTCACAGTGACACAAAGCTGACTAATATACAATGAGAATGAAGATGATGAATATTTTATAGAGAAATTTAAAAGAAAAATATAACACAGCTTGGTTATACATTTGTGCGAAGGGCGATGGAGACAAAGTCAGAGGTAACATCCAGACATTGACATCCGCAAGTTGGTAGATGTATTAGGATACACTAGATTATGCCACAGTAAAAAATGATCCCTGGTATGGACTGGATTGTGTTTCCTCCCATCAAATTCATATTGAAGTAATAACCCCCAGCTTCCTGGGATCAGAGTAGAAGGGTGTAGGAAGGTGGAACCCCATGTGAATCAGGAAACAGAAGATAAACTGCAAAGAAATATGAGGAAATGTGCTTTTTATATCCCATCAGGTTGTACATAAACATATAAAATGACTCCTAGAAGTTTTGCTATGAAGATTTTATGAAACGTATTTGTTCACATAGTAGCCACCCCCTTCTATGAGCATCAAACAGAGTTCCAAAGAATGTACTCTGGGAAACATTCCTATTAACAAGTAAAGACTGTAAATTAAAGAAAGTCCATGGTAACATTTTCCATCTGTACCAGTAACCACAGAATTTTGAAGACTGCTTGGGAACAAGGAAATAATCTGGTATAGAGGTTTTCAAATTTATTTCAAACCAAATGTTATATAGAATCCTAGTATATAAAACAGAGAGAAGCACAGGTTTTGTCTGGCCTGAGACCATCTTTATTAGTCTTCTATGCCACCCCTCACTTTACCACTTACAATAACCCTAGGAATTTGAGAAACATTGGCTGAAAAGCCAAAAGTTAAGTAAGTGCCTGATTCCTGCATGAGGAGACAATGGCAAAGAGAGTTAGACAACCCAGACTGTGGCTGGGTGTGCAATAGGTCTTCAGGCACCCTAGCAGGGTGGACCCTCTATGCATTAAACTGCTTGAGTACTTGTCCTCCCACTGCTTGTGTGTCTCCTTGTGACTGCTCTGTTTCTCTGTTGATTCCTAACATCACAGCATCAGTGAACATAATGAACTCCATTCTTCTTAAGAATCTCCCAGGGAATAAGAGTTACATGGAGAATCAGCCCATTACTGGCGCACCAGATGATCGCGTCCTAATAGCAGGAACAAGATAATGTTTCTGTGCGTGTCAAATGTACTAATAGAAAGTGATTTGACCACATGCCAGATTCTGCTTCGAATGTGGTCTTTCCCAAAACTTGCTAAATAATGGCTTATCACAACCCCCTTTGATTGAAAACAAAATTCTCAGCAGATTCAAGTTTTGAATATCTGGATATGAATGTGCCCAGGCAGCATGTTTCTGCCTCCTGACTCAGCGGAAAGATCCCAGAAACATAGGTACAGAAGAAACACTAAGACTTTCAAGCCTGTGCTAAGGCCTCTTCTACTTTATCAATGTGCCCTTGGGAATGGTATCACTATAAAAGCCCTAACTTGGCCTGTATTTTAGGTTTTATAAATAATGGAAAACAAGTAAATGGGATAGCAGTGCCAATAGCAGAAAGTGCACTGGTCATGTCCTCCTGAAAGCACCCACGCTGTTATGTAGGAGTGACCTTCCTAAATGGACCCACTTCATATCAATCAGTGTTTGTTTTTTACGTATATTTTAAGGGTTTTTTCCCTTGCTTACAATGGGGCAGGATTGTTTGATTTTCACAAAAATGAGATCATACTACACTTATTATTCTGAAACAGGTTTTTTCACTTAAAACTATCAGAAATGTATTTCCAAATACATAGAAAAGTACCTCATAATTTTTCAATTTCAAATTCTTTTTTTAACTTGTTCTGATTAGTTATATATAAGAGTAGAATGAATTTTGACACATTGTACACAAATGGAGCACAACTTCTCATTCCTCTGGCTGAACATGGTACAGAGTGGTCCTGTAGGGTAATAATGTCTATCTCATTCTACTGTCCTTCCCACCCCTCACTCCCCTTTGCCCAATCCAAATTTTTTCCATTCTTCCCTAACCTCCCCCTCCTCCAGAATTATGGATCAGCATCCACTTATCAGAGAAAATATTTGGGCTTTGTTTTTTTTTTTTTGGGGGGGTTGGCTTATTTTGCTTAGCATGATATTCTTCAGCTCCATCCATTTACCTGCAAATGCCATGATTTCATTCTTCTTTAAGGCTGAGTAATATTCCATTGTGTATATATAATTACAATTTTTTTTTATCCATTCATTTGTTGAAAGGCACCTAGGTTGGTTCCATAGCTTAGATATTGTGAATTGGGCTGCTATAAACGTTGATGTGGCTGCATCACTGTAGTATGCTGATTTAAGTCCTTTGAGTATAGCTGGGTCAAATGGTGGTTTCATTCCAAGTTTTCTAAGGAATCTCCATACTACTTTCCAGATTGGTTGCACCAATTTTCAGTCCCACCAGCAATGTGTACCTCATACTTTTAATACTGCATATTTTCTATCATGAATCTTCCCTAATCTGTTCAATAATTTTCTGTTTTATAGTGAGGTTGTTTTCTTGTTCTATGCTAGCATTGGATGATTCTAGTCTTAACAATCTTTGTAATTATGAGGAAGGATACCTTGAGGCTTTAATTGCATTTTTCTGAGCAACAGCAAGATTGAGCTAATTTCTTCTTTTCCTTGGACAGCTAGAATATTCTCTTCTCTGAATTGAATATGCAAATATTTGTTCATATTTCCATTGCATTATTTAAGTTTACTTATCAATGAGTAGGAATAGTTCATACATTGGTTGAACTATATGCTGTCTTTCAAATTTATTTATATTTTATTTCATCATCTAGTAGTTTTAAAGGTTAATATTGTCAAAAGTTTCAATCCTTTTTTAATATTTATTTTTTAGTTGTACACAATACCTTTATTTTGTTTATTTATTTTTATGTGATGTTGAGGATCAAACCCAGGGCCTCGTGCATGCCAGGCAAGCGATCTACCGCTGAGCCAAAACCCCAGACCCTCAATTTTTTAAAAATGATTTTGTTCCCTTGTCTTTTCTGGAAATATCTTCTGAATCAGGGACCATAACGACTTTTTTATAGAAGTTTTTGAAGTTTTATGATGTTTATGTCTTTGATCCATTTGACACTTATAGATAGTGTGAGGTAGGGATTGAATTTCTTCCTCCTATGTAGAAAACCATTTTCCTTTAATTTTGATTCTCTTCTATCTCCAAGAAATTATCCTCTAGTATATCTAGCTGGGTTGTAGGCATATCCATCTTATAGCTTATAGGAAGGGGGAAAGGGAATAACCAAAGAAAGAGATTTTCTTTTAATTAAAGCTAATATTATACACACTACTTCTTCTTGTATTTCAATTACTAGAAATTAGCTATAAGGCCATGATATCTAGCAATCTAGCATACCAAGAAAGTCACTTTTTGCTATGTAGCCATGTGCCAAGGAAAGGGTGAGACTAGAATTGATTAAACAACCAGAAGTCTCCACCAATATCCATTTTTTCCATCTTCCTTAATGACAGAAGGAAATTTCATGTAAGAAAGCAACAGCTTCAACTAAAATAATAAAAAAAGAAAGAAAAAGAAACTCCTTTGCTGCTAACAGTGGTCATGTGACTATATGTAGATACTGATGCGCTAGATTTCTGGGACAGATGCTTCAAATAAGAACAGAACAGTTGGTACACCTCTTTCCCCTCCCACTACCTTTCTTCCTATTTCCTGGATTATGAACATTATTGTTGGAGTTCCAGCAAGCATCTTTGGAACATAAGGAATATTGAGAATGAAACTCAATACTCAGAAACGAAAACATATCAAATGATACCATTTTAACAGAAAACAGAGCTTCATGAGCTTGGGTGGGCAAAAAGTGCAATGTAAAAGTAAAAATATTGATTATTGGACCATACTAATGTTAGGAACTTCTGTTTATCCAAAGACACCAGTAGAGTAAAAAAGTAACTAGTACCCAAATATATAAGGAATGCAATACAATAGTAAGAAAACAAGCTGATTAAAAATGGGCTAGAATCAAATATACATTTCTCAAAAGAAGATATATAGGGGCTGTAATCTTCCCAACAGGGAAGATGGCGGCGGGAAGTGAGTAAGCCGCTCCGTGCTCCGTGCCGCCACGTCTGAAAAGATGAGGTAAAGATCATTAAAGGAGATCTGTCGACAAAAACCCAGCACCGTGTCAAGAAAGGGGCCTAGGTGGAGTGAATCCACCACAACTCCAGCCAAGGTGGAGAGAGTCCATCACGACTTCAGTGCCAGCAGTAAGGCTGCAGCCCCAGCTGCCCGGCTCCCTCGGCCCCTTCTCCTTCCCCTCTCCGCCTTTCTGCTTTGCTTCTCCCCAGCTGTCTCTCCTCCCAAGCTCAGTCCCTAAATCTAGATCTCAATTTCTTTCCCCCACCCCGCCCGCTCTCCTGTGTATCCGGTACCCGGCTCGCGCGGCCCAGAGGTGCTGCCTCCCCTCCCCCAGCCCACACCCCCACCCCGGGGGTCCCAAAGGCCGCTGCCGCCGCCGCCTCCCGCGGAGCACCATAGAGCAGACTCTTCACTGCGCGAGTGAGCTGCCGAGTTAAATGAAACAGCTGATAAGATGAGTGACAATTTAAAATCTAAGTGATCCGAGAACACACACTGAGCCCTGATTGGCTGAATTCAAGCTTCCGTTCACCTGCTTCCTGCAGACAAACAGCTGTGACTCAGTATTAATCCATCCGGCTGAAACAACTGGTCAGCCCTTCTCATCCTACGGAGGTAAATGCCTACCGAGCCTTCATAAGTAGTGGCCACAGGTTCGAAACGGGGCTTGAGAGAGACAGTAAGGACCCACCCGTTGCATTGGACGCCCGGCAAAGGGAAACAAACTGTCGCCATTTGCAAGAGACACCACTATGGCAGAGAACTGACGTCACCAGACTGCAGCGGAGGAGATAACTTCATTGAAACCTGCTGCTACAGGTGTGTAATCCCCTAGCCTTCCTTCTCCATGCATCGGGGAAACCTTAAGGGCCCCTCCCAGCTCTCACGTAAGGGCCCCTCCCAGCTCTCCCGTGAGTGCTACAGCCAGCCCGAGGGAATCAGAGGTGGTGCGGGACCCGAGGCGCGGGACTACCGCTCCCACAAGGGCTGACTGCTGAGGTCTCTTGCACCAGCTACGGGGGAGTGGCTTCCGGAGGGCAAGTAAAATTCGCTGAGGATTCTCAGCCCCAAGCTCTACAAACTTAGGGTCTGAGGGAATGGCAAACTGGAAGAGTGAGCCCAGTCATTCATGAAAACAGGGCTCCCGGGAGCAGCAGACCTGGTGTATAGCCAGTATTGTGGTGAGAGGGGCCTGGCTAGAGGAAAAGTGGGAAGTGACTAGACACAAGAGAAGGCCCTAGGCACTCAGGATTGGAGACTCGCCAAGTCTGGGAGGAGCTGCTGCACAGTGATTCGTTCCCGTGTACTGACAGGAGAAACTTGACCTGGTGGGCACAGCGCCACCTACTGGAAGAGAAGTTAATCAAACTCTAAGACAGCATTTATGAGGTTTTTTTTTTTTTTTTGATTTGGGTTTTTCTTTCATTTTCATTTTTCTATCTTGTTGTTTTTTAATTTTTTTCTTTTTTCTCTTCTAATTTTAATTTTAATTTTTTAAATTATTATTATTTTTTTAATTTTTTTTCTTTTTTTTAGTTCCTATTTCTTTCTTCTTTTGTCTTTTCATTTTTCTTATCCCCCCTTCCTTGAATTCTACCTGCCTACTCTCATTCTCTTTAGTGACTTCTTCCCTTCCCTTCTAATACCTTTCCTCCCAAGCATCAAATAAATTTATAGGAGTAAACAGTAACTCAGCAGTCAAACAGAACAAGAAGCAACATGAGCAGCTTCAAGAAGCAAGGAAGAAAAGGAGTACAAACAATGCAGGACAGCCTAAATATTCAGGAGGACCTAGAGTCATCAGAAAAATGGTCATATAAAGACCTCAAGGAACACCTTAGACAGATGGAATGGAACCTTAAAGAGGATACAAGACAGCAAATTCAAGCACCGAAAGAACACATTGAGAATGAATTACATAAACAGATAAAAGAAGAAGTTAAGCATCTTTATCAGGAGATAGAGATTATAAAAAATAATCAAACAATAATTCTAGAAATGAAGGAAACGATAAACCAAATTAAAAACTCAATTGAGAGTATCACTAACAGAGTGGAGCAAGTAGAAGCCAGAATGTCAGATAATAAAGACAAAATATACCATCTTGAAAAGAGTCTAGCCAACTCAGAAAGACTGGTAAAAAATCACGAGAAAAACATCCAAGAGTTATGGGATAACATAAAAAAACCAAACTTACGAGTCATCGGGATAGAAGAAGGTACAGAGATTCAAACCAAGGGAATGAGAAACCTGCTGAATGAAATAATTACAGAAAACTTTCCAGAAATAAAAAAGGAAACAGATATACAAATTGAAGATGCATACAGGACACCGAGCACACAAAATCACAGTAGACCAACGCCAAGACATTGTTATGAAGATATCCAATATACAGAACAAAGAGAAAATATTAAAAGCTACAAGAGAAAGGAGACAGATTACATTCAGGGGTAAACCAATAAGGTTAACAACGGATTTTTCATCACAGACACTGAAAGCAAGAAGGTCATGGAACAATGTATTTCAAACACTGAAAGACAATGGATGCCAACCAAGAATTCTGTATCGAGCAAAATTAAGCTTCAGGTATGACAACGAAATAAAAATCTTTCATGATAAACAAAAGTTAAAAGAATTTGCAGCCAGAAAACCAGCATTGCAAAGCATTTTGAGCAAAACACTACACGAGGAAGAAATGAAAATCAATAACCAAAACCATCAGTGGGAAGTGCCTCAGTAAAGACAGAGGGCGAGGGGAAAGATAATCATGGAGAAACAAACTAAATTTTTTTTTTTAAAAAAAGGATAAACAATCAAACATGGATGGAAGTTCAAACCACATATCAATAGTAACTCTGAATGTTAATGGCTTAAACTCTCCAATAAAGCGACATAGGCTGGTATCATGGATTAAAAAAACAAATCCAACAATATGCTGCCTCCAGGAGACACATCTGATTGGAAAAGACATACACAGGCTGAAGGTGAAAGGATGGGAAAAAATATACCACGCACACAGTCCTCGTAAGCAAGCAGGGGTGGCCATCCTCATATCGAATAAAATCGACTTCAAGACTAAGTTAATCAAAAGGGATAAAGAAGGTCATTATATACTGTTAAAAGGAACCATTCACCAACAAGACATAACAATTATCAATATTTATGCACCAAATAATGGTGCTGCGACATTCATAAAACAAATTCTCCTCAAGTTCAAGAATGAAATAGACCACAACACAATAATTATGGGTGACTTCAACACACCTCTCTCACCATTGGACAGATCCTCCAAACAAAAGTTGAATAAAGAAACTATAGAACTCAATATCACAATCAATAACCTAGACTTAACTGACATATATAGAATATATCAACCATCATCAAATGGATATACTTTTTTCTCAGCAGCACATGGATCCTTCTCAAAAATAGACCATATATTATGCCATAGGGCAACCCTCAGTAAATATAAAGGGGTGGAGATAATACCATGCATTTTATCTGATCATAATGGAATGAAACTGGAAATCAATGATAAAAGAAGGAAGGAAAAATCCTACATCACATGGAAAATGAACAATATGTTACTGAATGATCAATGGGTTACAGAAGACATAAAGGAAGAAATCAAAAAATTCTTAGAGATAAATGAAAATACAGACACAACATATCGGAATCTATGGGACACAATGAAAGCAGTTCTAAGAGGGAAATTCATCGCCTGGTGGTCATTCCTCAAAAAAAGAAAAAAACAACAAATAAATGAGCTCACACTTCATCTCAAAGCCCTAGAAAAGGAAGAGCAAAACAACAGCAAATGTAGCAGAAGGCAAGAAATAATTAAAATCAGAGCGGAAATCAATGAAATTGAAACAAAAGAAACTATTGAAAAAATTAACAAAACTAAAAGTTGGTTCTTCGAAAAAATAAATAAGATCGACAGACCTTTAGCCATGCTAACGAAGAGAAGAAGAGAGAGAACTCAAATTACTAACATACGGGATGAAAAAGGCAATATCACAACAGATGCTACAGAAATACAGAAGACAATTAGAAATTATTTTGAAAACCTATATTCCAACAAAATAGAAGATAGTGAAGACATCGATAAATTTCTTAAGTCATATGATTTGCCCAGACTGAGTCAGGAGGATACACACAACTTGAACAGACCAATATCAATGGATGAAATTGAAGAAGCCATCAAAAGACTACCAACAAAGAAAAGCCCAGGACCGGATGGGTATACAGCGGAGTTTTACAAAACCTTTAAAGAAGAATTAATACCAATACTTTTCAAGTTATTTCAGGAAATAGAAAAAGAGGGAGCTCTTCCAAATTCATTCTATGAGGCCAACATCACTCTGATTCCGAAACCAGACAAAGACACCTCAAAGAAAAAAAACTACAGACCAATATCTCTAATGAACCTAGATGCAAAAATCCTCAATAAAATTCTGGCGAATCGAATACAAAAACACATCAAAAAAATTGTGCACCATGATCAAGTAGGATTCATCCCTGGGATGCAAGGATGGTTCAACATACGGAAATCAATAAATGTTATTCACCACATCAATAGACTTAAAGATAAGAACCATATGATCATCTCGATAGATGCAGAGAAAGCATTTGACAAAGTACAGCAACCCTTTATGTTCAAAACATTAGAAAAACTAGGGATAACAGGAACTTACCTTGACATTGTAAAAGCTATCTATGCTAAGCCTCAGGCTAGCATCATTCTGAATGGACAAAAGTTGAAGGCATTCCCTCTAAAATCCGGAACAAGACAGGGATGCCCTCTATCTCCACTTCTATTCAATATAGTTCTTGAAACACTGGCCAGAGCAATTAGACAGACGAAAGAAATTAAAGGCATAAAAATTGGAAAATAAGAACTTAAATTATCACTATTTGCAGATGACATGATTCTATACCTAGAAGACCCAAAAGGGTCTACAAAGAAACTACTAGAACTAATAAATGAATTGAGCAAAGTGGCAGGATATAAAATCAACACGCATAAATCAAAGGCATTTCTGTATATCTGCGACAAAACTTCTGAAACGGAAATGAAGAAAAACACTCCATTCACAATATCCTCAAAAAAAATAAAATACTTGGGAATCAACCTAACAAAAGAGGTGAAAGATTTATACAATGAAAACTACAGAACCCTAAAGAGAGAAGTAGATGAAGATCTTAGAAGATGGAAAAATATACCCTGTTCATGGATAGGCAGAACTAACATCATCAAAATGGCGATATTACCTAAAGTTCTCTATAGGTTTAATGCAATGCCAATCAAAATCCCAATGGCATTTCTTGTAGAAATAGATAAAGCAATCATGAAATTCATATGGAAAAATAAAAGACCCAGAATAGCAAAAGCAATTCTGAACAGGAAGTGTGAATCAGGCGGTATAGCGATACTAGATTTCAAACTATATTACAGAGCAATAGTGACAAAAACAGCATGGTACTGGTACCAAAACAGGCGGGTGGACCAATGGTTTAGAATAGAGGACACAGAGACTAATCCACAAAGTTACAACTATCTTATATTTGATAAAGGGGCTAAAAGCATGCAATGGAGGAAGGATAGCATCTTCAACAAATGGTGTTGGGAAAACTGGAAATCCATATGCAACAAAATGAAACTGAATCCTTTTCTCTCGCCATGCACAAAAGTTAACTCAAAATGGATCAAGGAGCTTGATATCAAATCAGAGACTCTGCGTCTGATAGAAGAAAAAGTTGGCTCCGATCTACAGATTGTGGGGTCAGGCTCCAAATTCCTTAATAGGACACCCATAGCACAAGAGTTAATAACAAGAATCAACAAATGGGACTTAATTAAACTTAAAAGTTTTTTCTCAGCAAGAGAAACAATAAGAGAGGTAAATAGGGAGCCTACATCCTGGGAACAAATTTTTACTCCTCACACTTCAGATAGAGCCCTAATATCCAGAGTATACAAAGAACTCAAAAAATTAGACAATAAGATAACAAATAACCCAATCAACAAATGGGCCAAGGACCTGAACAGACACTTCTCAGAGGAGGATATACAATCAATCAACAAGTACATGAAAAAATGCTCACCATCTCTAGCAGTCAGAGAAATGCAAATCAAAAGCACCCTAAGATACCATTTCACTCCAGTAAGATTGGCAGCCACTATGAAGTCAAACAACAAGTGCTGGCGAGGATGTGGGGAAAAGGGTACACTTGTACATTGCTGGTGGGACTGCAAATTGGTGCGGCCAATTTGGAAAGCAGCTTGGAGATTCCTGGGAAAGCTGTGAATGGAACCACCATTTGACCTTGCTATTGCCCTTCTCGGACTATTCCCTGAAGACCTTAAAAGAGCATGCTACAGGGATACTGCCAAATCGATGTTCATAGCAGCACAATTCACAATAGCTAGACTGTGGAACCAACCCAGATGCCCCTCAATAGATGAATGGATAAAAAAAATGTGGCATCTATACACAATGGAGTACTATGCAGCAATAAAAAATGACAAAATCATAGAATTTGCAGGGAAATGGATGGCACTAGAGCATATTATGCTTAGTGAAGCTAGCCAATCCCTAAAAACAAATACCAAATGTCTTCTTTGATATAATGAGAGCAACTATGAACAGAGCAGGGAGGAAGAGTAGGAAGAAAAGAGTAACATTAATCAGAGACATGAGATGGGAGGGAAAGGGAGAGAAGAGGAAAATTGCATGGAAATGAAGGGAGACCCTCATTGCTATACAAAATTACATATAAGAGGTTGTGAGGGGAATGGGAAAATAAACAAGGAGAGAAATGAATTACAGTAGATGGGGTAGAGAGAGAAGAAGGGAGGGGAGAGGAGGGGGGATAGTAGGGGATAGGAAAGGTAGCATAATACAACAATTACTAATAGGGCATTATGTAAAATTGTGGATGTGTAACCGACATGATTCTGCAATCTGCATTTGGGGTAAAATTGGGGGCTCATAACCCACTTCAATCTAATGTATGAAGTATGATATGTCAAGAGCTTCGTAATGTTGTGAACAACCAATAAAAAAAAAAAAGAAGATATACAGGGAATGGGGTTGTGGCTCAGTGGTAGGGTTCTTGCCTAGTGTGTGTGAGGCATTAGATTCGATCCTCAGCACCACATAAAAATAAATAAATAGATAAAAATAGAGGTGTTGTGTCCATCTACAACTAAAAAAAATTTAAAAAGAAGATATATAAATGGCCAACCATTATATGAAAAATGCTCAATATCACTAATTATCAGGGAAATGCAAATAAAACTAAGGTAAGATATCACCTCATGTGTTAGAAAGGCTATTATCAAAAAGACTAAAGGTAAATGTTGATTAGGATTTGGATAAAAGGGAACTCTAATGCACTATTGGTGAGAAAGTAAATTACTATAATTCCTTTGGAAAACAGTATGGAGCTCTGTCATAAAACTACTGCATGATCCATTAACCCCAGTTTGGGGTATGTATCCAAAGAAATTGAAATTAGTATTCTGAAAAGATAGCTGCACTCCTGTGTATGTTGCAACATTGTTCATAATAATCATGATATGGAAGCAACCTAAGTGTCCATCAACATATGAGTGGAAAAAAAATGTGATCTATGATACATAATGGAATACTATACAGTCTCAAAAAGAAGGTAATGCCATCATTTGTGACAATATAGATGGGACTGGAGGACACAGAAAGACAAATTCTCTATTATCTCACTTTTATGTGGAATTTTAAAATGTTGATCTCACAGAAAGAGACTAGATTGGTGTTTAGCAGTGACTGGGGTGGAAATGTTCAAAGAGTATAAAGTTTCAGATAGACAGGAGTAATAAATTTTAGTGATCTATTGCATAGCACAGTGACCATAGTTAATAAGAATGTGTTGAACATTTCAAATTTGCTGGAAGAGTAGATTTTAAATGTTCTCCTTGCCCCACCCCCACACATAAGTAGGTAGGTGTTAGATGTGTTATAGCTTGATTCAATCATCCTGCAATATATCCACATGTCAAAGCACCATAATATATCCCATGGAATATTTTAAATCCTTTTCAAAAGGCAGTGTGTTTTAATATGGACGTGTTACTCTTCCTGTGTGAAAAATGCTGCAAACCTTTTTAGCTCTCACAACTTGGCCTAGAAAAGCATAGAAATGTGATAAAGATGAGAAAGAAATAATTTGGCATAGGTAAGAGTTTGTCTTCTTACAAGAAATTAGGAAAGTTCTGAGTGGCCTGTTGGTCTACATTACAAGAGTGCTGCTAAGTCAATTGGCAGTTTGGACCATGAACTTGGGACAAAGACCATCCTGGAAAGAGACCTAATCTAAGATGCCTTTTGAAAGTAGTCCTTCCTTCTCATGGCAGATGTATTTCTCAAGCTGTGGGCTCCCTTCTGCCTATAGGGCCGGAAACCAGAAGTGACAAGAAGTAGATTATAAAAAAATACACATGTAGAACGTGGGGACAGCCTGAAGTCAGTGTAAGAATAGAAAAGGGGGGAAGGAAGGAAGAGATTTGGACAGAAAGAGAATTAAAACAACTGCAGTGCTAGTCCATATTAGGACTTGGCCAACTTTCCCAAAGCCATATTGCCACTCTCACAGCCTCTCACAAGCAATACTGAAGCAAAGAAGTGTGTTAGAATCACTCATTTCCCCTCAGAGGGTTTATATTTGCTGCTCCACCTTCTCCAGTTTCAGATTGACAAAAGGCTACTGGGAGTAGTTCATAAAGACTATGAGCTTAGCCTCTTTGTGTTGTTTTGTTTACACACAGACAGAAAAAAAAAAAAGTGCTGCTGAGTACAGATTCAAATACCTCAGTATGGTTGAGTGCTTTTTTGTGTTCATGGCTGCCTGGGGCCTGTTTATTTTGGGAGGCCTATTGGTATTCATTTCCACTAGAAAGTAGCAGAAGGAAGCCAAATCATCTCTTTCCCACAGAAGGGGAGCAATAAATATTTTTAAAAAATATTTGGAAAAGAAGATCAGTGATAAGCAGGAACATGTCAAAAAATATTGCTGATTCTGTCTTAGGAACTTGGAAATGCTTATTGCCCAAGAAATCAGAAAACTGCTTTTGTTGTAAGGAAATGGCAATCTGAAAGTAATCCTTTTCTAAATCTCAGTGGTGGTGCTGTGAGCCTACCAAGGGTCTGAGGTCTAAGTACAAAGGAAAAGGGAAATGAAAAATAGGGAATGAGAAGAACCCAATTTAGAAAAGAGATAACTTGTTCTAGTGCAGACATACTGGACAGAGATCTTGAACGAGACAGGGCACATCTCCGTGCAGGTTTGTTTGAATTATCAATAGGTTTGCAAGTAGAAGATCAGTTAGGAATGAAGTCACATGGGACATTCCATGCGAAAGACTGTGGGATATCCAATTTGTAGGGAATTGACCTATTATTTCCTTCTGACTTTAATTTTATACAGCTATTCTACTAAGCTATTCCAGTGTGATTTCTTTTCTGAGCATTTCTTTAACTCTCTCACTTCCATGACAATTAAAATAAATTGACCTTGAAAAGACAAACTTCTCACCACTAGGAGCTTGAGCCCCAGAATAAAAGCACCCTTTTCAACTTCCAATCAATATAAGATTGATATACAACTCCTCGAAGTTTTTGTGATTTCTGTGGAGAGTGGCACCTAGGTTCTCCCCATCCCTGAAACTGTCAGGGATTGCAGTACTTGCTCTCTGAGACATACTGTCATGGAGGATATCTCCTATGCTAGGTGTCTATTGATTCAATTAAATTGACATTACAATCTTGTTTTGGATAATCTATTCTCTAGAAATTAAAAAACCTAAAATTTGAGTCCAGAAATGAGACAGAAAACAACCTATGGCCAACATTAGAAATGATCAAATGAATGTTAGTACACCTCTTCTATAGAATATTATATAGCTACTTAAAAATAAATTACAGTGCAGGGCATTGCAGCATATACCTGTAATCCCAGCAATCTGGGATGCTGAGACAGGAGAATCTCAGGCTCAAGGTTAGCCTCAGCAACTTAGCAAGATCCTGTCTCAAAAAAAAAAGAAAGAAAGAAAGAAAGAAAGAAAGAAAAAGAAAAAAGGGGCTGCGGTTGTGGCTCAGTGAGTAGAGCACTTGCCTATCATGTGTGAGGCACTGGGTTCGATCTCCAACACCACATAAAAAAATAATAATAAATAAATAAAATAAAGGTATTGTGTCCATCTACAACTAAAAATATTTTTTTAAAAAAAAGAAAGAAAAGAAAAAAGTTTTAAAAATTGAATTAGATCCCTGTCTATTGATGGTAGTGTTATGTACTTCATTTTACAAAATGATATGGAAAGCAGTATGAAGATTTCTTAGAAAATTGGGAATGGAACCACCATTTGACCCAGCTGTCCCTCTCCTAGGTCTATACCCAAAGGACTTAAAAACAGCATACTAAGTAACACAGCCACATCAATGTTTATAGCAGCACAATTCACAATAGCTTAACTGTGGAACCAACCTAGATGCCCTTCAGTAGATGAATGGATAAAAGAAATGTAGCATATATACACAATGGAATTTTACTCAGCAGTAAAAGAGAATAAAATCATGTTATTTGCAGGTAAATGTATGGAGTTAGAGAAGATAATGCTAAGTGAAGTTAGCCAATCCCAAAAAATCAAATGTCGAATGTTTATATATATATATTATATATATATATATGGAGGCTGATTCATAGTGAGATAGGGAGAGGGAGCATGTTAGGAATCGATGAACTCTAGATGGGGCAGAGGGGTTGGAGGGGAAGGGAGGGGACATGGGGTCATTAATGATGGTGGAATGTGATGATCATTATTATCCAAAGTACAGGTATGTAGACACAAATTGGTGTGAATATACTGTGTATACAACTAGAGATATGAAAAGTTGTGCTGTATATATGTAATAAGAATTGTAATGCATTCTGCTATCATATAAATAAAAAAAAGAAAATTATAATTTTCCAAATTTTATTTTCTAGATAAAGAAACTACATACAAAGGTGCCTAAATCGTTTTCTTAAGATACCAGAGCTAAAAATCAAGGTACCAAAATTTATGCTTAGTCGGTTTGACTCCAGAATCTTTTTATGTCTACACTAATTTCCAAAGTTGCAGAGAAATACAAAGTAAAACATTTGAATAAGTAAAACTCCCCCCAACCGTATCATGTGTTCATATAAATTTGTATGAGTATGAAAAAAGGTGCAGAAGGAAGCAACCAGATTATTAATGTGGACTACCTTGCGGGTTAAGTGTAGGTGGGAATTAATGGAGTGGGAGAGCTTGTTATCTCTTTATTTAAACATCTTGCCTTGATTTCCAGGTTCTAGACAGTCCATGTTTTATAGTTGTATGTCTAGTTTATTTGATAAGGTTATTTGTGTATCCATAATACATTCCAAAACTCATGAATCCATCTATCCATCTATCCATCCATCCATTCTCAACCCAGAAGATCCTGAAGTTTCTAATTTCCTTGACTTAATGAGTGTGGGTTACATGAAAGCAATAAACTATGCTTTGGTTGTGGACACATGGCTGGAATGTGCCTGAGCGTGGACTCACTCCATCAACCATACTTATCAATGGAACACTCATTGTCTGTGGTAAATTTGACATTTGTTAACTCAAAAAAAGCTTCACAATTAAGTGGCAACTAGAATAGGAATATGAGATAAAAGAATTTTTAAAAATTGTTTTTTATTTTCATTTGTTAAACAATGGGAAATATGAGCATGTTTCTAGCTGACAGGAAGAAGTCTGTAGCGAAAGAAGGGTTGATGATACATTGATAGGGGAGAACAGATGGAAGGAGGTAAAGTTATATTGGGATGTTATTATAGTCCAGAAGCAAGGAATGCCCAAATCATGACTTAATGCTCTTTACTCTTCCCTACAGAATTTCTACTGGAAGAGATAAAATATGAGGAATAACAGACAAAAGAAAACATACTATTTATAAATTACTAGTCAAGATAGATATTGAAAGACTCAGAAAATTCAAGTTTAAGAATATGGCTAAGCAAATGTTCTCTCTGATATGTGGACATTAACACACAAATGGGAGAGGGAGAGAATGAATGTACTTTGGACTTGACAAAGGGATGGGGGAGGGGAATAGGAAAGACAGTAGAATGAATCCTACATAAATTTCTTATGTTCATATATGAATACACGACTAGTGTAACTCCACATCGTGTTCAACCACAGGAATGGGATCCTAATTAGAATAAGTTATACTCCATGTATGTTTAATATGTCAAAATATTCTCTACTGTCATGTATATCTAACAAGAACAGATTAAAAAAAGAATTAAAAAAATAGTTGGAAGATGGGGGGTGGAATCAATACAACAGAGACCAGAACAGAGCCACATATCATCTATAGAAATACAGATTATAGTTGTGACTCAGTGGTAGAGCGCTTGCCTAGCATGTGTGAGGCACTGGGTTCTTCTCAGCACCACATATAAATAAATTAATAAACAAAATAAAGATCCATTGACAATTTAAAAAACATTTAAAGAAAGAAATAAAGGTTATAATAAAGGTGGTATTTCAAATCCATTGGGCGAAGCATAACCTATGTAATAAATTGTGTAAGGAAAATTAGTTTTCAATTCAGAAAAGTGGAAAAATAGACCCTTACCTTATAGCATTCATAAAAGTAAACTTCAGAGTGAATTAAGTAACTGAAAAAAAGAACTGAAAAGCATTTAGAGACTACATTGGAGCATGTTTTTATAACATGGAGGTGGAAAAGATCTTTAAATAATGTACAAGTACCAGAATCCATAAAAGAAAAGGATTGAGAGATAAAACCTCACACAAATTAAAAATCATCTTGGAACAATAAAAGTCATGATAAAGTTAAAAGACAGATAACATGCTAAGAAAACTCTATGCAGCATATTTAATGAGTGACTGGTTATTGTGTATAATATATAGAGAGTTTCTATAAGTCATTCAAAACTATAAATATGAGTGGAAGTTTTAGGTGGACAATTTACATGACAAATCCCCAAAGCCAA
Source organism: Spermophilus citellus (assembly GCF_964194105.1). Classification (NCBI taxonomy): domain Eukaryota; kingdom Metazoa; phylum Chordata; class Mammalia; order Rodentia; family Sciuridae; genus Spermophilus; species Spermophilus citellus. The sequence continues at coordinate 82,239,015 of NC_138183.1, forward strand.
TAAACACATGAAAAGATGCTCAACAACGCTAAATGAGGTGCCTGTGAAGAAACAGTATAAGCAATAGAAAATTTTGTTTGGAATATGAGAAATAGCAACTTTCATATAAGTTGTTGGTAGTGTAAACTAGTCCAGGCTTTCTGGAAGGTAATTTGGGGTTTATTTATTCAAATAACCAATGTATCCTGGTGAACATCCAAAAAAAAAAAAAAAAAAGAATATGGCTAAGATTCACAGACCTAAGTAAGGCTACACACTCCCTACTCCCCCACATATAAATAAGACATTCAGGTGTACATGCTTATAAAGGATGTCCCGGGTCCTGGTTTGCTTACATATACCCTATGGAAAGAATGAAAGTGAACAACATTTTAAAACTATTGATATTTTGGGGCAGATACTTCTTTTTTGAGAAGGGTGGGGAAGTCGTTGACCTGTATGAGGGAAGATACTCAGCAGCATCCTTAGCCTCTACCCACCAGCTGACAGTAATGCACTCACCCCTCCCAGCTGGGACAATCAAACATGTCTCCAGATAGTGACAAATGTCCCCTGGGATGAAAATGCCCCTGAGTGGTAGCTACTAGAGAACAGAATGACTGCCTTGTCTCTGAGAAGGAGACTCAATTTTGTTCCATGACAAGAAGGCAATAGATAGGCTCTACGTCGATGCAGAATTTCCTCCCTCTCCCAGGTGAAAAAGAAACACAGTGAATATTCAGAGTTTTACTAAGCTGGTTAACGACTCTATCCTCTCAGGTGGGCAAAGACAACCGAAGTGTCCCAGCCCTTTTCATTTTAATTATTGATGGCCTCTTCCTGGAACTCAGAGCCTCATACATGTGAGGCAAGCACTCTACCAACTGAGCTATATCCCAGCCCCTGTTGATGGCCTCTTATCTCCCTGGGATGGCAAACAGGGAGTAAGGCCCACTGATGGAGGGCTTATCCTCCACTCAGACTGGGAAGGGTGAAGGAGTGAAACTAAGACAGTCCCAGGCAAATCAGGATAAGCTAGTGACCCCATCAGAGCCCAACAGTGTTTTCAAGTAGTCGGGTTTCCACTAGACTTGGAGGAGTTTCCTCAGAATTAATTCCCTCATCACTTACTCCTCAGAAACCCTCCTTTAAATCTGTTTTCCCACTATCCCCAAAGCCACTGAAATGAATCACAACAGTATATTAAATTAACTTAAAGGTCACAGGTTATTTCAAGTAAGAAATTCACCTTCTATTTCCTTTTTTGTAAAATTTATTTTTTATTTGATGTACAGTAGTTGTACAAATCCATAGGATACTATGGAATATTTCAATATATGTATATCTTCCCTGTGCACACTCACGATATTTGGACTAGGTTATCAGAGTTTATGTCTCATGCCTAAATAATGAAGAATGCCCAAACTTGAAAAGTATGAATTTTCCCAATTAATTCACTAAAGAGAAACTAAAGCCCCAGACCCAAATTCCCCCTCTCTTGATTGAAATTAAAATCTGAAAGAAATTATAGTCCATTGTTTTTACCATTCTTATTTCTTATTTTGTTCACTGATAGCCAGACTTGCTTACTTCACAAGGAGTCTCAATTCCTTTTTTTTTTTTTTTTTGCAGCTGTGGCCTGGAACATCTTCCACTGAGATGGGTGGAGCTCCCTCGAATACTTCTAAAATTGGATTAATCCAAACCCACTTGTCTCACCACTCTGGTTTTCTATAGTTCACAAGGGTCAGCAAACTATGTAAGAACCTCAATGGATCAGTCACACACACAAAATGCAAGTGAATCCCATTATGACAGTAGTTTACTTCCATGAAAAGTTATTTCTCTTGATCTCAGCAGATGGTATAATCCAGACCTCCTTGCCGTTGGCAGTCAAAGAACATATCAGAACTAAATGTTTTCTTAGGAATGGTAGGTAGACAAAGAAAACAGCAGAGAGAAAACAGGAGATGTGTTTCATAATCTGCTTGTCCTGACTATAAGACTAACACCTTTTTCATGAGATGGTCACTAGCCTTTTTGGGATTCAAGCAAAACTGAGTCCTGGAGGCACACTATTTGGGCATAAGCTCTTATGTTTCCTTTTCAGTTCTTGGACTTTTAACAATTACATGAGTTTTTTTTCTCTACACCAACCTGATTAATAAGGTTTTCCACTTCTCTTCAAATTTTCATTGTTTAAATTAGATTACCCTCTATGACAATCCCCAACCCAAGTCCACCACAGCTGAACCCACTGGCTGTGATTTGAGTTTGTGAAATAAACCAGGCAGAATCAGATGAGGCTATATGCTGGTAGAGATGGTCAAGGTGTCGAATTCCAGGACTCAGGGACAAGCTATCTAAAGCCAAAGCTGAATTTCACATGAATTTTTTTCCTACAACATCTTCAAAATAACATAAAAAGAAACTAGATTTGGGACTATCATTTAGTACCACCTGCCCATACCAAATACTGAGAATTTAATTTCAAATGCTTAATAAACCAGTGTTCTCTAGTCCTCTAGAATCAAATGACTTTTACAGTTTGAAACATTGGTTCCCAATCATGGCTGGGTAATACAATGAAGGGAACAAAAAGCTCTAGTGAAAAAAAATTAATTACTCCACCTATCAGACCTAAAAACATATAACAGGGAAGTTCTTGGTTTCAGATGAGTATTGGACCTCAAAGTCATCTCTTTTCCTAAAAATTAATACTAACTGAAGTAATTACAGTTGTTGCAAGTATACCAAGAACCTCAGTTTTTCCTACATGGTACTTTGCCCCAAATACCAGTTCCATATAGATATCAACATGAGCCTACACTTTGCCAACGTGTATAGGCTTTGGGGAAAAAAAAAAGGATTTTGTATGCCATTATGATTGCATTGCTGCCAAGTATCAAAGGATGATACTTCCCTGATGATCACCTCTCTTCCTTATGAGAGTTCAGGCCAAATATGTACAAAAACCAATAACCAAAAGAAAAACAAAATAACCCCTTATTAATGGCAAGAACCATATACAATCATAAACCTAGTATATAATGCAGGTCTGGAGGTATGATACCACACTTCAAAAATTCTCAGAGGTTTCAGGAAGATGTAAAATTTTGAGTAACTATCAACCTCATAGGAGAAAAAAAGAATATTACAAAAAATGCTGAAATATATCCTAGAAGTAGTTGGAGGTAATGCAAATAATAAAAATAATAATAAATGCTGGAGAGGATGTGGAGAAAAAGCAACACTTGTACACTGTTGGTGGGACTGTAAATTAGAACAAATAGTATGGAAGTTAGTATGGTGACTTCTCAAATGACTAGGCATGGAACCACCATATAACCCAACTAAACACTTTTTGATATTTATCCTGAGGAATTAAAGACATCTTATTGCAGTGATGCATGCATACCCTTGTTTATAGCAGCACAACTCATAATAGCCAAACTACAGTGTTAATCAATGGATGAATGAATAAAGAAAATTATTTATATATATATAATGGAATTCTATTCAGCCATAAAGAAAAATGAAATTATGTCTTTTTCAGGTAAATGAATGGAACTAAAATCCATCATGCTAAGCGAAATAAGGTCAAGGGTTGTATGTTTTCTTTCATATGTGGAAACTAGAGAGGGAAAAAGGAAAAGAAAGCTGGAGGTGGACCTCCTAAAAATCAAAGGGAGATCAGTAAAGGAAAGGGACCAAGAGTTGGGAGATGGGGAGGGAGGGGAAAGGTGCTGAGGAGTGATACTGGCCAAATTATATTGTTACATTGTGTGCATTTATGAATATGCCAAAAATTCCATTAATATGTACAACTATAATGCACCATTCAAAAAAAGTAGGGGCTGGGGCTATGACTCAGTGGTGAAGCACTTGTCTTGCAAGCGTGAGGCACTGGATTGGATCCTCAGCGCAACACAAAAATAAATAAATAAAATAAATGTATTGTGTCCATCTACAACTAAAAAAAATTTTAAGTGAAAAAATTAAAAATAAAACGAAGCTAATAATAATAATAAAAGAAATCTAAAGAAAATGTGTTAAAATAGTTTGGAACTATAAATAAGCTTCCTTCAATATTATAAATCTTTGGTGTTATCATATGTATCTCTCATAAAAGTGTAACGGAGAAAACGTTTTCCATATTTCTATTTGGGTAGCTTCAACTGGTAATAATTAACTGCTTAGATTAAAGTACATTTAGATGGGAAACATATACACATTTATAGATGGGAGTCATTTCTGTTTTGATTAACCTATTTCTTTCCCAGAGCACTTCTTCAAAAATGAAATTGGCCAAAGTTTCCCCAGCTGATGTAACTTGATAGAAAATCTAGATTTCAGCTTACATATTTGAGTCAGTCATTGAGTAAGCTGACAAGTTCAGTGATTTATTTCCCAGGCCTAGCAACTGCATTCAAAAAAAAAAAAAAAAAAAAAAAAAAACCAAAGGAAGAAAGGAAAACAACACCAAAAAATGGAGTTAAGAGTTCCTCATGGAAAGATTGATTCCATGAGAGAGTCTCTGAACTGCACAAACAGAACCTATCCTATCCTTACAGAAATAGAGTCAATGCAGAGAACAGAAAAAGAATATAGTCATTAACTCTAGACAGATTTGACAGGTCATTTTTACCAAGAAAAAAAGAATTTTGTGAAAAATAAGTACTCAGGAATCTGGGAAATTAAAAACATAATTCCTGAAACATAAAACTGTACTCACTGAAGGATTTAATAGCAAGCCTAACCCTGCTGAAGATAGAATTAGTGAGCTGAAATATTAATCCACCTTATTCAAGAACAACAAGCAAAAGAAGAAAGGTGTTATAAAAAAGATAAAGACAGGTCTGGGGTTGTGGCTCGGCAGTAGAACGCTCGCCTAGCACATGCAAGGCCCTGGGTTCGATCCTCAGCACCACATATAAATAAATAAAATAAAGTATTGTGCCCAACTACAACTAAAAAATAAATATTAAAAAAAGATAAGACACTCAGAGGATAAATTCCTGGTGTTCTAATGATTCAGTTTTAGGAAGAGACTCGAAGGAATAAAGAACAAAAAAAATAGAAAAAAATTCTTGTATTGAGAAAAGCCTTGAGTGTTCTCATTAGATCTGTCTACCCAATGATGAGCAAGAAGTAATTCAAAATACTTCCAAAAATAATTATGATACCTACAAAAGTCTTAGTAAAATTTTGGGCATCAAATTAATATCTCAAATTATCTCCAAAGAGAACAAAAAGGTATAATATGAAAAGAATCATGTTGGCTGCCTGTAATCCCAGCATCTTGGGAGGCTGAGACAGGAGAATCAAAAGCCAACCTCAGCAAAAGCCTCAGCAAAAGTGAGGCGCTAGGGCTGGGGTTGTGGCTCAGTGTTAGAGTACTTGCCTAGCATGTGTGAGGCAGTGGGTTTAATTCTCAGCACCACATATAAACAAATAAATAAATAAAGTTCCATCAGTAACTAATAAAAATTTTAAAAAACCAGTAAGGTGCTAAGCAATTCAGTGAGACCCTGTCTCTAAATAAAATACAAATAAAGGCTTGAGATGTGGCTCAGTGGTTGAGTGCCCCTGAGTTCAATCCCCTGTAGCACCCCTGTACAAAAAAGAATCAGGTTGATGTCAAACTAATTTGAAAAACAGAATACAAGAGGATGAATTAATAGGTCCTTAAGTTTCTGTAGGAAATTTTGACCTGGAGTCTTTCATTAGTCTAAATAGTATAAATACTGATGATGGCAGAAGAAATGTTTTTCATAAAATGTATCATCCATAAACCTTTCATAGAGAAGTAAGCCAGAATGTGCTCTAGAAAAAACTAAGTACTGATCTATGGAAGAGAAATACTTGAAATAAAAGAAGCAATAGTCAGCAAAAAATCAAACACTAGATCTAAAAAAATCATTGCTACACACATATATGTTAAGGTTTGCTATCAACGAAAATAGAAGCATCATATAAATAAAGTTTGAAAACCTTTACCTAAATTTATAGATTGCTTCAGAAAAGCATGGAAAGCCAAGGAGATTTTGAGTGCCATGAATAATGTCTTACTGGGAACACTGAAAAGAGGTTAGATCCTGGACTGGGGCCGGCGGCTCAGCCCAGCCTGGCTCAGCCGCCCTCGGAGCCAGCGCTGCCGCCGCCATGTCTTCCGGGGCCAGCGTGAGCGCCCTGCAGCGCCTGGTGGAGCAGCTCAAGCTGGAGGCCAGCGTGGAGAGGATCAAGGTCTCTCAGGCTGCGGCAGAGCTTCAGCAGTACTGCATGCAGAATGCCTGTAAGGATGCTCTGCTGGTTGGAGTTCCAGCCGGAAGCAACCCCTTCCGAGAGCCCAGATCCTGCATTTTACTCTGAAGACTTGGAAGAAGTTTGTTGAGAAATGCCTTCGAGCACAAAGTAATGAATGACTGACTCCAAGTCTCAAGAAAACACTTTTCTTTAGCCAAATGACTGAGATATTTCAGACCTTTCCAGTGTCCTGATCTTACAGCCAAAATTCTACAGAAATTAATGATTTTCTACTCAAATAAGGAAACTGAGTGAAGAAATAGAATTGTTTTAAGTAATAATGGCTTGGTTCTTCTGAAGAAGTGCTTTGTATTAAGATAAAAACCTTACCACCAAATATACCAAAATACACCTCTTTAATAAGTGAGTTACTGGTGTTGCTATACCTAGAATATCATGTATGTTTTATTAACTGGATGTTTACATTTTAGGAAGGAAAACACTTTTGTTTATTTAAAAAAATGGAGTATTTGTAATCTGTTGTTCCTAAGATTTTTATACTATAATAAAATTTGTTCTATCATAAATTTACAATTACTAAATGAAGACAAGAAAGTATAAAATTGTGGTGGAAGAATAGACTTTACTAATAGAATGATGCCTTGATTTTTTCTAAATAAGATTGTTTTATTTAACACAAGAGGTGTTGTTTAGAAAGATTCATGTTATGATATATATTAGGTTGTCCCATTTTATGTATGAAGCAGATTTGATCTATTTTTAAGTTCCTTTACTTTATAGTTGTGGTTGCACTTTTAAAAAGATACTACATTATTTCATGCCTTTAAAAAAATGTTTAAAGTAGGACCCACATACAGAACATTGCAAATGTTTGAAAACAAAGTAATGTGAAAATATTATGACCTAAAAGAATTCTTCATGTCACAAGGGTTTGACTTTGATGATGTGCCTTTGATTTAATTTGGGATACTTTTAGAAGGATACTTAGTGTTTGTAATAATCTTTGAAGATCTTGGAAATAAATCCTGTTTAATTCATCATTTTCTGTGACAGCAAAAAAAAAAAAAAAAAAAAGAGGTTAGATCCTGAAGAGTTTTTATAGTGATAGAAAAATGTAAGTTAGCATTTTTCTTAGAAATGGATTCTTTAGCACCTTTCAAGGAAAAAAAATTGAATTCTGAAACACATTTGACAAAAAAAAAGTTTCAGATACAGGATTGTGACCTTAGATGTAATTTCTTTTTTTTTTTTTTACACCTTTATTTAATTTATTTATTTTTATGTGGTGCTGAGGATCAAACCCAGTGTCTCACTCATGCAAGGCAAGATCTCTACCCCTGAGCCACAATCCCTGCCCGCCAGAAGTAATTTCTAAAGGTATGGTAAAGAGATTTTTCTGTCATAGTATGTAGGTACTATGTTGTGGCTAATGTTAAAATATGCTTACAAGATACATTTCTTAAACTAAATAATAAAAAACTACTTCCCAACTCCTTGAAAATTTGTCTTTTATGAAAACCACTAGATCAATATTTCTTAAAATATATTCTGAGGACCAGTACATCAGAAGCTCTGAAATGCCTGAAGCAGATTTTGAACCCACTGCAAACTTAGTAAATAAATTTCTGAGGGTGAGGCCTGAAAGTTGATGTTAATTTTCCTCACTCCTGAACTTCTTCACACATATCTCTTTTTACATCATTTACCTCTCTCCGCTTTATGCTTTGATTATGTATGTATTTCTTCTCCATTATAAGATTTAAAGGTCATATAGGCAGAGACTGTCCTTCACTACTCTCTAGCTCATTGTATATATTACTTTTTGCAGAGATATGCAATGACATATGCAATTGTGTGTGTCTCTTCACAACATTATTGTCTGTCAAAGCCCAAGAGAAATCCACTTGCTCAAATACAATCCTATGCAAAGAGTTATATTAATAAATGTTTTAAAATAAAAGAATTGTATGCTTTCTGTTAAAAAATTAAAAAGATAAAAATTTTAGGGGCTGGGGCTGTGGCTTAGTGATAGTGCACTTGCTTGGCATGTGTGAAGCCCTGGGTTCAATTCTTAGCACCGCACATAAATAAATAAAATAAAGGTCTATCAACAACTAAAAAAAAAATCTTTAAAAAATATTTTTAAAAAATTTTAGAAAACACTCCCTCATCATGATGACTCCTCATTAAAATGTGAGCTATTTACATTTAAGTTTATGTAAACCTAATGTATAGTTACAATGAAAATAAATAACAAAGAAGTATGCAAAAGATATAATAATAGATCTATAATTTCTCCCCCAAATAAGCAAGGAAGCATTCTCTATAAGAAATCCCATAACTTGACCAAGTTGTTATCTTCAATTCCCTTCTCATCATTAATGCCAACAGCAGAGGGAATATTCTTGTAGCTTCCTGTTACATTGTAGAAACCAAGAAAAGGTGAAGGGAATAATAAGATAGTTAAATAGCATTTGTTATGGTTGGATCTTAAATGTATCCCAAATTCTCATGTGTTGAAAACGTTTTCCCCAAAGCCCTCAGTGTGCAGAAGTGGGATCCTTGAGAGGTGATTTGATCATGAGGACTTCCATCTCATGAATGGATTAATCCAGTGATGGAGCCATAGCTTAAAGAGTTTGGGGGGAGGGGCTTTGTTATAGAAGCGTTCTCTGTCTGTTTGCTTCCTGAACTTTATGAGGCAAGGAGCTCTTTTCTGCTATGTGCTTCCCACCATGATGTTCTGCTTTGCCATAGGTGCATAATAATGGGGAAAGTGACCATGGACTGAAACCTCTGAAACTATGAGACAAAATAAGTCTCTCTTCCTTATAAGTTGATTGCGTCACATATTTTGTCACAGTAACAGAAAACTAACCAACACAGCAGATCTGCTAATCTACCAGTATACCCCCTCCTCTGTCTTTAAGTATTTCATCAGTGGTATTGAATATAAAATGAAGTGATCTCATATCATCCCAGGAGAGGTTGGAGAGAATTATATAGGACTTGCAAAAACATATGATGAAAATACAAATGGAGATGTTAAAATGTACATTAAACAAATTTTTATATGTCGTTATTTGTTTTTAACATTAAATTTCACTAGGACTAATGTAAGTTTCTTTTCCTGCTAAATGGTAGAAAAGGCTCTGAGATGCCTTACTGGCTCTTATACTTCTGAGAAGAGAGTCCAGGAGCAGTGTTGCAGCACATTCCCCAATAAAAATAGCCTGAGAATGTTTATGATGAGGTCTCCTGGTATAGATAATTTCTATTTCTATTCTTGACATTTATTCTTAAGATATCAATCTGGGGGTGGTGGTACATAAACCATCTCTGAGACACTCCTGCTATTGATTTTGGAATTTGAACATGAGATGTTTTAAAAAAATCACATCCCCACCTGAAATCTGGAGACACAGAGAATAAGCTAAGAAGTGTTACGCCTGAATTACAATTTCTAATACTATGAAAAAGGTCACATCAATGTGATAGAGCACAGAAAGGAAAACAGTCTCATGGGAGCAATTCTGGGACTCATTAATGTACCTTATCATTGATTCCAAAATAGAACCAGCAGGAATCGTCCTAGCTCCCCCATCTAGAAGCAAATAATTATTCACTGGAAAAGGTAATTCAAATGTGGCTCTTACAGAAAACAAATTAGCATATGAAGCTGTAATATCAGATTTTTAAAAAACCTGGGAACAAAGGAAATAAAATCTAGTATAAAATGCAAGCTATAATGATGTAAAATTTCCCATTTTCCTTTGCTAGTTTTCTCCTTCCAGTTCCAAAATTACCTCTAAGCTAAAGATGGAAGTGACAAGCATCACAAATCAAAATAATATGAAAGGAAACCTTGTTCATGTTTGTAAATACATAAAACAAAACATCTAAGATTATAAAGAATATCAAAAACATTGAAATACAGTTGTCAAAATACTAAATAATGTTTGTAATGTGTGCTGCTTTATTAATAAATAGCAAGATCTAGCAGCTGGTTTACTGACTACCATAATTTTATGGTAAATTATATAACAAGGTATCTGCAGCACCCATATGTGATCTTAACATGTGAATCTTCATGCACATCCCCTGACACAGTTGTCCCACATTCAGTATGAAGGCTAACAGATCTGACTGGGGTACCTGAGAAGGGGAAGCATAAGAAGATCCCTGACCATTTTAGTCCTTCCCTTCAGGACCACTAAAGCTTTAATAGGGTCCTGATTATGGACTTCTCTGCAACACATTATAAGTGATACCTTGAGACTTCTCATAAAATAAGATCCAAGAATTTGAATCTCTTGTCCAAAGTTCAGTGCCACCTAAAAGTTGCCAATTTTTAAAACCTTTGCAACTGTGACTTTGCTTATCAAAGTGTCGGTGCCTAGACTGTAACAGTGATTTCACTTGCAGTGAATCTTACCACACGGAAAACAGACTAGTCTCCTGTGTCAGCCTTATGAAAGTCAGGGATTGGGGGAGTGATAAGCCTGTCCTCATGAGGATCCATGAGGATCCAACTTATTCCCATCAATCATTATTCATCATGAATGTCCAGTTGTAGACATCCTCCAATATAAACTCGTTATTAGATTTCTCCCTCTTATGTTAATGCACATTTATTATTACAATTGATTCCCAATGGATTCTACAACCCATTCTCTAAGGCCTAACCAACCAAGAATACAGAAAGAGTATGGAGAACAAGTCTTCAATTTTTTGAAGATGTAAGCCGAAAATGAACATATTAACCAGTTTTCTTAGTACTATTATATCTCTGTGGATGAGCCCTGGAGCTTGTGGAAGAGATGGTAGAACTGGTCCTCACCAGTGTGTAATCAAATGAGGATATGGTTTCCATGGGATCACCAAAGAATACTATATAAAGAGTTCATGAATATCGTAGGTGGTTAGTGAATGGCACTTGCAATGGTGTCACATGCAAATACTTTAGGTTTATGCCTGATGTGAAATTAGGATTATGACAAGAACAAATTTTCTTATGTAAAAGGCAGAGCCTTGAAACTTTTAATTGAGGAATCAAGATATAATATGCATTGCATTTCAAAGTGAGCTGCCAAAGTAAAATACAAAATTTCAAAAGAAATATCTAAAAAACAATGGCAGAACTCATTTCTCACACATATTGAAAGATGTAAAATGGGTGAAGTACATGTAGTTTTAGAGAAGAAACTGGGGAGAAGATTTTGTAAATAGATGTCAGAGAGCTGAATCCGTTTACAAGGGAGGGAATAGAAGAAGCTTACCTCCTAGTCTCAAGTGAAGGGCTTCGAGGCTGGGGATGCAGCTCAGTGGTAGGGTGCTTGCTTAACATGCACAAGGCCATGGATTCAATCCCTAGCATCAACACCAAAAACCAAACAAAACAAAATTATTTAACATGCTCAAGTGAAGAGATGATTTTACGGAGCTCACATAGAGAAATTCTCTATGTGCCACACTTCATTCGGTGAGAATCAAATATTCAAATGCAAAGAGAAGACATATTTGGAATCAGATTGATAAGCTAGAAGAGGGCTGTGGGCAAAGAAAGTGTATTTCTAAGGATCAGATTTGTTCCACTAATGACAGACAGCTAGCCTGGAAGCACCAAGAATCTAAGGACTTTCTCAACTGAAGGATGCTAGTGGAAGATCATCAAATGCATAGGGGTTGCAGGATGAGTTGCAAGTGAACAACTAGAAGAGATGTTCAGTTTTCTATATTGAAGAAATGGAAAAGATAGACCCCCATCATTGAATTCTCTTGAGAACCCTAAAAAAATTGCACACAAGAGAAAAATGTACACAGGTAATGAAGCCATCCACTGATGATACAAATCAAATAAAAACTTTCTTTCCCTCTATGCTGCTTCTCCCACCTGTCAGATTCCAACCCTGCATGAGCCAAGACAGTCTTAATGTGGAGACAGAGGGAAAGTAAATGCCACTAGGCAGAAGACAGAAGAATCATCATGCTTTGAATGGTACCATGTGAGGAAAATCAAGATGGCTTACATTTGAATTAAAATTTCCAAGTTTTGGTTATTGCTGAAGCCTATGTGAATTTTCAATCAGAAAAGAGGAAGAATGAGCCGGGTGCAGTGGCGCATGCCTATAATCCCAGTGGGTTGGGAGGCTAAGACAGGAAGATTGCCAGTTCAAAGCCAGCCTCAGCAAAAAGCAAGGCACTAAACAACTCAGTGAGATCCTGTCTCTAAATAAATAATGCAAAAAAAAAAAAAAAAGGACTGGGGATGTTGCTCAGTGGTCAAGTGGACCTAAATTCAATCCCCGGTACCTCCCACTGCAAAAAAAAAAAAAAAAAAAAAAAAAAAAAAAAAAGGAAGATGAAAGATTAAGAGGTCATGGGAAAATACAAATTTTTTTTATAATTAGATAACAACTTTGTTGTATTAGAGTTGTGTTTATTCAACCTACTGGTCATATAAAAGAAGGTTTTTATGCCCCTATCCTTTAACTTAATCATTTCACTGTGGAGAAGATACTCTCATAGCTTTATAGTTCAGCACCATTTTTTGTTCATTTCACTTTCTTTTCAGGATAGATAGATATTCATCTTTGCTCTGAAATGTTGCTCTGAGATTTTCTTGGTGAGATAAATCTAAGGAAGAAGGAAGACTCCATTATCCTGTGATTAAGATACACTAAGGCTTTTATGTCCAGAGAAAAAATAGAACAATACTCCCTATGCCCAGCTACCCTTATGAATTAAAGGGGTCCTTGGAGGTGTACTGAGGGCCAGTGGTGGGCTAGTCAATTGAATCATTAAGATAAATTGACTCTAGCACATCCAGGAAAGTGCTTATAGCTATAAACCTTAAGTACTAGGCACCAAATGCTAAAGCCTGGAACTCAGGCCTATTCCAGGCCAGGAGAATACAATATGGTGTGATCATCTTCCTTATAAATGAGGTCATGGAAGGTTCTGCTCCACCCACCAGCTTCTGAGATACCTTCCTTGTGTACCAGTTTTTACCTTCATAAGGCTTAGCCTTTCAGGTGGAGATACTTAATCCAGAGACATGGAATTTCTGCCTTAGGGAGTAAACAAAGTTCCAGTGCCCTCTCACCCTGCTAGCCTTATTTCAGCTCTGAGCCATAGTACTCCATCTTATTGTGGTTCCATCTTCCCATGTGGTGACAGGGTGCCCTAGATGCTCCAGGAGTGACAGAATGAGTACATAAAAAGGCCTTCTCAACAATATGGTGGGGTCTTTGTCCCTGAACCCAGCTGCAGAGTGGGAATACATTCTAAAACACTTCCTCAGCACTGTGCCTGCTCCTGGTATGGGAATTCACCATAGCTTTCATATTCCCACCCAAAGCTGGTGTGAAGGGCTCAGCAACCCTGCAACAGGGGTAGCACATCAGAACATCAAGTTGACTGTGCCCCACATTGGGACTTCTCCCTCTCAAGTCATCTATACAGCTTGTTATCACTGGATGCATGAAGAAAGTGGCTTGGAGATTTGGAGGGAGATATGTTAGAACTCTTAACTGCTGCTGGGGCTGGCATTTGGGGGCTCTGACCATTTTCTCTGATAAGGAATTGGAGCACTCACTTTCCAAAAGTGGTGTTTAGAGGACTGAGAAGTGCTGGTCTTTTATATGCTCTTCCTCTCTAAGGCAGGGTTTGTCACCAACAGCACCACCGACACTCTGGACTCTGCATATTTGGTTCTTGCTGTGAGGAGAGGAAAGGGGAATTCTCCTATATATAGTGTAGGTGGGATGTTTCCAGCATCCTTTGATTCTACCTACTAGTTTTCAATGGTACCAACACACAGACATACACAACCATAAAAGTCTCCAGGGGCTCAGGCTGTAGTTCAGTGGTAGAGCACTTACCCAGCATGCTCAAGGCCCTGGGTTCAGTCCTTAAACTGCAGGGGAGAGCCTCCAGATATTGCCCCATGTCCCCTGACCAGGGGGCAACCCTCCCTCCCCCACCACCAATTGAGAATCTTTGATCTAAGGCAAAAACCTCTGACTTAATAACCATCTCTAAGTGAATGATTTTGGTATTTTAATCTAAGTACAATGTTACTTCCCTGTTTTATTGGATATATCTAATTGCAATCCCTTTCTGCCTTTTTATGGTTTGATGGGCATTTAAGATAACTATTTTGTGGTTCAAAATTGGCTCTTTTGGCTCAAAACTGGTTTCTTTCGTGACTGATGAAGATGGATTTGGTTTAGTGCATCTAGATTCACTCAGGCAGACCCTGTTTTAAAACACTCTTTATGAAGCTAAGTGGGAAACAGTAAGGAAAAACAATTCATTTGAAAAGGAAATACAGATAGTTGCAAGGCATTGTATTTTGAGCCGAAAATCCCCTGTGCTGACACTTGTTAGAGATGAGGAGAAGGAGAGGAAGAATTCAAAACGAGCTTGTTCTCCCTTCACCTTTGTGGGAGAATGAGCTTTCCAGTAAACCATTTCATGGAAATTGTGTGAAAATAATGAGTTGATGTGGTAATTTTTCTGGGAAAATACTTGTTTCTCAATAAGATTCATGACTCTGGGCTTCAGACCCAGGCTGTTTGAAAGTGTGATGTAAGAATCACCTGAGAATACCATCGATAAACTAAAAGTATGGGTTAAAATACAGGTACCTGATTCACTGACTCAGAAATTTCCAGATAAACAACAAACATATTTTTAGTGCAGTCATCCCTCCGTATCTATGGGGCTTGGTTCCAGAACCACGTACCTCTCCCATCCCACAACCCATGGATGCTCAAGTCCATTATATAAAATGGCATAATATTTGCATATAACCTGTGCACATCCTCCTGCATACTTTAAATCATCTCTAAATTACTTAATTTCTTATAGTACCTAATACAATATAAATACTCTATAAATAGGTGTTATATTGGATTGTTGAAGGAATAATGGCAAGAAAAACATCTGTACATGCTCAGTATAGATATAATTTGGGACTGTGTGCATGTGTGTGTGTGTGTGTAGTACTAGGGATTTTAGCCAGGGGTGCTCTCCCACTGAGCTACATACCCAGTCTTTGTTATTTTTTATTTTGAGACAGGGTATCATTAAGTTGCTTTGGGCCTAGCTAAATTGCTGAGGCTAGCCTTGAACTTGTAATCCTGCTGCCTCAGCCTCCCAATTCACTGGGGTAATAGGCATCCACCAGTGTACCTAGTTTAGTACAGATTCAATTTTTAAAACAATATTTAAAATCTATTGTTGGTTGAATCTGAAGATATTAAACTCATGAATATCAAGATCCCACCATATAAGTCCCAATGATTGCATGGGTCATAATTATTCTAAAAAGATACTCACTGAAATTCAGATTTAACTGAGTGTTCTGTATTTTTATTTACAGTATCTGGTCATCCTGTCTGGCACTGGAGTAAAATAAACCTCTTTCCTGAAAACATCCTTCAGTAATTATTAGGCACATCATACACATAAGTTTATAACCATAATAGTAGAGTTGTTTGATTATTAATGAAATTAATATTATTCCGCAGATCACTGGAAAAGTAACATGTTACTTCTTTACTAGGGTCTGGTATTGACTACAGTCCCTGTTTAGAGAGGACTTTTGCAGCTACTGGAAGCCACATGTGCTTTACACTGCAAACTTGCAACATAAAGTGGCTAGCAGGAAGAACTTTTTGTTCTGGGCACTCTAGCCTTGCAATCTCTGAAGTTGCTGGTATCTCTTTGTGGGCTAAGACCAGGAAGTCTGGTTAAAATGTAGCTAATGCAGTAAGTAATAAGGCAGCAGTTTTCCTTTCTGTTTTAGAAAGGGACTTGCAGAGTCCAATAACCATCCTTTTGGTAAGGAAATATTGCCACCTAGCCACAGAACAAAGTATTTTCCCCCTGGGCATCAGACAAAGGATCAACTCCAGCTATATACACATTTTCGAGCATACAGATTTGCACATTTTGGTTTTGGTTGCTTTCCTCTTAGCATTCAGAGTTTGTAGGCTTTTGCAGAATGCAGGGGAAAAATATCTTTTACCAGTAGAGCCTGGACCTGTGAAAGGTAAGTGAGAAGGATCCTTTTAAAAAGGACAGAAATATAAGAATGGGTTCTCTTTTGTATGCATTGGTAAATATGAGACTAAAACAAGAAAAACTAAGTGCACTTTGTTGAAAGAAACTTCTTTTGCCAAAAGCTTTGTGGATAAAGTTCACATTTATTTTGCTATTCATGAAATGTCCAAGTTTCTGATGCATGCCCAAGTTTCTGATGCACGTACAAGGCTGAATAAAAATCACCAGAAAACATAACCACACTACCAGTTGACTAAAAAAGCAACTATATAGCACAGAGGTAGGGCACTTGCTAAGAATGCTTGAGTCCCTGGGTTTCTGAGTTCCCAGAAATGAGAAAAATATCTAGTAAATAATACCTAGACTCTCATATATAAAAGTAGCCTGGCTTGGCTTCTATTTGAGATCCCTGGATCAACTAAGGGCTCCCTCCCTAAGTTAGTTCTCTAGTTTTCAAACTTGTTCCAGCAAAATTTCCAACATCTCATGATCTTACATTTGTGTTTCTAATATTGGAGATAAATCTTGCCATCAGAGAAGAGAAAATATTTAGTTTAGAAATTTCCCAAGCATATGATGAAGACCTTCTTTTCTTCCTTCCTTTCTCTCTCTTTTTTTCCCTTTTGCTTTGTAAGGGGGCTGTGGCTAGTTATAAAAAGAAAATTCTTTTTAACTTGTCAACTTCATAATCACTCTTGGCCAGGTGCCACCTATTTTAATAGATAAGCCCTTGTGATCTGTGGCAACAAGGATTATGTTGCAGTTATAAATATTTACTCTCGGGGCTGGGGATGTGGCTCAAGCGGTAGCGCGCTCGCCTTGCATGCGTGCGGCCCGGGTTCGATCCTCAGCACCACATACCAACAAAGATGTTGTGTCTGCCGAGAACTAAAAAATAAATATTAAAAATTCTCTCTCTCTCTCTCCCCTCTCTCACTCTCTCTTAAAAAAAAATATTTACTCTCCCTTATTTGGTGCTAAATTTCAGAGTAGCATGTTCTCACAGTTGGTTACTAACTAGAGATATGTTTCGCAAATTTATACCACTTCTGTCAATTACAGTGTTTTGAATAGAAAAATCTTTTGTGAACATTTTAACTTTCAATTCAAATAATCTTGAGCTACTTACAAATACTTCTTGGGCACTTACAATGAGGCAGACATTGAGATGCAAGCTCACATAAATGAATTGGGTATCATCATGCCCATTTTATAGATGGAAACTATGGTTGGTAGAGTTTAAGGAATTTGGCTCAGATCCCACATCTAGTAAGTACTAGAACTACATCTGTGTCACTGGTTAGACCTCCAGAGGATGGAGAGATAACCTCACTAGTAAATGAACAAAATAGCTTTTAACACTTGGCTACATCTTTACTCAAGCCAGGTGGAAGCAGATTACACCTAAATATTTAGCCAATCTCCCTCGGACTCCAGTGAGAAGGATGATTGAATGCAAAAGAAATCTGCAGCAAGCTGCCCCACCCTGTGTTCTCATTACAAGTAGTAATCCTAGTACAGAAGATTCTAGATGTCTTAGGTAAGGTGACAGACACTGAGTAGTGTTCCAGTAATTGAATGCTGTATAACACAACCACCCTAAAGTCTGGTGGATTAGAAGCACAACTATATTATTTGTCATTTCATGTCTGCTCCACCTGGCATCAGCTGGCACAGCTCAAAGGATAGGCTTTGAATGATCTGAAGCCTGTTCACTTACATGATTAGCCATGGGCTAAGATCTTAGCTGGGGCTGTATGCTAAAATTGTGTATGTGTCTCTGTGTGTGTGTGTGTGTGTGTGTGTGTGTGTGTGTGTGTGTGTTGTGTTGGGCAAGCTAGGCATGTTCACCCCTGACCCCAGCTGAAACTTATATATGTGGCCTCTTGATATGTCCTAGGCTTCCTCACAAAATGATGGGTTCCAAATGTGAGCAGCCTCTAAGAGAGAAATCCAGGCAGAATTTGGATTACCTTTTATGACCTAACCTCAGAATCACTCAACTGTTGGGAACTGTACTGTGTCTGCAAAAGATATGTTCAAGTACAACTCTTGGTACCAGTGAAGGTAACCTAATTTGGAAATTGGGTCTTTGCAGATGTAATCAAGTTAGGATGAGGTCATACTGGATTAGGGTGGGCCCTAATTCAATGACTAGTGTCTTTATAAGAAGAGGAAAATTTGGATATGGGATACACACAGGAAAGAATGCCATGTGACTATGGTGGCAAGAGAGTGGAATGATGATCTACAGGCCAAGGAATGTCAAGGATTGCCAACAACCACCAGCACTAGGAAAGAGGCATGGGAAAGTTTTCCTCGGAGCCTCCAGAAGGAACAAGACTTGCTGACACCTTGGGTTTTTTTATATCCAGCATCAAGAACCATAAGAAATTAGATTTCTGCTTTTTTAAGCCATCCAGTTTGTGGCTGTTTGCTACAGAGCCCTAGGAAGCCAATACACTCATGTCTGCTGTATTTCATTCAATGAGACAGCAATGAAGTCCTGCATCACTTTAAGGGAAAGTAAATAGATACAACTTCTAGGAGAGTAGAAAAGTTCAGAAAGGGACTGAAAATACTGCCATGGTCCTTTGTGGAAAATATAATCTTCCACAAGTAGAAAATAGCAGTCCTTAAAATTTGAATACTTTCTGGCAGCTCTTTTGCTGCATCCTATATCCTGGGATATATAAAAGTTTGATATATATATATATATATATATATATATATATACACACACACACACAAACACACACACATATGTGTTTATATATATATATGTATATATGTATATATATATATATATATATACACATTTTATATGTAGTTTATAAATACACACACACACCCACACACATATATATGTGTATATACTTTTTTTTTTTTTTGGTGGTGGTAGTGAGGATTGAACATAAGACCACACATATGCTAGGCAAGCACTGTATCACTAAGCTACACCCCAGTCCCAAGTTTCAGTACAGATACTGGGGTTAGAATCCCCTTCTTACCAATTAATTCTGAGATTAGTTTCATAGATGGTGATTTATCTTTGGAATACATATGTTCAAAGCCAGCAAAAACTGAAAGCACTTTTCATATTTATTTCCTGTGTCAAAGAAAGCTTTGAATGAAGTACAATGATATAGTTTGACATAAACTGCAATTGTAATTTTGAATGCATTTTCAAATGTATAACTCTTGTGATAGTTTTAACAGGTTTATAGAATTATAATTCACATACTGTATTCACAAACCATAGTTTTATATCTATATCTATATATCTACATATATATGCTATTGGTTCTTATGAGTTACCATCATCCAATTTTAGAAGATTTTTATCTTGCCCAAAGAAACTCATACACTAACAGTTATTCACTGTTCTCCCCAACTCTCAGCCCTAGGCAACTGCTACTCTACTTTCTGTCTCTGCAGATTTGCCTATTCTGAGCATTTCATATATGAAATCATATAAAATGCAATCATTTGTGAATGGCTTCTTTCACCTTGCATAGTGCTTTCATGGCTCATTTGTGTTGTAACATGCATCAACATTTTTCTTTTAATGGCTGAATAATATT
Organism: Spermophilus citellus; assembly: GCF_964194105.1. Taxonomy (NCBI): domain Eukaryota; kingdom Metazoa; phylum Chordata; class Mammalia; order Rodentia; family Sciuridae; genus Spermophilus; species Spermophilus citellus. The sequence continues at coordinate 82,258,916 of NC_138183.1, forward strand.
CCATTGACACATTTTGTTATGATTTATCAGTAAATTGATATTTATTTTCAATTTGGGTTATTATTGTAAATACACTTCTTTGAACATTTATGTACCGATTTTTGTATTAACATGGTTTTATTTCTCTTGAGTATATATCTAATAGTGGAATTGCTGAGTCATAGGGTAACACTATGTCTAATATTTTGAGGAATTGTCAAAGTTTTGCAAAATGATTATGCCATTTTGCATTCCCCCCAGCAATATATAAGGGTTTCAATGTCTTGCCTAATGCAATAGTCTATGTTCTGTCCTGGAGAAAGTTTAATATACACTTGAGAATAATGCTTGTTTGCTATTGATGAGTTGAGTGTTTAATTGATGTTTGTTAGGTCTAATTAATTTAGAATATTATTCGAGTCTTTAATATTCTTGCCAGTCTTCTGACTAGTTGTTTTCCCATTGTTGACAGTGGGATATTGAAATCTCCAGTAATATCACATTATCTATTTTCCCTTCAATTGTTAGTCTTTTCTTCATGACTTTTCTTTTGTTGGGGGGAAACATGATTATAATTTTTGTGTCTTGCTGATGGATTTACCCTCTTTTCATTTTAAAATGTCCCCTTTTGTATCTAATAACATTTTATACTTTAAAGTCTTTTTGGTTTTTGGTATTAGTAAGGCATTTCAGCATTCTAATAGTTGCTGTTTTCAGGAAATATGTTTTTTCACACTTTTTCTTTGAACATATTTGTATCTTTGAATCTAAGGTGTGTGTCTTCTATAGACACTTTGATCTTCTTAAAATCTAGCTTGATAGTCTTTGCATTGGGGTTGTTTATAATTGATATGGTAGTATTGTATGTGTCATTTTGTCGTTTGTTTCCTATGTGTTGCTTTCTTATTGCTGCTCTATTTCTCCTTTATTATTTATTTTTATATTGAGCAGATATTTTCTAGTATAACAGTATTTTAATGATCTCTAACTGTATTTTTGGAATTATTAGTGTCTATAAGGCTTATAAAATATATCTTATCAGAATCTAATTCATATTTATAATAACTTCATTACAGTGAAATATAAAAGCTGTATTCTTATATAGTTCCATGCCTTACTCCTTTTTGGTTTTATTGCACTTATACATATTACACATCCCACAGTACATTTGTATTATTATTTCTTTATATAATCAAGTCTTTTAAAGAAGCTGTGAGGATAATGGAGAAAAACATTTATAGAGTTTGTTAGGTCTATCTATTTATTTATCATTTCTGATTCTCTTCATTTCTCCCTCCGAATTCCAGTTACAATCTGATGTCAATAAAAGCCTGGATCCAAATTTGTTCTGTCTCCTTTGTGCTGCTATTGTCAAATACACTATATTTCTATATGTTGTGTGGATAAAAATCCAAACATAAACATATTATTTGTGCAAATACTTTTAAAACCAGTTGAGAAAAACAGAAGAAGAAATTTGAAATATACTCTTCTATAATTAGCTACACAATTAATTTAATTAGTGTTCTTGTTTTGTTTTGTTTTGTTTTTGTGAACTTGTGACATGTTTTGGCTCTTGGAATATGGCAGACATAGGTGGTAAATGTTTTATATGAGCTTGCCCTATTGGACTTACCTCTTGTGCTTTACCAACCATCAACACAGGGCTCACTTCTTGTACTTCATGAACGTGATTCAGCTGATGCCCAGAGTTGGGCCCCAGGGTAAGATCTATGGAACAGACCTCAAACTGAACCAAAGCATGGAGCAATACCCAGCCATCTGAAGGTCTAAAATAGTCATTACAACTAACCCATAGATTTAAAAAAATAAATTATTTTTGTTCATATCACTGAGTCTTATGCTTTGATTTACAGCATTATGGCAGCAACAGCTGACTAATATGAAATCCTCAAAATCAATGTTACATAGATGCCTTGTTATGGTATGGATATGAGGTGTCCTCCAAAAGGTCATGGTGAGACAATGTAAGAATGCTCAGAGGTAAAATGGTTATATCATGAGGGATGTAACCTAATCAGTGGATTAATCCACTTGAATGGATTAACTGGGTGATAACTATAGACAGCTAGGGTGTGACTAGAGGAAGAAGGCACTGGAGGCCTGACTTTGAAGTTTATGTTTTGTCCCTGCCACCTTGCTTTCTCTTTGCTTCTGGCTGTCATGAACTGAGCAGCACTCTTCCACCATGACCTTCTGCCATGATATTCTCTTTCACCTCAGGCCCAGAGGAATGGAGTTGACCCACCATGGATTGAACCCCTGAAACTGTAAGCCAAAGTAAACTTTCCCTCCTTTTAAGTTGTCCTGGTCAAGTCTTTTGGTCTCGGTGACAAAAAACTGACTAATGTGTGGCTGCTACCATGCCTACATGTGAAGCTACCTTGTAGTTAGAAGTTTTGAGAATTCTTGAACTTCTGTTACCTCTTTAACACATTTTACATGGTTAAAGTTCCTCAAGTAAAATTGGTAATGTGCCATAAAATGTCTCCCTAAACCTTTATTAAATATAAAGCAAAATAATTTCTATTCTGTTTCTCCTTGTATGTAACAAAAATTGTGTGTGTGTGTGTGTGTGTGTGTGTGTGTCTAAAAGAAAGAAAAAATATAATGGAACATCTCTGGAGATAGCAGTTATTCCCAGGGGAAAATTACAATCAATATGGGCATTTCACCCAGTATACAGCCCTGGTGCAACTCAGTGCCTCTAAATACCAAAGGAACAAAGCCACTTAATAAATATTGGATCTTTCTCTCTCCACTTGAGAGAGAACACACTGTTCTAAAGAGTTGCAGGGATGCTCTTAGCAGCTATTTGCAACGCTGTGAACTTGGGTACTGTGTTGCTATGAAGCAACATATTGTCCAAACCTAACCCTCTCTTATAGGATCTTTGAAGAGGGAAAAGAAAGAGCCAATGAACACATTCTAATGGAGACTCATTCATTCAGTTATTCATTCACTCAATAATTACTGATCAGGTTGACTATGTGCATAATACAGACACAGAGATCCCAGCTTATGGATATTTAGATTCCAGAGGAAGAGATAAGATATAAGTTTCAGATATGCCCTGTTAAACTTTCTGCAAGTTCAAAGGAGAGATGGGAACCATATTTTTCTTGGATTCTCAGTAAAATTTTCCCAGGGAGGGAGGCATAAGGATAGTGGCTGGAAGAATGTGTATTTTAGGGGCTGGGGATGTGGCTCAAGTGGTAGCGCACTTGCCTAGCATGCATGAGGCACTAGGTTCGATTCTCAGCACCACATAAAAATAAAATAAAGATATTGGAAAAAATGTGTATTTTAATAGACAGAGATGGAAGGGAGAAAAGATAATTAAACCCATAACACAAAAGAGACAGGAAAGTCAGATTGTGGAGGGTCTTGTTTGTCAATATTGAGAGTTTGGGTTACATTCTGTTTGCAATGAGAGTCATGAAAGGCTCTGGCATGATCAAGGAACCTGTGGAGGTATGGTAAGAGATGAAAGAAGAGCTTGAATGTAGAGGACACTCTATTCTCTGAAGCAATACTCGTACTCTAGGTGGAAAATAGTAAATGGTGTGGAACTCAGGTAATAGCAATGCATATAGAGGTAAAGGAGAAGCATGAGAGATGCTTAAAAGGGTCCTGGTCATTAATTGGAGAGTTCATTTATTCGCTTGACAGAGAATGTCAGTAAGATATTGCAGCTAGTTGCTGGGGCACAAGAATGGGCAAAACATGCATAATTCCTCCCTCTTGTATGGTATAGTAAATATTTACCTTAAAATGAATGTGAAATAGGATGCAGATTATGAATGAGAATTACATGTTATAAGAGCTTGTGGTGGGAGATTTGATGAGTCAGGGAGGAAAGGAAGAAATGCTACCTTGACAAGGCGACTTGTGAACTGAACAGAATATAGGGTGTGAATTAGGTGCAGATTGAAAGGAAGTACACTGTCAGCAGAGGGTACAGCATGATCAGTGGCCCGTTGTAAGCAAACAGGCCTCAAATGAGGTCACTGTGGAAGGGACTCGGGTATAAGATGAGGCTGCAGAGACCATACCACATCATGTCTGGAGGATGCAGCACCCTGTCGACTAGTGCTAGTTCAAGCACCAGTGCCAAATGTGGTAAGGAGCTTGTTCTAGAATGTGTAAGTCAGCACACTGCTTCTTTTATCAAGAAAATCTGAGGGACCCAACATGGCGGCCGGCGAGGAAGCAGCACTTTCAGTATCTCCACATTAACGGGATCAGAAAGACCCATTAATACACCCAGATTCTACCGACTGAGGAACTTCCAGCAAAATTCCGCTGAAAGGAGACCTGCCGGGAATTAGTAAGTTTATTAGAGGTGACAGTTTGTCCCAGACGAGTGAAGCTTGGCCATGCGATGCAGAGGTCCAGTCCCACTGCCAGCCACCGCCAAACGGCCGCCGGCGCCGCCTGCCCAGTTCTGCAAACGGCCCCCGGCGGCTGGACCCGGCGCAGTGAGAAGGGTCCCCGCCCGCACGTCAAACAGCCCCCCGCCTGCCCAGCTCAGGAGGCGACGTGAAGGGAATCTAACCAAGCCTTTATGAAATAGCGAACTGGGCTGCGTACGGGGGTTGCTGAAGTGCTGAGCCTGGTGCTCAGAGCAGAGGCTTTAATCGAGACTTTGCGCAGCTTGTTAGAGCTCCTTTCACCATTAGTCTGTAGTGGACCACCTGGCCAAACAGCAGAAAAAACAAAGAGATTGAAAAAGAGACGATTGGCTCCCGGACGCTTTCCTGCTCAGAGCCGCGGGCGCTTTGCGCCCATCTGCTTCCTCTTTCACTCCGCTCCCGGCAGAGAAGCTAAATGGGTAATCAGCAGTGGATCGTAAGTACCTGAGGCAAAGAAAGCTCAGTACACCCCGCCCTTTTTTTTTTTTTGAATGTTGTCTATACAGGGAGAGTTAGTGGACTGAAATTGTTGGCTGGGCTAGGGTTTTGGGGCCGAAAATCCACTCCGCAGGAGCCGCCATTTGCTTTCGGCATGCTGTCTTGATGGCCCTGTCTACACGGTCCAGCAGCCGCATCTAGAGACTGGAACTGGGCTGCATGCTGAGCCCTGTCCTCCGAAGGCTGGAACACGGCCTCAAGCACCTCGGTCGCCTGTTCCCTGCTGCACCTTGGGGCAGAGCCTGCTCTGGGGTCGTTCAGCATCCCCCTGCGAGGGGTCCCGTGCTCTGGAGGAGGGGGTTGGAGAGCCGCGGCGGCAGCCGCTTGGGCCCCGGGAGCTAGGCACCGGGCCGAGGAGCAGCGGAGGCCGCGGCAGCGCTGCTAAGGTCGCGGACAAGCGCGGCACCCACGAGCGCAGCCCAGAGGTGGAGGCGACGGCAGCAGGGTTTCAGTTCTAGAAAACTGGACTGGAAACAGAAGCAGCAGTTTGTATAACCCCAAGATCTTGCTTTTGCCAGGAAACTGTAAGGGTAACATGAATATCGTTGAGGAGGTCTAATACGGCAGCAGGCGTGGAGAGATCAAGTCTCTGACCTCTTCAACTGCGCGGGCATAGGGAGCTGTAAATTATCTAAAGCCTATTTGCTCAGGATCACTAGGCAATGCTGAGCTGACGTGGAGCTAGGGTGTACACTTTGGGCCCCTCAGAAAACACACACTGAGCACATATCTGCTGCGTTTAAGCCCTGGATCGCCTGCTTCTCGTGACTCAGCACTAACGACCCCGCTGAAATAACTAGTCGGCCCACCTGATCTCACAGAGGTAAAAAAAAAAAAAAAAAAAAAAAAAAAAAACAGCACCATAGCCAGACCCAGGGAATCAGGAGTGACGTGGGACTAGTGGAGCAGAACTCCCGGCTATCGCTCCCACCAGGGCTGACAACAGAGGTCCCTTGCACCAGCTACCAGGGGAGTTGCTACCTGAGGGCAAACAAATGCGCTGGGGGTCCTCAGCCCCAAGCCCTACAAACTTAGGGTCCGAGGGAGGCAAACAGAAAGGGTGTGCCCAGGCATCCATGAAAACAGGGCTCCCAGGAGCAGCAGACCCGGCGTGTAGCCAGTAATGTGGTAAACGTCACAGGCGAATGGGGCCTGGATTGAGGAACCACAAGAGAAGGACCTAGGCATTCAGGACTGGAGACCCGCACAGTCTGGGAAGAAGAGCTGAGGCACAGTGATTGGTTCCCACCTATCAAGAGGAGAAGCCTGGCCCAGTGGGCATAGCTCCACCTACTGGAAGAGAAGTTAATTGAGCTCTATGACTGCATTTATTATTATTATTATTATTATTATTTTAATGATTATTATTAGTTTTTTTTATTCTCACTTTTTGTAGTTGACGTTGTTGTGGTTCTTTAACTTTCTTATTAATGGTTTCAATTTTTTTTAATTCTTTTTATTCTATTATTATTACTATTATTTTTTAAACTTCAATTTCCATTTTTTCTTACCATTATATTTTTTTTCGTTTGTTTTAAATTTTTATTTTTTCATTTTTTCTCTCTTTCTTCTCACTTTTTTTCTTTTGTCTTTTCATTTCTTTTCAACTTTCTTATTCCCCCTCTCTTGAACTCCACCTGCCTACACTCACTCTCTTTAGTGACTTCTTCCCTTCCCTTCTAATACCTCTCCTCCCAAGCATCAAATAAATTTATAAGAGTAAACAGTAACTCAGCAGTCAAACAGAACAAGAAGTATCATGAGCATAAAAAAGCAAGGAAGAAAAGGAGTACAAACAATGAAGGACAGCCTAAATATTCAGGAGGACCTGGAGTCATCAGAAAAATGGCCATATAAAGAACTCAAGGAACACCTTAGACAGATGGAAAGGAACCTTAAAGATCACATTGAAAATGAATTACAAAAACAGATAAAAGAAGAAGTTAAGCATCTTTATCAGGAGATAGAGATTATTAAAAAAATCAAACAATAATTCTAGAAATGAAGGAAACGATAAACCAAATTAAAAACTCAATCGAGAGTATCGCTAACAGAGTGGAGCAAGTAGAAGCCAGAACGTCAGATAATGAAGACAAAATATATCATCTTGAAAAGAGTCTAGCCAACTCAGATATGCTGGTAAAAAATAACGAGAAAAACATCCAAGAGATTTGGGATAACTTAAAAAAAACCAAACTTACGAGTCATCGGGATAGAGGAAGGCACAGAGATTCATGCCAAGGGAATGAGTAACTTGCTGAAGGAAATAATTACAGAAAACTTTCCAGAAATAAAAAAGGAAACAGATATACAAATTGTAGATGCATACAGGACACCGAGCACACAAAATCACAGTAGACCAACACCAAGACACATTGTTATGAAGCTATCCAATATACAGAACAAAGAGAAAATATTAAAAGCTACAAGAGAAAAGAGGCAGATTACATTTAGGGGTAAACCAATAAGGTTAACAACGGATTTTTCATCACAGATGCTGAAAGCGAGAAGATCCTGGAACAAGGTATTTCAAACACTGAAAGACAATGGATGCCAACCAAGAATTCTGTATCCAGCAAAATTAAGCTTCAGATACGACAACGAAATAAAAATCTTTCATGATAAACAAAAGCTAAAAGAATTTGCAGCCAGAAAACCAGCATTGCAAAGCGTCTTGAGCAAAACTCTACACGAGGAAGAAATGGAAAACAATAACCAAAACCGTCAGCGGGAAGTGCCTCGGTAAAGACAGAGTATGGGGGGAAAGCTAATCATGGAGAAACAAACTAAATTAGGAAAAAAAAAAGAGATGAATAATCAAACATGGCAGGAAGTACAAACCATATATCAATAGTAACTCTAAACGTTAATGGCTTAAACTCTCCAATAAAGCGACATAGGCTGGTAACATAAATTAAAAAAACAAATCCAACAATATGCTCCCTCCAGGAGACACATCTGATTGGAAAAGACATACACAGGCTCAAGGTAAAAGGTTGGGAAAAAATATACCAAGCACACGGTCCTCGTAAGCAAGCAGGCGTGGCCATTCTCATATCAAATAAAATCGACTTCAAGACTAAGTTAATCAAAAGGGATAAGGAAGGACATTATATACTGTTAAAAGGAACCATTCACCAACAAGACATAACAATTATCAATATTTATGCACCAAATAATGGCGCTGCTACATTCATAAAACAAACTCTCCTCAAGTTCAAGAATCAAATAGACCACAACACAATAATCATGGGTGACTTCAACACACCTCTCTCACCATTGGACAGATCCTCCAAACAAAAGTTGAATAAAGAAACTATTGACCTCAATATCACAATCAATAACCTAGACTTCACTGACATATATAGAATATATCAACCATCATCAAGTGGATATACTTTTTTCTCAGCAGCACATGGAACCTTCTAAAAAATAGATCATATATTATGCCATAGGGCAACCCTCAGTAAATATAAAGGGGTGGAGATAATACCATGCACTTTATCAGATCATAATGGAATGCAACTGGAAATCAATGATAAAAGAAGGAAGGAAAAATCCTACATCACATGGACAATGAACAATACGTTACTGAATGATCAATGGGTTACATAAGACATAAAGGAGGAAATCAAAAACTTCTTAGAGATAAATGAAAATACAGACACACCATATCGGAATCTATGGGACACAATGAAAGCAGTTTTAAGAGGGAAATTCATCACCTGGAGGTCATTCCTCAAAAAAAGGAAAAACCAACAAATAAATGAGCTCACACTTCATCTCAAAGCCCTAGAAAAGGAAGAGCAAAACAATAGCAAATGTAGCAGAAGGCAAGAACTAATTAAAATCAGAGCAGAAATCAAAGAAATTGAAACAAAAGAAACTATTGAAAAAATTAACAAAACTAAAAGTTGGTTCTTTGAAAAAATAAATAAGATCGACAGACCCCTAACCATACTAACGAAGAGAAGAAGAGAGAGAACTCAAATCACTAACATACGGGATGAAAAAGGCAATATTACAACAGACGCTTCAGAAATACAGAAAACAATTAGAAATTATTTTGAAAACCTATATTCCAATAAAATAGAAGAAAGTGAAGACATCGATAAATTCCTTAAGTCATATGATTTGCCCAGACTGAGTCAGGAGGAAACTCACAACTTAAACAGACCAATATCAATAGATGAAATAGAAGAAGTAATTAAAAAACTTCCAACCAAGAAAAGCCCAGGACTGGATGGGTATACAGCGGAGTTCTACAAAACCTTTAAAGAAGAATTAATACCAATACTTTTCAAGTTATTTCAGGAAATAGAAAAAGAGGGAGCTCTTCCAAATTCATTCTATGAGGCCAACATCACCCTGATTCCGAAACCAGACAAAGACACCTCAAAGAAAGAAAACTACAGACCAATATCTCTAATGAACCTAGATGCAAAAATCCTCAATAAAATTCTGGCGAACCGGATACAAAGGCATATCAAAAAAATTGTGCACCATGATCAAGTAGGATTCATCCCTGGGATGCAAGGATGGTTCAATATACGGAAATCAATAAATGTTATTCACCACATCAATAGGCTTAAAGATAAGAACCATATGATCATCTCGATAGATGCAGAGAAAGCATTTGACAAAGTACAGCATTCCTTTATGTTCAAAATGTTAGAAAAAATAAGGATAACAGGAACTTACCTCGACATTGTAAAAGCTATCTATTCCAAGCCTCAGGCTAGCATCATTCTGAATGAAGAAAAATTGAAGGCATTCCCTCTAAAATCTGGAACAAGACAGGGATGCCCCCTATCACCACTTCTATTCAATATAGTTCTCGAAACACTGGCCAGAGCAATTAGACAGACGAAAGAAATTAAAGGCATAAAAATAGGAAAAGAAGAACTTAAATTATCACTATTTGCGGATGACATGATTCTATACCTAGAAGACCCAAAAGGGTCTACAAAAAAACTACTAGAACTAATAAATGAATTCAGCAAAGTGGCAGGATATAAAATCAACACACATAAATCAAAGGCATTTCTGTATATCAGCGACAAAACTTCTGAAACGAAATGAGGAAAAACACTCCATTCACAATATCCTCAAAAAAAATAAAATATTTGGGAATCAACGTAACAAAAGAGGTGAAAGACCTATACAATGAAAACTACAGAACCCTAAAGAAAGAAATAGAAGAGGATCTTAGAAGATGGAAAAATATACCCTGTTCATGGATAGGCAGAACTAATATCATCAAAATGGCGATATTACCAAAAGTTCTCTATAGGTTCAATGCAATGCCAATCAAAATCCCAATGGCATTTCTTGTAGAAATAGATAAAGCAATCATGAAATTCATATGGAAAAATAAAAGACCCAGAATAGCAAAAACAATTCTAAGCAGGAAGTGTGAATCAGGTGGTATAGCGATACCAGATTTCAAACTATATTACAGAGCAATAGTAATAAAAACAGCATGGTACTGGTACCAGAACAGGCGGGTGGACCAATGGTACAGAATAGAGGACACAGAGACTAAACCACAAAGCTACAACTATCTTATATTTGATAAAGGAGCTAAAAACATTCAATGGAGAAAGGATAGCATCTTCAACAAATGGTGTTGGGAAAACTGGAAATCCATATGCAACAAAATGAAACTGAATCCCTTTCTCTCACCATGCACAAAAGTCAACTCAAAGTGGATAAAGGAGCTAGATATCAAATCAGAGACTCTGCGTCTGATAGAAGAAAAAGTTGGGTCCGATCTACAGATTGTGGGGACGGACTCAAAATTTTTTAATAGGACACCCATAGCACAAGAGTTAATAACAAGAATCAACAAATGGGACTTTCTTAAACTGAAAAGTTTTTTCTCAGCAAGATAAACAATAAGAGAGGTAAATAGGGAGCCTACATCCTGGGAACAAATTTTTACTCCTCACACTTCAGATAGAGCCCTAATATCCAGAGTATACAAAGAACTCAAAAAATTAGACAATAAGATAACAAATAACCCAATCAACAAATGGGCCAAGGACCTGAACAGACACTTCTCAGAGGAGGACATACAATCAATCAACAAGTACATGAAAAAATGCTCTCCATCTCTAGCAGTCAGAGAAATGCAAATCAAAACCACCCTAAGATACCATCTCACTCCAGTAAGATTGGAAGCCACTATGAAGTCAAACAACAACAAGTGCTGGCGAGGATGTGGAGAAAAGGGTACACTTGTACATTGCTGGTGGGACTGCAAATTGGTGCGGCCAATTTGGAAAGCAGTTTGGAGATTCCTGGGAAAGCTGGGAATGGAACCACCATTTGACCCAGCTATTGCCCTTCTTGGACTATTCCCTGAAGACCTTAAAAGAGCATGCTACAGGGATACTGCCACATCGATGTTCATAGCAGCACAATTCACAATAGCTAGACTGTGGAACCAATCCATATGCCCTTCAATAGATGAATGGATAAAAAAAATGTGGCATCTATACACAATGGAGTACTATGCAGCAATAAAAAATGACAAAATCATAGAATTTTCAGGGAAATGGATGGCACTAGAGCAGATTATGCTTAGTGAAGCTAGCCAATCCCTAAAAAACAAATACCAAATGTCGTCTTTGATATAATGAGAGCAACTATGAACAGAGTAGGGAGGAAGAGCAGGAAGAAAAGATTAACTTTAAACAGAGACATGAGATGGGAGGGAAAGGGAGAGAAAAGGGAAATTGCATGGAAATGGAGGGAGACCCTCATTGCTATACAAAATTACATATAAGAGGTTGTGAGGGGAATGGGAAAATAAACAAGGAGAGAAATGAATTACAGTAGATGGGGTAGAGAGAGAAGTTGGGAGGGGAGGGGAGGGGGGATTGTAGGGGATAGGAAAGGTAACAGAATACAACAATTATGAATAGGGCATTATGTAAAATTGTGGATGTGTAACCGACGTGATTCTGCAATCTGCATTTGGCGTAGGATTGGGGGATCATAACCCACTTCAATCTAAGGTATGATATATGATGTGTCAAGAGCTTTGTAATGTTGTGAACAACCAATAAAAAATTTAAAAAAAATTTCTTACATATATTACAATAGTGCAGTGCATTATATTCATAATTATCCATTCACAGCACAATTTTTCGTAACTCTGTATATAAAGTATGTTCACACCAAATTATGCCATTATACATGAGCTCTCTTTTTTTTGTATTACAATTCTTAATACACCTTTATACCACAATTTATCATATCTCTGTTTGTATATACGGTATGTTGACACCAAATTCACATTTCTGACAGTTTTTAAGGAGACAATGTGAGTTCCTTCTCTGAAGCAAAACTTCTGTGAAGACTCAACTCCTTCCCTCATTGGGCTCTAGGGGATCCTATGGGCTCTTATAATGACTGTGGAACTCTCCTGGAGCTTGGATTGTCAGCATTCAAGGTGATGAGTTCTGCTGGGACTCTCCTGTTTACCCTTTCCCTCACAACTGGTAATTTCCTTGACCAGGGAGCTGGGGTTGCAGCTGCCCTGTGCTTTGTTTCTTTCTCCATGCTGACATTCCAAGTATCTATATCCTATTATGGTTTCACCAGCTATTCTGGTGCTCTCCCTAAACAGCTCACCTTGAAATTCAGCTATTCATTTGTTGTTATTTGTAAAGAAGGTGAGTGTTGAGCACTTCTGTCTGGCTACCTTATAATAGGTCATCCACTTCTATTTCATTTATTGAATTCTTTTATTTTAGGATTTCTCTTTAGTTCTTGTTTATTTATAATCTTTATCTCTGCTGAATTTTTCATGCAGATTATGGATTGTTTTCTTTTTTTTTAATTGATTATTTAAAGCATTACATAGCTCATGATATATCATCTTTCATACATTTGACTCAAATTGTGTTTTGAACTCCCATTTTCACCCCAAATACAGATTGCAGAATCACATCTGTTACATATTCACATTTTTACATAATGCCATATTAGTGACTGTTGTATTAGGAAAGGTAGCAGGATTGTTTTCTTAATTTCATTGAATTGTGTATTTGTATTCTCTTCCACCTTTTTGAGTTTCCTTAAAATCATTATTTTGAATTCTCTTCCAGGAAATTTGTCATTTTTCTTTTCTTTTGGGTCTGTTGCTAGACTATGCTCTTTTGAATGTGGCATGTTACCTTGTTTTTCATGTTTCTTGTGTCCCTATGTTGATATTTGTAATAACTGATATGGTAGATGAGTTGCCTAAACCAATTTTAAAGGGTGGTTTCTATTCACCCATGCTAGGTCCTGAAAAGTAATCAATAGCCCTGCCCACCAACCCTAAACCCTACCCATCCATCTTTGGTTGCTGGAAAGTAGCCAGGCAGCCTTTTCTCAGTGAATCAGCCCACCAAGGCCCCTGGGATGCAGACAGACAGCCCTATCTACACACAAGTAAAAGACTTGGCCTGGAGATCTGTGCAAGTATATTGACTGGATAGGTACATTGGCTTTGGTTCCATTTGGGTACAGTAGTTATATGTCTGTGTAGCTGTTTCTGCTATAATCACTGTTGGCAATTTCTGCAGGTGTCTCAATGGCCTAGGCTGCATGGATTTGTGAGATTGCTCCAGCTGCTGGGATGGGTTTGCTGGTGTCTTTTGATATGATGTGTATGGCTGCAGGTGTGGGGCACCTGTCTGCTTGCATAGTTCATGTGGGGAAGAACCCATGCAGATGAGATGCTGCTGGCACAGTAGTAGATGTGGGGAAACTGTCAAATTTCTGTCAAATTTCTGAGGGTTGTCTGTGGGTGAGACCACTCTAATGTAGGCTTGATATATTGTGCCTGGTAGTAAGGATTATATGCCTATTACTGTTTGAGGGCTGCTTAGGTGCCCATCTACTATTTCTGGGCTTGGCCAGCCTCCCGGGCTTAAGGCCCCGCCCCTTTGGAAGGCGCAGTCTGCGTGTGGACGCAGCAAGCGCGCTGACGTCTACGCGCACCACCCGCGCCAGAACCCGCCCTCAGGCTTGAACCGCGGTCCCGCGCTGCAGACGTTGATGAGGCTGACGCCAACGGGCTACGGCCGCAGAGCGGGAGGCAGCGCGGGAAGGCAGCGTCGAGGAGCTGGCCTAGCCTGGGGGCCCTGGCCGTGCTCTTCGGGCTGAGCCGCCGCTGCTGCGCACAGTGCGGGGCCGCAGCCGCCCGGCGGTGGGAGCTGGAGAGGCTGGGCGAGATCTGGGGCCCCTGGTGGGTGCGGGAGTGGTCTCTGTGGCCGGGATAGCCTCTGGCCATGATCGATTCCGTGAAACTGCGCCGGGACAGCGCAGCGGACTTCTTCTCGCACTATGAGTACCTGTGCGCGCTGCAGGACTCGGTACCTTTGCCCGCCGTGCGCACCTGCCTCCGCGAGGGCGTTTTGGACTTCAATGCCCACCGCCTGCGGGTGGTGGACTGGGCACCCCTCCTGAGCACCCTCAAGATTAATAAAGATCTGCCCGTGATCTCCATCAAGAGCTTCTTCCAGCCGTGGCTTGGTGAAACAGGTTTGTGCTCCTCGGTGGGTGCCTCGAAATGGGTTTTCAGATAGGTCCAAGGTGGAGCCTGGGCCCTAGAAGAGGCGCTTTGTGCTGGAGGATGTGTGCAGTACCAGCGAGGGGAACCTGGCAAGTTATTGAAGGTCTTAAGGTACCGAGTTCTCATCCGTAACTTGGGCTTAATAAGAAGACCAAGGATAAGTGGTTGCAAGGATTCCCTGAGTTAATGATGTTTGTAGAATGCTTAGCACAGTTTGGGACGTCATTAAATCTTGGACAGTTGTTTCCTCTTTCATTCAATGTCTTTTTTTTTTTTTTTTGCCTGATACAAAAAAAGTAAGCGATTAGGAAATTAATATATTCCAACCCTTTTCTTCATTAAAAAAGTGTGTATGTAAGAATTTTGTAAAGCCCTTTTCAACTATTAGCCACTTAGAGATATAGGGTAATTAGAATCCAGACCCTCCGATTATTCAGAAAACAGGTGAATGACTACATGTGACAAAATGTTATTCCTTCTAGTACTTTTCACATTATAGGGGCTCAAGTCATATTTTCTAAATTGACCTGAAAGAGGCTCACATCTTTCCATTAGTAACCATCAAATGAGTATAAAAGAGATTTTGTTAAAGATGGATGGGGAAAGTAAAGTGTAAATTTATGAATCCAGCCTAATCTGCTTCGTGGGATGTTTGTAGCTAGCTGGGATGCCCTTGTAGTTTTGCCCGCTTCAGGCAGTTGGCTGGGGGAGTGGGAGTGGTAAAGTTTTGGAGTGGGGACACTTGAGAATGATAAACTTGGCTCCCTGCAGGATATATTTAGGATGATCTGTTAGGCAAAATGATTGCTCTTAATGCTTCTGTTCTTTGTTTCTCTTTATTTTTAATTTTTGCAGGTTTTGTATTTGTAAATTCACCATGTTTAATTTAACTCCCCTATCAGTATTTGTGGTGCTTTCATGTTCATTATGGACATATGCAAAGCAGCAAAAAAAAAAAAAAATTTGTCACCCAACATATATGTTATATCTCACTCTTAATACCTTTTTAATAAAGACAGATCTTGTTAAAAAAAATTTTTTTTTAAGTAGTATCATATAACAAAAGTGTACAGATATTAGAGGTGGCCTAGGGTTTGATATATTGTGCCTGGTAGTAAGGATTATATGCCTATTACTGTTTTAGGGCTGCTTAGGTGCCTCTGTGGTCCAAACTACACAGGCTGGGCTGCTCAGTTGCTTCCTAAGGTTACAAGAGGGATTGGGCAGGGCAACCTGTTTTCTTGGGTCTTGGCTGGCAGACCTTAGGACAGGTTGTCGGCTTGCTTCTCAGGGCCACAGGAGAGTGGGCCAGGGTTCCCAACTGTTTCCTAGAAATCTTAGAGGCCTCAACTGCTCAAGGTGAGTTTCTCAACTTCTTCCCAGGGCCAGGTATATGTGAATAGGGCTGTCTGTCTGCGTCCCAGGGGCCTTGGTGGGCTGATTCACTCAGAACAGGCTGCCTGGCTGCTTTCTAGCAACCAAAGATGGATGGGTAGGGTTTGGGGTTGGTGGGCAGGGCTACTGGTTACTTTTCAGGATGTAGCATGGGTGAATAGGGCTACTTTTCTGTTTCTCTGGGTCCTTGATGGACCCAGTGTTTCAGGGTGGGTTGTTTGTTTTACCAAGCCAAGGGTGGGTAGAGGGGACTACCTGTTTCCCAGGAGCCACAGCAGGCCAAGCTTCTCAGGGTGGTTTCCCAGGTGATTCTTGGGACTGTGGGAAGGCAGGTAGGGCCACCTGGCTAGTTCATAGGGCTACGTTGACCAAGTTGCTGAGGGCAGCTACATCTGCTACTGTAGGTAGATCTCAATATGGTGCTTGAATGGGAGAGGGCATAACATGGGCTAAGCTCTTTCTCTGGGGTAAAACAGTATTATAGATTTCCTATCAGCACACCAAACGAGGCTTAGGGCCTGAGGACTGCAGAATTCTCTAGCAGAAAACACTTAAGATTTCTGTGGGATTAATGTCAACTTCTGGGGGCCTCCTGCTTACCATTTCCCTAACAAGCAGAGTCCCTCTTCAGTGTTTCAGGCTGATCTCTAAAGAGATGGGATGTTGGATGCTGTGTGCTTAATTCCATTCTTCATAAGGCTATCATTTGTTTCTATGCTTTGGGATATCCCTGCTGCATCCTTACTGCACTGTGGTGCTCTTCCTCAAACACTCTAGTGGAGCAGCTGTTTCTTTCCTTCCCGCTCCTCTTCCTTTCCCTTCCCCTCCCTTCCCTTCCTTTCCCTCCTTTCATCCTTTCTTTTCCTTTCCTTCTCTCTCTCTCTGCATGTGTATTGACAGCTGTGTCAGACATTGCTAGTCAGACATCTTGCTGATATCACTTTTAACTGTTTCAGATAATAATGTTTGAGCCTTGTTCTCATTGTGGTAGAAGCTGTGGGTATCCATGGTTTCCTAATGCAGGAATCATTAAATTTTCT
Source organism: Spermophilus citellus (assembly GCF_964194105.1). Taxonomy (NCBI): domain Eukaryota; kingdom Metazoa; phylum Chordata; class Mammalia; order Rodentia; family Sciuridae; genus Spermophilus; species Spermophilus citellus. The sequence goes on from NC_138183.1 coordinate 82,275,835, forward strand.
TTTTGCTTAAACTAGTCCAACCTCCACAAATTGCAATCAAAGAGTTTTTGTCATCAATTATTCTTTAGGTCCCAGGTTTCTTCTGTCTGTATGACTGAATGAAATTTTGATTGAGAATTTCATACTTTTCATGTAATTCTGATAATCACTTTTATAGAATTTCATTTCAAATATGGTTTAATGTTTATTTATAAAACAAAAAGCCCCATGAGCTCTATCAAAGTATTTCATTAATGAGTGTTGAAGTTATTCCCCTTAGTTACATTATCTGTCTACCTATTAATCTAACTTTACTTTTTGGTGTGCAAATTGAGAGTAATGGGGAAAACATAAAGTCAGAAAGATTTTGGAAATAGACATAGTTCCAAAGTATTTTATGTTGATTAAAGGAAACAACCAAAAAGATTTGATGTTCTGGGTGCTGAAGCTTGGGTTTTGGAGAAAAATCTTTTTTTAGAACTATATGATATATAAATTCCCATATATATATGAATTTAAATATTTTAAAACCCCATGAATATAATTTTCTTAAATTAAATACATGCACACGCGCGCACATACACACAACACATACTTTTTAGTAATGATTGAAGTTGTCCTATTAGAAAGAAATAGATATTCATTTTAGGAAATAGAGAAAAATGTTCTTTCACATATTTATTTAGCATCCATTATATTGGAGACATACTCAAAATATAGCAATGAATAACACAGATGTATTGTGTGTTCTTGAGGAGATTAAGTTTTAGCAGCATTAAAAAGAAAACAAAAGTAGCCATAATCCTGCCCCTCTGAAAAAATGCATTTAATATTTCTGTGCACTTCTCTCCAGCTTATGTTTGAGTATGGTATGTGTAGATGCAACACAGATATCACACTCTGCATATAGATTTTGGGTTTTATTTTTTTCCTTTAGTTTTTTTTTTTTTATCTTGAATCTTAAGCAGTTAACATTCTTTAGAAGCATTGTTGTTTTTAATGGCCATAGTAAGTCATATATATTTACTTTTGAAATGTTATTACAGCAGTGAGTAGTTTGTCTGTAAACACTTGTCTACACCTTAATTATTTCATAAGATGCATTCTTAGGAAAGAAATGAATGGCTAAGAAGATAGGAGCATATTAAAGGTACTTTTAAATAAATATGAGTTTTTTTCCATAAGGAGTGAATTATATTAGATTTCTGCAAAAGAAAACTTAGAAAATGTTTATCTCACTTCACCTTTGGCATCACTAAATATTGATGCACATTTTTGTTTTTTGCTAGGATATTTTTTTTTTTCTGATCTTCGTTTTTGTTACCTTCCAGTTGTCTGTTCTATAGTCATAGCCTTGGGTTTAGAGCAATGTCAAACTCAAAAGACACAATGAGTTTCATCCAGCTTTAAGTAAGTTTCGCAATAGGAAAAATACAGGTGGAGAAGAAAGCAACATCATAAAAAAGATTTTGTGATGTTCAGGCACAGATTATAATTTCCTACTTAATATATTCCCAGTGATGAGAAATGGAGCTGGGGGATAAACCATTTCAAGAGTCTCATTGAGTTGTTTTATGTAGTAAATGAGTTAATATATGAAGAGCAATTAATTTCTGGCACCTGACAACTGTATTAGATACTATTTTATATTCTTGCTGCATCAGAGAATGTTACAAATTTCATTTCAGCTATTATAGTTTAGAAGACTCGAGAGGAGGATGAAAGTCAGTTGTCTTTATATATTTGCTTACTGTCTTCTGTCTTCTCTCCTGATGTTAACATGATTCTTATGTATATTTTTTTATATCATTCTGAGATGTTCCTTTAGCCATTTAAAAAAGGATGGGTCTTCTGGTAACAAATTCTCTTGGCTTTCTTTCATCTGATAATGTATTGATTTTTGCTTCATTCCTAAAGGATATTTTCAGTGAATATAGGATTCTTGTTTCAGAACTATTTTATTTCTTTTTTTTTTTTTTAAAAGAGGGAGAGAGAGAGAGAACTTTAATATTTTTATTTTTCAGTATTTGGCGGACACAGCACCTTTGTCTGTATGTGGTGCTGAGGATCGAACCCGGGCCGCACGCATGCCAGGCGAGCGCGCTACCACTTGAGCCACATCCCTAGCCCAGAACTATTTTATTTCAACATCTAAAAAATATTGTGCTGCTTCCTTCTGGTCCTCGTGGGTTTTTTTTTTTTTTTTTTTTTTTTTTTTGTCAGAAGTAAAAGATTTTTATTTACTACAGACACCTCTGAAAAGAGATCTAATAGAGAAAATATACAAAGCATTTAAGAGTTTCATCTCCAGAGCACCTGAGTCTGACTGAGGCGCCGAAGCCTCTCCAAGGCTCAGGGCTGGAGATGGTAGCATATAGAATGTCAGTAAAAACATGCAAAAGTGAGAAGGATAAGGAAACACACTGCATGCCCTCCAGCAGAGGGGTGGATTCGGAACAGGGGGCAGGGTGCACAAGTACCAGGTGGCTCTCCCTCCCCCTCATCTCTACAAGGCTGGGCTTAGAGAAAGCAAGAGTTCCCCCTACTCCAAGAGCCGGCATCTCACGGACAAGGGACCCCCTGCGCTATGCCCCGCTGTTCCGGCCTGGCCGTGGGACCCGGCTTGTGCTCCCAGGTGCCAGGCTGGGGGCCCTGGCTCCTCACTTCTTTGGTTCCACTCAGAGAACAGTTGTGCTTGACAGACTCATCCCACCCCCAAGCTCCAGGCTCCTGCTGGTGGGCAAAGGCACTGACAGGAGTCCTGGGGAGTCCCCAGGACAGCCACCTTCCCTTGTGCTCTGGTGGGGTCCGTCCCTGGGCACATGCCCCCTCTTCAGCCTACACCCCAGCGCTGGGAATCAGCAGAGGAAGTTGTGCCCTGGGAAAAAGCCTTTGAGGGCTTTCCCAACTGGGCCGGTGTTTCAGAACCTCAAGTCCCACCCTGCCAGGCCCCTCCCTCAGGTCCTTCCCCTTGGCCCAGCCATTGGGGACCCAACTTCAAGACGGTGGGTCACAGAAACCATCTTGGGTGTCCCCTCCTCCCCCACCCCTGAGAGGTCAGCAGAGGCGGGGGCCTCGAGAGGTCACGGCCCTGGTACCGGTGACCGGCAGGGCTGGAAAGGAAGGGTGGACATGTCACATCTATGGAAAGGTGTCCAAAGAACAAGCTAAGCAAGGGAGAGAGAGAAGGGCCAGAGAGTGGCCGGAAGGAGAAAGAAGAGGGCAGGGGCGGGCCTGGAGGAGGAGGGCCTCACACCACCCCACAGATGAGGGTCTCCACCACGAAGGTGTTCTCGAAGTGGCGGATGGCGTTACAGTTCTTGGCCCCGCGCTTGTTGATCCTCCTCCGGGTAGCCCGGCGCCGCAGCCGGTATGTGTCCTTCCCACTGCACAGGTGGTAGATGAAGGAGCCCAGGGCCTCCTTGTCACTGACGTGCTCGGTCACCACCATCTCCTCCTGCATGATGTACGTCTGCGGGAGGTAGGTCCCTCTCTTCACATTCATGAGGAGCTCCCAGAAGTTGCGAGGGGGCAGCACGATGGTGGTGTTGAGCTCGATGACATAGCACTTGTCCAGGGAGATGTCGTGGTAGGTGGTGAGACCCCGCTGGAAGTCGTGGATGATGTCTGCAGGGTCCCCACCACCAAACTGGGGCACGGGAACATTGATGCGCTCGTAGTTCTCTTCGAGGTAGATTTTCACATCCTCCTCCAGCTCCATCCGAGTCCGGACCTGGGAGGACAGCGAGTCCTCGTAGAGCACGCCACAGTGGAAGAAGTTGTCTCGGGCCAGCTGAGCAAGAAAGAAGTATCTGTAGATGTAGACAGAGGCGAAGACGAGGCCCATGAGCAGCACGACTGTGCCCATGGACAGGTAGCACACGCCCAACGAGCCCCCCTTCTTGGAGTGGTGGTAGGGGGGTCGCTCCTTCCTAGCCGGCGTCAGCAGGATCTCAGCGGCTGGAGCCGGCGCCGGGGCCGGGGCGGGGCCGATGCCGAAGCCTTATCGGCCTTGTTGCCCTTGATGCCGGCCACGGCAGGCTGGAAGCTGATCTTCACCATGGCTGCGCCGGGCCCGCCTACAGCCTCCGCCTGTGCAGCCTCTGTCTGTGCAGCCTCTGTCTGTGCAACCGCCGCTCCGTGCGCTGCCTCCTCGTGGTTTCTAATGAGGAATTAACTGCCTTGGAATTGTTTTTTTCACTAAAAGTGTCATTTCTCTGTTTTTCTACTTCTTTGCTGAATACTCAGTTTTTTTCATTTAAGTGCATTTGTTGGAGCATTTTACATTGTTGGAGTTAAACTTTTTGTTGTTGTTGTTAAATAATCCTCTGACCTGTTTTTCATCTTGATGTTGGCATGTACTGAGTTTCCTTTTTCTTTCTTTTTTTTTCAAGAAATAATGAGTTATTTCTACATCTTTACATATTGTGACTTCAGGAAAGCTATTACTGTCTAAAAGTTTTCTGTCTGGCAAGGTTACCCTTTACTAGTCCTCTAGCTATAGAGAATAGGTTTATGCCATTTCTTTTTAAAGTGTTGGTATCCTTCATCATTTACTTGTTTTTAGCTTCAAATTTGGGATATATCAGGTAATAAGAAAACTAAGAGAACTCACCACCCCCATTGGGTCCTGAGGTCATTTGCTTGCTTGCTTTTCTCTTTCAGAGTTTTCTTATATTTGCTTAATGAAAAACATCCAAGGTTTTAAAATAGTTCTTAGCAGAAAGAATAAGAAAAGTACATATATTTACTGTTTTTTTCTGTTCTCAGAAGTGGAACTTGACTGACTTCATAATATTTTGTGTGTGCCCTCTTGAAAAATAATAGCCGTCCTTCACCTAGTATTTTGCTAACATGGTATATGTGAAGATAAACTCTTTTATTTTCTATCTGGGCAATGATTGAACCCATTTCTTGCTGAAATGTGGGTAGATGTATTTAGTTCCCAGCATAAATTCTAGTATCTAACATCTATATCCTGCGATTCTGTGCCAATAGTAGGCATTAAATAAGTTGGTTCTTCTAGTGAATGCACAATGTTATTATCTCTTAGCTTCAAGTCTGATTCTTTGTCAGTGTTAATGGAGTTATACTTTAATCTTCTAAGATAAACTCTTAAAGGAATCTTTAGTCTCTTCTCCATACACTATAAAATTATGGAATCATACCACTCAGGCAGGATGTAATATATGACTTCTAATCATTACCTACATTTTGCCTCCTCAATCCTCTTTTGGGAATTGATGAGTATAAAAAGAGTGTGGAGTCAGAGGAAGAGAATTATGAAATATTATGGTTGTCTCATATCACTTTCCATGTGGTTGAAGAATAACTAATCATCCTTTATTATTATTATTTATTATTTTTTGGATTGGATGTAAGCATATTTCTCTAAGCCAAAGGGACAGAGAGTGGGTGAGAAAGAAAACTCTAACCTTCAGGAAGGGTGTCCTCATTTTCAGAGTGATGCATTGATCAATTATTGACTATTTGCTCTATTCATCTTCATTTTTTTTAATAGTTTAAGGAAATTCCTTTCAGATTTAGACAACAATCAGCTTTTAGCATTGCTGTTTCTAATCTCTGTTTCTGAGTTCTTAAAGGTATTTTAAGAGAAGGGAGCAGCAGCCAGCCTGATGTCATTTAAAACTAGAATCTCCCAGACTAAGCTAATCTTAAGGAAAATTTAAAACTAAGTCTAAATGAAGGCAAATTTTTAAAAATCCAATTGAACAATTAAATTGCTAAAATAATGTCTTCATTTAAAAATCAGTGACATACAAAAATGATTTTATTGTTTGAGTTTTTAAGCATTTTCAAATCTGTGAATCAAGTTTCTCTTGGTGCTTGAGTAGATGCCATCTGCTGATCTGTAACTGAGCCAGTTTTTACATTTGGGCCTAAATTTAATATTTAATTCAGATAGATTAAATGTGCATATCTTTATACAGCAATGAAACATTTGTAGATTTTTATTTTAATACTTTTAAAAAATTGCGTATATTTATTAGTAGTAACTTACATAGAGTTCTTCAAAATATTGTTTTATATAAAACCTATCCTAGAGGTATCAGTTAACTATTGGTATATTGAAACAAACAACAACTTAAAATCTTAACAGTAATCAGAAGCTTAAAGCAATTGAATCTAAAACTCAATGAGTGGTTTCTTCTGACTGAATTGATCTCAATGAGGCTCATGTGCTCATGGTCAGCTGTGAATTGGCTAGGTGAATGCCCATCTTGGCTGTGCCCATCTTGGCTGTGCTTTTTCTTATGTCTGGGGCCTTGCCTGGGACACTGTATGGACTTTCCTGTGTCCATGTGTCTCATCCTCCAGCAACCCAGCCCAGGCATGTTCTTGTGGTGAAGGCAGGTTGAAAGCATGGGAGAGTGAGCCAATGAACTCAGAAAATGTATCACAACTCTTGAGGCCTAAACTTGGAACTGGTAAAATGTTACTTCCTTTACATTTATTTTGTTGGTCAAGCAAGTCATAGGGTTGATGAAATAGGCTCCATACCTTGATAGAAGGTCTACAAAGTAACCTTCAAAGGTTGAATATATAGGGAGGGGTGAATACTTACCTTCATTTTCCCAGTCAGTCCATTCTTAGGAAGGGGCATTTATTATACCAGGCTTCTTTTTATTGCACTAGTTGTTTTTTCTACTTACCCACACAGTGTATGAGTTTGAATGTTTTTAGTAAGTGGGAAAAACATTTGTGCCTCAGGGTGTGTCATGGTCCTCAATTGCTGATCGAGGTAGCTGTCATGAAATCATATTCTTTTTATATAATGAGTACTTACTAGTTTTTCACAAAATCAGCTTTAGAGAAACAGAATTGAAAAAAGCAGATTTTATACAATTGGAAATTTCTGGTATTTTTCAAGTGCTGTCATTATAGAATATCTTATGAAGGTGAAGAAAGACATTTTACATTGCTTTATCAGTTCATTTGTTTTGACTGTTAGTCTCAGAGAACTGGGGTGATAATATTATAGCGTTATATTAACTCTAGTTATCAGGGTCTTAACTTTACTTCATATCCTGTATCCTACAAAAATTATTAGTGTTGTTAGAGATTCTTTTTGGAAATAAAGTTTCAGGATAAGATTTAAAACATAAAAAAAAGAAAGAAAGAAAGAAACTATCTTAAATACAGGGTATAACTTCTTGCTTAAAAAACATACCTAATCTCTATATTCAAATGAAATCTAGATGTCTTTTCCAAACCAATACTAGAAATGTTCAGAAGGACATTTTATAAATAAAATACAGTTATTTCTGTTAACAAAAAAAAAAAAAAAAAAAAAAGATTTAAAACAGGGTGCGTTCTTCCTGACATGGAAATTTTTGTAAGAGCCTGCTCATCCTTTGTTGTTGCCCTTGCCTTTATGGACCTGGAGATAGATGAAAAAGATAAAATTGTCATTGAGTTGTGGCAGCTTCAAGCTGTCCTGTTTGTTTGTCCCCAAATCCCCCTGTGCCAACTCCAAAATCTCCTCTTGCCAAAATTAGGTTTGGAAAAATAACATATTTCATATTTGACATATGCTTGAAATTAACAGGAAATGCAGCCAAGATTTGGAAATTAACAAGGAAAAGTTATTTCTGAAAATATTTGAGAGCCAAAGAAGTGTTTGGCTTAAAACATTAGGGCTTTTATCGTTTAGTAAGTAAATAATAATAATAATAATAATATATAAGAAGGAATAGTTAAAAATTTCTTTCTTTTAATATATAAATATTTTTTATTTAGAATCCTTTTGTCACACACACACAAAATTAAATGAGTAGTCAAATATACTAATCTCCTAATGATCTGATAAATCTTACTCTCTATGACTTTTTTGAAGTCATGTATTTCTGTTTTCCATATGCAAGAAAGGATTTACCACTGATTTGCTACCTGTAATATAGGAATTATTGAAGGGACCCAGGACAAAAATCAAATCTTCCCTTTCTAATACAGAGCACTATTTGGACCTGACTTCATGGTAAACACATTATTATTTCTATACTAAGTATGGAATTATCTTCTGTAGCAACTTACCTCTTTGGATTAACTTAATTCAAGGCAGAGAACATTGACTAGGCAATCTGTATATAACAAGTCAGTGAGGTGTTAAAGAAGGATATAGGAGATTTGCTAACTGTGTTCTCCGACCACAAGAGATTTAAAATCTAACTGAGGAGAACAGGGTTCTTAAATAGGAAGGGGGTTTTTCTTGCCAGGACCCCATGTATAGGACATGCCTTCCTTAAGAGTTGTTGAATAATATATAAGAAGGTAAAGGCCTATCTGGGTTAAGAACCTTTGAGTTTGTTGATTTCGTGAGTTGCAGCTGGATTCATGGAAATGAGACAGTGTATGTTCTCTGCTGAAAATTTCACATTTTGAAGAGGATTTTATAAATTAGTGGAAAACCTGCTCTTTTATTTTGTATTGCAATGTCTTCCTTGTTTGTTTCTTTGCATAATTATGAGATGGGGTATTCTCAAGAGGATATTAGCCTGACACAATGATTTCTGCCACTGAAATAGAGGTATTTGTTTTGGGAGGTTGCCTCTCATTTCCTCTGCGTATGTTCTTAGCCTCGTGTTTCATTGAGATGGAGTCTGGTATCTTGTGATCAGAAAAGCTACCAGAATTATGAAACTCTAACAGTTCACTTGAGGAAAAGTGAGCTTGTCTCAACCAAGTGCAGGATATTACTAGGTAGCTTGTTTATAGATATGGAATTTTAAGATTCTAAAAACTATAAGATGATCTAGTTGTAGCATAGTGAAGAACTACTAAACATGATCCTTTCCCTACTACTTTAGCAAGGAATCCAGTAGAGCATTTAATTTTTTTTTCCTTGATGATACCAAAGCAGTGAGTGGCATTTGCAAATTGGATCAGGTAGTTACCACTGTTGACATCATCAGGCCCCTAACTTTTAAATATAAAATAGAGCTAATAAAAATACCTTTCAGAATTGAAATATGCCTTTATTGCAGTAATATATAGGTAAACTTTTTTTGTTTTTTTTTAATAGTGCAAGAAATAGCTAATAAACTTGCAAAAAGTAGAAGCACCCCAAAACCATACTTAACTCATGTTTCCTCTGGAATAACTACATACAATGCACTTTGAGAGTAAATGCACTGACTATCAAAGAGCTTTTTGTCTTATAGAAAAATTAATAGAATAATTTAGTATCTAAAACCTCAGATGAAAAGTGACAAACAACGTGAGGAAATTATTAACAATGATTCAGATAATCAATGGATCACTTTCTTTGGAGGCCATCTGGAAAGGCTTCTTTGTGAGGCAAGATTTGTCAGGCTGTTTGAAGTGGGCCTCAAGGGACATAGTGGATTTCAACAGGTAAAGATAGAGAAAAGAGGTAGGAGGATATTCTAGACATGGGGATGGAAGTGAATAGCGTTATATAGGTGAAGGTGGTGAAAGCAGACTCCTAAAAGTTGGAAGAAAGAGAACTATGGTTTATATTGGTAGCCATCTGGAAATCCCGTCTTCCTGGGAAATGCAGGATTGGGGTTTAGGTAGGAGAGAAGGAAATAATGAAGTTGTAAAAAGAGAGGCAAACTGTGATAAGAAGTGAGAGAAGTGGAGAACCAATACCATGGTTAAGGGGTATCAAGGAATACAACAAAGACCAAACAAACTTAAAGAAACAAAGCTGATTCTTTGTCTGATTGTCAGGCAGGGAACATGCACCAGTGAAGAAATTCATCGAGGGGACACAGAGGGGAATGTGTTATTAAAGGGGTATAATGATGGTTGTGATAATTAAACTAGCATTTTGGATAGGATAGAATCACTTTTTTGGTCTGTATGTGTTTGATTAAAAAATTTCCATTATTCATTGGTTAGAAAATGGTCTTTGATTAGTCTAGAAGGTTTTGGCATCCCAGGGTCATTCAGAGTTTATGGTTATATATCAGCTTCAATTCTTTAGGAACAGTTGTGATGAAATAGGGCAGTAGATTTTGATATCTCTTATGCAAGTGTTACTATACACAGAAAATTTCTATTTATATGAGTTAGAAGAGAAAAGATGAATGAAGCTACTTGATTTGGTTAGTAATATGATTTTTGCTTGTCTTTTGCTTTTTCTTGTCTCATAATAAATCTGTTTTTGATTTTAAGACATTTTCTTGAGTGACCACTACTAAATTTAATGCTCCATTCATTAAAGTTTTTAAAAATTAGTTTTATTGAAATATAACTCCATACTATGTAATTCATTTATAGTATACAATACAGTGGTTTTTAGTTACCAGTTTGAGAATATTTTCATCATCTCAAAATCCTGTTTTCTTTAGCTGTCATTCTCTTTTTTCTTCCCTTGGCCTAAGCAACCACTAGTCTACTTTCTATCTCTATAGATCTTTCTGTTCTGGAATTTCATATAAGTAAAATCCCATAATATTTGGTATTTTATGACTGGTTTCTTTGAATCATCCCAATGTTTTCAAAGTTTATCCATGTTGTAGCATGTATCAGTGTTTTATATGGCCAAATAATATTCCATTGTAAGGACAGCTGAATTTTGTGAATCCATTTATCATTTGATGGACATTTGGTTGTTTTTACACTCTCACTATTCTGAATAATGTTGCTATAAAAATTCACGTTCAAGTTTCTATGTGAACATATGGGTTTAGTTATCTTGGCCATATACATAGGAGTAGAATTGTTGGGTAATATTTTAACTCTGTGTAATTGTTTGAGTATATGAAATACTTTTTTCCAAAGTGGCCATACTATTTTATGTTCCCAACACTGTATGAGGCTGCTGATTTGCCACATTCTTGACAATACTTATTATCTGAATTTTTGATTCTAGCTTTCTAGAAGAGTGAAGTGGTATCTCATTGTGGTTTTCATTTCCATGATGGCTAATGATGTTGAGCATATTTTCATTTGCTTATTGGCCATTCGAATATCTTCTTTGGAGAAATGTTCTTTAAAATCCTTTGCTTATTTTTAAATTAAATTATTTATCTTTGTATTATTGAGTTCTAAGTATTCTTTGTATACATCAGACATATGATTTTCAAATATAATTAATTCTCATTATTTGTGAATTCCATATTTGCAAATTTGCCTGTGAACTAAATGTATTTTTAACTCCCTGTATTTTCTCCCATTGTCTGTGTTAGCTTTTTACTTTCTTGATAATGCAATTTAAAACACAAAAGTTTAAAATTTTGATGACATTCAATTTGCATATTTTTTTTTTTTTTGCTTTTGATTTTGGTGTAATATCTAGGGAGCCCTTCATTAAATCCAAGGTCATGAAGATTCACCTTTATGTTTCTGTCTAAAATTTTTATTTGTTTATTTATTCTTTATCATCCTGTGGGTTGAACCCAGGGCCTTACACATGCTAGAAAGTACACTACCACTAAGCTATACTTCTAGCCCTGTCTTAAAGTTTCAGTTTTAGCTCTATTTATTTATTTATGACAGTGGGATGCATTACAATTCTTATTACACATATAGGCAGCTTTAGCTCTTACATTTAGTTCTTTGAAACATTTTGAGTTAATTTATATGGTGTAAAGCAACTTTACTTTCTTTAATTTTAAATTTTCACAAGTGGCTAGCTAGTAGTCTTAACACTGCTTATACTACTTGATGGAAAAAATATTCGTTCTTCATTGAATCATTGCCAAAAATCCTGGCACTATTTTTGAAAATCAGTTGGCCATAAACGTAAGGATTTTTTTTTGTACTCAATTCTATATGTCTGTTCTTAAGCCAGGACCAGACTGTCATGTTTACTGTTACTTTGTAGTAAAGTTTGAAACTTGAGAAGTGAGAGTTCTGTTTTGTTCTTTTAAAAGATTATGTTGGCTCTTCCAAACCTCTTGCAATTTCAGGTGAAATTTAGAATCAACTTGTCAATTTCTATAAAGAAATTTAGTGGGATTCTGATGGGAATTGCATTGGATCTATGTATCAGGTTGGTAAATATTGCCATCTTAACAATGTGAAGTCTTTCAATCCATGAACATGGTATGTTTCCTCCAATTATTTAGATCTTATTGATTTTCTTTAATCAATGCTGTATAAATTTCAGAGTATAAAAGTTTTGTAATTATTTTCCTAAATGTATTTATGACTATTTTATTCTTTTGGATGCTGTTATAAATGGAGTTTGTAAAGTATTTCTTGATTGTTTATTGCCCCCTGTCCAATCTTAATTGTGTATAGTCTCTTAACATGTTTTTGTATTGCATACTTCTGGACCCTAATTAATTCTGCTTCCTCTCTCTAGAATGTCTTCCCTCTCCAAGTCTCATTGTTTAATTCTTACACAGTGTGGTTGGTAAAGGAAATTGATGTAGCCACTATGGAAAATAGTATGGATGTTCTTCAAAAAATTAAAAATAAACCACCATATGATCTAACAATCCCACTTCTGGGTATATATGCAAAAGAACAGAAATTAGTATGTTCACTTCCATATTCATTGTAACATTATTTACAATAGTTAAGATATGGAAATAATCTAAGTGACATTTGAATGAATGAATAACAAAAATGTGGTACATATACTCACACTACAAAATATTATTTCATATTTTTTTTAGAAAAGGAAATCCTGTCAATTATGATGACATGGATGAAATTGGAGGATACAAAGCTAAGTGAAATAAGCCAGGCATGAAAAGACAAATACTGCATAATCTCACTTATATCCGGAATTTTAAAAAGTTGATCTTAAAGAAACAGGGAGTAGAATGGTGGCTGCCAGTTTGCTGGAATATGTGGGAAACAGGGAGATGTTGGTTACATGATGAAAAGTTTCATTTATTCAGGATGAGTACACTCAGGAGAGCTAATGTACAGCATGGTGAACAGTTATGCATTTGTTAGCTCATTGTGGTAATCATTTCATAATGCATACGAATATAAAAATTGCATTGTAGACCATATATATATATATATATATATATATATATATATACACATATAATTTTAAATTTGTCAATTATACTCAGTAAAGATGGGTGGAAAAGACTCACCATATTTCCTAAAAGGAAAGGTAGAGAGCAGTGGAGAGGTGAGGAGAGGAGAGGAAAGGGAAAGTTAATAGTTCACAGTTTTCTTTATTACACTCGAATATACAGATACCTTAGGGGAACCTAGTTCAATTGCTAGGTGCCTGGATTTTTAAAATGGAATCTTTGGGTCCAAATCACAATTCTACCATTACCTTGACATCACCTATGATTTAGGGAATGTTATTTAACTTCTCTATTTTTCTATCATACAATAAGAACAAGGTGTATAACTATTTGCATTAATTTCTTTATTTCATAGGTTTGGTGAGAAGTCTGTATATATTAATATGGGTATAGTTCCTAGCCCATCATAATTCTTTATTATTTTTATCTACCCAGTTTTAAAATCCATGCTGTTTATACCAACATGGAAACATAGTACTTACACAGACTGTGCTTGATACATATCTGTTACTAGAAAAGCTGTGGTGATGGTGGTAGTGGTAGTTGTTGTGGAAGCTATTTCAGCTGGAACTGAGTCTCAAGGAAAACATCAAATGCTTTTATTTTCTAATGAAAGTGTCAGGGTAAGATTCAGTTACTTGATCTAAGCCAAATGTCAAGCTTTTCTATCCATCCTCTGAGAGCACCACTATTGGAAATGACTGCCCTTTCATTAAATACACTTTTATGCTACAATTTCTTATTTTTTCATGGCCATCTGTACTGAGAATTCAGATAGCTATTAGAAGTCTTTAAAATCTGCAGATCATAAATACTTTGAGATCTAATTCTGAGTATTACTCACTTTTCATGAATACCTTAGCACCTAATAGTACAATGGACATAATAAGATTAAAATGTGGGATAATTATATAAAGTAAAGAACCCTAGATATAAAATTCTTAAAAATTCTCAAGAGCATGTAATTAGAGAGTGCATAGGGTACTGGAAAATATACCTTTTAATAAAGGACATCAATTTTCTTTCTTGATTTATACTGACCATGCATGATTTATACCAAGATGTATCAAAAATGACTTTGCCTCTTTTTTGGACAGCAAATTACAAAAATGTGCCAAGATGGGTCCTATCATTACATGCTACAAATGCTATTTAAAATGTAGTATAGAAATTACCTAAAATAACTTTGGATCAAACTTCAAAATATCTTCTCTAATGTATTCATGAATTCAGTAAATAAGTTTAGATGAACATTTGTCTATCTTTCTTTTTTCTTTCTCTTCTGTTTCTTATGTAGGGCACAAGTCTTATACTTTCATGGTTGGCTAGAGTCCTATGGGCTGTAGATGATGGATTATATTTATGCAAAAGAATTGAGACTAAACTTTCCTAGAGTATCACATCCCTGGAAACTTGAATCTTGTGGTTGATATAGCTAATGTCAGTGGCTTTTACACCTCTGGGGTACATTCACTTCCTCCGCTGGAACTGACTCCCACTTAGGCACGTATCCTCCAATTTAGGTTCCTTACTCTTTTTCCTTTCAAGATATTCTGAATCATCTGGACATCATTTCCTGCAACATTTTCTCTCATTCGTTTCTTGTCCAAAACTCATTTTGTAATGATGAGGTTAGATCACTTTTCAACATAACATAAGTATTCATGGATCTAATGACATTTAATAGTGAGAACTGGGTTGTTCACTTTTCTGTAGTTATTCCTACACCCTTGAACAGCTCTGGAGTTTGTGATAGAGTTCATTAATTCATTCATTCATTCAATGATTCTCTTGTTACTTTGTTTATTTGTATTTTGTGTATTCCTGTGTTGGGTTTTATGTATATATTGGGATGGATTTTTCTTCTGCTCTTATGTGTGGGCTTTTTAGGGCACAGCCTTATTTTTTCAAAGTGTTCTAGTGATCTAGATTGACACACTTTGTAGGTGTGGTATCTACAGCCTTTGTATTAATTCTGTTTTTGCTGTAGGAGTGGATGCTCATGAGTGGGATTTGAGGACCCCTCTTAGTATTCCTAATTGCTGCCAGGTCACTTGGTAGGTACTTGTCAGGACAGTATGGCAATGATCTCTTGGGCTCCCACACAGCAAGCTGAGGTGTGGCCTTCTCACTCTGCTAGCTCGTTGAGAGTCATATATTGATTTTCAGATACAGGTTGTCTATGCAGTTTTTGGATCAGGTAAAGTCAGCCTGCTTCTCTGATCTACAAGCTTTTCTATGCCAAATTTGTCCACTGTGTTTCTCTCTCTGTATTATTTTTACCTCTGTGGTAAACCAGTGCTGTTGCTGTTGCTGCTGCTACCACATCTGGCTTGGTTCCAATATATTCTTTCTTATTCTTTGTTCAATGCGCCCGTGTTTCTGGGTCTCTAAGAGAGTCTGTTTTATATTTAATTTCAGTGAACTCCCTCTTTCAAGCACCTTGCTGAGAAGCATTTCTCCCCACTGCTTATATCTTGAGCCTCAGAGCAACTGGAAATGCAGCCTTCCTCTAATCTGCCATCTTGAATATTCCATTCAATCATTCTCCTATCAGAAATAGTTATTGTTACATACTCTGTGCTAGGCATTCTGCAGGGCTCATACAATCTGTTGGTAAGTGAGAAACTTACTTTGGTTTGCTCAGTTGTTTATTTTTAGGTCATGTCTCCCCACTAAGCTATAAATATTATGAAGTCAGAAACCATATTTTTTGTACCCCCTCATATGTCCTCCTCTGATATGGTCACTTATGAAGTGATTTGTTGATTGAATGACTCCAAGTCTTGTGGAGAGTAAGACTACAAAAGGAAAACAATATTCTGTCATTTATTAGGAAGAAGGGCAATATGATTCTGAAATGAAAATAATTTTATCCCTACTCATTTGTTAAACTCCACAGCTATCTTCAGCAAAAGCTTAGAATATTAGATCAGGGAGAGTCTTAGTAATACTCCCTCTCTCTCTTTCTGGTGAGGCAAAAAAATTAAGGAGATCACCCAAGGTTCCACAGTTGTCAGACCACAGATTTGGGGCTGTTGTCTGGGTTTTAAATATGCCACATCTTGATCATTTTGAGTACACTGTGACACTGTGTGAGGGTTTCCTCACACAGTGATCCTATATTATACTCAAGGCTTTAGATAGTAAGGTGAGATTGTATCACCTAGATAAAGATCTTAACCCCTTAGAAAGTTCTGTAAGCAAACCAGGATAATCAAATCAGGCAGATGTTATTTGGCATCAGATTTTAGGAAAAAAAATAACTTGAGTTGGCTGAATCCTAGAGCTTACACTTGTCTCTTGCATGAAAATGTTGCATGAAAATGTGTTGGGACTTTGACATGTGTGGCAACCAGTCTTCAAAAGAGTGAGTCACACCTCCTCCTACTCTGCAACTGTTAGTGCTGGCTTCTGGCAAAAGGTTGGAAACATTGCAGTCATGTGGCTTGGCTTGCTGGGAGAAAAGAGGCCATGAGCCAGGAGAAAGCAGGGAAGAAAGACTTCCTGAGGGAAGTCAGGAAGAATATGGGACAAAATGAGGGTGAAAATGTAGCCCCACATAATGGACCAGATCATTGGACATAGATTCTAAGTAGGAATGAGGCTAATTCAAAGTATTTTCTAAGATTCACCACCCAAGAATTGTGTTTATAGGATGGCTAAACAAACAGATTAAGAAATATAGGTGATCTTTAATTCCTACAAAGAGGAAATACATTTAGTTTTGAAGATCCTGAGTGGGTTGTATTATAAGGATTAATAAATGAGGCAACTAAGGTAGAGCAGGAATGGGGCAGGCAAATTGGTTCTAGATGAGAAAATGGGAAACAAGGTAGAATCTTTCTTAGGAAACAGTTTGACAGCTGATAATCTTGGGTGACTCATGATCCCTCTGCCAGCTAGAGGCTTTGAGCTCAATTTACTTGTGCTGCTTGTGGCACATACTGTTGGGCTATGGTCAACAGATTTCTTACTAGTTCTAGGTTAGGGTTGTTGCAGGGGGATTCATGCCAATTTAGCTGAGATAGGCCTAAAAATTTATGGGAACAGACTATCTCAAATAAGAATTGTGAAACATTTTGGAGTGAGGCTTCATTGATGAGTGATATATGAGGACACCTAGATTTGGATCTTGGGAGAAGGTAGAAAGTTTTGAAAATATACAAGAAAAAAGAAAAGTAAAAGAGAGCTGTGCACAACCAAAGAGTTTTTATAGTATGTACAAAAGCAAGTTTCAGTGTCAGTTTAATTGCTGTTCAGTGGAGTGAATGAGGGTTATGGAGTGAACAACAAAAAGGCAGCTATTATTCACATGTAGAGTAGGTTGACTTCTGACTCAGGCAAGGGCATGGATTTCTGAATATGAGTAGTAGTATATAATATGTGGTGAAGGAATCAGAATAATGAAATGGGATAGATAAAAGTATAATTCAACATTTTGTGTAGACTTTTATTGTTTACAATTGATTTCATATGTATTCTGTATTTTTCCTAGGACAAAACATGTGAACAGCTATTATTTTATTACTATTTCATATGAGGACACTGAACTTCAGAGTCAGATATAATTGCCCAAGGTCACACAGGTAGAGAATCAGGGACTAATTTTAGGTGTTATATTCTGAATCCTGAGTTTTACTTCCTGGGTTATACAGCTTTATTCTAGTGAAATCTGTGCATTGCCCTGGCTGATCTTGCCTGGCATCATGGCTCTCTTGATCACCCTATCTTAATAGTGTATTGTCTGATGCGTGGCATATGGTGGGCACTCAAGAATTGTGTTTATAGGATGGCTAAACAGATTAAGAAATATAGGTGATCTTTAATGGTGAAGTAAATTTTATAATGATGTGAGTTAGACATTTGTTCCAGTGAACTTTGCTCCTAGATATAGTGCATTTTCATTTACCACCAGTGTTGGCTACCTGGTCCTTTCCTAATTCAGAGTTCAGCTGGTATTGCATCAAAATTTGGATTAAACATTATATGATATTAAACTACACCATGAATAAATATTACCTGTTTTATATTAAACACTGCTCTTTAGTATAAAACACCTACTAGCCCACAATATTTTTGTTTTTCTCTCTTCCCCTATACTTTCTCCTTTCCTCTTTGATTTAAAATCAGAGGACCTGTGATTAGTCCCTGATTCACTGTTGGCATGACTATATGTGACTCTGAGGCTCAACCTCCTCATGTATGAAATCAGGATAAAATAATATCTATTCATAAGTTTTACCCTAAGAAAAATAGGGAATGCATAAGGAATGGAATGATAGCTTTATTTTTATTAATACCTTTTCTCTAGTTAGTTTTATTTTGTACTCCTTAATATTATTGTGTAATAAATCATATATTTTTATCTCCTTTGGAAAAAGTAGTTTGTTTTCTACTTCTTCCTTGTCTCCCACAATTTTAAGTATAATATTAAGTACTTAATTGACTATTTATAAATATGTGTTGATGGGGTAATCTTCTGTAAATACAGTGAATTATTTTGTTTAACTTTGTTTGTGTCTTTCATGGTAAAATAAAATTTATATATGTCATAGAAGTTTGAATTTGCTTGTCATAGAAAGACCTTGGTTTTAGCATCATAAATAGCTAGGTTTTTATTCCTGCCTAGCACTTAAATAGGACTTTGGGTAAATTTTGTAATATTCAGAATCTGTTTTATCATTTCTAGATGCAAATAAATAATTTTTATCTCCTAGTGTTATCATGATAATTACATGTGCTGAAAGATGAGAAAACACTAGAATGCTGTATAACACTTAGCATTTCACCTACTTTCTGCTGTATTTTGAAACAATATTCTAGAGGAAAGACTAGTTTTAATCTTAGATCCTGATTTATAAGGTGCATAATACTGGACAAGTGACTCAATCTCTCCAAATTCAGTTTTCAGCACAATGAGATCAAGTGAGATGATCAAACATAATAGACAATGAGAATGGATTTTTGTAGACTATAAATGAAAAAATGAAAGCTATTTCTGCTATCCATATTTTATTGATAAGGCACTAAGATAGAAGATTGTGTTCTAATCTTCTTTTAGTAGAAGAAACTTGTTTAATGACTTCAAGGTTTTCCAACCTAACCTAATATTTGGAGATCTGGCCTCAAAGTATTATCCTTTCTATCTTGTACATAATAGTCTAATTAAATGGAGCCTTAATTATTATCATATATACTTTATTATATTTAGAGTATTATTCCATTGTTTGTGGTAAATACTGGCCTTTTCTGATGCTAGACATACTGTCAATCTATTCACATTATTTCATATCCACTTTTTCTCTCCCACTCACCATATCTTTGAAAAATGACTTCATAGCTGATCATAGAAATAAACACATTATAACAGTGAATAAACATCAAATATGTCATGTAACACATAATCATAATCTTTAAGAATGGAATGAGCAATACTCAAACTGTCATTCATAGAAAACATGAAAGAGTATGAATACCCCATACACATTTTCTTAAGGTGTTATGGGAAGGTTTGTCCAGGATTCAAATGTAAGGTTGGTATTAGGCTTAGCTGTCTTTTTGAACATGAAGGGTCATGTGATTATTTGGCTTCCATTCATTGAAATTCCAGAACCTTCTTAGTTAGATTTATCTTTTCACATGGGAGCATTAATCAAGATAAATTCCATCACAACTGTTGCCAAACATTTCTTGCCATGTGCTGTGTAGTTAGTTTACTCAGAGCCTACTTCAAAGGAGTATAATTTCACTGTTTCATCACGTTAGCATTTCATCTGTCGTTCTGGCAATATTTGATGGCTCTTTTATCCTTCAGGTTTTTTCTCTTTATAAACTATTAATATATATGAAAATGCATGTGTCTCTCTTAGACTCTCATTACCATCTTGCCTGCTCTGCTAGTTTTGCATGCAGCCTGCAGTAAATTCAGTGTGGATGGTCTAAGTAAGTTATGGAAAAGCCAAATGTGATTGGACAGATTCATAAAATGCAGTCAGATTGTACACTGCTGAATATATATTTCTTTCTCCTTCCTCTATACCCACACACAAGGCTGTGTTTGCATATATACACACTATATAGGAGAAGTCTTGGCCACACATAAATAAGTTGATAAAGTCCAGGAGTCACATAGCACTTACCAGACACTGAGTTGCAGCTCATGAATCAGCTATAGCAAACTATAAATAAATGACCATGGGCTCATTACTGTGCCAGTTATGGGCCTTTTCCAGTGATTGCTTTTTAATCTAAAAATAGGGACCAGTGGGCTGTTTAAAATATTTCATGTCAAGGGAGTAAATATCCATAATCAGCTGCCCCCCTTGTTTTTCCTTCTTGAATCAAGACATATTATTAATGCATAATGGGTAGGAAAAATGATTGGCTACGGGATTTCTAGGTTGTAATTTTACCTCAGATGCCAGAACACAAAATCTTGTGTGACCTTGCATGAATGATTTTCTATCCCTGGGTTCTTGTTTACCAATTTTCTGAAATGAATTTGCAATCATGTCAGAAAATTAATCTCAGCTGGTTAGCTGATTGGTTTGCTTTCTGGGCATCCATTCCATTTTTCATGATTCTTAACTTCTCATTTCTTGTGCAGTATATTTGTCAGAACTCTGTGGGTTGCAAGTGGAAGAAATACAAGTGGAATTGGCTTAAGCAAAAGGAGGAACTGATTGACTCATATGCTCCCACCAAGAACAGGGTTTGGAGAGCAGACACACAACTTCCCTTTCTTACAAAGGAGAATCTTATTCTTATTGGGATTTCCCCTTTCTAGACTTTGCCAGGTCTTCTGGTGAATTCAGCTTTTATGTCAGAATAATCAGGGCAGCTGAGCCCTTCCTATGAGAACTTGAGACAGAGAAACATATGCTAGTGGGAGAAACATCTGTGGGAGGAAACAAATCATCATTTTTTGTTGTATCAAAGGACTTGTTGGGCTCAAATCAGTTAAATATATTTGATATGGTCTGTAAAGGTTAAAATGTGGTACTACTCCTTCCCCTTTTGTAAAAACTTTATTACTATGCTTGATTTTGTACCTTTCACAACTGTGTTTCACAGTTATAATCTTTTATACTTCTCTTATTCTTGTTTATACTCCTATAACCCTCTTTTCCTCTCAATACCATTTTCAGATTCTGTCATGATGTCATCCAGTTTCTGATTACAGATAGATAGAAAACACACCATGTGTTCTTATTCCTTGAGCTCACATTCTTTATTCACAAAGAAAAGACCTTTACCTTCTTCCTACAGCTACTGGTGTTAAGACATCCTTAAAACTGCTCTACCATTACATTTTGGTTAGGAGTCACCATCATGGTGACTTATATGCTTCACAGACAAATTCATATCCACATTTCAAACCACAGCTTGATTAGGTTTGGACTTTTGTGATCAGATGGTTTCAGGAGGGTTTGGCTTGCTTTTAAGTTTCCTTGTATTGCTGAGGTCTTCATATTAATCTTAGTGGGAATTCAGAAATATCCAAGAGATGTGTAATGAACTGGTGGGATGACTGCCAGGAGACTCTTTGGATGGGTCAGTTTGCATTACCCCCAACCCCCTCCATGTTTTTCTTTTAATTTTGGCTGGAAGTGACTAAGGAAGTGTGTACTTGATATGAGAATCCAAGGAATGATAGCATAAGGATTACATGAGCCTCTGGACTGGCCCCATGGTTATCTGAGCATTTCAGAAAGAGAGGGAGGGAATCTAGGTAAGCCACTCTGTCAGACATGGGTACACCATTTTCTGATAAAGGGTGTCAGAAAGTGGAGAAGCAGCATAGCCTCTCCAATTCTACATGACACTTATGACTGTTTTAGGGCATAGAAGCTTCTGAGGAAACTAGCATCATTTTGTTTTCAGGGTTTTGCTAGGAGTTTTGCCATCAACAGGAGGCCTCATATTTTCAAAGACATGGACATCTTCATGGTGAGCTTCTGCTGCACTGAATTCCATCAAATAACTTTGTGTTATTTTTCCAGCAGCAGACAGCAGTGGAAGGGGAGAACATTACCAAGAGGAGGAGTGTTCATGAACTCTCACAAGACACACTTCAGGTATTCCTGGGAATTACCAACTAAGACCTGGGGGGATCTTGTGTGGACAATGTAAGCCAATAGTCAGTTCAATAGGAGTTATTTGTTTCATTCTGGCAGTTATACATGATGAGACCTGACCAAACAGTTTACTCTTGTAAAGACTTTGATTTTATGGTCCTTTGAAGGAGGTATTATAAGAATTGATGCAAATATCTCCAGGAGAGGGACTTTAAATAAATGGAAAATGACTATTGCCACATTATCAGATCAATGTTTTGTTCTAATAGTTATACATGATAGTAGAATGAATTTTAATACATCATACATAAATGGAGTATAACTTCTCATTCTTCTAGTTGTACATGATATAAAATTACAACAGTTGTGTAAATATATATGCACATAGGGTAATGTCTGATTCATTGTACTGTCCTTTCTTCCTCTATGTCCTCTTTCCTTCCTTCACTCTACTCTGTCTAATTCAAAATACCTTTATTTTTCCCTCCCCCCCCACCTTATTGTGAATTAGCATCTACATATCAGAAAAAACATTTGGCCTTTGGTTCTTTGTGCTAGGAGCCACAGCAAAGTATTATGATGCATGGCACCTTTGGTTAAGTTGACTGCCAGCTAGCCATTGAGATGATATGATATATGTTAAGATTTACATTCATATGGAAATTGGACTCCTGCTGTTCACCTTGGCCTGCTATGGAATGGGACTCCTGGAGAGTTCCCATTGGTTGGGGAAGGATAGTAGGAGGGTTTTCCCGGGGGAGGTCCTGGGCACCCAGTTCAGGGAGACATGACCACGTGAGTGGACCGGTTTGCTGGCCGGACATGTCCCAGGTATTGGCGGCATTTTCAAAAATAAAGTTTTGTTCCTGCTTGAGTGGCTCATGATTCTGTGCCCAGCTGGGTTGCGGCAATAGGCCTTATTAAAAACTTCTTAAGCAGCACCTACCCTGCTCCTAAAACCTACCCTAATCACCCAGAATCCACTGCAGCAGTACCCCCCAAACATTGTCAAGCAAGTTTCACCCTTCTGTATGAACTTCTGATAACTGACATGTTTGTAAAAAATGACTAAGCCACTCTATTAACCATTCTCAAAATGGTTCCTGTCCTTGACTCTCTCCCCCCGCCCCTCCCTCTCATTGTAATTGGACACAATACCTTTATTTTTATGTGGTGCTGAGGAGCAAACCCAGCGCCTAGAGGCGAGCGCTTTACCGCTGAGCCAAAACCTAGGCCCTTGACTCTCTTTAGGTATAGAAGACCTATCTTCCTCACTGCAGGGGGAAGGTGTGGGATGCCATATATAATGCCACTAAGGCTAAGCTAAGGGGTAGGAAGCAGTGCCACCTCCTCAGGTTTCAGCAGGAAGAGGAAAGGTGTTTTTTGAAAACATGATCTCTTTTCCTTAAGGAGAGGTCCAGGAGATTTGGTCACCTTTTTAGGAGTCCAGAGAGGCAATCAATAAAAGCTGAACTACTTTCTCCCCTTCCCTAAACACAAGGACAGGTTGCCCAAAACCCAAACCCGCAACACAAGAAAAGACACCATATTGTTAGAAAATGTATTGGGGAAAATCCGTATTCTCAAAAAGGGATAAATTATTTGGGGGGAAGAAAATTTTCTTTCTGAAAATCCTGGAGAAGCATTTTCTGCTTGAACAACAGGGACAACTCTCCCAACACAGTGCCTTTAACAAAAGGAGCATCAGCTGGAGCCACCTGACCAACTCTATGTTTGCATGTAGTATTCAGATGGAGCAAGGGTTCCTTGTGCGGCATGGATGGGTGATGCTTCTGACATCTTTTCCTGTACTGTCACACTTTTCTGGGGCTGTCTGCCCCTGTCCATGACCCATCTATTATTCCCTGTAGGATACCTCTGACCAGCAAAGCCAACTTCTTGGCTGCAAGATTTGGCACTTGGCACCGTAGCACAGGGAGTCTTGACATTGAAGGCATGTTTCTGGACGGGTTCTGCCTGAACCGGCAGTCCAGTCTTGTGCTCAATTTTCCCAGGCCTCATGGGGGTGGAAAGAGGCTTTTGCGGGGCGGTGGCCTCTACTCCATGCCGACCTGCTAGTTTCTCCTCTAGGATCTTCCCAATGTCTGTCATGATTTTCTGAGCTTCAGTATTCCCAGTAAAGGCAGCTCTCTTAGCTGGGTTTCTGCCTTGCACAGATGATGAAGAGCTGCCCTTTTTCAGAGAACCTTCTTGCCCTTTGCTTTTTATACCAAAATAAAGCCCTTGAAAAAAGTGCTTGAACTGGCTTTTAAAATTGTTTTCAGGAGAAGGCTGTCCCTTCAGTGATGGGGCTGAGGAGGACTTGCTCCCAAGTGCCTCCTTTAATGTTCTGTCTTGAGGATGGGGGAGCTTCCCTCTAGGTTGGCGTGTCACCAACCCTGCATCCCCTCCACCAAACTCGCCTGTTTGGGGTACCAGAGGGCACACCCTTTTTGATGCTAATGGTACCTTCTTGTCCTGACACTTACATAAGACATGTGTCGGGATCCAGGGCTCTTGCCCCTGCTCTATGTTGATCCCTCTGTTGTCACAGTGGGCTTGTAGCACCTGAGGAGCTGCCATGTCCCCACTAGAAGCACTATGAAAATGAGTGAAAGTCTTAGAAGTCAAGGTCTTGCACGTCAAGGTCTGTGAAGCTAAGGTCTTAGATGCAAAGGTCTTGGAAGTCAACTTATCTAAGGCCAGTGTCAACAAAGTAGAAAAGGCTGGAACCAGGCCCTGCTCCCTGCTCTCCATTTTCATCTTCAACTCATTAAGCAACCGATTTTTAAGATCTAATGATTTGGAATCTTTGAGAACTGATATTCCTTCTGGGGGCCTTTCAACGGTCAGGGTTGATTCAACCTTACTCATATTCATATCTGTCCCGGAGGAGCTTTCTGACTCTGTGGTCGTCAGGCTGTTCGTAGACTGTGATCGAATAGCACAGAGCTCCTTTGCCTTGAATATCTCCCTTGATTTGTTAGACATGGGAAAATATTCTAAATTCTTAATCATTTTTCTCTGAATCTTTTCTATAAAATTGCTGGGACTCACTCCCTTATTCCATGATTTGGGTCTGGCCCCAGCCTGCTTTGTGGGCAACTTTGGGCTGCATTTATTGGCTATTACAGTCTGTTTCTGACTGTCTTTATCTTTGTCACTGCGTGGGAAGGGCAACGAAGCCCGTCTGTCACCCTCAATTGCCTTGACATTCTCTGTAAGCTCAGGGTTGGTGTGAGAGGGTGAATGTGTTAGGGCCCTCTTATTTTCCTTGCTCACAGGTGAAGGGGCAGAAAGAGGATGATCTAGAGTAGGGCCTGAAATTATTGTTCCCACCTTGACTACATGAAAAGTACTAATGCTTTCTTTAAGGGGCTTGGAGACCCCAATTTTAGAATCCTTGCCAGAAGTCAGACTGGATGAGGAGGAAATGTTGGAGCGAACTGAGGGCCAGGATGGGGTTCCTTTCATTTTGAAGATGTCTATGGATTCCTGAACCTTTTGGAGAAGCCCACACATCATCCTCTTATGAAAGAGTTTAATATGGTCTTCCAACATCTTTTGTTTGTTGGAACCAAGGAAGGAAATATCCTGGGCGGTATTGAGGCCCTTCTTGTCCTCATACACCAGTGGTGCCAAATCACTGTGTTTTGTTTGGCTAGGGGATTTCTCAGGACTAGTCAATACCGGCTCCATAGAATGCAATGATCTATTCACAGTGCCAGGCATCTGACACACATGGATTTCCTCAAATTTCTTGCTCAAGTGTGCTTCCAGGGCTTCTGTCAGTTGTTTCTGAACTGAGCTCTCCTCTGAGATCTTTGATTTTTTTCCAAAAAGACTATTCAATTTGTTTTTTAGGTTTGTCTTAAAGTCAGAGTCCAGATCATTATCTGGAGCCCCCCCTGAGTCACTCAATGGATCATCTTTTGTGCCAATCTCTGGACTATTTACTTTCTTCACTCTCTCCCCTAGTGGAAGTAATTCTGAGCTCTTCTCATGGAAACTTCTGGGATGGCTCAATTGTAAATCTTTGCTACTTTGACCCTTAAACAAAGAGATCCATGAAAGTCCATAAGTGGACTTTGACTCAGATATCTCGGAAATTTCTGTTTCAGGACTCATCCTTGACAGACACTCACGGACTCTGCGGGGCAGACCCCACCGGTGTTGAATAAGCCTTTTCCGAAGCTCTTTTTTGAGGGGAAAATCTCCCGGAATGATGGTTGTTGGAGCATAAGCCTTGGAGGACCGTCCATCAGATAAAACACTGGGAGCTGGAGGACAAAACTCTTCCTTGGATTTTTGAACCACAAAGGGTAAACCCCACAAACTTTCCTGTCCTTTCTGTAATACGTTATATTCCAAGTCATGAATTTGGGATGGCATGAGAGATTGTACCTCATCCTGGAATCTATGAATCCTCACTCCACCATCACTAACCTGAGATGAAATAGGTGGTGACAAGGTAGGGACCGAGAATTGAAGCTGGTCTTGGGGTGGAACAGGAGATTGGCACTGAAGCTGGTCCTGGGGTGGGACAGGAGATTGGCCCAGTGCTTGGGTCAAGGGTTGAGATTGGATCTCAGCCAAGGACAGAGTTGGGGGAGGGGTTAGAACTAGAGATTCAGGGGCTTCAATGGAAGTGGGCATTGAATTGAAGCAGACATAGGTTGAACAGTCACCTGAGACAGGTACTATAGATTTCAAGGACTCACTGTGCAAAGATGGGAGACCCCAGAAGAATTGGGTACATTTTTTAGGTAAGTTATCCTCAAAGGTCTTAGGGTCTGAGGACTGGTGGTCTACCTGCAATTCCTCTGATTTGCCTTTACTGCTCTGTGAAGGAAGGGAGACAGGTGAGTCCTGTTGCTCAGCAACTGACTCTAACCTTTTCCCTGAAGAATTCAATTGGCCGTCTGGCTTCAGTTCTTTTGGAAAGGATTTTGTTTCCTTTTCCTTTTTGTTCTGCATCAGGAAATCACCCTTCTTTTTTATATGTCTCTCCAGAAGGGCCAAGACATCAGGGCATAGAAATGAGAGGTTTCTGGGCTCTACAAGGATGGCTGCAGTATCCCTCTCAGAAGAGGCCTCAGGAGGATGGAGGTCGAGGAGGTTTTTGTCATCATCAGAGGGCTCCAATTGAGAGGGAGACAAGTGTTCGGCATGAGACTGGTTTCCAGAGAACTCTGCCACTGGAAGGCTTGCACTGTCAGTGCATGAGGTTGTTGGGACATTAGTAGACAACCCATCAGGGCTATCCACCAGAGACAAAGTAGCTTCAGGTTGGGCAACAGGTTTTGCTTCTTGACTGTCAGTTGGTGGGGGAAGGGTTGGAACAGGTGGGGGAGGGGTTGGAACAGATGGTTGAGGTGGGATATGATCCACTGGCAATTTTGAACTCAAGGGAGAAGACTCTGGTGGCAGAGAGTCACCCCGTAATGAGGGTCCAGGTAGGTCAATTAAAGGGTTAATTTGGTCAGGTGAACCAATAGAGGAAGGAAATAGAGTTGGCTCAGTTAAAGGAGTTGAAACTGAAGCTCCCGGAGGGATTGCAGAAACAACAGCGGACAGAAAAACTGATGACTCTCTCAAGGACGTCACGGAAGACACACGGGACACAGAATTAACAGCATCTTCCAAGGACGCCTTATAGATCAGTTGACTGACCTTAGCTGTTTTTCTATTACACACCCGACAGAGCGGGTCTGGACATAACAGTTGCCGAAAGTGGAGGAAATCATTATTCTGGCTCATGGAACTGCAAGAGACAGAAAGCCAAAGCTGTAACCAGAACCACTACAAGGGAAGCAAGATCTGCAGTTCTATGGGTGGTGGGGAGCCTGCTACCTGCTCTACATTCCACACATCTATGACCTCACAATACCCTCCCCTCCCAAGTTCTTTATTCACGTACCCATGGCTATGGCTACCCCTCCTGTGATTAGGGCATATTGCAAAGAATTCCTGGGGGACTGAGTAAAACATGCCAGGAAAGGAATCAGTAAAGAAGGGAAATGACTGATCACCTTCTCAGAATAGAAAGCAGCTTCCTCCTCTCCTCTGCTCTCCGGCAAGTTCTCCAACCTGGAAAACCAGGACAGTTAGTTATATATAGTAAAGGTAAAAACACAGGTTATTGCTGAGGGCCATTACCAAGTAGGAATGACGCATCACAGTTTCCTTGCCAGCGCACCCCATGTTAAATGGACTTGCCTTGGAATTTCGCTGTTGACATTGCATGTGTGTTTGAGAAAGGTGACCCTGCCCAAGGACGAGGGTGGATCCAGGATTAGGGTGTATCCTGCAGTTTGAGGAAGTATCCCGCTCCTTGGGTTTAGGGCGTTCCCGGTTTAAGACAAATTTAAGGCGTTCCCAGTTTAAGACTATATGGGTTTTAGGGGAGTTGGAGGTTGAAGATTATTGCTGCCGGGATTAGGGTGTTCCTGCTGCTTGTTCCTGTTGAGTGTTGAGTTCTCGTGAGATTCAAAGGAGATTGGAAAAAAGCCTCGTGGAGTAGGTGAATTGGGCGGCACGAGAACGGGGATTGCCCCAGAGCGTGTGTGGAGGCCGGTGTGAGTTCGGGAATAAAGAATTGCTGTTTGAATCTACAAAGCTGTGTGGTGGCTCGTGATCTTGTGCCCAGCCAAGACTGTGGCAGGTTATCATTCAGGAGTTTTTACAGGAAACAGGATATTAAAGTCAGAAAGCCCTAAAAACCTGCAGATAAGGTCATAAGTGTCAGGGATAATAGTAAGAAGGTTCACAGGTGTATGTGGTTCCATTTAGAAAGTACTTTCACCTGTACCACCCTACATGCTGCTCAAAACCACCACCTGAAGCACAAGAGTCAGTAGCTGACTCAGAGATGAATCTAATCAGCCAAGAATTAAAGTAGTTTACACCATGTCACCAGACAGAAATTCTGACTCCAAGGCAATCAGGGGTCTTTGGACCTCTCACAGGGCCACCTACTTGGCAGTAAATGTCCAAGGCCCAGGTCCATCACTACTTGATTCACACCCAAGGAAGGGTGGGCAGGGCAGGGACTCTGAGGAATCTCTCAGGTCTCACTGCCTTCTCCTGAGCCTCTCCTCTGAGACCCTGTTTCCTGAGAGAGACTGCACCTAGAAACTGACATCCTCCAAGATCATGGAGCTGTAGAGAGATAGGAAAGTTCACCCTTATAGAGCTCAGGTTGAACAGGCAGAACCTTACCTTTAAATGCTCCATTTTTCCTTCTCTTTGTTCCCTGACGCTGAAAACAAAAAAAGAAAAGAATGAGGGGCTGGGGCCCATTTCTTTTACTCCTTTCGTTAACAAGCTTAGACATTCATTAGGCAAGAATCGGACAACTCTTCATTTTTAATTAGTAGAAATTGTATTCCTTCCTTTTATTAATCTTGAAGGGCAATGAAATATTTTCAATTTTTTACTTCTTTGATAATTTCAAAGGACATTTTTGTCTGTGAGATTCCACATTTGATGGTCTTAAACCCTCTGCTGAAGGAGGGCATAGAATCTGAGGCCAACAGTCTCATCTGTGCTCCCCCAGGGAACCCTGCGTCCTGGGGCAGAGCTCAGGCTCAGGCTACAGGCTCTACTCAGAGGTCAGCACTGCTGTCCTGACCAGCCCAATATGAAGGCTGGGTGAAGAGCATCTGACATGGGAATGAGACTCAGAATCTGGTCAGAAGAGACCCGTCTCCTTCACTCTCTATCCAGACCAATCTGGAACCCTCCACCACACCCCAAAAGATAGTCTGTGAGCTTCAGATGGAAACCTTAGTCCTTCCTGAACCTCTGACTTCTTTCCCTAAAGAGTGAAGTTCTATCTTGTCCTCAGACTTCCCAAGTCACATGTTTTTTGAGCCAACCAAACATTTAGTAACGTGAGCATGGAAATAACAAATCCCACCTGACATTTCCCAAACATTTCACATTTGACAAAAATCAAGAAACTCCCAAGGGAGTTCTCTCTGCGTCCTTACCTTCTGGGTGGCTTCATTTTTCTTGAGTGTTGGTGAAAATCGTTTCAATACCTGAAAGGACAGGTATAGAAAAAGCAATACCAACCCACTCAAAATGGTACTTTGGGGATCAATAGCCCAAAGAATTGAACCAAGATCAACCATGGTTCGGTGTGGCTATTCAGCAAAGAGAGAACATTCTTCATTGTCTGAATCGCTCGGTTGCCTAAGGCAAATGAGTTCTGAGGGTGCCCGGGCTTCTCTATATCTCCGGGCTTGCATCACACACCATTGAGGAGTCACAAAGGGAAAGGGTTCTGAGGGCGGGGAGAGAAGACTCGAGGAGGTTGTTCCCCTCCTCCACCTGCCCACCAGCCAGCAGATCCCTTTGCTCAGGTCTGTTGTAGTTCAAGCGCCAGTGCCAAATGTGGTAAGGAGCTTGTTCTAGAATGTGTAAGTCAGCACACTGCTTCTTTTATCAAGAAAATCTTGTTCTAAAAAAGCCTGCTGAACTGCCTTAATGCAAAAGTGACTTACACTCTTAAGTGAGCTCCTTATATTAGGAGAACAGTAATAATTCCCAACCAGCAGCCAGTGTGTGGCTCCATGCTGAGTGGAGATGGTTGTGAGTTTTGTCTTTATCCTAAGAGCAATAGGAAATCTCAGAAGGATCTGAAGGGGAAGTGGTAGTGGCTACATTACAGAGCATAGTTTGGAAGGTAGCCAGAGTGAGAGGAAAGATGACAAGGAAGTCTGTGTCTTGTTAAAATAGGAGATGTCCTTTTCAGGTGAGAGAGCAGGAATTTAGAGTGAAGTCCAGTGGCGATCTGAAAAGAGGGAGGAGATTTGGGATAAACATGTGAATATCTCATAAGGAAGGGAGTAGAAAAATGAAAAGTGACCACATGTCAGTTAAAATAAGAGAGCCTATGCTGTCGGCAGGTTGACGTTATGAGACTGGATCCAACAAAACTTGTTTCTCTGGAGTAGGTAAAGAGGGTCAATTTCAAAGATAAGAAGAGGGCACAAGCATTGTGGTTCAATGGAAAGAAAAGTAGCTAGGAAGTCAAGTAAAATATTGTCAAGATCAACTCTGAGTATGGTGAATAAGAGGTAACAGGATGCCTTCAGCTGTATTGTGGTCAACATTCACTCACCAGACCCCTTAGAAGAGGAGAGTATATCTCTCATATTGCCCAGTAGCATATCACTCCCAAGTCATCACCTGCAGGGAGGCCAAAGCATTTTGTCTTGGGCCAGGTTTGACCCCATCTTCTCAGAGGATCCCAGAGATGCTGTGCACAGGCACCTTTCATTCACAGTGTTCAGGGCAACATGTGGGTGAACAAACTCACCAGACATCCAAAGAAGAAATAAAACCATAATTTAATTGAAGCAGAGAAGAGATTGTTAGGCAAGGCTTGACAGAGATCTTGACACAGTGAAAATGAGTAAGCTGAGGAAAAATAAATTTTAAATTCAAATGTTAAATGATTAATTAATATGATGGAGGCTTCCCTGAGCTGTGTCAATAGGCACCAGCCACAAAATGCTGATGATGACTTGTGATGATGAGGAGATTGTTCCAATAATTAGTCATCATTCAGTACCTCTTCTGTATCAACACTGTGCAAGATTAGCTTAGGGAATACAAGCATGAATGAGACATGCTCCTTGACTATGGAAGGAAAATCATGTAAAAAAGATGCCAGTGTTTTGTACTAAGTGTGTGTTTCAGGAACGTCAGGGAGCAGAGAAGCAGGGCACTAAAGAAATAGGAGAGATGAGTGTTAGGAGAAAAAGGCCTCCCTGGGATGGTGCCCACAAGCCAAGGCTTGGGGAAAAAATTGAAGTTAGACCACTCAGGAGTAGCATGATTAAAGGGCTGGGTAGGAATGACAGTATCAGAAACTTCAAGAAGTTCCATGTGTCTAAAGAAGACACATAGGAAGGAATGTAGTAAGAAATAAATCATTGGAGGTACTCCAGTTACGAAGGTGCCTAAATGCCAAGCTAAGGAATACAGATCTGATTCTGAATGTAATGAGAAATCTTTGGCATTCCCAAGATTTGATGTGTGGAGAAAGATATCTTTGTCAGAAGCCATTAATATTAAGGGGGAAGTTCAAATTGAGCCAGAGATAAAATCAGCAAAAGAAACTGCAAAATGTCAGAAAAGGTAGAGGCTGAGGATGGAAACCAAAAGAAAACCAACATGTAGAATAAGTAAGCAAGAGAAATGAAAATTGGAAATGATTTAAATTTTTTACTGACAGGAAAACAGACAAGTGAATTATTTATGTTCTTCTATGGGAATCCTCCATAGCAGGGAAAATGAATGAATTCAAGTTCTATGTATGGACATGGAAGAACCTAGCAATGGGAACAATGAAGCAGGCAAAAACATAGCAGAATGTTACATGCTATTTATTTACAAATGTAGCAGAAATGTAAAACTTGCAAGGATGAATAGCAAGTTCACAAAAGCAATTATCTCAGGGTCTGAGGGCACTGCAGTTGTGATCTGGAAGGCAGTTATACAGGGCTCTTCAACTAAAGTGGTAATGTTTTAGTTCAAGCTGGTTGTTGGATATATGAATGTTTATTTTAATTTGAGCATGTTGCATGACAAAGTCATCACTGTGGCCATATCTGAGGAATTTTAGAGGAATGTGTGTGCATGCATGCACATATGTGTGTTTGTGTGTGTGTGTGTGTGTGTGTGTGTGTGTGTGTGTTGGTAGTGGGTTGTAATATTCAGAAAGCAACAGATAGAAGAGGAACACTATAATGTCTAAGGCTTGACAGGAAGACTATCATTGGTCTAGAGAAGGGATAAAAATACAGGTTTTGAAGACAATTATCAGGGTTCTTGTACTGACTGAGCTGTATACCACTTAACATCTCTGTTCCCCAGTGCCCTCATTTGTAAACTGTATTTACAAACTACAAAGCATATTCCTTGAGGAGATGATAGGAAAAATAAATAATTTCATACTTATTGCCTAAAAATAATGCCTAGGACATAGTACTAATTATCAGAGTTAGCCATCATCATCATCAATACAAATGTAGTGATTCAATGTAAATACAATAAAATACTGAGTTTATGTAACAGTTTACAATTTGCCAACAATTATGTGGGCCAAATAGAAACTACAGAAATTAAGGGTTATTTGTAGAAATTGATAGAGGCATAAAAGATTTAATGGATGACAATGCACTATTCATATATTCCTTATTGAGTAAGTCTCTGTCCTGACTACTCCAAGCACAGACACTTTCCTCAGGAGTTCAGGCTTTTTGTTTGTTTTAAAAAACTGACAGACTGTATGTTTATTTTCCCAGAGTTCATTTTGTTTCTGTCAAAAGTAATGCATTTTATATACAATTAAATGTTCCAATAAAAAAAATAAACGAGCATATGATTCTGAATTTTCCTACTGATAGTGAACGGTTTATTTTCAATAACTATTACACTGAACATAATTGTAACTTTTAAAAAGGACTCTTGAAAATAAATTATCTGCTTTCTGTGACACAGAAGTCACCCACAAGTACACATTTGCATTTTAACATAACTAACATTAAAAACTAATATTAATTGAAAATGATAACTAAGTTAAATACTAGCTTTATCTGCTCCAAAGAGAAGACAGAAAACAAAACTGAAGCCATTTGATTTACATGTGGATTTGAGCAGCTTCTCAATTTTTTCTACTGACAGAGTATGGTTGACTTCCAGGAATTGAAAACTTTTTAATAATTTACCCAAGGACTAGACCCTGGTTTATTTTTTTGGGGGGGGGTTACCCAGGATTGAACTCAGGGGCACTCGACCACTGAGCCACATCCCCAGCCCTATTTTGGATTTTATTTAGAACCGGGTCTCACTTTGTTGCTTACCACCTCCCTTCTGAGAAGCTGGCTTTGAACTTTGGATCCTCCTGCCTCAGCCTCCAGAGCCGCTGGGATTACAGGCCTGTGTCACTTCGCCCGGCAGGACTAGATCACGTTTTAAAAATGCGTTGCTACATCCATTTCATATATTTATTCAGATCAATCAGTAAACTTTTTATGCAAACTCCACATTACACCCATCTACTATTTCTGGGCTTGGCCAGCCTCCCCGGCTTAAGGCCCCGCCCCTTTGGAAGGCGCAGTCTGCGTGTGGACGCAGCAAGCGCGCTGACGTCTACGCGCACCACCCGCGCCAGAACCCGCCCTCAGGCTTGAACCGCGGTCCCGCGCTGCAGACGTTGATGAGGCTGACGCCAACGGCTACGGCCGCAGAGCGGGAGGCAGCGCGGGAAGGCAGCGTCGAGGAGCTGGCCTAGCCTGGGGGCCCTGGCCGTGCTCTTTGGGCTGAGCCGCCGCTGCTGCGCACAGTGCGGGGCCGCAGCCGCCCGGCGGTGGGAGCTGGAGAGGCTGGGCGAGATCTGGGGCCCCTGGTGGGTGCGGGAGTGGTCTCTGTGGCCGGGATAGCCTCTGGCCATGATCGATTCCGTGAAACTGCGCCGGGACAGCGCAGCGGACTTCTTCTCGCACTATGAGTACCTGTGCGCGCTGCAGGACTCGGTACCTTTGCCCGCCGTGCGCACCTGCCTCCGCGAGGGCGTTTTGGACTTCAATGCCGACCGCCTGCGGGTGGTGGACTGGGCACCCCTCCTGAGCACCCTCAAGATTAATAAAGATCTGCCCGTGATCTCCATCAAGAGCTTCTTCCAGCCGTGGCTTGGTGAAACAGGTTTGTGCTCCTCGGTGGGTGCCTCGAAATGGGTTTTCAGATAGGTCCAAGGTGGAGCCTGGGCCCTAGAAGAGGCGCTTTGTGCTGGAGGATGTGTGCAGTACCAGCGAGGCGAACCTGGCAAGTTATTGAAGGTCTTAAGGTACCGAGTTCTCATCCGTAACTTGGGCTTAATAAGAAGACCGAGGATAAGTGGTTGCAAGGATTCCCTGAGTTAATGATGTTTGTAGAATGCTTAGCACAGTTTGGGACGTCATTAAATCTTGGACAGTTGTTTCCTCTTTCATTCAATGTCTTTTTTTTTTTTTTTTTGCCTGATACAAAAAAAGTAAGCGATTAGGAAATTAATATATTCCAACCCTTTTCTTCATTAAAAAAGTGTGTATGTAAGAATTTTGTAAAGCCCTTTTCAACTATTAGCCACTTAGAGATATAGGGTAATTAGAATCCAGACCCTCCGATTATTCAGAAAACAGGTGAATGACTACATGTGACAAAATGTTATTCCTTCTAGTACTTTTCACATTATAGGGGCTCAAGTCATATTTTCTAAATTGACCTGAAAGAGGCTCACATCTTTCCATTAGTAACCATCAAATGAGTATAAAAGAGATTTTGTTAAAGATGGATGGGGAAAGTAAAGTGTAAATTTATGAATCCAGCCTAATCTGCTTCGTGGGATGTTTGTAGCTAGCTGGGATGCCCTTGTAGTTTTGCCCGCTTCAGGCAGTTGGCTGGGGGAGTGGGAGTGGTAAAGTTTTGGAGTGGGGACACTTGAGAATGATAAACTTGGCTCCCTGCAGGATATATTTAGGATGATCTGTTAGGCAAAGTAGTATCATATAACAAAAGTGTACAGATATTAGAGGTGGCCTAGGGTTTGAATTCTGGAGCTTACATTCTATGTGATCTGAGGCAAA
Organism: Spermophilus citellus; assembly: GCF_964194105.1. Classification (NCBI taxonomy): domain Eukaryota; kingdom Metazoa; phylum Chordata; class Mammalia; order Rodentia; family Sciuridae; genus Spermophilus; species Spermophilus citellus. The sequence goes on from NC_138183.1 coordinate 82,311,526, forward strand.
TTACTTTTTGAACTACAATTCTTACAATTATAAAAAGTATTAAAACAACTCTAAGTGAGTTCTTAGTATTAAAGCAGGTCATGTGTAAAGTGTCCTGCTGGCACTACAATGACCTTAGTGTGCCTCTGCCCCAAAGGTTCTCCCCTTCTACTGGGGGAGACAGCAAGTAAGCACAAGCATCTGGGTCAGTGCTGTGGAAGAAGTGAGCCCAGGTGCTGCAGAGCACAGAAAATTGGAGGAGGTGCCATCCTTTTGAAGGATGTGTAGAACCCAGCCATATGACAGAAGGAAACAGTTTGTGCAGAGTTGGAAATAGAGAATATGGCAAACTGGGGTACAGAACTGAAATTTAGCGTTTGAGAAAGATCTGAGAGTTGAGACTGATGAAGGCCAAATAGATCAGATGTTCAGTGTTTATCCTGAAGGTTGTGGGGAACCAATGAAGGACGTTGAAATGGACTTTTGATTTAGGGCCCTACTATGTCCTCTATATGGAAGACAAATTAAAGTTGGGAAAGAATTGTAATCTAACAGCCCAAATTAAGATAGGGAGAAGGGCTGGATTTTGAATGATGAGAATGGATGGGGCCTGGTGACTAGTTAGAATTTAGAATAGCATCTTTCCCTAAGACACAGGACAACTAGATTAGGTTGGGAAGAGAATCTTAGTTCATCTTTAATGTTTTAAGACAGCTTCCAGATTTGTCTCTGTTAGGTAGATCTAAACCCTAGATACAGATTTGGGCCTTGTGGAAAGACAGGCATGTGAAGATAGGAGAGGATCTAAGTTACCCACAAAGAAGATGGAGAAAATATTTGAAAGGCTTTCAACATTTTCTAAATGGATGGACTTGAGTTATGTTTATAAGCTGAGAGAAAGTAACCAGCTGAGAAGGAGAGTGTGGAGATCTTGGAGAGGAAGTGATTATGGATTTATTTCAAACCTATTAGTCATATGCCTAGTCTTTTTCTAAGGTCTGAGGTTAGCACCATCCATGGTCTGCTCTGCAAGGACCATTCATCACACCCCTGACTGAAGTCACCTTATTCTCTGCATCTCATTCAGATGTTGAATGATGCTGCACCTCTGAAGGGACTTAACCACAGTAATAGCAGAAATCAAAATAAATGAAAAATGAGAGGGATCTTAAGAGTCAAAACTAGTATACTTGATTTTGCCAAATGCTTTATTCTCAGTGTAAGAAAAAACGTATTGTGGACCAATTTCTTTTCAGATATCCTTTGCTGAATCTTATTCCTCTCTCAAATCCAGTGGGTCTAGGTTTTAACCTCTTATATGTCACTTACTCAACCTTAATTACATTTTGCCTGTACTATTGCAGAAGCTCCTAGCTAGTTTTGCTGCCCCTGAACTCAGTTTCCCTTAATTCTTCTGCCTACTTCAGTTCAAGTGATCTTTCTAAGATGAAACCATATGCTTAAAAAAATGTTTAAAGTGACTCACAGGACCGCTGCAAATTGGTGGCACAACTTGTATTTTGTCAAAGGTACTGAAATCTGAGCTGTGTTCTGCCAAGCTTCATGGGGCTAGTTATGCATGAGGAAGGGGTATTTTTTTTTTTTAATTGAAAGCAGGTGCCTTTTTCTAATCCTTTTCTTTATCTAATTGGTCCTTTCACAGTGAGACACATATTTTCTGACATGCCAGGAACTCACTTAGTGTGTGGTAGCCCTAGTTCTCATCACTTGTGAGATAAAAGACAACTTTTTTCCAGGCTTGTTTCTGCCTCTTAAAATTTGCAGCTCTTCTCATCCCCTGCAGAGTGTAGTCATTCCACCTGCAGCATTTACAGTGCTTTGCAGGGGTCAGGCATGGTTGTCTTTGCACATTCCACTTCCTCTTAGAAGAATACATTATCCACTCTAACTTACTTTCATCTTTCTGGGTTCAGTATCAGTATTTTCTTGAAGCTATCCCTTAGGTGCAATTTCTTTGCCATCTTAAAAACCTCTATGTATAAGGTTTGTGTTTCTGTACCTCAGGTGACTTTGAGTTCTTGTGTTTTTCCTTACAAGGATTTTTTAAGGATATGGCTCATGTCTGCGCCTTAATAGTGAACGAATGTTTTTAAATGATGAACTGTATCATTGATATTGCTAATTTTACAATAACTTTGCTTTAGGTTCTGACATAAACAAAGTTTGCAGAAGTCGCGTTCCTGCTATAAGATCCAAAGATGTGACCTTCCAGTTGTGTAAAGCTCTTAAAGGCTGTCTAAGTGTATCAAGTGTGCTGAGGAACCTGGAGTTAAATGGACTAGTTCTGAGAGAGAGGGATTTAATTATTTTAACAAAGGTAAGCCTTCTTCAGTGTGGCCTGCAAACGTTTCATAGTTGTTTTGTAGGGGGAAATACTCAATAAATTTTTTTAACTCTTTTCCTCTAATAAAGGGATTGAATAAATCGACTTCTTTGGTGCACCTGTCTCTTGCAAACTGTCCAATTGGAGATGGAGGTTTAGAAAGTGAGTTTAAATCTTGTTTAACTTTTGACCCATCAGACTGGTCTCATGTTTGCCTATATGCCATATTAATCCCTGTCTGGTTTTATATTAATACCCTTTTCTGGCTGCTGCCTCTGTCTGAGCTACCTCCTGTGCCTCTTTATATCTTGATCCATTATCACTTCTACCCTTAAAGCTTATCATGTTGATTACTCTCTGAAGTAACTTTACTAAAGGATGTGTTAAGCCACAAACCACACAAACCTCTTCTGTCTGGTATTCTGTTTTTTGTGTTTATTCATCTTTTAGGGTTTTCCTTTTAAGAAATATTTATGGGAATGGCAATAGCAAAATGTAAAGAGGAAAAAAAATCATTATTTTTAAATGGCATCTATAATGCAGTCTTAATGCACTGTGTGGTGTGTGCTAAAATAGAAAATATATGCTAAGTGCTATGGGAGCATATAAAAGGTCAGTGAACTCTTTGGCCAGGAGAGGGCTGGTCATGGAGATAATTATTACAAGAGGTCATCTGTTGATTGGGGTCCTAAAGAATTGGTGTGTGTTCAGTGTGTGGAATCATGGTCTGGAGGGGTAAGGAAGCTTGCATTTCAATCTGAACAGAGTTTAAGGTCCTCTATCTTCTGTTGCTCTTGTATCTTATGCGCTTTGGTAGAGTACCTAGTTATATTAATATGAGCACCTGATGTAGTTCTGGGTTTATAGTTGACATTTAAATCGATGATCAAGACCAAAAGTATGTTCTTGGAAATAAAATAGAAAAAAATCATGTTTTAGACTTTTCTTTTTCTTTCAGATGACTCAAAAACTCTATAATACTGTATGATTGGGAATACAGAGTTTTCAATTTTAGCATCAATAGGATTATGTTATTGCTGTAAATTAGAATAACACTTTGTCACAAACATGTTGTAGAATGTACCAATCCATTAGTTTTTGGAAAGAGTATAGAGAGTGATTTTTAAGAATACAGCTATAAACTAAAATAAACTCAAGAAAGTTTAGGCCAGGTGTGGTGGCACACACTTGTACTCCCAGTAGCTCAGGAGGCTGAGGCAGGAAGATTGTAAGTTGGAGGCCAGTCTCAGCAACTTAGAAAGGCCCTAAGTAACTTAGCAAGACCCTGTTTCAAAATAAAAATGGGGGGGCTGGGGATGTGGCTCAAGCGGTAGTACGCTCGCTTGGCATGCGTGCGGCCCGGGTTCGATCCTCAGCACCACATACAAACAACGATGTTGTGTCCGCCGAGAAATGGAAAATAAATATTTAAAAATTCTCTCTCTCTCTCTCTCTCTCTCTCTCTCTCTCTCAAAAAAATAAATAAATAAATAAATAAATAAAATAAAAATGGGGATGTGGGTAAGTTCCCCTGGGTTCCACCCCTGGTACCAAAAAAGAAAAGGATTGACCAGGTTGATTAGGCTCTTTGGTTTATTGTATGTGTCTTTTTTCCCCCCTCCTTCTTTTTAGTTATTTGTCAAGCTGTAAAGACCTCTATCACTCTTAAGACAGTCAACTTCACTGGGTGTAGTCTGACATGGCAGGGAGCAGATCACATGGCCAAGATCTTAAAGGTGACTTTGTATTCAGAAGTTTGTGAAAATGTGTTATGTGTTTGAAACAGTAATACTTTGGTATGAGATGGCAGTTATTTTTATCTTTTCATTCATATGGTGATTGTAATTATATTTCTAATGAAAGAATGTGACCTGTGTTTAGCTTGGGGTTCTACCATTTAGTAAGATATGTACTTAATCTTAGATGAGATTTTAAAGTATAATGCATTATGAATTATACATTTGTGTACCTTTAGTTATTGAAAATATGTTTTGGGCACTGAAAGAAATTTTGTGCATTACAGTCTTCATATTACTTCAGTGACTCAAATATTAACTGCTATAATATATGAACCAATAAAAATCATAGTTTTTAAAAAATGATTTTAAGGGTGCCTTAATAACTTTATAGTGGTTATAACTACTATATTTTGGCATACAATTACTTGATAATTTGATATGAAACCTTTTTTATAGTTTGATGGTACAGATCTGGGATAGGCCAACTTTGTGGATCAAATTTACCACCAGTTTTTTTAAGTACAACCATGTTCAGTTGTTTACATAGTAACTGTGACTACTTTCAACCTACACCTGAATTGTTGAGTACTTCTAAAAGGTACTGTCTGACCCACAAAGTTGAAAATGTTTGCTTTTGGGCCTCTATAGAGCAAGTCCTCTGATCCTTGCAATAGATAATGGTAAAAAGTGTGAAAATAAAGGAAAATAAAACTCTTAAAATTTAATTGAATTGTCAGTTTACATACTAATCTGCAACAGGTTATCCAGTGGCTAGAGTTGCACAACTAGTCATTGGCAGACTGGGAGCTGGGTCACTGGACCCCTAAGTCACAATCTACTGTTTAATATACTAAGGATGACTTCCAGCAAATATACTTGGTGTGTGTGTGTGTGTGTGTGTGTGTGTGTGTAAGGCACTGACATAATCAGCCACACTTAGTTTCCTATTAGTTTTTCTGTGTCCTTTTTAAGCATTTAAATTCATGCTATTAAATTGTTGAAGTATCAAACCATGAGACGGCATGAAGAAACCTGGGCTGAGAGTCTTCGCTATAGGAGACCAGATCTTGACTGCATGGCTGGCTTAAGGCGAATCACATTGAATTGCAACTCCCTCATTGGTGACCTGGGGGCACGTGCTTTTGCAGACTCTCTTAGTGAGGATTTATGGCTTAGAGGTAAGATAAATGAACTTCTAGAATTGAAAATGGTGAATTTTGAGTATCAAATATGCTTACCTCTTGGAATTGTATTGTTGTCATAATGTATCGGTTTTCTTTTTTGTCTTTTTTGGAACTGGGAATTGAACCCAGGGCTTTGCAAATGTGAGGCAAATACTTTGCCACCGAGGTACATCCCAGCCCAAGATATTTTTAAAATCCTTTTTTTTCTAATGGCTTTTAAACTTTTTTATAAAAGTTAAATATATTCTTCATAGGAAATACAGAGAGAGTAAACGATAAAAGATAATATTACCTATAATCAAAACACCCACTGTTCATTTTGGCATACATATTTTAGCTTTTTTTGGCAGATGTATTTATACATGTAAGAGATTACAAAAAAAGAGAACTATAGGGTGCTATTATTTGTTCTTTTAGTTATATATTACAGTAGAATATATTTTGACAAATCATGCATACACGGAGTATAACTTCCCATTTTTGTGGTTGTACGTGATATGGGGTTACACGTAGGTGCAGGTGGTAAAGATTTTCTTACATTCTATAGGCTCTCTGTTCATGTTCTCTTTGTTCATGTATTTATATATGACTATAAAAATATTATGTCTGATCCATTCTACTGACTTTTCCATTCCCATTTCCTCCTCTGTTTCTCCCACTTCCCTTTGTCCAATCCAGTGAACTTTCACTTCACCCCCTACCTTATCTATTGTGAGTCATCTTGTATCAGAGAACATTCTGCCTTTGGTTTTTTGGGATTGGCCTATTTCACTTAGCATGACCATCTCCACTTCCATCCATTTATCAGCAAATGTCATAATTTCATTCTTCTTTATGGCAGAGTAATATTTCATTGTGTATATATGCCACATTTTCTTTATCCATTCATCTGTTGAAGGGCATCTAGGTTGGTTCCATAGCTTAGATATTGTGAATGGAGCTGCTATAAACATTGATGTGGCTGCGTCACTTTAGTATGCTGATTTTAAGTCTTTTGGGTATAAGCCGAGGAGTAGGATAACTGGGTCAAATGGTAGTTCCATTTCAAGTTTTCTAAGGAGTCTCTATACTGCTTTCCATAGTGGTTGCATCAATTTGCAGTCCCACCAGAAATGTTTGAGTGTGCCTTTTCCCCCACATTCTCACAAACACTACTGTCATTTTATTCTTGATAATTGCAATTCTGACTGGAGTGAGATAGAATTCCAGTGTAGTTTTAATTTGCATTTCTCCAATTGTTAGAGGTGTTGAACATTTTTTCATATATATTGACAATTCATATTTCTTCTGTAAAGTGTCTATTCAGTTCCTTTGCCCATTTATTGATTGGATTATTTGGGGGTTTTTTTGGTGTTAAGTTTTTTGCTGTATCTGAGTTGCAGATGGTAAAGATTTTCTTACATTCTATAGGCTCTCTGTTCATGTTCTTGATTGTTTTCTTTGCTGTGAAGAAGCTTTTTAGTTTCATACCATCCGATTTATTGATTCTTGATTTTACTTCTTGTGCTTTAGGAGTCTTGTTGATGAATTTGGTATTTAAGCTGATGTGATGTAGATTTGGGCCTACTTTTTCTTCTATTAGGTGCAGAGTCTCTGGTCTAATGCCTAGGTCCTTGATCCACTTTGAGTTGAGTTTTGTTCAGGATGAGAGAGAGAGATCTAATTTCATTTTGTTACATATGGATTTCCAGTTTTCCCAGCACTATTTGTTGAAGAGACTATCTTCAATGTATGTTTATGGTGCCTTTGTCTAGTATGAGATAACTGTATTTGTATGGTAACCCTACTTTATTTTGCTTTATAGTGTCTCATGTAGTACTCCCTCATATTGATGCATAGTAATTTAATGAATTCCGTGCTATTTGATATTTAGACTGTTAGTACTTTTTCCCTATTTAAATGTATAGTAAAAGAATGTATGTGTCCATTGGAATTACTTCTTGAAAAGTGGAATGACTTTAATGTAACATATTTTCAAAGATAAAGGCACATATTGCCAAATTGTCTTCCAGAAATGCTGTTCCATTTTGTGTTCACACTAACAGTATATATGTGAGGCCTGCACACTCATAAACATGCAATTTTGTCAGTTCTAAAACTTTAAACTTTACTAAAATGAGAGCCACCTACCCCTTTTTTGTTACAATTGGGATTGCCCTATAAACTTTTATAACTTTTTTCACTCATTATAGCTTGAGCACCTTTAATTTTTTTTTATTAGTGCATTATATTTATACATAAATGTGGGGCTTATTTTGACATATTCATAAATACATATAACATAATTTACTCCATTTCAATCCCTGGTACAAATCCATTACCTTTCCTTTTCCCTCCCCCTGATCCTGGATAAAGACAATGTGTTATACATATACAATAGAGTTTCACTTAGCCATAAAGAAGAAAAAATTATATCATTTACTAGTAAATGGAGGAAAGTCCTCTATTGCTCTTTCATTCATTTATTTTCTACTTGTGCATTGTAGTTACACAGAAAAGTGGAATTTATTGTGAGGCTGGGAAGTCTAGGTGTGGGCAGATCTTTAGCTTCATCATATTTGACCCTTGGCAGATCCACTGTCTGATGTAGGTGCTCTTCCTGGGTTATGGAAACCTGTTTTATCCCAAAATGGGGGCTCTATTCCCAAGATTTCATCTAAGTCTATTTTCCCAAGGCCTCATTTTCACTTATTTTTATTGAGGCAAGGTCTTCCTAGGATGCCCAGGCGACCATAAACATTTTTTTTTTTTTTTAAGGTACTGGGGACTGAACTCAGGGGCACTCAAACACTGAGCCACATCCCCAGCCCTATTTTGTAATTTGTTTAGAGACAGGGTCTCACTGAGTTGTTTTTATCACCTCGCCTTTACTGAGGCTGGCTTTGAACTTGAGATCCTCCTGTCTTAGCCTACCTAGCTGCTAGGATTATAGGCGTGCACCACCCTACCTGTCTGGCCTTAAACTTTTGATTGTCCTGCCTCAGCCTCTCAAATAGCTAGGAGCTACGAGTACAGGTGTGTGCCATGTGCCATTGTACCCAAATTCCCCTTCCATTATAGTTTGAGTTCATTTGGAGTTCAAGATCATGATCAAAAGAATAAAGTGCAACCTCAGTATACTACCCAGTATTTGCCTGTGATGTTTACACTGCCACTAGCATCCTTGTTAATTATGAACTGATATTCACTTTGTGACAATTTTCCTCTCTCACAGATTGTGTAGAGTACTTTTCAACTCTGCAGTTATAAAATATGTTGGGTGACTCATTAGAACTAAAGTATGGATAATCATAGCATATCCAAGAAGAGTTTTTTTGGGAGGAGTTGATGCTCTGTGTTTCCCTCCCCCCCCCCAGAGTATGTATTTGCATATGCTTTTCTGATTTTTTTTTTTAAATACTCAAGATTAAAAACCTTCCATGACTCGTCTTGTTCAGGAATCTCCAACATTAATGAGAGTTGTCTGAATGTTAAACATGTAGAGAGTTGGCAAATGACCTATTGTTTTTCATCAAAAGCTCTTGACCTGCAGCAGTGTGGCCTCACCAATGAAGGAGCCAAAGCTTTACTAGAGGCCCTTGAAACCAATAGAACACTGGTCATTCTGGATATAAGAAAAAATTCACTCATTGGTATGTCACCTCATTTTTTTAAAAAAACTAACAAATAGCAGAATAAAAAGAATTTGTTCATGTATTGACAATTTTTAAAGCTTAATATGTTTATCTTCCTAATCTTATACTTTTCTAATCTTGTACTTCCTTATGTTTTTAGCAGGTGATTTGCCAATTAAAATGAGTTATACTTGTAAATTGTTCTTGGCTGCTACTCTGAATACAGGTGAACCCAGATAATAAACCTGCTTCTACCAAGAGCATTATTTCTGTTTTTTTTTTTTTTTTTTTTCTGGAACCTCTGAATTCTTGGGAGAGAGCATTTCATTCATTTGCTAATTTGACTAATAATTTTTTAATACTTCTATGTGCCAAACACTGGTTTAGGCACTAAACTTACCGGCTAGTTAAAGTCTTACTCTCACTCAGCTTATGTTCTAATGGGGGAAATCAAATACAAATGAGTAAACAGATAAGTAGTGTAATTTGAGATAGCAGGAAGTGCAAGAATGCCTTAAAATAAGAAAACAGATGGGGTCTGATGAGACTGTACTAGATAGGTTTGTTAAGGGACAACATCACTGGAAAAGTGACATACAGAGAGACCTGAGTAGAGAGAAGAGTTAGCAATTCTAGAACAAAGAAATAATGAGAATAAAAGTACAAGGTGGTAGAGTTGATGGAGTATTTAAGGAAAAGCAAGGAGACCAACATGGTTTGAGCACTTAGTGAGGGAGAATCTGGTATCCTATGAGATCAGACAGCTAGCCAGGGTCTACTTTGAGGTCTTAAAGGCCAAGGTAAGGACCTGGACTATTTAGAGTGAATTAAAACCACAGGAGAGTTTTGAGCTAGAAAAAGGCATGAGCCAAGTAGCATTTCATTTGGGAGGAATAAGAAGTTGTCCAAGTGAGAGATGGTTATGGCTTAGCTTAGGGTGGAAGGTTGGAGGTGATGAAACAAAGTATAACTAAGAAGACGATTTGTAGATAGATTAGATGTGAGCTATGAAGGAAATAGTAATTTTTAAAATGTCCCTCAGTGATAATGTGTATGACCAGAGTGGTACAGTTACTAAGAAAAGGAGGATGAGAGAGGAGCAGCTTCATAGGTGTATCACAACTTTGGTTTAAATATTTTAATTTTATGGGAAAAGTAATGATTAGTTGACTTTTGTTTTTAAATAGAAATAGCCACTCGTTGGAAAAGTTACTACAATTTCAATTTTCATTTTACTTTAGATCATTCTATGATGAAAGCAGTTATCAAAAAAGTTCTTCAGAATGGAAGGAGTGCTAAGTCAGAGGTATAACATGTTTTAGTCCTCTAGAAAGAATTTTTATTCATTTACTTTTGTTTTTAGTAAAATAAAATTGCCAGGGCACTTTCTTAAATGAAGTTTTCAGTCAGTTAAGGTGGCTTTTCTGTTTTTAAAAATATTTTGAGACTTAATTTGGAATCCTAAAACTGCAAATTGCAAACCTTTTGTTAAGAATATCCTAATAAATTTGAGTTAAGGTTGAATCCTCATACCAGTACTGAAATTACCTATGTCTCTCTTCCAGTACCAGTGGATAACTTCTCCATCAGTAAGGGAACCATCTAAAACTGCTAAACAGAAAAAGAGAACAATAATTCTGGGAAATAGTCGAAAAGGAAAAGCTACTATTAGAATTGGTAACTCTATATGTGTTGTCTTTTTAATACTTTTAAAATTTATATCTTCCATGTGTTCTAATGTGTTAAAATTACTCTTCTCATTGTCTGTATTGACACATGTATATCTTCTCAGGACTGTAATTGTTCTGAAACAGATAACAACAATTTATAGAATGTAGAAATAGTTAAATGAATCATTGTAGAAAGAATACTAGTATTTCCATTTTTTAAATTAGCCGTTTTTGTTTTTTGTTTTTCATAAAATGTTCATCATTTTCAGTGTTTCCCAGTTGATGATTACCTTGCATACTTTGCAGTTGAAATTGGGATGCCCTTTGGTGACACTGCTTTTTAGTGTCCTTTGTTGTTTTATGGTGCTACAGAGGAATCCAGGGCTTTGAGCTTGTTGTCAAGTGCTCTACCAGAGTCATGCCCTGAATCTAATTTTTTAAAATTTTTTAATTAAAAAAAAAAGGTTTTAATTTTTTTTTTTTTTTTTTTTTTTTTTTGGTACTGGGAATTGAACACAGCAGGTGTGCTTTACCACTAGGCCAGTCCTTTTTATTTTTTATTCTGAGACAGGGTCTTGTTAAGTTGCTGAGGCTGACCTCAAATTTGTGATACTCTTGCTTCAGTCTCCTGAGTTGCTGGGATTATAGGTGTGTGTTGCCAATTTTTTTTTTTTTTTAATGGAGTAGTACCCTTTCTTAAAACTATAGGAAACAACATTTTTTCTCCTTGTTCCCCACTTCTCTGAAAATCCCACTTAAAAGGTATTGAAACCTGGCACAGTGGTGCATACCTATAATCCCAGCAGCTAGGGAGGCTGAGACAGAAGGATTGGGAGTTTAAAGCCACCTTCAGTCTCTAAATAAAATACAAAGTAGGTCTGGGGATGTGGCTCAATGGTTGAGTGCCCCTGAGTTCAATCCCCGGTACCAAAAATAAAAAAGGTTATTAGATATTAGATAACACCTTGATTCTTTAAATGATGAAAAAACTTAAAATATATATATAATCTTTATGAAACAATGTTGCAAATAAGTTTATTGACCCTAGATGGAATGTTTTAGAATAAAATGTTTTCTGTATTACTTGTTATAATGTATATTTAATCTTCCAAGTAATACTTAATCTAATAATAGTTATAAATAAAAATATCCATGATTTTGTGACCAAGTATAATGGGAAAAACCTTTTAAATAAAACTCTTTAACAATGAGTGAAGTAAATTTCAGTTTGGAGTAATTTAATTCACTAAAATTTTTGTGTTATTTCTAAAGAGTTCTTAACTTTTATTTTCTAGAACAAATTATCTTTAGCACAAACAATTTTTTTCTTTGTGAAAAGAAAAAATGACACAGTAGAATAAGTTAACCTAAATCTATTAGAAAACTGGCCTTTTTTGTAATAACTTTGAATTTTGAGACAGTAAAACCATAAGAACTAATATAGAAAAAAAATTTATGTTTAGGATCTGCCAACTTTCTACTAGTTAAAGATTTGTGGTAACTTTAGTTATATGCCAGATACATCAAGGTCACTGAACAGTTAATGGCAATCTTTTATTTGGATTCAATCTGAAATCTTAACAAATTGTTTGACTTAGTTCTATTGAGGCATATACTTGAAAATGGTTAATATGAGGAACTGGGGATGTAGCTCAGTGGCAGAGTGCTTGTCTAGTATGTGTGAGACCGTGGGTACAGTCCCCAATACAGTACATACACACAAAAAAGATTAATATGGAAATTTTTGTTAGATATATTTCAACATAATTTTTTTTAAAGTTGTTTGATGATTTTTGTTTAGCTTTTATTAAGGTATTGTTTTATAATAGCAATGGAGATAAAAACAGAAAACATCTCCAATTTCATTATTCTGTCAAATAATATTTTCTCCTTTTGACTGTGAGCATAAATATAATTTGGCATTTTTTTTTCATTTCATAGTAAATTTTTATATGATTAATAGTTAACTTTTTTAATACATTCATAAGGTTTTATTGAGTTGATGGGTCAATATTTTAAACTGGTAAAAAGCTGGAAAAGATTTAAGTATTTAATAATTTTAAAAATCCTAGTGTAAACATCTTCATACCTATAACTTCTTGTTTTATTAAAACCTGTATATTTTTATTTACTGTTAACCAGCTTATTTGTAGTGAATAGTAATAAATGTATTAGGTAGTAGTACATAAAAGTATAGTATTTATCTTATCTACCAACTCTCATATCAGAACAGTTATATTTTAGTTGTCAATCAAATAGTATATACAATTGAGACTGGTGACATCACACTAATTAAATATTGCTAAAGGTTTATATCATGTAAGCATTCTTTTAAGTATTTCTATTGGTGTTTATAAATAAAAATAGAAAATGTATATTACATCTATATAAAACATGTTCAAAATTTTGTAATTTTAGTAGCTAGTTTGTGTAATAAAGCATCATAGTTGAGAATAAAATCAAATTTGTTTCTCAGCATGGTTAAAGAAAGTGGGAATGTGGCTGAATTTTACAAACTCACTGAGGTATTTTAAGAGTAATTTTGTTTCTTGGGCCCTTTTTTTTTTTTTTTTTTTTTTTTTTTGGATTTGCCTCAGTTATTTGGAGACATAGAGGTAAGCCAAATCAGAGTCTTGGCTGTATAGTTAGAGTTTAGTGAGAACAGGGGTTGAATATGTGAATTGTATCATATTCATATAGTAATTATATGTGCAGAAAGAGGATAAGAAGTTTTATTATATTTTTAATCTTCTGCCAAAATAGGTTTATTTTGACTTTAATTTAAAAAGTTGTTTGCACTTTTTTTAAAAAATTTTTTTTAGTTGTTGATGGACCTTTATTTTATTTATTTTTATGTGGTGCTGAGGATCAAACCCATTGCCTCACATATGCTAGGCAAGTGCTGTACCACTGAGCCACAACCCCAGCCCTGCATTCTGAAAGTGAAGGAAATGCTATATATGTGAAGGCTATCCACAGGAACATTTTTGTGTGTGTGAAGATAATTAGGTTAAAAAAAAAGAAAACTGGAAAAGGAGAATATGAATAGAGCTCCTGTGTATTTGAAGAGGCATATAAATGTATCCAGAGAAATCCCATAACACCATGTGGTGATTATCAATAAGTTACAATATATGAAGTGTTTTTCCTATATTACCACAAACATTTTATTTTAGATGCCATCCTAATAATGGCTAAAGTGCCCTTGTTTAGTAAAACAGACTGGAAAGATAAATATAATCATTTTAATAAATGAATATTATTTGTTCTCACTAATATTAGAAACAAATATTTAAATTTGAATTTTTAATATCTGGTTTGTTCTAATAAAGTGTCAATATATATAGATATAGCTTTTGGGGCTGGGATTGTGGCTCAGTGGTAGGGTGTGCTTGCCTAGCATGTGTGAGGCATTGTGTTTGATCCTTGGCACCACATTAAAAAAATAAACAAAGGTATAGATCTAGTTTTTTTCTGCCAAGTGTTTTATATAAAGATACTTAACTCTTCATTGTTGAAATATAGGTTCACTCTTTTATCCAATGTTTTATTGATTTCTTTTGTAGTTTCTAAAAAATCAAATGAGCACTCAAGGTCATTTCTTAGTTACTATGAGGATAACATATACTCAGCTACTACCCAGTAACCTTCAGTCTTTTAACTTTGATAATTTTTATGTAGTAAAATTAATCTGCAGGTGAAATTTTGTTTTAATTCAGAAGGTTCTGTTGGGCAGGAGTTATGGGTATACCTATTTTGATCTGACCTTGAGATTCAGAAATATTCAAGATGTTCTGAGATTCAGTAAATGGAATGTTTTTGCATGATGCACAATTGTTTGGAATATATTTGTATTTACTTTAGCATGTTTTGCATGACCCATATACTTTTAGTCAAAATTATAACCTGTTACCCTGGAGAACTTAAATTTTCAAAACACTGCTGCCCTATTTAATAAGAGTTTTACAAATTGGGTGCTGGGAATGTGGCACAGTGGTGTAGTGCTTGCCTGTCACACATGAGACTCTGGTTTTGTTCCCAACGCAGCTAAAAAACAAACAAAAAACAAATTTATAGACTGTGTTTTATTGGTTTAGTATCATTGTTAATTGCTCATTTGAATCCTTTTAAGAATGTGCACATAATAACTAATTGATAGCCTTTTATTGCATCTGGAGTCTTTCTTTTTAACATTGTCCTTAATACAGGATTGGCGACAAAGAAACCTGTAAACAGTGGAAGAAAACACACCCTTTGTAAAGAATGTACTTCTGAACCTCCACCACCTGGTGTATCTGGTTTCTTGCCATGGCGTACTGCAGAACGTGCAAAAAGGAGCAGGTGGGATTTTTTTTTCCTATCTTTTAGTCATTCACAATTCTTTTGGGGGGGCTTCTATTATATGGAAGTTATCTGGTTGTTTTTATAAGGAGAAAAAGATAACTAATGTATGGTTTCTGCTTAATGGGTCCTTTAGGGAAGCAAAACAAAAAAATTAGTATAACTAGGAATTTCATGTTACATCTTAAGTGTCACAACAGGTTGTAACCCCATGGGAGTGCATAGAAGACTGAAATTATCTTTATTTGTGCAGGTAAGAAAAGGTTTCAGTAAACCCGTGTGTAGTGTAGCTGAGTCCTACAGGACAGAAGCAGAAATTTGGATATGTAAGAATAGGGAAAAGGGCATTATAGGCATGGGAAATAGTTTAATGCCAAGTGGATAAGAAGTATGGATTAGACTTACTAAGTCATCTGGCCTAACTCCCATTTTAGTAAATCAAAGAAGATTTAATAAGTTTTACCTAATTACTTACCCAGGACGTAGCTATTTGTAATAATTTTTGTCAAAGAAGTTTTAAAAAATTATACTGTAATTTTAGGCTTGATAAGGGCATTAAACTACTATACATGGCTGGGGTTGTGGCTCAGTGGTAGAGTGCTCACCTAGCATGCATGAGGCACTGGGTTCAATCCTCTGAACCACATAAATGAAAAATAAAGATATTGTAGCTACCTAAAAATAAAAAATAAAATAAAACTACTATACTTTATTTTCTAATAACTGATTTGAATATTTAAGAAATTAAGGATTAATAGTTGCTTAAGACAATAAAGAATTGATTCTAAATAGGTCTAGAAATAGGTACTATGTAAAATATCTGTTCAGTTGCTCACATTTAAATTGATGTATATAATAGGCAACTGACTACTATGTTTATTTATAATTAGTAATGTGAATTATTATTACATAAACTAGTGCTGAAATACCAGATTTTACATTTTAATTTATAACTGTGTTTTCATGTCTTTTTCTTGGGATGCTTAGTAATCTCTAGTCCACTCTGATCAGAAGGAGCTGTAAATCAGAGAGTAATTATTATCAGAGAAGTTAGTCTGAAAATCTCAATCATCTTGAGCATAGAATTGAAATGCATTTCCCAGAGAGTTATCAAAAAATCATTATGCTGCAGTTTGTTCAGTTTTCTCCCTCGTAAAGCTTTCTAGGTGCTTATTTTGAGATTATTTCTATACATAGTTCTATATAGATAATAGTACTAGTAAGTGTGAATACTTGGTATTAACTGATGGTGCATTTACATCAAAATATAGCAGTTTGTTGATTTTCTTTTAGGGGTTTTCCATCAATCAAAACTCGTGATATATCTGATCAGCTGCAGGTATGTGCTTATCATATTTGCAATATGTAGGGGTTTGGATTAAGAAAGATGGAGGGTCATTCTCTGCTTTTTAAAACCTGAGTAGAACCTTATAAGAATTCCCTCCCTGAAGTTAATCCACTTAAAATTTTTCAGGTTGCTCTCTCAACACCACAGTATTGTTGTATGTATATGGCATACACCATGCACCTTGTAGTTTCATCTGTAGCCAAAGAAGCCATTTTTTCAGTTCATAAACTACTGTTGAAATGATTTCAACCACCATTACTGACTTGATACATGAAGCTATCATACTCAAAAATGTCCTTCGGTTTTCAAGAAATGTTGTTTGGGGGAGATATATGCATTTCTACATAATTTTAGATCCTACGCCCAGAACAAAGCAACAAATGCCAGAGCCTCTGATTTCTTATACCATTTCTTTCTCCCTCACCAGGGCCACACATATTCCCTGTCCTATAGCCTCTCAATCTTGGAGCAAACTGATTCTATCAGAGTATTTATTTGGTTCTTCTCCCAGTTGTCCCAAGAGACCATAAATTTTCTCTGCAATCTGTACACTCAGAAAAATGAGAAATTATACCCCATCCGATTCAAATGTATGATATGTTAAGATCATTGTACTGTCATGTGTATCTAATTAAAACAAATAAAAATTAAAATAAAAACAACACTAATGAGATTGAGACAGGAGCACCTGGGGTGTCAGTACTGCCCCCTGCCTACTTAATAGATGGGTATACATCTCATTCTGCCATTGAGGATTTTCGTATACTGCATGGTTTGCTGCTTATGGTAGAAATTACATCTAGTAACTTGTTTTTCAGATGTATATCAATACTTTTTTTGATCTGTAGACTGTTTATGAAGTTGGACCAGTCAGTTTTTAAACGATAGGAAACATATTAAGCAACATTCCAGTGCTAATGAAACTTGACAAGAGTATAGCATTGTTTTAAGGATGTGAAGGTAGTTTGATGGGCCAGTTTTAATTGTATATGTGTGTGTGTGATTTATTAAAAGGTCATTTTAATGTTTGTTAATTACAGTTTAGCTTATTAACTAATCATTCTTATAATTCTTTATCAGTCTCCCTACTTAGGAATTTTCCTCCAAAAAATTGTACTTAATAGACTCTTTGTGTCGGATAGTGCAGAGTAAATTTCTCATCTGCAGTAAAAAATTGACCTGAGAAAAAATGTTTGTCCTGGCTTCTCACTTGATTCATGTGCAAGAAATTTACTAAACTAAAATGGGAAATTTCAAATATTAATCATAACCATGTAATACAGTAACAGTGTTTTAATCAAGTTTTTCACTGCTGTGACTAAAGGGACCCAACCAGAACAATTATAGAGGAGGAAAAATTTATTCTCCTCTGAAACTTCTTTCATTGTGTTACACGTGAGCTTCTGGGGGACTTAAATATTTCAGAAAGGTCACTTTGATTAGATGCCTTTTATATTTGGTACTTGATTGATACTATTGTTTATACAATCTTGTCCTCTTTATTTAAGCCATCAGATTTTCCTGTGACTGTGACAGTAGAGAGTCCTTCATCCTCAGAAATTGAAGAGGTTGATGATTCTTCAGAAAGTGTTCATGAAATGCCTGAGAAAACTTGTTTAAAACAAGAAGCATTACAGGTACAAAACTATTACTTTAAATATATAGGGAAGATTATTTGAAATTGTGTGGTACTGATTCGCGCGGCCTGCCCCGCGGCTACAGAAGGCGTGGCGCGGCAGAGAAGGGATTAACTAGTAAGCAGGGAGATAAGTGGCTGCGACACGGTGCTATCCCGCCAGCCAAGCCCGCACTGACCCCCGGGCTGAGTTTGGGATTTCAGACGGGGAAGGAAGCGGTACAGTCCCATCCCCCACAAGGGACACTCCACTAAGGCAACCAGCGGCCACCATCTTGGAGAGCTGAAGTATCCACTGCCACTCTCCGACAGATTGCAACAACAAAACAGGTGTGTGTCACTCAGCTCAGCCCCCATACATAGGAGAGTTCCTGTTCTTTGTGTGTGTGTACTACAAAGTTCTTATTTTTTTTGTTTGTTTTGTTTATTTATTTTTTTTGGTACGGAGGATGGAACCCAGGGTGTTGCACATAACAGGCCACAAAGCTACATACCTAGCCCCCCACATAAAATTATGATTTTATTTTAGAATGAGACTTTAAAATATAGAAAGTTATCCCTTTCTATATTTATCTACTGACTTATAAACAATAGAAATTTAATTTTCACTATTCTGGAGGCTAGAGAATCCAGGATCAAGGTGCTGGCAACTTTGGTATCTGGGCGGGGGCCTGCATTTTGGTTCACAGATGGCACCATGTTGCCATGTTCTCCCGTAGTTGAAGGGCAGTTTCCTATTTTTATGTGACTATGGAGATTACTGATCCGGGGGAAAAAAAAAATAGAAAGCCATTTGAGGCATAGCTCAGTGGTAGAATACTTTCCTATCACGCATGTGGCTCTGGGTTCAATCCCTATCACTAAAAGAAAAAAATAAATAAAAAGCCCCAGACTTTTATTTTTTTTTAAATTACTAATTTGCCGAGTAGAGACAAAATCTTTGGTTATCTAATCCTAATCCATTGTTGTTTTAGATGTGTTACATTTATTCCCTTCACCAGGGCACTACAAGATTACATTTCTAAAAGTGGTTAGAGCCATTGGGAAAGATCAAGGTTCAAAAATGTAGATAGAGAACTTCTGGTGTCCTCTAAGCTCTTCTTCATTTTGAGAACCCTCTAAAATGATGGCATCAAGAAATTCTAACTATGTAAACCCATAGCAATCAACAGTCTAGAAGAAATTCTAGGCCAGATGTGGTGGTGCATGCTTATAATCCCAGCAACTCAGGAATCTGAGGCAGGGATATTCCAAGTTCAAAGCCAGCTTCAGCAATTTATGGAGACCCTGTCTCAAAATTTAAAAAAAAAAAAAAGCCATTGTAGAAGAAATTCTAATACAATTTTGAAAAATAGAAGACAAGTGGAAGAAAATCTAACTGAACAGAAGAATAAAAGAAAATCATCACCTGGAATATGCACATGGGCAGCCCATGCTCAAAGGGAACCTAATCCTCCCTGCAGAAACTGCTCCATGCTCCGCTGTGCCTGCCAGAGGGAGTGGGATTAGAACTGTGACTAAAGTAGGGGTTGCTCCTTACAGTTTATATGTAGAAGAGTTGACTCCCAGCCCTACCTTCACTCTCTTAAAGTGAGGTAATCTGACTTTGGAAAAAAGGTAAATGATCTGAGAAGTAGAGTAACTAGAGTGAATTTCACGCCCTAGGAAAGGACAGTTGGGGATATCGTAACCTAACTGGCGGCCCACTTCTTTAAGCATAAAAGAAGCCAATCATCAGTTTCCAATGAGCTTCTATTCTTTTATTCTTAAATACAAAATAACTGTGGTTCACTGCTGGTTCAATAAAACTTACATGACAGGGGAAAAACAAGATGAAAAATGCATCCTGGTAGGGCCAGAAATAATTGAGGGAACAAAAATATTTTAGGAAAAAGGCATCTATAAAATAATAATAGGGTATAGTTTAAAAAGGAACTTTCAGAAAGCAAGAAAGGTCTCTGGAGGTTAAAATATGATTGTTGAGTCATGTGTGGTGGCACATACCTGTAATCCCAATAGCTCAGGAGACTGAAGCAGAAGGATTACAGGTTCAAGGCCAGGCCCCACAACTTAGTGAGACCCTGTCTCAAAATAAAAAGGACTAGAAATATAGCTTAGTGGTAGAGTGCCCCAAATATGTGTACATTTGTTGAAATAAATTCAATGGAAGTTAAGGAAACTTATTTCTCATTATATGTAAAACAAAGAAATGGAAAATATGACAAATGATATGGTCTTGAGGCTGTGTCTGTGAGGTCTAACATATTACTACATGTTACCTATACCTTGTCTGAAATGTTTGGGACCAGAAGTGTTTTCAAGTCTCATATTTTTTAGTTTTGGAATGTTTGCATATATATGCAAATATAATGAAATGTCTTGGAACTGAGACCTAAGTCTTAAAACACAAAAGTTACTTACATTTTATATTCATCTTATACACAAATCCTGAAGATAAGTTTATACAGTATTTTTGATATGCCTGTGGGTGTTTTTTTTTTTTAAGTTGTCAATGGACTTTTATTTTATTTATTTATATGCAATGCTGAGAATTGAACCCAGTGCCTCACACATGCTAGGCAAGTGCTATGCCACTGAGCCACAACCCCAGCCCAGTATGCCTGTGTTTTTACTGCAACCTCACATGAAGTCAGATGTAGAATTTTCCACTTGTGGCACCATGTTGGTGCTTAAAAACTTTCACACTTTGAAGCATTTTATATTTTAGATTAAGGGCTGAAATCTCTGGTCAGGAGAGAAGGAAATTATCCCTCCAAAAGCAAGCAAATGTCTCTTAACAGTAAATCAAGGTCTCAGGTGTTTTGCAAAAGGCTACCCTGTGTTGAACAAGATGAATGAAAATAGACTTATATAATTGGACACTCTTTTTTTTTTTAAGCTACACATGACAGTACAATGATCTTGACAATTCATACATTTGAATCAAATGGGGTATAATTTCTCATTTTTCTGATTGTACAGGTTGCAGAATCACATTGGTCATACAGTCACCTATATACATACAGCAATAATAATGTATAATTAGACACTCTTCGTTGTGAAATTTTAAAACAGTGAGGAAAGACATTTCAAAAAGAAAAAAAAGTTAAATTTCTAAAAAAGAATAAAAATTAACCTTTTTCATGCTTCTTATCATCTATTATAGATTCCAGAAGGCATTGGAAAGATACTTCAAAGTTTTAAAGGCAAATAATTTTGCACCTAGGGTTTTGTATGTAACCAAGCTGTCAGTCTTAAGTGGTGGCTGAATAGGATATTTTGTACATTAACAAATTTGAAAATTTACCTCCTGTGCTACAGCTTTCTTTGTTTAAAAATGTATGTAATCCAGCAAAATCGGGGGAAAAAATAAACCCAAAAGGAAGATGAATTCAGTATAGAACAACCAGTCTAGATTTGTAACTTTCAGTGATTGTGTGATTGAGAGCTTTAAAAAAACTTGAAGCACATTACCATGTATTCAGCACAGTTAGAAGGGAGGAGGGAAGATTGAGAAGGAAGAAGGACATCAAACTCCAGAGGAGGAGAAAGCTCTGTTGACACAAACATAAAGCAGACTATATTGGGGCAGATTTTTAAACTACCATTGGTGTATGACAGGGAAGAAGAATCCACTTGGATTTGATAGTAAGAATACAAGTTAGTAGAATATTTTGTTGAGTGATTTTACTTTGTAATTTTTTGTTCCATAGTCCCTATTTTCTTCAAGGAGCATGAATTAATCCTAAAGGAGTTGTTAGAACAAAGGGGTATTACTTTTTCATGAAAATGGGACATTATGTTTTAATTCCACTAGAGGGAGAAACTATTTCATGTAATTGTACTTTGGTGTTCTATATAGAACCAGTCAAGAATGGAAAAGTTTAATCTCTTTCCAGTGATGAGAGATTTTTGTTGTTGTTTGTTTGCATCATTGCTTAAATTTCAGTGTCAGTTTTTAGTATTAAAACCATTATATGAATAGTAAGAAGAGGCATTCTGAAATTTCTTTTTCCCTTTTGCTGTAAATATTTGGTTGGCTTTAACATTAAAGAATCAGAAGTTACTACTGGGCTCAGTGATACACACCTGTAATCCCAGCTACTTGGGAGACTGAGACTGGATAATAGCAAGTTTCAGACAAACCTTAGTAACTTAGCAAGACCCTGTCTCAAAAAAAAAAAAAAAAAGAAGAAAAGAAAAGAAACAAAGAATTTGAAGTTTTTAGAGCATTTACTTATTTTCAAACATGTTCTGAGTATAAAAGTATATACTTATTAAGGAAAAATTTGAGTATAATGAAAAATTTAATTTAAAGGAAAACCATTTATGCATGGTTTTATGAATTTTATTTTATTTTTGTACTGGGGATTGAATCCAAGGGTGCTTTACCACTGAGCCACATCTCCAAGTCCTTTTTAATTAAAATTTTTTAAAAATATGTTTTTGCAATTGTAGATGGACACAACACCTCCATTTATTTTTATGTGATGCCGAGGATTGAACCCAGCGCCTCACACGTACTAGGCAGGCACTGTATACCACTGAGCCCCACCCCCAATTTTTTAAATTTTGAGACAGGATCTTGCTAAATTGTTCTGGCTGGCCTTGAATTTGTAATCTGGGATTACATAACAAAATATTTTTTTAAAAAGAGGGTAGATCATAAAAAATCAAGACATGCACCACTATGCCCAGCACATCTGAATATTTTATAATCTACACTTTAAAAAAAAAAAAAAGAAAGTATCAAAATATTTTGTCATTGAATACTCTTCAGAGAATATGTTTAACCTTATGAACCATCTCTCAAAGAAAAAATGCAGAAAATTTTTAAAGATACTTCTAAAGCTCATTTAGTAACTCTGATTGAGATCTTTATTATCATTGTTTTTTAGTGGCTTCATAGAATGTTCCTTCATATGGATGTGCTATTTTTTGTTTTACTAATTACAGTTTGGAAACTTTTACTTCTAGGGTTTTGTTTTAGTTCTCTGATATTATGTTGATAGTTCACCTTGCCCACATTTGTGATTATTTCCTGAGGGAAATCAGAGAAAATTGTTGGTATAATCTAGAGATTACTCCAGAAAATGCTATCAGTTTCCTTTCCTAATGTCAATTTGTAGTAGAGCATCTCCACTCAACACATAAGCAGGGTTAAACCTAAAGTTGAAACTGTGTTTAAGTGAATATTCAAAGCCTTTAAAATAAAAATGTATCCTGTTGTTTTAGTAAACATACATGTTCTGTTCATTTACTGTTGCACAACCACTCCAAACTAGTGGCTTAAAACAGCAGTAGTCATTTATTTTGTTTATGAACCTGGGGGTTGAGTTGTACATTAATTTTCTATCGCTATAAACGTGGTGGCTTTAAACAGTACTCACTTATTAGCTCACAATTCTATCAGTCAGAAGTCTGGGGTAGGACATGATAAGCATCTCTGCTCAGAGCATAAAGCTGAGGCCCAGGTGTCAGTCAGGCTGTGTTATCATATGAATGCTCTGTAAAGAACCTTCTTCTATTCATGCATACATAATTCACTTGCCTATAGTCTCAGCAACTTGGCAAGGCCCTCAGCATCTTAGATCCTGTCTCAGTATAAATAAAAATAGATGGACAGGTGATGTAGCTCAGTGGTAAAGGGACCCCAGGTTCAATCCCCAATACCAAAAACAAACACAAAATCCTAAACAACAGCCTCGAAAAAAGCAGTTCCCTTCCTGTGGTTAGGACTGAGATCCCATTTCCTTGCCACCTGTCAGTTTGGGGACTATCTTAGCTGTTAGCCATCCCCTCCTTGCATTCTTTGCAACAACATCATACTTCAAAAGAAGCCAGCAATGGAGAATTTCTCTTGTGTCTAATTCCTTTTTTACTTGATACCTTTTATCAGGAAGAGCTTGGTCCCTTTTAATTGGTTGCTTGATTAGGTCACATCCACCCAGGGTAATTTTCTTATCTTAAGATCAATTGCTTTGGGGATCTTAATTGCTTCCCTTCAAAGCGACACCTAGATAAGTGTTTGATTGAATAGTGGGAGGTACAAGAGGGTACCCCAGCAAAAGGATTCTTTGGGGGTCATTTTAAGGTTCTGCCTACCATAAGTAGTGACCCCTACTTTCAAGGAGTCTTAGTTCCTGAAAATGATAAAGGAGTTAACCCATTTGCATTTTATTTTTTTGACCTTGATGAAGGAGAAGATTACCATATTTGTGACCAAGACTGGCACCCAACTTCCTTAATTCAAACCTGGCTCTACTACTTAACTAATGATGTGATCTTGAGTGTGTTAATCTACTTTTCCTTTCCTTAGTTTTCTTATGAATAAAATAACACAATAATTGTACTTTACTTGTAAGGTTTTGATAATTCAATTAGATAATACCAAGAAAACTCTTCATATATCTGGAACAATGCTTGACATATGATAAAGTGCTTTGAAAGTGTTTACTTTTTAAAAATGCATTGTAGTTTGCAATTACAAAGCATGTTAATAGTTTCCTGCCAGACTCGGGAGGTTTAGACAAGAGGTGAGTTCAAAGCCACCTTCAGCAATGGTGAGGCGCTTAGTAACTCAGTGAGACCCTGTCTCTAAATAAAATACAAAATAGGGCTGGGGATGTGGCTTAGTAGTCCAGATTTCCCAGTACAAAAAAAAAAAAAAAAGTTTCCTATTATGAGGGACTCACAAATAAGAACAGAATTTTCCTTTCATGGCCTTTACTTTTCATTTATGAATCACTAACTAGATCATGTATACACCTTAGGGTGAACTGCCACAAATGTCTTGGAAACAGTGAGATTTAAATAAATTTGTAGCATGCTAATTTGGTATGTTTTGCTAATTAATTTCATTAGTGTGGTATGATATCACAAGTAGTATTCTGTAATTCCAGCTCTGCCCCTGAATACTTGGTGGAATCTGTAACTGGAAGAGCTTTGGGATAAGAGATCATAGTATGAATGAATTATAATATTTACTCTCTTCATTCTAGGGAAAACTGGAGGAGTGCCTAAAGCAGTTAAAAGAGGAAAGAGTAATAAGGCTTAAAGCTGATAAACGAGTCAGTGAGGTAAATAAGTTTTACATTCTGAAAGTTTTTTTGTTTTTTAGTTTGAGTTTGATTTAATTCTAAGCCATATATACATACATACATGTAAACTTTTAAATATAGTTTAAAGTAAGAAAATAATAGTGATTGCAAATTGGTTCCATTAGGATAAGCTTTTTTATTTTGATGTCATACCTGTATTTGTTTTTGACAGTATTTGCTGACATATATGAGTATTTTTTTTTATTTGTTGTTTTAAGATATACATGATAGTAGGTATAATTTGAAATTACACATATATAGGGTGCAATCCATAATGTAGAGTTACATTGGTTGTGTATTCATATATGATTATAGAAAGTTACGTCCAGTTCTCTACTATCTTTCCTATACCCATCTCCCTATCCTTCCCTTCCCTTCATCCCCCTTTGTCTAATTTAATGAACTGCTATACTTTCCCACCTTATTCTCCCTTGTTATGGATGAGCATCCACATATCAGAGAGAACATTTTTTTCTGGCTTTTGGCTTTTTGGGACTAATTTCACTTAGCATGATATTCTATAGTTCCATCCATTTACCTGCAAATGCCATAATTTCATTCTTCTTTATGGCTGATTAATATTCCATTGTATATATATATACCGAATATTCTTTATCCATTCATCTGTTGAAGGGCACCTAGGTTGGTTCCATAGCATGGCTATTGTGAATTGAACTCTTATAAACATTGATGTGGCTGCATCCCTGTAGTAGGTTGTATTATTTTAATCTTTGTATTTATTTATATTTAGTGTCATGTAATTATATTTAAAGTAAGATGTAGTCTCTTATTTGTCTCTAGGCCTTTATACGACTGCAGTTTATTTTCTAACGCATGAAATGGACTTATTAGGCTTATACTGCATGTGCAGTAGCATAAAATGAATAATTTAAGTATAAGATAGTGGAAACACCACAAATGCAATGACAGATAAAAATCTATACTATATAGAGTATTAAATTAGACTAAGATGCATGAAAGCTAGAACATTTTTTATAAACATATATAATAATATAATTTGTACAAAGAGTATAGGGAGGAATTTTTGATAGTAATGCATTAGATTGAAGGACACTTAGTCAATTAAGAAATACTGAACACCTGATTGTATAAGGCAAAAATTACATTGCAAAGAAATGGTCTTTCTGAGAAATTAGTGCTGGGTTTGTGTATGATTTTAGATAAGTATATGATGAGAGGCAGCAGCATGCAGGGGAGTAAATATTTTCAAGAAGCCAACAAGGAGGTTGCAGGTATTGGTCGTTACCAGTTAACAAGACTTCCAAATCTTAAATTACTCTCAACTTAATTAATCCTTAACATTTAGCAGAATTATAATAGACTTTGCTCAAATCAGTCTCTATATTTTGTTTTCTAATTTACTTATTTTGTGCTTTTTAGTTGTAGATGGACACAATACCTTCATTTTGTTTGTTTATTTTTATGTGATGCTGGGGATCAAACCCAGTGCCCACACATGCAAGGCAAACTCTCCACCACTGAGCCACAACCCCTCGTTTTCTAATTTAAAAGAAAATCTTAGGCACCTAATTTTCTAGTGTAGAATGATCTGGTATAAAAATGTAACCAGTTAATGATCTTTTGAAATATTATTAATGAAATAATAACTTCCTGTTTTGCAGGAAATTTTGTCAAATGTCTCCAAGTTGTTTTTGTTGTTGTTGTTGTTGTTGTTGTTTGTTTGCTTGGTTGGTTTTTGTTTTTGTTTTTTGGTACTGGGGATTGAACCTAGGGGTACTTAACCACAGAGCCACATTTCCAGTCCTTTTTTATTTTGAGACAGGGCCTCACTAAGTTGCTGAGGCTGGCTTTGTACTCAGGATCCTCCTGTCTCAGCTTCTCAAACTGCTGGGATTATAGGTGTGTGCCGCAGTGCCCAGATGTTTCCAAGTTTTGATCTGTTTACTCTTATTGTCATCACTGTGAAGACTTATACAAATTAATTATATTTTTTAAATGTTTTATTTTAGTTTTGTTACTTAAAATTTTTTCTTTAGATTACAAAAAATGTATGAAAATTGTGTCACACTCTCAACCTTCTTTTGTAGCTGGAACATGAAAATGCCCAGTTAAGAAATATAAATCTCACTTTGTCTGAAGCCCTTCATTCTCAGTCCGTGGCAAGCATGATCCTGGATGATGAAGGTGTTTTGGGCAGTATTGAGAATTCTTTCCAGAAATTTCACGCTTTCTTGGATCTCCTTAAAGATGCTGGGTTAGTTTATTTCTGTCTAGGGCATTTTTCCTTCCATAATTTTAATCTTAGTTTGCTAAGGAACCTGAGCGATTTTCAGAGCTCTGTAAGCTATATTTAGTTTGTAATGATAATATACTTGTTTTTTACATGAAAAATTTAGTTGTTAAAAAATGCAAAATGGCAATTCTGCCTTGGTAGAGAGCCCATCATAAAAAGTAGTGCTGTAGTAATTGGTAGGTATAACTCTTGGCACAGACTAAATTAAAGGCAATTATAATTGAAAATATTCAGGAATGTGTAGAAATTTTCTTGCCTTTTATTCATCTTTCTTGTTGAATAAGTTTAAATTGATATTTTTGTCCTATTGTAATGCTTATTAATCTCCTGGATAGATATAAATACAAATATAGATTGGTGGTTCTAAACCAGGAATAATTTTGCTAAGAGAAAGAGTTGGAGATAGTTGTTGAGTGATATTTTATATGTGAATGGGTTGATAGTGGAAATATTCATATTCTTAGAAATCGTAGGAAAAGTGGTAAAGTGTATGGGGATAAGAGGCACAAGGTGCCCCTGGTAAGTTAGAGCTTAAAATGGAGGAGTGATGCTAAGGACATAAAGTCAAAAGATATTAATACAAAGTTGTAGAGAATATGGAGTACAGGAAGGATTGGAGATCCAGTATGTACCCCAAGCATGAATATGGGAAGATCTGAGAAATGTAGAGAGATGGGGGTTATGATCTGAAGTAAAATAATGGCTTCTAAGATCTTAGAAGCTTAGGTATTCATTTGTACAAATATTTTGTGCTTGTAGGAGTAGGGAAATCCGAATTATTCTGATGAGATTACAGTAACCCTTCTTTCTCGTTTGTTCCTCTTATGCAGGCTTGGGCAACTTGCCACAATAGCTGGTATAGATCAGTCAGATTTTCATTTACTAGGTCGTCCTCAGATGAATTCTACTATTAGTAGTGCACCTAAAGAAGAAAAGAAGGCACTTGAAGAAGAAAAAACAGATCTAAAGCAAAATGCCCTAGGACAAATGCAGAATATCCAAGTAAGTGGGCAGAACTTAATGATCAAAGAATGATTAGTAAAAAGGGAATTATTCAATTAGAGAGAAAATGAGAACTGTTCCTCAGCTCCCAAGCTGGGGGACCAGAAGCCTCTTTAGGGTCCTTTCCATGTCTGAGATTAGTAAGTTTGTGTCCATTTCATAATATTATATTGTAAATAAGAAACTTATTTTGACAGTTTATGATTTAAAGCAGATTGTCTTCAGTAAAGAAGGAAAGATTAGAGAAAATACTCTAAATTTTAAATTTTGTAAATGTCTATTTTATTCACATTTCATCTAGGTTTCTATTTGTATGCAGTCAGCTTACAATGAAGGAACACTAATGAAGGTACAAATACTGATACAGATAATTTTAAAAAATAAGTAGTCCAGATATAACTAAAAGGCAATATATTGTAGGTAGCCACTGGTGATGGGAATGGGAGGGGAAAACCTGTCTGCCACAGGACTCCCCTGCTGCTTTTCCCCTGCCTTACCTGGAGCCCCATCTCTCATCAACCAATCTCAGACTGTTCTCAGGAACTGACAGTTTGAGAACTCAGTTGAGTTACACATTGGATACTACTTACATGCATGTGGTATATAGAAAATAAATTCATTTTCTTAGGAAATAGGTGTTGTTTTGTTGTTTTAGGTTTATTTGTTGCTGTTTTTGAAGGAGGGAAAGGGAAATGGACAGTAATTACATTAAACACAAAATCTGAAAACGTTCTAGACCTAACTCTGAATATAGCACATTTTGAGTGTGGAGTCATTTGCCAAGATACAATTAGTGGGGAAAAATGACTCTAAAATCTTCTGAGCAATCAGCTGATGGCTTAACAACAAGATTACAGAATTACAATCAAGTTCTGCACTCTTTAATGGTTAGCTTTGTTTATGACTGAATTTTTTGTTTTCCTTTCCAGTTTCAGAAAATCATGGGTGATGCTAGAATTCCTTTGCCTCTTGACTCCTTCCATGTCCCAGTTTCTACTCAGGAGGCCTCAGGAACTTCCAAAGACAACCTGGGAGACCCAGCTCCTGAGCAGCGGCAGGAATCTTGTGAAGGATTCATGGTGAGAACATGTTCTCCTTTAGCAGATATGATTTCTGGAACTGGAAATCAAAGAGAAGAAGAGGAATTATCTAGAAATAGCAGTTCACCCTCAGAGAAAATGACCCAAGCAGGTGAATATACCAAAAAACACTTTGCCAAGAAACAGCCTGGGAAGGACCTGCATTCCTATTCTGACTCCTTTATAAACCAGAAAAGCAAAGGAATTGGGGAAAATAGGTCTTTGGTTCATGAGTCAATTAAAAGTGAGTCTTCAAAAAACTACATTTCTGTCAAGAAAGAAAGTAGAATAGTGACTGTTTCATCCAAGACAAATAAAAGTAAATCCAATCCACTAGAACATTCTGAAAGTGATACTCTTGGATCTGATTTTGAAATTCAAGAAAGCATCCATTCTCTATCAAGCTTGACGTAGGTCTAAACCTTCTGAAATTATGTTTTTACCTTCAAATTTTAATAAATTTTCTTATGTTTTTATTATGGCATATGGTGTCTTAAAATATAGGAATGGAAGCCATTAAAGGAATGTTTATCTGTGCTTTTTATCATAATGAAGATTCTGGCATATTTTCCCTTTTGATACTTTGCACTGTTCATTCAACAAATGTTTACAATACTATTCTGGGTACTGTGGCTTTCAGCAACAAAGAAAGCAAAGCTTTTACCCTTATGGAACTAATACTGTGTGGAGGGAGAAAACAACAGCGACAATGCAGGGGAAGGGGACTAGAAAGGGATGAGATTAAGTTGATTAAGTTAGATATAGAAATGCAAATCACATGGCCAGAGGTCATTTGTCATTGACCAGAGCAACAAACATGTACTTAGGTACTTAACCAACCATGTTATGGATTACAGCAACCCTATACAGGAGTAAACTACTGTTATGCACATTCTGTAGGTGAACTTGAGGAGATTGTGAATTGCCCAAAGTTGTCCAGATATAAACAGTACAGCTGGGTTTGGAACCAGAACCAGTGCTCATATTCATTTATCCATTTTCCCTGTTAGGAGAGAAACAGCTTAACAGATGGCAAGAGAAAAGCCAATTAGCACAAGAGGTGCAAAAGGGGGGGGGGGCTATCAGAAAGTATACCTATCCCTTACCCCAGCCGTTTTCAAAGGCAGAGTATGTAAATATGACCACATATCTAGACTAAATCATCCCTCCTCAGTAAAATATGCACAGATAAATCCTGTAGAACAACCAGACTAAGAGAAAAGCTGAGAGTGTCTGATTTCTCCTAAACACTCCTTCCTGTATGTTATCAAAGGACTACTACAATACTCTTGAATCCATTAATCTTGGCGCTTTAATAGTATGTGGGGTGGAGAGACTCAAGATGATATTTTAAAACTGTGTGTTCCATTCCATGGTGGGAATACTGAATGAATTTAATATGTAGGGAAAAAGGAAGCTGTGAGAAAGATTATATAATATGAGACTAAGGTCATGTTTTTATCTAAGAAGAGATCATTTGGGTACCTAAGCTGTCTTAAAGTAGTTAGAAGCTGGTGAATAAGGAGATGAAGAGAACCACAAAAACAGGTAGTTCAGAGTTCCTGGAATGTCATCAGACAATGACATGTGACATTCAAGTAGGCACCCAAGAGGATGAGACCTGGTCTTAACAATCCCTGTTGCCTGAAACTAGTTCTCTTTCCTCAGGAAATAATGAGCTAATAAGAAATGACAGTCCTAGGTTTGAACATTAGATCACTTAGTATGGAAGGTACACTAAAGAAGCATGGAGATTATTTTTCTTCTTTTCTGAGGAGAATTTTTAAAAATTTTTATTAATTCATTTGTTGGTATTGAGGATTGAACTCAGGGATGCTTTACCACTGAGCTACATTCCCAGCCTTTTTTATTTTTTGAGACAAGTTCTTGCTAAGTTGCCCAGGCTGGCCTTGAACTTATGATCTATTGCCTCAGTCTACTGAATCATTGGAATTATAGGTTTGTATGACTACAAATGGTGGGTTTTTAATTAAAGAACTTAAGCTCCCACTTACTGTCCTACCCCTACTGAAAGTATTTTGTGGACAAACGTAATAGAGATAGTGGCTTAAATAAAACTAAGCTGTTTTTTGTTGTTGTGGTTTTTTTTTTTTTTTTTTTTGCAGTGCACCTCACACATGCCAGGCAAACACTCCACCCTGAGCCATATCCTTATTCCCTTAAGCTGGTTTCTTCACTGTAGGACTTCTCAGCACAACATAGGGCAGTGTTCATTCTAAATCTTTAATAAGATAGTCATATTGTAGCTGAGCATGATAGTACATGGCTGTGATCCCATTGACTTGGGCAGGAGGACCACAAGTTCAAGGCCAGCCTCAGCAACTTAGTGAGGCCTTAAAAAATGTAGTGAAACCTTGTCTCAAAAAGGGCCGGGGAATAACTCAGTGGTAAAGTGCCCCAGGGTTCAATCCCCAGTTCTTAAAACATCTTTTTCTTTCTTTCTTTCTTTTTTTTTTTTTTATGTGCAGCCATTCTCAAAAATGTTTGATTATAGAGTCCTTTTAAAATAGGAGTTCCTAGCAACTGATTATACAATTTGATAACTTCTGAGTTAGTCATAGTAAGAGGAGAAAGATTTGAAATAAGTATGATGAAGGAAATAAGCTTGAATCTTAGGAAATAAGATAGCAGTTTGTTACAGCAGTTAGCTTACTGGATATCACCCTCAATTTTGAAGAAGGAGCGGTATGTACATCCTTTGTGCAGTATGTACTCCATAAGATTGGGTGGTGGTATCAGGGTTGAAAATAACCAAACTGCTTTGGAGAAAAGAGTTTGGTTTTGGATGTGGTGAGCTGTAAAGCACCTGTAGAATTCAGGAGGAGGTGACTGGTAGATTTTTTTTTTTTTTTTGAGAATAAAATTACTGCTTTTATTTCCCAAAACCGTAGGGGTGGGGAAGCAACGTGATAAAAATGAAGATCAGTTCCCTAGGATTCATTCTGCCTCCGGAGAGCACATAGGAGCTAGGTGGTGGGAAGGGTCCATGCTGCCGCGGTTCCCTTGGGGTCTCAGCCCCACTGAACTGTCATCAATCTAAATGTTAGTGGGTTAGATGGTAGAACTAGGCCGCTGGGCCGCAGCCTTCCCCCTCCCGCACACAAAGCCTTCATATGTCCTGGTCTCCGGCAGGCCTCCTCCTCTTCCCGACACCCACCTGGCCCTCACTGGGCCCCCCACTCCCCTGGCGCCTCAGGGTGGCCTCCTTAGACTCCCCTCCCTCCTTGCTTCCCTGCCCTCCTGCCAGCAGTGGTCTCCACACCCTGGGCCTGGAGGAGCCCACGGGGGGCGTCTCATAAAAGGCATATGTCCCAAGACCCAGCCCATTGCCCTCTGCCAGAATGCATACCGTGGAACATGTTAAAATGGCAAAGATTAAAAGCAGTAAGACAGGAGAGCGAGGCTCAGTGCTGTCCCCCTGACACCCATTCTGGGGAGGGCCTGTGGCAAGCTCTAGTGCCCTCCTGCAAGGCCCAAGTCCTTGAGCCAAGTAGCCAAGGACTGACCGGAGCCTTTGGGGGGAGAATCTGAAGGCTGAATCTCGGACACTCAACTAGGACAAATATCTGAAAGAGGTGGGCGCGGGGCTGAGCCTCCAGGCTGGCCAGCCCCCCCAAAACCTGGCCACCGCCTCTGCCGA
Organism: Spermophilus citellus; assembly: GCF_964194105.1. Taxonomy (NCBI): domain Eukaryota; kingdom Metazoa; phylum Chordata; class Mammalia; order Rodentia; family Sciuridae; genus Spermophilus; species Spermophilus citellus. Next base: position 82,344,498 of record NC_138183.1, read on the forward strand.
GCCCACACAAGGGACGCCCCTCTGCTCCCAAGGTCGTGGGCTCTGGAGTTAGGAAGACGGAGGAACAGAAGCTGCACAAGCCTGGGGGCCCAGAGCTCCAGTGGTAGGCGGTGGACATCCCCTGGGCCTCGAGGTCTGAGCTGGCCATGCTGCAGGCCTGGAGCCCTGGACAGCTGGAGGGAGGCCCCAGGTACAGACCCCAGCTGTGGGAAGGAGACCCAGTGCACAAAGCACACCTCCCTCCAAACAGGAGGGCAGAGCCAGGCCAGGACCCTGCCCACAGACCCCAAGAGTATCCGAGGGACTAGGGTTTGTCAGGCCTGGTGGCCAGGTAGAAGGGGAGGAGTCCCAGGCCAGACCCGATGGATCTCTGGTCTCCTCAGATCTTTGGGGGCAAAGGCTGGAGGCAGGGACAGAGCCACTTCCCATGGCCACTTCTCTCTCTGCTCCTGGGGAGAAGGAGCCAGGAGGTAGTGGGTGAGGGTTAGGGCTGGGAGGGGGCAGGCCCCAGAGGGGTTGTTGGGGTGAAGGGAAAGAAGAGAAAGAAAACCAAACATGGGGTCCATAGGCCAGTGTGTACCCCAGCCTCATGGAAAACCCTCAGAACAAAAGCCCGCCCCTCCCTCTGGCACCCGCCCCCACCTGCGCCCCTTCCCCATGGGGCCCTCTGGGGGGAGAATCTGACGCTGAATCTCGGGGCGCTCAACTAGGACCAACATCTGAGAGAGGTGGGCGCGGGGCTGAGGGCGGCCACTTCACTTGTGGAGGTAGGCGTCCAGCCACAGCTCCCCAGACTTCTTCAGGGAACTGATGATGTCCATCAGGGCCCTCAGCAGAGGCTTCTCCTGGTACTCGATGCCGTGCTTGGCGCACAGAGACTTCACCCGCGGGGCGATCTTGTGCAAGTTGTGCCGGGGCATGGTGGGGAAGAGGTGGTGCTCGATCTGGAAGCTGAGGTGCCCGCTGAACCAGTCGTTGAAGAAGGACTGCTCCACGTTGCAGGTGGCTGCCAGCTGGCTGCTGAACCAGTCGCCGTAGTGGTCCAGGTCAATCTCCATGACGATATGATTCATCTGTGTGACCCACACAAACCAGTGGCTCTCCAGGAACCTGATGAAGTTGAGGAAAAGGAGGGACCCCAGGATGCCGTAGAAGGGGATGTAGGTGCAGAAGAAGCGGGCATAGTAGCTGATGGCCCAGGCCAAGTCCACCCAGTGTTTGTGAACGATCATGGTCATGATGATCTGATACTGGAAATACAGGGGGATGAGCAGCGGCGGCCCAGTCAGGAAGAAGTACTGGTGCTGGTGGTTGTAGGGAAGGTACTTCAGCTTCTTCTTGCCGTACTCAAGGGCCTGCCATTCACCGAGGACGAACACGTGAAGCATCTGCACATCTGGATCCTTGTGGAAGATGTTGGGCTTGGCGTGGTGCTGGAAGTGGCGATGGTTCCACCACTTGGCAGAGGCTCCCTTTAAGTGGCCGATGACGAACTTGTGGACGATGTGGTTCCACTTGGACTTCTTGTAGACAGAAAGGTGGCCATAATCATGTTGCAGCCATCCAGCTTGGGCCTGAGAGGTAGCAAGGACAAAGGCTGTGACGAGGGTAGAAATCCAGCCATTGCCGAAGTAAAAGACAGTGAACCAGGCGATGCTCTCCATGGCGATGATGTGGGCCAGGAGGAGGAAGAAGAACAGGTGGTTGGTCTTGAACAGGTTCATGTCCTCAGCAGTCTTCCTCAGGTTCCGGAAGTCCTCGGTGATCTGAGCACTCTTGCCACGATCCAGGCTGGGCTCCTCTGGGGCCAACTCGCCAATCAGCAGAGGCTTCAGGAACTTGCGGACAAAGTCAAGGTCAGGGTGGAAGGCATTGAAGGCATCCGTAGCATCTTCTCCCGCGTAGTGCGCGATGACCCGGTGGCCCCCCGGGTGCCGCGTGGACCATTTGGTGACGTTGTAGACCTTGCAGTCGACCACGAGCCACTTGTCGGTGCGCTGGTTGCGCTTCTGAATCTCCTCCCAGCTGAAGGTGGGCATCGGCGCCTCGCGCTCGGTGGCCCCCTCGCCCTGGTTCCCCCCCTTCCCCATGCTGCCTACCCACCGGGATGCTTCGTGCGCCGCGGTTTCTGGGAGCCGGCGGCTGGCTGCACGGACCTTTCCCTCCTGGCCCGCACCCTCCTCGCTTTCGGCTTTTGTCTTCTCCTACTCCTCCTCCCACCGCGACCCCTCCCCTCGCCTTCGCTCCTCCTCGCCTTGCAAGTATCCCTGCCTTCCTCCGGTGTATCCCGGTTTCCCGGTGCCCCCAAGTGGTCCCCTTCCTCCGCCCCGCCCTCAGCCCGCCCGCTACGACTGTTGCCTCCAGTAAAAACTCCCGGGGAGCTCAGGGCCTCGACGCCTCCTCCTCCCGCCCCTCCAGCTCCCCCCGCCCGGGGTTCCGCATCCTCCCGCGTTCCCCGCCGCCTGGGTTTCCACAGGGATCAGCAGAGCGCCTGCACCAATCAGGGATCGTCGCCCCGCCTGCCATTGGCCCAGGAGGATCTTTCGAAGGCCAGCGGGCTGGAGCCGTGGGTCCCCGGCTCCCCCGCCCGCCCGCGTGGAGTCCAGCCCTGCGGCGAGGCCCGCTAAGTGTCCGACCTCCTCCCTCCCCTAGATGCAGCCCTAGGGCCGGGAGGAGATCCCAGAGGGGCAGACCAGGGGCGGCGACTGGGCTCAGCCGAGCTCTGGGGCCATTGGTAGACGTTTTGATGAGTAAATGAAGACATGGAAAGAAAGAAAAAAGTCAATCAGCATAGTAGCTAATATGAGAGTGGATGAGATTGCCAGGAATTGTGGGGACTGAAATAAATGACAAGCAAAGAAAGGGTTCTGAAAGATATAAGTGATTGTGTTTCAAGAAGAAAGAAAAAAAAAAATATGATACCATGCTATGAAGAAGTGTTCATTGGATTTTGGCAGTTAAATCCTGGTGACCTTAGGGCAATTCAATGAATTGGTTGATGGAAAAATTACAGTAAGTAGATGGGACAGGGCTGTCCTGAGGAGACAGAGAAGACAAGATAGATTACTCTTTGAAGGAATTTGGATAAGAAGAGGAAACAGCTAAAGACAAATTCTTTAGAATAAGAAGGACTTGAATTTGATGGGATGACAGGAAAGAACTAATTGAAGAAGAGGACCATGTATGCAGCAGGATCTCAGATAAGGTGGAGCATAATATATGCTTATAAGACTTCAATAGATCTGAACAGATGAGGATGGAGATTTGGTTTCTGGATTTGAGGTGGCTCATCTGCATACATCAGGGCAACAAGTTCTTAAGATCTGGGAAATAGAGATTAAAAATCAGATAAGGTCACATCACAAAATACATAAAAAATAATTATGTACTATCAGAGTTGGAAGATGACTGGTTAGTGTGGAGGGAGATAAAGGTGGAAAATGGAAGTTAAAAGAAGTGCCTTCATTTTCTAATCAGTCTAATTTCAAAAGGGTAGTTATAATCTCTAGCCTTAGAGTCTAACACTTGATTTTCACAGAATCAGCAAGATAGGAGATGACTGTTTTTTTTTTTTTAATTTGATTACGTACCACATGCAGGAACTTGTATATAACATGATATATTTATATGACTTAACACATTCTTCTGCTCTTCCAGAATCCTCTTGAAATGACTGTAGAAGCGATAAAACTTTTTAAAAAATTAATAGCAGAGTTGGAAAACCAGAAAATGAATAATATGGTATTTCTAGAAGACTAAAAGGCAGATTATTGAAGGACCAGTTAGTTAATATGTGGAATAGCTAAGCTATTCCACTTTGGAGCATCTAATTCTGGATTTTGATAACCAGAACTAAGTAAGTGCTATTTCAAGTGGAAATTATGACATAGGCAACTTTGGGATTGGAGAATAAGGTCATTATCCAAAATGACTACAAGAAGGAACTGAAGTTCCCACCCACACTCTTTTGCTATAGTAACCTGCCACTTCCCTTTATAATTGCCATAGGTACCTAAAATTAGAGTTTGTATTCATTGAAAGTTAACCAGTATTCTCATTTGGCTGAGGAAAAGTACTTCATGGTTTAATCTGTGGCCCTCATCTATAAATAGGAATAGCCAAGAATCATCAAATCTGAAGCAAACTGGTTACAAAAAGGGAGAGAATCCTAGGAGAACAGAATTGACATATATATTTGTTGAATTAATGACACAACACAAATATCAAGTTGGTATTAGACTTTACATCAGTAACTATATAACTAAGCAAACTGAACAATGGATTTTCAATTCAAGGAAACTGATGAACAGAGATAAGAAAAACCCCTTGTCTTGGTGACCTGCTAATCCCCTTTAACAGAAAAAGGTTATAAAAGGTTAAATACTTACACATATGTGAAAAAGTCTAACTAAAATATAACATGGATGGAGACAGGGCAGGATATAGGAAGTGAAAACATGTGCAGGAGGTTGTAATATTCAAGGGCAGGATAGAGATAATGTTTTATTCTTGGTGTTGATAGAAAAATAAAGTTAAGGGTATACTAGCAAAGTTAGGTGATGCTTCAGTAACAACCTCCAAATCTTGATTTCCAACATAGTTTTATTTGTGTTCATGCTACTTGACAAATTGTCTAGCGTTCCTACTGGATATCACCCTCAATTTTGAGAGCCAGCCTGGTAGAACATTATGTGGAACATTCCTTGTTGTGCCCAAGGAAAGTGTATGGACGGAACATACAATATGACTTCAAAGCTTCTACCTAGATGTAGTGAACGTCACCACTACTCACGTTTCACTGGCCAAACAAAGTCACATAGCCATGCCTGAGTTAATAGAATAATGAAGTTCAGACTTGCCACATGGCAAGAGAAGGAGAGAGAGAACCAAATACATGTCGACAACTTTAATAGCTACTAAACGACCAGGAAATGGAATTGAATTTTAAAATCTGCCAAAAGATAGAAGAAAAAAAAATACAAAACCATGAGTAAAAAGACCAAGTTCTTTTCTTACAGTAAATGTGAATAAGTTAAATTCTGGAATCCCTAAGCTTAATGAAAAATACAAAATCTAATTATATATTATTTGCAAAAGATAAATTTAAAAGTAATGTCATTGATTATGAAGAGACAGGCAAAAATATAGCAGGCAGATACTAACAAAAGTAGATGTGTTATAAGAAAAATAGTAGAATGAAACAGACATTATTACTTTATGTATATATGTGACTGTATGACCAATGTGATTCTACAATATGTATAATCAGGAAAATGAGAAATTATATCCTATCTATGTATGGTATATCAAAGTATATAAGTGCATTCTACTGTGATGTATAACTACTTAAAACAAATAAAAAATGCAAAATAAAAGAAAAGGAAAAATGTTGAATAAAATTATCTACCCATTTAAAAAAAATAGATGTGTTGACTTCAGACTAGAACCCAAGGTGAAAACCATTAAAGAGGACCTGGAAAATTTAGAAGAACACTATTGCATAAAGATTTTTAAAATGTCTGCAGTTTTAAAACTTCATTTCAAAATTATAAAGTAAAAATCTTAAAATACAAGAAAAAAAGAAATCTGTAACACCTGTACCTCAGATACAGTATTTAATCGCCAAGATATACAAAGAACTCAAAAAACTTAACACCAAAAAAAATAATAATAATAACCCAATCAATAAATGAGCTAAGGAACAGAACAGCCACTTCACAGAATAAATACAAATACTCAAAAAATATATGAAAAATTTTTCAACATTTATAGCAATTAGAAAAATGCAAATTAAAACTACACTGAGATTCTATCTCACTCCAGTCAGAATGGCAATTATCAAGAATACAAGTAACAATAAATCTTGGTGAGGATGTGGAGAAAAAGGTTCACTCATACATTGCTGGTAGGACTGCAAATTAGTACAACCACTCCAGAAAGCAGTATGGAGATTTAGAAAACTTGGAATGGAATCACCATTTGACCCAGTTATCCCACTCCTTGGCTTACATCCAAAGTACTTAAAATCAGCTACAATAATGTAGAACTATGGTACTATAAATAAAAGACAAAAGATTGGGAAATGTGTGTAATACAACAAAAGGTTTAAGGTACATAATATAAAGTGACTACAAACAAAAAATTGGACACCAATTACACACTTAAGAAGAAATACAGCACATAAAAACATTCAGCTTCACAAGCTGAGTTATTTTAATACATTAAAATGACACTTAAGAATTGGTAATAGTGCTGGAGAAGATGATGTATGGAAATCAGTACTTTCAGTCATTGTTGAAGGAAATATAAATAAGTAGTTTTTTGAGTGGGTAACTTGGTGGTGTTTGTCAATATTTAAAATGGTCTGCCTTTGATCTAACAACTCTAAATGTAGCCATTTACCCTAAATATTCATGCAAGTATCCTCTGGGGTATATGGCAGTGTGTACTGAAGCATTTTTTTAAATAAAAAATTAGAAACCATAATTGTACAAAAATGCAGAAATTGTTGAATTAGAATATACCCATTCTGCTCTTATTTACGCTTTGGGGCTAATATTACATATGGCACAATGACATATGTAGTATTATGATTGACAAGATCATCTCCGATAGGATTAAGATATAATTTTTTAAAAAAGATAATTTACTGACATGTCTCTGACAATCTGACTTACTAGACAGCAAACAATATATAATACTGGACAAATATTTCTTTATTCAGGAATGAGTCATGGAAAATTTAGGACATTCAGATTATTTAACTTGAGTTCAGCCTTTTTGTGACTTTTCTGAAAGTGCAAATAATTCTTTGGATTCAGAAAGGTATACAATATGCATGGTTTCTTAAGTTTGGTTTTAAAATCTAAAGTTTTAAAAAGAAAGTCCATTATAAAGAATCAAATGCATAGACAATATGTTAAGTTCACTCTGGAGGCCAAAAACCTCCAAAGAAAGCAAGAAGAAACAAAGAAAATGTAGAATTTATATATAAATACAAAGTATGTATTGAAGATCTATTTCTACCAATAAATATTAAAACAAAGAAAAAAATTTCTAATTCCTACCATGTAATAGTCTGCAGCAAATAAAGACAATAGTTCTACAGTGTGGACATGAAAATATTTCTGAGACATACTGACAGAAAAAAACAAGTGGCACAATAATCACACACTCCAGTTTACATTCATATAGTTAAAACCAGTTTACAAATACATACTGCTTTTGTGTATCTGTGTGTGCCTAGACAGTAGTACATACTAAGTTAACTGGTTTCTTCTACTAAAGCAGTTGTTTTGAGGGAGGAAGAATGCAAGACAGTTTTTCATATTTTAACTCCATTTACTTTTGGGTTATTGAATTTTTTTAAAGTAAGTCTGGTTTTATGTTTGATAAGTGTATAAATTCCTCTTCTGTCATGAACCTGGGTGATGTTGGGTACACAGGCAGAAGAATTCACCAAAACAAAGAGAAGCAGTTTAGAGTTCATTAGGGAAATGATACCCTAACCCTAACCCTAATCCTAACCCAGGATGTCTGCCAATGACTCAGAGGGTATAAGATCAGGGCTTATGTGCACTTTTGAGTCCTTTGTTCACCTTTGGTGGACTTTTTCCTAGGAGTAGTTTATGCAAAGCAAGGGGTGATTGACAGATTCCTGTCCCTTTTTCATATGCTTATTGTGCATGTGCCCTGTGCTTGTTGGGGGGGTGGGGTTTAGACAAGGACTTTTCCTTATTAGGTTACTCTAGGTCAAACTTGGATCTCTGTGCATGCTTCTCAAGATGGTTGGCCAATATTTTGAAAAACAGGAATTTTTGTTTACACTTGGGGAAGTTAGTTCCTCAGATAATACAATGGGTTGGGATAAAAGAGAGTCTTTAGGCTTATATCAGCTATGCTAATTGAGATGGGATGGGGCTTGAGACCTATCTTGACTCATTTTCATTGTAGAAATTTGGAAAATTAAAATGTGTGATGTTATTCCTTATGCCCTGTGTTCTTTTTTTTTTTATCCTGTCTTATTTTTTATGTCTGTCTTATTTCCTTATCTATGTGAATGAAAAACAAGCTTTACTATGTAAAATTCTCTCAGAGCTTTGGACCTTGGAGTGTTGGTGGAGCCTACATAATGTACTCAAACCTTCTTGGATAGCAACCTATCATATGATCATATTTTCTACTTGTGTGCACATACCATGAATGGAAAATTTCATAAACAATTCTTATTGTACATCTAGCATCTCACTCTGATTTGTTCTGTTCTAGTTCATGCCTTTAAAGAAAATTCTGCTTACAACCTACTGTTTCACAGTCCTGTAACGGGTCATGTCCTATAATTTGAAAACATCAGCTACAAGGTTTTAAACATCAGTTCTGTGAACCCCTGATAAAGCTGGTGGCATAGGGCAAATCTTTCCTACATTTGCTTTATTTTGGCTAAAAGTAATTTCTACATTCAGGCCTTACATCAAAGCCTAGCTTTCCTTTTTTTTTTTTCATTTTCTGTTTTTTTATAGGTGCACTATAATTATACATAATGGTGGAATATTTGTACACGATATAACAATTTTGTCAATACCACTTCCAGAGTATTTCCCCTTTTGCTCTTCTCCTCACTCCCCTCAAAGTGTAGCTTTCTTCACCTCTTCAACTCTTAATAGTCTTAAGGTAATTCTCATTAGATTCTTTTTTAAAAAACTTTGGATTTTCACATATGATTTGGTTAAAAACGTAGAAAACAAGAGACTTCACCCTGTGGTTTAAGGCATTTGGTATGCCTCGCTGTTCCCAAACACAGAATGTACTGTAGAGGTTGAAAGAGCTCAGCCTGATGCCTGGATTCTCTTAGTACAATTTGTAAATTTTAAACCAGTGCGAATTTAAAAAGAAAAAAATCCCACCAATCTCTGAGTCAAACAACCCTGAAATAGATGGAGTAAAATATGTAAAGCTTCCTTGTGTACTTCCTCACTCAACACTACCCCTGGTAGTTTAGGAATAGATAAGAATACCTCCTATAGATCAAATAACCATTAACTTTGTTCCAGAGAAGCCTGTGAAGATTAGTTGGTTTATTTAATGTCTTAGAAAGATAGTCCTCAAAATCCTTGAAATGTAGAAGAGGCTTTATCTCTTTAAAAAACAGAAAACAAAATCTTAAACTAGAAAATCCTAATTCAGGACCTTAAATGATAAAATTTGAGTAGGATTTGAATACACTAAAATCAATTTGATAGTCAGTCCCAATTTTTTTTTTACCAAAGTCAAAATTTACTTAACCCTCCTGGGAATCGCATGCTTTATTGTATACCAGACAAGAGACACTTTCATACATTATTCCAAGAATCAAGAACCTGTAGGGGGAAAGTGTTATCTTTATCTTAAAGAAGAAATGAGGCTCCTAGAAGAATTGATTAAGTTTTTAGGGGGTTTCAAGGCAGGAGCAGGATTTGTTGCTTTCAAATCTGTTTTCTTCCCACAGTGTGGCTTTTGGCGCTCTTTGCTGCACAAATTTATTCCAAAATATTTATTGTCACTGGTTGTCACCATATATTCAGAGAGGCTAAAGCAGTGAATGATCCCCTAGCCTGAGCTGTTGCTGTAGTAAAAGGGACTAGAACAGCCCATGTGCAAGAAACGTTTTTCTTCATTTTTTGTTCTTTATGGACACTTGGGTTTATATCACTTTCTGTAATTATTTTCCTTTCCTTGGTATAGCACTATAAGTTTAAATTGGCTAGTGCCTCTAAATGTTTTGGTGTGTTTTCCATTCTATTTATTTATTTTTTAAAAATTAAATATTAGCTAGGTACAGTGGCACACTCCTATAACCCCATCCCTCTGGGAGACCAAAGCAGGAGGGTCTTAAGTTCAAGGTCAACTGAGACAACTTAGTGAAACCCTATCTCCAAAAATAAAAATGACTGAGGATGTAGCTCAGTAGGCCCTGGTTTTAAACCTCAGTACTACAAAAAAATTTTTTTTTTAAATTAAATATTAAAGAATTTAAATTAACTTTTTTTGCTGAAATCATTTATTTTAGCGTGAAGTCCATAGTCTTTAAGGCCTAGATATTGAGTACAATAGACAAGATACAGTTTGATATTTTCTTTCACTAGAAAGAGTAGATTTACCCTGAGTCTTTTACCAGAGATTAAGATTTTTATATCTTTCACTTTAAGATAAAATAGAACTTCAGGTCTAAGGCCCTTGACTGCCCATGATTTTGCCATCCCTTTGAAGTGATTGCTTTTTTAATTATGACTTTGTTATGCCAGGTGTGGTAGCTTGGGCCTGTAATCACAGCTACCTGGAGGCTGACACAGGAGGATCAAATTTTGAGGCCAGCCTCAGCAATTTAGTAAGACCCTGTCTCAAAATAAAATAAAAAGGGCTGGGAATGTAGTTCAGAGGTAGAATACTTCTGTGTTCAATACCCAGTACTGCAAAAATAATATGGACCATGTTAGATTTTACCATTTAACCTGAGTTAAAACATTCTATAAAATTCATGATGATTCTGATCATTTAGGGGTTTTTCAAGTCATGTTTGAGACTGGACTTGAACTTGGGACTCATAACTGTTCCCTACAATAAAATTTTATTTTCTAAGCTGAGAAGTGGCTTGCACCTATAGTCCTACATATGTGGGAAGGAGGATTGCTTCAGCCTAGGAGTTCTGGGCCAGCCTGGGCAACATAGTGAGACCTTGTCTCAAATAAATAAGTAAATAAAATAAATAAATAAAAGTAAAGAAGATTCTTTTCCAGCTGTCTATTCCATCTCACCCTTTCTCCGTAAGGGGTAAGTCTCATTCCCTTGGCTTTTAGGTTGGAGAATGTGGCCCTTGGTTGTCTGAGCATGAAGTGGCCCTACAAGCTTAGACACCAGGGGTCTTCTGTCAGGAATGGCTCCGGGGGACTTCAGAGTCCTGTGTGGAAGAGGCACAGTGCTTGCTAGCCCTGGCAGAATCTTACCTCAAATCCTCAAATCAGCCAGAGATGCCTCTTACAAGTGGGTTTCCTTTTAAAACCTTGAGTGGCAGCAGCTCCTGAGGAGAGCCACCGAGCAGCAAGACAGCCCTCAGCCAGCCCTGGACCTGTGCCAGCAACGCTGCCTTATAAGACCGGATTCTCCAATTATATCCGCTAGTCCTGGACTTCAGACTATTGGCCAAGACACTGATTTCTGGAAGAGCCAGAAGCTGAGATTCTTCTGTATGGATTTCGGCTGCCAGAGAAGCCAGACTCCACCACCATTTCTAAATGAGAACCTTCTCACTGACCCTGAACTTAGAGAAATTGGACAGGAAATTTTTAAATTTTTTTGGACCTCCACCTGGGCTTTACATTTTTTTAGACTTCTACCTCCCTGAAATTTTAATAATGGGAAGTATTTCATATGGTTCAAATCAGAGCATTTTAATATTGCTGGTACTTATTATTTGGAATAGTTTTATGGCTTCATTTAAGTTTATTGAATATTCTCCAGTGAACTCTACTGAATGTCCTACCTGGGAAAATTAAGGTGGAAAACAGATTGGAAAGTGAATTTTTAGGACAGAGCATGTTATAGCGTTGAATAAATTCAACCAGTGTTCTCTTCAGACTCATTTCAGAGCCTTCAGGTCTCATCAGTGACCTCAGGAGGATTCCTGAAAGAATTTTGAAATACTCCCATGCATGTTCTTTCCAGAAAGAACAGCTGCATCTGTGCTGTGCTGTGCTGAGCTGAGCTGAGCTGTGTGAAGAGGCAGCGGAGAGACATATTCCCTCCCTTCCAGTGTCAGCCCAAATCCATAAAGACGAGTGTCTGTTTTTCAGAGGCTTTGGGGACTAGACTTTTGCTCTTCTAGCAGACTCCCTTCTTTCAGACTGACGGAGTAACTTATTCAGCCTGATGAGATTGGCAAAAAGCTTACTATGCAGGCTCCCTCTGGTTCTGTTTTGGCTGTCTCCTATTCCTGGGCAGCATGCTGTCTTCCCTCTGGTCTTATGCTTTTCTATTGTAAATTCACCAGGACCTTGTCTGCCTCCGTTATAAAATGGAGCATAGCAGGCCTACCATTGCCTCCTGAGTAAATTCCATTTGTTGGGGAAGAGGAATGGGAAGACAGGACTTGGCTTCCAGTCATAGTCTCCAGTTCACCTTGAAAAGTGCTGAAGGTCAGATAGAAGCAAGAACTCTGGTGTGCTATTGCACAGGTGGGTGATTATAAATAACAATAATTACTGTACACTAAGAAATGGTTATGAAAGTTTTCACCATAAAGAAATGATAAATGTTTGAGGATAAAGTTATGTTTAACCTGATTTAAACATTATACAATGTATACCGGTATCAAAACCTCACATCAGGCCTGGGGCTGTAGCTCAGTGGCAAAGTGCTTGCCTAGCTAGCATGTGTGAGACACTGGATTCCATCCTCAGCAACACATAAAAATTAACATATAAAAAAAATAAAACATTCTGTCCATCTGCAACTACAAAAAAAGTTAAAACAACAACAACAACAACAACAACAAAAAAAACAAGCCTCACATCATATCCCTTTAATATGGACATTTTTATGTTTCTACATACCAGCTAAAAATAAATTTTAAAAGACAAAAGCTGGATGTGGTGGCACATATCTGTAATTCCAGATACTTGGGAAGCGGAGGCTGGACGATTGAGTATGAAGCCAGCCTCAGAAACTTAGGCCCTGAACAATTTAGCAAGAACTTGTCTCAAAATAAAAAATAATAAAAAGGGCTGGGGATGTGGCTCAATTGTTAAGTACCCCTGGGTTCAATTCCTAATATATATATATAAAATGTGCTGAGGCTGCTATTCCAATTCTTTTGGTGCCCGTTGGGCTTCTATGAAGACATTTTGGTGGGCTCAGAATTTTGGAGGGAGCAGAGTAGGAATAAGTAATATCCTAAAAGTTCAACACACACCGTCTTCCATCACATATGAAAAAAAAATATGACAATTGACTCTAGAGTTCACCCCCATAGTATAGCTTCTGTCATAGAAAGACTTCTTCAGTTCTAGCTAAAAATCCTGGGAATGGGTCTGGAGTTGTGGCTCAGTAGTAGATCCCCTGCCTAGCATGTGTGAGGCACTGGTTTGGTCCTTAGTACCAAATAAATAAATAAATAAATAAATAAATAAATGAAGTTATTTAAAAAAAAAATCCTGGGGATGCCATCTAACACTCATTAGAATGGCTACTATCAAAAAAGCAAAACAAAATAGAAAATAACAAGGGCTGGCAAGAATATAAAGAAATTTGAATCTTTTGGGGATGCAAAACAGTACAGCCACTATAGAAAGCAGTACAGAGGCTACTCAAAAAATTAAGAATGCTATTACCATACGATCCACCAATCACATTTCTGGATATATAGCCAAAAGAACTGAAAGCAAGATCTTGAAGAGTTATTTATACACCTATATTCATAGCAGCATTATTCCCAATAGGCAAAGATGGAAGCAACCTGAGTGTACCCTGATGGATGAATGTATAAACAAAATGTGGTGTATGGGATATTATTCAGCCAACATATGAATCTCCACTCCTGGAGGGAAGAACACCGAATATCCACTGCTGCCTACCGTCATATAATTTGAGACAAGTGAGATGTTGGAAAACTCTGGAATCCTGTAGCTAAAAATCTTTGTGACAAAGAAACTCATAAATGGAACTGACGTGTTATCAAAATTTTTGCTGAACAAATAATTCTGTAGTTTTTCTTTTTTTACAAAAGGAGGAATGAGATATTTATTCTTTTTGAGTTGTTCAAGTCAGAAAAATAAAACTACTAAATCTCAGGAATTCAATCTGGGATGACAGGGCAGGATGTGCAAGAAAGGTTTTGTTGTTATTCTATTTTTTGCCAAAGCTCTAGGATAGCAAAAACGTTCTTGTATGATATTTCCAATGATGTATGGTCTTCTGAGTCTAGCAGTCATATGCAATTCAGAGCCACAATGAATTACTGATTTTAAAATAAAACCTTTTTGTTTTTGTAACCTCACCTCACGCTTGGGTTTGAGATAAAATGTGTCATTCATTTTCTATTGAAATGTAGATTTCAGTGGGCTAGTACCTCCTTCTAAGAGGACTCCCTGTGTGAATAGTGACTTGGAATGTCTGGGAGACAGTTCATATCCCCGAAACTCTCAAGTTTCTGAATGTTGACAAAAATTGTGATGCTGTCACTGGGCAGAGCTGTGTAAAGGAGGAGGGAGGACGAGGTTGATATATGGCATTTACCTTCTCAGCCTTCTGCCTCTCTTCTGCTAAGAACATTTCCATTTGGGCTTGAACTACCCCCACTCTATGGTATTGTGGTTCATTGGATGCTGCCAATTGTATTGCTCTGTGTTATGGTTTGGATATAAGGTGCCCCCCCCCAAATTCCTGTGTTAATGTAGGAATATTCAGAGATAAGATGGGAGCCGTAATCTAATCTGTCCAACCTAGTTTGAATGGACTGACTGGGTGGTAACTGTAGACAAGTGGGTATGAATGGAGGAGCTGGGTACTGGAATGGTTCACTTCCCAGTGGCCTCTTCCTCCTCCTCTGCTGGCTGCCATGAATAGAGCTGCACTCCTCCACCACACCCTTCTGCCATGATGTTCTGCCTCATTTGGGGCCCATAGAAATGAGTCAGCCTGCTATGGAGTGAACCTCTGAAACCATGAGCCGACATAAAACTTTTCCTCCTGTAGGTTGTTCTTGTTGGGTATTTGTTCACATCAGTGAAAAGCGGATTAACGCAATCTGCATCTCACAGTGCAGGAGTGGGGGTCTGTGTGACCCAAAGGCATTGAAGTCATTCTGAGTTGATTTTCAACCTAGAAACAAGAGGAGAGAGAGTCTTTTCTCTAATGACAAAGATGGCACAGTCACTGTGGTCACAGGCTTGAGGTGAATGCCAGTTTGAGTGAATGAAATGATGTGTGAGAGAAGAAAAGATAAGGAAAGAAAGACATCCACAGATGCAAACCTCCTGGCATCTGGGTTTTTTGTTCACCCACACTGAGGTTTGGGTCTAAGTTCTATGAATGGATTCAATCTGCTAACCTGGTCAGAGTTGAATTTATTTTATTTCTTTTTTTGGTGCTTGGGATTGAACCCAAGGGTCTTGCATATGATAGGCAAGGGTTCTACCACTGAGCTACATCCCTAACCTGGAGTTGGATTTCTGTCACTTTAAATTCCAGGGTTGGAGCTCAGGGCACCAAGCACAGTCCACCTAGCATTTCTCCAGATGAAGGAGGCGCTCTTCTGAGGATGGAGTTGTCATCCAATTGGGCTATTACCTTCCCTTCAAGAGAAAACCACAAAGAGCAGGAAAAGGTCCCTGGAACACTGAACAAAGGAGGGAGCACCAGTTTACTTCAACCATTAATGGGCCATTGATCTTGGGTGAGTTATTTTCAGATCCTCTGTAAAATGTGGGGTTAGACAACAATGTCTGAAGGGGCACTTTCAGCTCTTATGTTCTTTCATATACCTCAGTGTCAATCTGATTATGCTATTGAGTCTTGGATTTTACTCCACCTCCACCTTCAGGTTTTCTTTCTTTTAGTCAATTCTTGCTTACATTTTTAGAAGGCTTTAACATTTTGTTCTTCTTGGGTTGGCCAGAGGAACAAAGTCAGGGAAAAAAATGCATATCCTATATCTCCCTAGTTAATTAAACATCCAGAAATTTAATAAAGAAATCACAGCAGAGTAGGGTATAGAAAAGGCAAAAGAAAGAACTGTCAAATGGTCTTGGGGATATTCCAAGACTGGATACAGTTTCCCAAGATAGAAGTAGCTCAAAGATAGAAGGGGATGTAGCCAGAGATTTGGTTGTACTGTTTGAAAAGTGGTTTGAATTGCTATTATGGGAGACACTGGAAAAATTCCCTGTGTAGGTCTGAGTTCCCCCAAAATAGCAACCTAAAAGCTGTTTAAAAGACTGGGACTATTTGTTCTTAAAAAAAAATACACTGGGGTGCCTGTGTTCAAAAAATATCTTGTCTGTTGTGATGAACGAAAATAACGGGGTGTCTTTTCAAAGGACTTAGTCCTTTGCTTATTTGTTCCTTTGAAATGTGTGTGTGTGGTGGAGGTTAGGGGAATGTCAAAACAAATTTTTAAAAATTGTCATTTGTTGACACTGTAAATTTTCTTTTTTTAATTATTTTTTATTTTTAGTTGTAGATGGACATAATATCTTTGTTTCATTTTTATGTGGTGCTGAGGTTTGAACCCAGTGCCTCACGTGTGCTAGGTGAGCACTCTATCACTGAGCCACAACCCCAGCCCCACACTGTGAGTTTTCAATTTTTATGTTGGGAGAAATAACAAAATGTGTCAGAGGATTTCTTGAAACAATTGCGCTTTTAGAGGCTCTAATGAACTATTAAACAAAATCAAAGGCTTGGGCATAGGGATGTAGCTCAGTGGTAGAGTGTTTACTTAGCATGTGCAAGGCCCTGGATTCAAACTCCAGCACCAAAACCAAAACCAAAACCAATTCCAAGGCTGGCTACCTTCATCAGCTCTGGAGCCTGGGTTGATAAGTCTTAACTCTCAGAGGCTGATAATTTTATTTCTATTCATACTATATTTAATAGTAAAAAAGGAAAAATTCTCTACTTGCTGTCTCTTAAAATGCTGTGATTTCTGTTTCCTTGTGAGAAAAGAGTCAAAGAGTAGAAATGCCCAGAGGAGAGGAATCCTGGACTTGGGTTGATTCTGAAAACAACAGAGTCTCATAGTGTCTTCTGAATAAGCAAGAGATGTGCCTGGGCAGTTCTGCCTCTCAGTTAAGGTCCGGACCCCACCTTCTGCTGCCATCTATCAATAGCATCTTCTCATCCAAATCTGTTATCTCAGAAATGGATGTTTTCCCCCTCACTGGTTTATGTCTTTGTAAGGTATAGCAGTCAAATACTTTATCTTGTTTAGTAAGACAAAGAACAAAAGAAAAGTATGTTTGTGTGTTTGCACCCACATGTACCTACATGTATGTGTACATATAGTCTCTAATATGTTTTATGTTAAGTAAGAAAAATCAAAATATGCTTAATATTTGGAATGTTAAAGAAAGACGCAAAGCAGTGCATATAGTATGCTACATTCTGTGGTAGGGAGGGAACATGTATGTATTTGTATTTGCTAAAGAAACTGGAAAGGAACAAAAGAACCCATAAAATTTGCTACTAGTGGAGTTGAGGCAGAACCTAGAAGGTGAAGGACAAGGAAAATTTCAATGCACATGTTTTATGTTTGATTTTGAAAAAATTATTTATTCTTAAGTTTTAGGTGGACAAAATATCTTTATCTTTTACATTTACCTGGTGCTGAGGATCGAACACAGTGCTTCGTGAATGCTAGGCGAGCACTCTACCACTGAGCCACAACCCCAGCCTCTGTTTGATATTTTTAACCATGCGAATTATAAACTAAAGTTGTCCTGGAGAGCTGGATAGTCGATGACTACACTCGAAGTTCTGTAATATTTGAACATTTAAAAATGGTTGGATGCTGGGCTGGGGTTGTGGCTCAGTGGTAAAATGTTTGCCTAGCATGCATGAGGCATTGGGTTCGATCCCCAGCACCACATTAAAAACAAAACAAAACAAAAAACTAAAACAAAATAAAGGTATTGTGTCCATCTGCAACAAAAAATAAAATAAAATAAAAATGGCTGAATGCTGTGGTGCATACTTATAATCCCAGCAACCTGAGAGGTAGGAGAATCTGAAGTTCGAGGTCAGCCTCAGCAACTTAGTAAGATCCTAAGCGATTTGGTGACACCCTGTCTCAGAATTTCTAAATAAATAAATAAATAGATAGGGCTAGGGAAGGAGCTCTGAGTTCTCTCACAGTACAGTTTTTTTTTTTTTTTTTTTTTAGGTAAACAACAAATGCTATTAACATTTTTCCTAAGTAAGGAAACCTAGGAAAGCAAAGGCAAAGCATCAGAGGTTACTTCAGGAACTAAAACCACATGTGAATGTTCAAATAGTAGAGAGGAACAGTCTCCCAACTATTGGATCTTCTGTGTAAACAAATCTCAATATTTTAATCGCAAACCAATAGCTTCTCCTCTGAGCCACAGCCTAAGGATAGTTAAACATTTCCCTATGACACTTAGCAGTTGCAGCAAGGTCGAAGACCAGGCCAATGGTAATAGCTAACTTGGTGATAAACACATGGAAAGAGCCATAGATCTACAAAGAATAATGGAAAACTTTAGCCAAGGCTGCAGAAGATACCATGCATCAAATCCAAAGCTGGTAGGATAGGAGGACTTCACCAGTGAGAATCCACAAAAGCGAAGTCCTGTCTTCCTACTGGAAGGAAGGAGGAGCTGCAGCATCTCCAGGAGGCAGGGTAGGGCAGGGCGCAGACTTGTGCAATGGCTTCCCTGCCCACACCCTTCATTTTCTAGATCTTATCTGATTGCTCAGGTTCAGTTTGTACCTCTCAGAGATGGCTCCTTCTTGGGAGAATTTAAAAGTCTTTATCTTTAAATCACCTTTAAAAATAGGGCAGTGTGCGTAACACAGAGGATTATATTCTCTGGAAAGGAAATGTAGTAGTTTGGTGTCCTTTCCTTGGTTCAATGACCAGAATCTTGATGATCCTGGACAAATCCTCGATTTGGGGGCTGGGGAAGTATCTCAGTGGTGGAGCACTTAGCTAGCAGGCGTGAGGCCCTGGGTTTGATCCACAGCACCGCTAAAAAAAAAAAAAAAAAAAAAAAAAAGAAAGAAAATCCTTGATTTGGGTTTTACCTTTTCCTTCTATGAAATGAAAAAAAAAATGTATTACTAGTAAGGTACAGAAGATTTACCTATGAAGCCACAGATGGAAGGACAGTCTTCCACAGGTATATCCTTGGGCCATTTCAAAAAGTGAAGGAGTTGCTCCTGGGATTTGTGATCTGAATTTGACAATTCAGTTCCCAAAACCCAACATCCAACACACACACACACACACACACACATGCATGCACACAAGACACAATGAAAATACTTCATATTTTGATATGTGAAAATGATCCTGTATTGTTTGAAAGAGAGTGGATATCTTTGCCTTTACTATTCATTGGGACATTTGGTAATTTTCTTTGATCTGTAAACTGAAGAGTTTAGAATTCATGCAGTTTCTTTTGTCTCCTGAATTCTACATGGTCAGTACATCTGGTTAGGATTCATTAAAATTATCTTCAACTCCCTAAGGAAATTTATTTCCATTTAGAGATTTGAGACATGAGGAACAGCTTGGGGACACTGAGTCATTTTGTTACTTAACAGTGCCATTTGGGGGCTGGGGCTGTAGCTCAGTAGCAGAGTGCTTGCCTAGCATGTGCGAGGCACTGGGTTTGATCCTTAGTACCATATATAAATAAAATAAAGGCATTCTGTCAATCTACAACTACAAAAAAAATTAGAAAAAAAGAGTTACATTTGGATGATACAAGTCAAAGGATGCTGGGATGTACATAGTTCATATAAATAGCATTAAACATTTTTTTTTTCATTCTGTTTCTCAGTTCTGTCAACCTCTTTCCAAATCTTTGGCCTGTCATCTGGGAACAGCTTTGTGCTGATTTACAGGGAATGTAATTTTCCCTCCTCACTGCCTCAGGACAATGCTGTGAGAGGTTGGCTGTCAGAATGTGTGGGTAGATGATTCTAGATGATATTCCAAGATTCCTTCCAGCACTGTGAGTTTGGGAAACAAATGTACGCAACACCCTGTTCGTCTAACTACCTCTTCTCCCTCACAAAACACATCTCTTGCACAGTCTGCACCTTGCCAAGGTCTGCTGTAAACTTTGAATAGTTGTGCAAATCTAGAGAAGAGTGACTGGAACTAAAGCAAGTTGAATAGAAGCAAAGTTTTTGGTGATCTCCCACATGTAGCATCATTTGTCAGTAAAAGCACTGACCTAGAATTCTAGTGGCAGGGCAACATGTTAGTGCCCGATGAAGCATGTAACCTTGGCAGAAAAAAGGAAGAAGGGCCTTGGCAGCCACAGGCTCTCAAAGGCTGCAAATGGGTGCCCCTGGATCTTCAGGGTTTTTTGATGGTTGTTAGGCCTATCCTCACCCCACTTTTTCAAAATATCCAACTTTTAAAAGCATGTGCTGGACATGGTGGTGCATGCCTGTAATTGCAGAGATTTAGGAGGCTGAGGCAGAAGGATTGCAAGTTCAAGGCCAACCTGAGCAATTTAGCAAGAAGACCCTCAACATCTTAATGATGCCCTGTATCAACATATAAATAAAAAGGACTGGAATGTAGCACCCTGGGTTCAATTCTCAGTAGCGAAACAAACACATAAAACCATAACAACCCCCTCCCCAAACAAAACAAAACATGATTATTAATTTTTAAATGTCCACCATAGGAAATTCTGAAGAATAAAGGGCTGAGAAGGTGGAACACTGGTAGTCCACTTGCCTAGCATGTGCAAGGCCCTGGATTTCATCCCCAGCACTGCAAAAATACCCTAAAGCCAAAACAAAACATTTATTCCCTTTCTTCTGTCTTACATGTTTACTCAAGAAGTATCTGTCAAGTTTCTAATATGCTTGATGCTGAAGATACAAACATAATCTCAGCTCTTCAGAGAATTTACATCCTAGTGAGGGGGTGATCCCTAAATAGGTAGTACTATTGCAGAGACTGCTGAGTTATGAGAGACAGCTAAGGGCTGAGCCAAATGGTAACCAAGAACCAGGTCAGTTATAGTCTTGTGGATCCATTAGAAGTTTGGTGGTTGTTCTCACTGCGTTGGGAAGCCTTTAGAGGGCTTTCAGCAGGGAAGTTACATGATCTCTTTATGCATGTTTTGAAAAGTTGACTGTGAGCTGGGAGTGTAGCTCAGTGGCACCACACCTGCCTAGACTGTGAGCCCTGAGTTCCAATTACCAGTTGATGGAGGTTCCTATTTGGAGTTGAAATGGGAAGGAAGGTAAGATGGCAAAGAGAGTGGGAGGGGGGCAGGGGAAGAAAAAGAGGGAGAAGTTCTGAGGTAGAATAGACTATGAGAATGAGGAAAGAGAAGACCTTCTTGAAACTATGCCAAATGGGGAAGGGGAACATTAACCCATAAGGGCAAATAGTTTCCTGTCTCTAGAGGTAAAGACTTGAACTTCAAGATAGGCCTCTTTTTAGTTTAGGGTGATTATCGAAATAGATCCATTATTTATAAATTCATTCTTTCATTCAAGAAATCTCCATCATGAGTTTACCCTGGGCTAGGCACTGTTCTTGGTATATCAGGAAACCAAGAAGAAGAAAGTGCAACCCTCATAGAGCTTACATTTTACCAGACAGGCAATGCTTGTAATAAATGGACTAATGATATAGCATGTGAGGTGATTCATGCTTTGGAAAAAAGAAAAAGTTAGCAGGAATCAGGTGGACCAGTTGTGGAGAGGAAGGTTGTGGTTTAAAGAGGGTATTTGTGTTGAGATGTTTTACATGAAAGTCCAGTCAGGCATTGTGATGGGATATGGGGGTGGAGGATGACGAGACTTACTTCACACACAAGAAGCTTTCAGTACAAAGAGAGACAAAACAAAACAAAACAAAACAAAAACCCAAACAAACAAACAAACAAAAACCAAAAAACCATGAGAAACCATCACAGTCATGCAGAGACTAAGGAGACATGGCAAGTCAATAGGATGTGGACCCCAGGACAGAATAAGGATATTAGGTTAAAAACTAAGGAAATCTATGGACTTAATACACCAATACTGGTTCATTAATCATAATAAATGTAGCATACCAACATGTGATGTTAATAGTGGGGGAAGCTGAGAGGTGCACATGGAAATTATGTGATGTCATCTCAATTTTACTATAAATCTAAAACTATTGGAATAAATTAAAGTCCACTAATAAAAAGACATGAAAAAATAAAATAAAATAGAGTGTATTTGTGCAGGCCTCATTGATTGGATGACAATTGTAAAGTGGAAAATTATTCTAAATACCAGAAGCTTCAGAAGGGCAGGTGCCATGCCTGCTGTCTTCATTGCATGTAGTAGCAATGCACAATGTGTTGAGTTACAAATGAAAGCTAAATGACCAAATCTGAATGCATTTGTTTATGTTCTGGTTTAGGAGAATAAAGAGCGGAAATTGTGGCTCTAAGAAAGTGGGATTTTAAATTTTTATTTATTTTTTTAAGTTGGGGTATTGTTATTTTGGCTGTGTGCAAAGAGATGAGGTGATGGGAAAACAGTTTTTATTTTATTTTTATTTCACATGGCATATTCCTACATCATTTAATGATTTTAATGGTCATCATAGCACATCCTGCCACATTTAATCAACTTTGCCCCTCCCTTCTCCAATTTCATTTCTGCGATTAGATGGGATTACAAAAATGCCACTCCAAATTTCACTCAAAGACCTTGGGAAGATATTTTCGTAGCAAAAGAAGCTAAGATAAATTACGAAGTAGATGTAAAATTCACATTAAATGATGAAAGTCTGGACTTCAAAGGAACTCCTTTCTGCAGAGAAGAGGGCCTCCCTGTTTCAAATCTCCATGTGAGTCTCCACTGGAGTTCTTTCCAGAGGGGAACCTATATGGAAAAATTTGAGTTGCGCTGGCTCTGTGCCGGGCTTGGCTCAGTGCCTCCTTCCTCTGGCTTGGTCTGTGGCTTCCGCTGTGTATGACATTCCTATTAGTTATCTTCTCACGTTTCTGAACTCACAGTTAGCGCAACCCGAGAGAGAACGCCAGCCTCCAGCTCGTCCTTTCACAAAAAGGGAAAGGAGAATCAGTAACTTTAAAGGATTTGCTTGGGGGCATGCAGCCACCCACAGTCCTGGGACACACCTCCATCCTTTCATCTTGCAGGAACTAGGGGTCCAAGTGCGGGTACAAAGAATCTTATCCACTCATCCCCCACCCCCGCACTTCCCTCCATTCTCGACTTTGCATCTTGGGTGTCTTGCCAGACTGAGTCTGGCAGTCGTGAGGGTGCTTAGAAAAGTTTGGTGAATTAATGACTGTTGTGGTTCTGGAACAAAAAGTTATCACAGCCCAGTCCAGAGGCTAGTGGAAGAGAGATGGGTGGATTAAGAGCGACTGATTTGCATCGCTTCTCCGGATCCGGCCCAGAAAGACAGGCTGGGTCGGAGTTGGGGTAGTGGAACCAAATGAGGGTTCAGAGGCGCGAACACAGTTTGGTAGGACCAGCCTCTTCTCGCCGCCCACCGTCTTCAGAAGGCAGCTCAGCCAAGCCGGCCGGCTGGTGCAATCTCCCGAGCGCCTTGCATTGATCCCAAAGGGGGACGAAACACCGAAAGCGAGGAGCAATCGTAACCGTAAAGGGTTGGTGAATGAGACCAATGCGGACGCAAGCTTTCTAATGAGAACCAATCGACACAGGGCTTGCGACAGCGGACCAATGGGGCGCCGGTTTGACGCTGGAAGAAGGCAGGGGCTTGGTGCCCGCGGCAGACTAGCAGGGCTGCTGTTAAGAGTCGCTGGTGTTCCACGCGGTCTGTCCTATTTAGCTGACTAGCTGCTCTTTTTGCTGCACCATGGACGCCCTGAAGCAAGTAATCAACTTCGGGCCCGGGCCCGCCAAACTGCCGCACTCGGTAAGACTCGGCGGCGTGCTTGGGAGTTAGCTCGAATTAGATCGCTCACCTGGGTGGTTTTGCATCCGTGCTCCGGGTGCCCAGATCCCGGCTTCCAACGCGAGTCCCCCAACCTCTTTGCAACCTGCATGCATGCGGGGTTCAGGAGCTCTTGTGAGAAGGATTCTAGAAGAATGGATTTGGCAGAGGAAGCTCTTTGGGACATGTCTCTGCAGCTGTTCTTGGCTCTGACTGCAGCTCTCCTGCATGCAGATCCCGTGGCCGTGCCTTCTCCCCGACCCAACTGGACCAGGCGGGAAATGCGGCGCGGTAGAAAAGAAAAAGTTCTTATCTCGGCTGTGCTGCAATCCCTGGCAGTGTGCATGGAATGCATGACTGGGTACTGTGAGTGAATGATACAAGGGAATGAGCAGATAATAGATTTTGCATACTGCAGTGGTTCAGGATTTCTGAAGGGGATTGCAAACTGAGGGATCGCTTGCCCTCACCCCCAAACGTATTTAGTTCAGCCGTCGCTGGGAATACTGTAGTCAGAAATTAGATTTGAAAACCCCCTGGTTCCTGTCCTCCACAGAACTGACCCATTCTTTCTTCTCTCTGTTGTGTTTTTAAAACCTGCTTGTCCTCTAAATTAGGCATTCAATGATTCAAACTCTAGTAGCATTGGTCTGCTTTAGTCCAGTCTGTTCACTTTGTTCTGGAGCAAGTAGATTAGATTCCCTCCCCCCCCCCCCCCCCGCCCGCTACAACCACACGAAGTAAACGCAAGTGGAACTCAATTCTTGCCTCCCAGCCCCCAGCCAGGCTCTGGCCCCTCCCTTCTCACCACCCTCCCCAGGAGCACCCTCCCGCAGCTCCATCAGCTGTGAAGAAGGCAATGTCTCTGATGTGCCTTGCACCCTTTGACAGGCTTCCGCCGCCTGTCTGATAATGTGCAGCAGCATGGGAGTGTAGCCAAGTATTTTACAATTATCTATTGTTGAACACTAGAAATGTCCCTGGGACAGAGCCTTCTCTGTGTGGTGGTAAGAACAGGGAATCTTACAATGTGAGAGAGGAAAGGAGATCTTGCTCTTCCGGGGCGCTCACAGTAGCTGAGAACAGAGCCCACCTGCAGCACTGGGGATTGAACCTGGCCCTGCACGTGCTAGGCATGTGCTCTTTCTCTGAGCTGCATCTCCAGCCCCCAGGGCTCATTTTTTTCTGTTACCATTGTTCATTTTCGCTGATAGAGCTATGGAAATAATTCCTGTAGTGCCCCTCATGCCCAGCTGTGTTTTAGAGTCTTCCAAGTATTTGTATCCCCCTGTTATTTGTTATGAAATTGATTATGGTGGCATTTGTCATAAATAATACACTTACTTATTAATTATTTTTCCTGAGAGGACTTTTTTTTTCCTTCTGTTACCCTGTAACCTGGTGGGGCAGGTGCTGCTGCTTGGGTGTCTTCTTGATTTAGTTGAATTGTAAAAATTAGAAAAGTTTTCAACCTCTGTCACCATAGTGGAAAATATGTTTTACAAGATGATGAAGTACATGCATTATAATTATAATTATAATCTAAAAAAATATTAGGAAATAATATTTATCCTACTTGTGATATACACTCTTTTTGTGTTCTATTCTGCTCTAGTTTGCTCTGTTTCCTTAAATAAATTAGTTGTGAACCACAAAAACTATTGCATTCTGCAGTTTGGAAAAAACCTCACTGCATTATAGGGGTGTGTTTGTGGGTGGGTGGGGGGTTTGGCTAGAAGTCTTTTTAAAAACTCCTTGTGATGATTTTAGAAACTTTTATAGTTGTATTTTTCAAGGAATGCTGTCTAGAAGAAAAATTTAAAGTCTTAAAGCAAATTCAAAGATGTTTCTGGGGATGGTGGTATAGCTCAGGGGTAGAAGGCTTGCCTAATACTTGTTAAATGAGGCCCTGGGTTTAGTCCTCAACACCAAAAAAAGTAAAAATTAAAAAAAAAAATAGTCTGGATTATTTTGTTTCTCTTTATTAAACAAAAGGATTCACATAAGTTTGTTTTTATTCTTTTTGGTTAACTGTACATATATATGGTGTAAGATTTTATCACCTGTGTACTCTGTGATCAAGTTAGTAATTTGATCAGCCAGTGCTAGCTAATAAGCATTCAACAATTCAAAACACAATAACACTTTCTTGAACCTCACCGTTGAGGCAGTCTTTGTGTAATTCTTATTAAAATACTTTTTCAGACAAGTTGCAGGTCAGCTTGTATTTTAATGATGTCTTCCTTATCTAACATCTTTTAAAGAAGTAATCTCCCATTTGGAGTCCACACAGGGTCTCTTGTTCTTTGTGTTCATTTCTTAGAGCTTTTCATTTTCTCTGTATTTTTTGTTATGGAAATCCTCAATTCACTCAGGTTTAGAGAGAATAATGTAGTGAACTCCCAGGTACCCATCTATCAGCATTTTGCTAATCTTGTTTTAGCACATTGAGATAACACCCCCAACCTCCTTCAAACCCAGGGCTTGGGATGAATCTTAATTTACAGCAGGTGCTTCCTTTTTTTTTTTTTTTTCTTTTCTTTTTCCCACCTTACCTGTCCTAATCTTAAAAAAAAAAAAAAAAAGACTGGAAAATTGATTTAACTGTATCTCTATAATTAGAGACTAATTGATTTTTTTGTTTGTTTGTTTGTTTCCTGGACCTAGAACTTTATGCATCCTGTACATTTAACTTTTAGGGAGTGGCAAATGAGGTTGTGGAGGGAACATTTTCTAGGGAATTGGTAAATTCATGTCTTTGGGAACGCATGTCTTAGCATCTATTTTGTTGCCTCATTTCAGGCTCAACTTGTGTGTAAGTTGCATTAGAAAAGCTCCTGTGGGAATGGGGAGGAGGAGGTTTGCCTGGGACAGAAGCCTGGGAATCTCACAGGCTTGTGTGTGGACTCCCTCTTCTTCTTCAGGTTCATATATACAGAGGGAAAGCTGTGTATAGCATATTGAAATCACTTTTTTTTTTCTTCCAGGTGTTGTTAGAGATTCAGAAAGAATTATTAGACTACAAAGGAGTGGGCATTAGTGTTCTTGGTAAGATTTGCTTTTGGATTCTGGTCCTGGTTTCAGAGGGAGTTAATTTATTAAATGCAGTCAGCCTAGAATTTCTACAGGTCTTCCCAATAGGCTTTTGTAGATACATTTTTAAACTTTAATAACTGTGTTTGCTAGGAACAATTTTGAAGATGACATAAATGCTGGTGGGAGGCTTAGACATCTCAGCTTTCTGTTTCATGATTTTTTTTGCTAATAACATAATCTGTGACCAGAAGACCCTGTACTTTTGCATAACAGTACCATCAAACATTTATAATTTCTTTAATTCAATTTAGAATTTTTGTTATACTTCAAGTACAAATTTACTAAAGTTTAAAAGTACACAAGCCTTCTATGAAGATTTTACACATTAGTAATTTTTTTTTTTTTTTTTTTTAGAGAGAGGGAGAGATTGGAAGAGAGAGAGAGAATTTTAATATTTATTTTTTAGTTTTCAGCGGACACATCTTTGTTTGTACATGGTGCTGAGGATCGAACCCGGGCCGCACGCATGCTAGGCGAGCGCGCTACCGCTTGAGCCACATCCCCAGCCCCCACATTAGTAATTTTATTGTTCAGTTTCTCTCCCCTGTGGTGTTGGGCAAGAGGACCTCTGAGTTCTAAAATCAGTTTTCTTTTATTTAATTTTTTTGTTTTGAAAGTTCCAAAGGCTACATGGTATGAAGAGACCATAGTGGGGGTTGGCTGGGGCTGGGGCTCAGTGGTAGAATGCTTGCCTAGTATATGTGAGGCACTAGGCTCAATCCTCAGCACCTCAAAAAAATAAAATAAAGCTATTCTGTCCATCTACAACTAAGAAAAAAAAAAAAAAGGAAGAAAGAAAGAAAAAAAAAGAGACCATAGGGTTAACTGTACTGCTTATTTGTGTTAACTTATTTGTGTTCCTGTGGGTTTGAGACATATACTTAGATTTCTGTCAAGTGAAATCACAGCCTGGAATTTTGTGCTCTGTCCTAAAAAGAAACCAATGCCCATGGATTCCTGTTTGTGAGAAAGATGTGGTATTCACAGTCTAATGAGAACCTAATGATGCGTTTAAGTGGCTTGTTCATTGCATGTGACTTGAAAAATCATTTTGCTTTGACTATAAGACTAAAATGTGCACGACTTGAAAATAAATTTGGATTATCCCCTACACTAAGTGAGCATGGGCCCACTATTTGAATGCAAAGTAACTGATATTTTTCTTTATTATTTTCTTGCCAATTTTGTAGACATTTTTGTTGTTTATCTTCCACAGAAATGAGTCACAGGTCATCAGATTTCGCCAAAATTATAAACAATGCAGAGAATCTTGTGCGGGAGTTGTTGTAAGTCTAAAAAAGGCCAAATTACTTTTGTTCAGTATTTCATAAACCTGGATGTCTGTTATATTATTTTCTATATTTTGTGTTTGTTCATAATATTCTACGATTAAAAACAAGCTTTTTAATCCCCTCCCAGATTCACTATTGGTACATAATGTTTCTTATGTGTTTTCCAGCCTGCATCCGTGTGTTATTTTTATTTTATACGTTATTTCCAAAGATGTGAAATATCTTGGAAAGATTTTTAGCATTGTGCCAGTTAAATTGGCTTGAAAAGGCCTTAAATGAGAAAGAAATGGTCACCTTTTTCAGCATAAATAACTATAATCTAGTTCAGGAATTCTTAAAGTGGAAGCTTTCTGCTATCTGTCAATTAATTACCTGGTTACGGGTTGATGTTAAACAGTTCAAGGCTCACCTGGATTTGCTGAGTCAGAATGTCTGGAGAAACTATTTGTAAGAGGATTTGGGGAAATTTAAGAGTTCTTAACTCCAGGTACTGCTCTGCCTTGATAACATTTAAAGGAGAGAAAGAAAGGTTTTAAATATGTAGATACAGTTGCATATACATATGGCTTTTTTTTTTTTTTTTTTGGCTTGGTGGGGAATGTGTTCTACTACTATAGCTATATCTCTAGCCCTAAAACCACGTTTTTTTTTTTTTTTCCTGCTTACAAATATAATGCACATTTATGATAGAAAGTTCAGAAATAGACTGCAACTTATAAATTAAACTGAAATTATCTATAATCCCACCAGTCAGAGATAATCAACATTGAAGGTCTGTTCTGTTCTGACATCATCATTTTATTAAATTGTCCTGATTATTTCATAACTTTTTTTTTTTTTTTAAATCTTTTGGTACTAAGGATTGAAGCCAGGGGTATTTTACCACTGAGCTACATTCCCAGCCCCTTTGATTTTTTATTTTGAGACAAGTACTCATTAAATTTCTTAGAGCCTTATTAAGTTGCTGAAGCTGACCTTGAACTTGTGATCTTTCTGCTTCAGCCTTCGGAGTTGCTGGGAGTATATCACTGCCCGGCCATAAATTTGCTTTTTAAAGTGCTTTGAGAAGCTGATTAGATGGCAGGCTTGGAGGTAATTTTGTGAGGAATAGTGGAGGCCCATTGCACTGAGAGTGTTCGGATCTGGTGATCATCTGCTTGGCCCATCTTGCCCACGTCTGCCCATTGGGTCCCCTGTGACATTCATGGAATGATGAAGGAAGGAATATTTGGAACTTTAGCCTGGGACATTGGCATTGACCAGATGGCTGTAGGCCTCTTCTGACTAGAACTACTATTTAATTATGGACCTAACCTCCTAACCAAGCTCCTGTCTATCCCCCTGTACTTGGACTTCTGCCTGGTTTCCTTGCATCTGAATAACTGGTAGAGTCTCCTAAGATATGTGTGGCTGCTTTGCTATTTTACTGGCTACAGAATGTAGGCCAGGCAGAGTTCAGAACAAGATATTGCACACCACCTTTCCCCCAAGACCCTACTCAGTTGCCCTGTTCTTTATTATTTATGTGTATGCTAGAGCCCTGTTCCTTAGCCACTTGCCTTTTGTACCCCTTATTCTAAGCTCTGACTGCTCTAAGGCTTGGGTCCAGCTTCCCTGGCCATGGATCCCTGAAGCTGGTGGTATTCTGCTGCCTGCAGCCATTAGAATTATCATCTTAATTTTCCATCCTGGAGTCAAAAATTTTTGTTCTTAATCTTGATCTACATTGGGTTTGTGATTACATGACTTGGTCTAAGTGGTAATCAAAAATCCCTCCCCAGGGTCTTCCTGATTCATAGCATGCTATCTGACATAGAAAGTTTCAGGAGTTTCAGTGACAAGTGACGGGAACCTACCTCACTAGCTTTAGCAAAAAGTGCAATATTTACCCCCTTAGAGAAGTACAGTGGATTTAGGAGCTCAGTTGATACCAGGAAGGTCTTCTCCTTCTCCTGCCTCTGCTTTCATATGTGTTAGCTTTGCCAGATGGCCACTAGTGGTTTTAGGATTAGCTCCCACAAATTTATTCTTTCCCTCAAAAGAAAGTTCAAGCAAAGATCTAAGAATTGAATACCATTGGCCAGCTCGGGGGAGGGATGATTCCCTAAGAATAACAGGGTATGTTACTAGGAAAAGGAGGAGATGCCTCTGTTCAGATAGTAGGCTGTAGGCTTCCACAATAGTCCCAATAAATCGTTGTCCTATGAACAAATGGGTAAATGACTAAATTGGCAAGACAAAGTGGTAGTGGGACTTTACTGTATTACTTATAGAAAAGCCACCCAAGACAAAGCACTTGGTAGAGTATCACTCATTCTCCATCTTTGACCTTGTGAGTCTGTTTATGTGCGGTTACTTGTGTTTCTGTCCAGGGCAGTTCCAGAAAACTACAAGGTGATTTTTTTGCAAGGAGGTGGGTGTGGCCAGTTCAGTGCTGTCCCCTTAAACCTGATTGGCCTAAAAGCTGGAAAGTGTGCCGACTATGTGGTGACTGGATCTTGGTCAGCAAAGGCAGCAGAGGAAGCCAGGAAATTTGGGACTGTGAACATTGTCCATCCTAAACTTGGGAGCTATACAAGTAAGTTCTGGGAGCTGGGCTGGATAGTAATGTGCAGATTGGTGGCTTACCCCTGCATAGGGTGATATGCAGTTGATTTTAATGCTTTCTTCCCCTTGTCAGCATTTAGTTTGATACCATTTAGGTTGGGTGGTTGCATTAATAGAAGACTACTAAGTAGCTTCTGCAAAACAGAGTACTGATAGGCTCATGTAGGTGAAAAGTCCAACAGCCAGTTTGGCTTTAGGTATGGCTTGATCAGGGGTTCTAACAATGCCTTTGGGCCCTGATGTCTCCTTGTTTTCTCTGTGATTTCCTCCACAGCCAGGAAAAGCTGACCCCTCTTTCTGGGACAATGACTATAGCTGCTTCTGACGTTACTTATATTCTCCCTAAGTTTCATATGCTAGGGAATTTTCAGTGACAGTCTCATGTCTCGTGCCCAGTCTAAACAAGTCCCTGTGGCTGTATTTGAGTCACATTCTAGCTCTTGAGCTGTAGATTGAATCAGCTGTTCTGAAACCACATTTGCTGAAAACCTGGTGAGGGCCAGGGTCTCAGGAAGAAACTCCTGAACTCTTAGTGGACACAGGATAGATGGATTCTGGGTGACAAGAAAAAATTATTTAGAGATCCACCATGTTTTTTTTTTTCCTTTTCTTTTGGTTCTGGGGATTTAACTCAGGGGTGCTTTACCTCTGAGTCATATCTGTAGCCCTTTAAATTTAAGACTGGGTCTCACCAAGTTGGCAGGGTGCTTTCACTTGTGAAATGCTTTGGGATCAGCTTTTTAGTAAAGGGGGAGAAGTGTCAGTCTCCTGGTCAACACCAATCTATATTAGAAAGGAGGGTAAAAGTGCAAAGTCTCAAACTTGTCTTCTGTGATAGAAATTCCAGATCCAAGCACCTGGAACCTCAACCCAGATGCTTCCTATGTGTATTTCTGTGCAAACGAGACCGTGCATGGTGTGGAGTTTAATTTTATACCTGATGTCAAGGGAGCAGTACTGGTTTGTGACATGTCCTCAAACTTCTTATCCAAGCCAGTGGATGTTTCCAAGGTACAGTATAAGAAGAGTGGTTTCTTTAGGGGGATTCTAGTCCTTGAAGCCAGGGCAGATGTCATTGAAAAGACTGACATTTGCTTGCAAGTGGGCCACTCCTGCACCAGGTGCATGAAACCAGGGGGAGAATGTCTGCAAAGAACAGTGCTGGACTTTTGGATGTTTTTAAAAAAATTTAAAAATATGAAAATTTTAAAAATTTTAGAGTTTTACCATTTGAAATTGTTAAAAAAAATTAAACATTGTACAGATAAATTTTTGGGATAAAAAAAAATTGTGTTTCTTCTCTTGGTTGCCAAGAATATTTAGAAACTTCATTTTATTTTTTCGTGGTGCTTGGGGATTGAACCCAGGACCTTGTGCATGCCAAGCATGCATTGTTCCTCTGAGCTACATCTCCAGCCCAGAGGCCCAGGATTAAAGACTGTTTGGGTGTGGAATGGAGGTGTGCTGTGAATGTGAATGTGAATATGGACATGGCCTTTACAATGCTGGACTTCGGTAGCCCCTTTCAGGTGAGATCCAGGCCTTGGGCCTGGTGATGTTCCTACAGACCATGGGATGCTCTCTAAACAGGAGTGGAGTCACTTCCTCAAAAAAACATGCTTTAGAAAGAAGTTGGGAAGTTTGCATATATTGATAGAAAATGACCACAAATGCTTCTAAAGCAGGATACCTTTCTGTTTTTAAGTTTGGTGTGATTTTTGCTGGGGCCCAGAAGAACGTTGGCTCTGCTGGGGTCACAGTGGTGATCGTCCGGGATGACCTGCTGGGGTTTGCCCTCAGAGAGTGCCCCTCCTTCCTGGAGTACAAAGTGCAGGCCGCAAACAACTCGTTGTACAACACGCCTCCATGTTTCAGGTAACTTTGGGTTGTGTCGCTATGGACCCCGCGAGGAGTTCTTACTATTTCCTATTAAAGAGGGGATGAGTTTTTAAAGTAGAGTGTGCTCCTATGAGCCATGACCTAATAGCCCCAAATATTTTACCAGGATTCTTTGTTCACGTCTCCCCCTTGACCTTCTACTGAGCAGTTTTTCTTGTTGCCCTTTGTAAAAACATTTTTAAATTTTTGGGCCATGTTTTTGATCTTGGTACTTCAGGCCGCACTGGCTTGAACTGTTGTCCTTTTATGAACTGTAGCTGGCTTCTCTTCAGTTGGTAGGAACCTGCCTTGCAGTATCTCAGGGAGAGAAAGGCTGCCCTGCTTTAGAGTCTTTTCACTTCCAGATTTTTGTGAAAACCTTCATGATGCCTAGTATTTCACCCTTGGTTGGGAAATTCTGCTACTTACTAACTGTGTGACCTTAGGAAGTCCCTACCTGTCTGATATTGGGAGTAATAACTGTACCATCCTCAATGGGTTACTGTGAGGATTATGTAATCTATCTATCTATCTATCTTAGTAAGTACCTGGTACTTGGTGACTTATATATGTCAGCTGCATTCTTTCTTTTTTTTTTTTTTTGGTACTGGGGATTAAACCCAGGGTTGCTTAACCACTGACTGGGCCATATCCCCAGCCCTTTTTTGTATTTTGTTTAGAGACAGGTCTCACTGAGTTGCTTAGTGCTTCGCTGTTGCTGAAGCTGGTTCTGAACTCGTGATCCTCCTGCCCCAGCCTCCCAAGTCTCTGGGATTACAGGCATGCACCATCATGCCTGGCCAAGCTGCTTTATTTCTGTTGTTAATTCCCGGAGCCTCAGCAGGGGCAGTGTGACAAAAGGGAAGTGCCAGAGTTTATTAATTTATCTTTCCAGGCAACTATGATGTAAAACAGTGGTACTTTATGTGTGGGACTCCATTAACCCTCCCAATCGCATAGGAGGTGGATACTATTACTGTTTTCATTTTGCAAGGGAGGAAGCTGAGGTCACATTCTAAGAAATGGCAGTGTTGGGATTTGAGCCCAGGCAGCCTGGGTGCCTTCCACCCTGTATTTTGGTACTTTGCAAAATGACCAGAGTGGATTTGTTTTTTAAAGGATTCTGTCTTAGGAGAATGAGTCCAGTTCTTCCATTCTATAGGATTTTTCCATGAGGGGCCAAAGTTCTCTTAAACTTAAAGGGGTGGGTAGGCTACTATGCATTTAGTAGTTCCATCTGGGTCAGGATTTTGTTAAAGCTCTCTCCTCCCCTAGGTGCTGCCTGTGGAGAATGTCTCCCATGTAGTCTACTATAAGAAAGAAAGGAGATTTTTTTTTTTTCACAGTTAGAACTCCAGTGGAAATTTCTGCAGAAATCCAGGTATAGAGCAGATCCTCATTGTGTGTCCCCCATTTTCCTCAGGGATGTTCTAGGGCTAATTCTCCTGGTCATCTCTAAACTCCACTTTCTTGTAACTTGGCTGAAAAGATTGCTGAAGTGCGAGTGTGTCAGGGCGGACTGAATTCTGTCTCCTACTCCCTTGGTTTACCACTGGGGCTCTAGGCAGGGAGGTAGCACCACTGGTCACTGGCTAGCCAGGGAGCACACTGGGCAGGCTCAGTGTTGCAGGTCCAGTGGGAGACTTCAAGGGCAGGGATCCTAGAGGGGGCTTTGTCAGGCTCTGTGGGGCAGGAGAGAGAAGGTGGTCATCCTTACTTGGAAGGGTACCTGAAGGTGGAGCTGGGGTACCTGCCTCGAAGTTAGGTTAGTCTTTCAGGGGGAGGCCAAAGCCACCACTGCCTTTTGAAGCAAGGAGGTGGGAGGCACAGGGAATGAGTACTGTCCCTGAAATGTGCATCAAGGCCAGTAAGTTCTGTTCAAAGCACAGCCTGGAGGGACAGGGTGAACAGTTGCTCCCTTAGGCACCTTTTCTAAGAGCTACCTTGAAGCATATTTTAAAAAATTGAACACATTTTTTTGCTGTTAGGGTGAAAATGGCTTAGTGAGAACAGTGAGATGCTAGCGGGAGATGAAAATGGCTGGAGATACAGAAAGTCCTCCTGGAAGAGTGAACCCCTACCAGCCCCTGTTTGGGCCTTGACTGACCTTGAACCCCTCAGCTGGTGCACTGGGGCTAGGAACACCACTTAGGGAGAGGCAGGATTCTTTTCCCAGGGCTGAAAGGGGCAAAATTTCTTTTACAAACAGATAAAATAGTGATAATTGAAAATGTCTTAAGGCAAGTTGGTATGGCTTAATGAATTTTGACTCCAATATTCCCCCTGGAGGTTGCTTTGCTTTGTTATACCTTAAAAAAAAGACAAGAGGAGAAAAGTTCTGTACAATTCTGCAAGATTGAGGAATAACCATGAGTCTGTGGGTTGAAATACTTGGAGTTCATTTGCAGTGCTTCAGCATTGAAGGAGAGGAAGTCCCCAGGGAAAACCTTTTCCACGTGGACAGAGAGATTTATGCCAGGTACTCTCCCCAGTCTTTGACTAGGAGGCCGGTAAGGCACCTAGCATACTTCCTAACACATAGGTAGATAAGGCTCCAGGTTTGAAAATGTGCCATGGATTTATTTTGTTTGTTTTATTTGTGTTTGTCAGAGCTGAAATACGACGGGCCCTGAGAACTTTGTTTTAACTGTGCTAGATAAACTGGGCTACAAATAGCTCTCTGTAGCCCTGAGCAATGAACTGGGGTGGAATAAAGGGCCACAGTGTCATTCTCTTTAACCCCTTGGTAGAACACATTAAACTCAATTAGCGGGCAGAGGAAACGATGCCTAAATGTCCCTTCTAACTCCACAAAACATTTTTTACTTATCATAACTACTAAACCTCCAAGTTTCAGAATGAGGGCAAGTAATGCATTTTTTTTTAAAAAATATTTATTTATTTATTTTGTTTTGGCGGACACAACATCTTTGTTGGTATATGGTGCTGAGGATCGAACCCGGGCCGCGCGCATGCCAGGCGAGCGCGCTACCACTTGAGCCACATCCCCAGCCCCAGTAATGCATTTTTAATTCAATCATTTTTATTTCAATAAAAATATGAAGTGAAGAAATGATGAACTCAGGTCACCTTTTTTACCAGAATGGGAGGTAGAGATGAAGTCTGTAGGTCTGTCTAGAGGGCTTAGCTCGCCCCAGGTTCCCTTACCCTGGGTGACATGCAAGAAACCTGGAGTCCTAGAATCCACAGGGGGGCGGATTAGTAGTGAAACCAGCTCTGGGAAAAGTGCTCTGCTCTCTGGTTGCTTTCATTAGTTCTGGAGAAAATTGAGCCACAAAGTCCTCAACCAGAAGCTCCTCTGCAGAATCAGAACCTTCGGGAGTTTCCCACGGGAGTTTCCCACGGGAGTTTCCCACAGGACTTCTGGGGAATGCTGTTCAAAGCCCTGGCACATGGCAGTAGGTTGTATTCCTTTAAGAAATTTGTGAAAGTAACACATACTCCTAGCAAAGACTTCCAAGTGAGCAAGTCACCAGGGTAACCACTTTAACTGCTTGTCGTGTATCTTGATAGATTCTTAACTGGGCATATGCAAATCCAGTCTTCCCTCAGTGTCCATCAGGGATTGGTTCCATGGATACCATAATTCTCAGATGTTCCTGTCCCTTATCTAAAATGGTGTAGTATTTGCATATAGCCAGTGCACATCCTCCTGCATACTTTAAATAATCTCTGGATTACTTGAATACCCAGTCCGATGCAAATGCTATGTAAATAGTTGTAATACTGTGTTGTACAGAAAATAATGATAAGAAAAAAGGTTTGTACATGTTCAGTGCAGACATAATTTTTTTTAAAACATCCACTTTTTTTTTTCTTAGTTGTATACAGGCACAATACCTTTGTTTTATTCACCTGTTTCTATGTGATGCTGAGAATCGAATCCAGTGCCTCACACACGCAAGGCAAATGCTCTACCAACTGAGCTCCAACGCTAGCCCCCAGACACAATATTTTTTTTTCTAAATATTTTCTGTCTAGGGTTGGTTGAATCCATGATGATGAACTCACAGATATGGAGGGTTGGTTGTATACTGAGCCATATATTTAATTGTTCAAATGCATTCAGACTTAAGTGAATTCCTTTCCCCCACCCAGCAATATGCCATGGGCACTCTCCCATGGTAGCTCAAATGCCTACCTTCTTTTTTTTTCTTTTTAATAGTGGTGTGGTATTCTGGAGAACTCTCAGTCTCACTTTTCTCATCTGTAAAAATGGTATAATGGTGGCTCTGACCTCCTCAGTGGATTAATCCATTGCTAGCTGAAGAGACTAGTGGGAAGTGATGGGAACTGTAGGCAGGTGTGGCATGGTTGGAGCAAGTAGGTCACTGGGGGTGTGCCCTTGGGGACTGTATCTTCTCCCTGGGTCTTTCTCCCCCCTTCCTCTTTTTCTTACTCCCTCTGCTTCCTGGCTGACACCCTTTGCCAAGATATTCTGCCTCACCTTGGGCCCAAAGCAAGTCCAGCTGACCATGGACTAAAACTTCTGAAACTACCAGCTAAAATAAATCTTCCTTCTTCCGAGTTGTTCTTCTCAGGAACTTATGTCACAGTGATGAGAAACTAATATAACTTGAGTTTTTGGCCCACCCAGTTGAGAGTCTGAGAGCCAGTCAGTATCAGGAACTTCCTGTCTTAAGCCTTTGGCTGTTGGAACATCTTCCAGACCTGGGCTCTCCTGTGAGCACCTGTCCTGGTGTTGGTAGACTGAAGGTGTCAGTAAATAAGAGGACAGCTGGGCTCAGGCAGTGCCACCCCATTTTTGTTGAGCATTGACTTCCATCAAATGTTTGCCTAATTCCCAGAGGACCTTTGTCCTGCCCCTTCTGGAGACAGCATAGCTGAGAGCTGACCTCCTCCAAACTCCCAACTCAAGGAGGGTGGTGTCTTGCTAGTGACCTGTAGTCAGTGAAGGACACATGGAAGGACACAGTTCCTTTTTAAAGATGGGACATTCAGAAGACTGCTGGGCAGAACCATCCACTAGTCTTCAATTCTGTGTATTTTTGGCTTAGTCTTGGGCACCTAACAACAAAGACACCACTAGCTGCCATTTGGGTGGTCCATCTGCCTGTGCCAGGCTCTGTGCTAGACGCAGGCCTTGCAGGGGATAGGGAGTTAAAATGCTTAGTTCAGAAAGGGTTGGGCCCAAGCAAGTTGTCGGAGGGACTGGGGTGCAGCCAGATCATCAACACTATACCATGTGCTCTCCATTTCTTTTATTTTCTTTTTTGTGGTATTGGGGATTGAACCCATGAGTGCTTTGCCACTGAGCCATACCTCCAGCCCTTTTTATGTTTCTATTTTGAGACTGGGACTCACTAGGTTGCTGAGGCTGGCCTTGAACTTCCTCTCCTCCTGTGTCAGCCTTCTGAGTCCCTGGGATCATAGGTGTCTGGTTTGCTCTCCATTTCTTGCTTCTCAGCTGGAATGTTGGCTTCAGTTTTTTTCAGCTGAACTTCTTTCAAATGTTTCCTAGAAGTGAGATCCCCTAGGGCTTTTACCTTATGCCTTACAGTATCACCAACCCCATGATTTTGCCTCTCTTCTCACTCCTGGGTGAGAGAAAATCCCAGGGAAGTTCCTACTGTTTACTTACTTACTTATTCATTTATTTATTTTTTACATTGCTGGGGATTGAACCTCACACATGCTAGGCAAGTGCTGTACTACTGAGCTATGTTCCCACACCCCAGGGTAGTTTCTAATTGGTCTGTATAGATTCTATGCCCAACTTTGAGACCAGGGGAGCAAGACTTGTTGGGAATTTGCATGTTGGGTCGGAAAGCCTAGGCTTAGATTCCCAAGGAGGCTCTGTAGTATGTGTGTAAACAGCAGCACTGGGATTGGGGTCTAGACTGTAACTGGGAGCCATGGCCTTAATCATTGCGCCATACCACATCTGCTAGGTGGAAGGCTTTGAGCTGGGTCTATGAGGTAGAAAAGGTGAACAGTGTGAACTTCCAGCCTTTCAAGCATAGCCCCAAACCCAGACACACAGAAGTATAAAAGAAGGACTGAGTGGTAAGCTACACAGGTATTATGGGCAAGGGCATCTGGGATCAGAGTTTAGGAAGTGAAGATTAACCCTGGAAGAAGTTGGGGAGTTGGACTCTGATGATTTGTTGTGGGAAGTATGTTCTAGGTGTCATGGAGAGTTTGCATTAGAGCTGGGCTGGACAGAAAGGGACTGATGTGACATCCATTGAACGGCCCTTAGAGATTTAGAATTGTATTGACCCTTCCTTGCCTCATGACATCCTCTTGTTTACATGTGGTCTGCATTTATCTTGTGTCTTTCCTTAATTTTATTTTTTCAGTATTGAGAATTAAATCCAAGGGCACTCTACTATGGAGCCAGCCCTTTTTATTTTTTGAGACAGGGACTCACAAAAGGTACCTAGGCTGGTCTCAAATTTGTGATCCTCCTGCCTTAGCCTCTGTAGAAGCTGAGATTATAGACATGCACTGCTGTGCCCAGCTATCTTTTTCTGTTTCTAATAATGTTTTTAAGATTGTCTTAATGCAAGGTACCAATTTATTTGAAAGGTAACAATTTGCATTAATGGCTTTTTGTTTTAATTTTCATTTTAGCATTTATGTTACGGGCTTGGTCCTGGAGTGGATTAAGAACAATGGTGGGACAGCAGCTATGGAGAAGCTCAGCTCCCTCAAATCTCAGAAGATCTATGAGATAATTGATAATTCTCAAGGATTCTATGTGTAAGTCAGTGGTGTTTTATCCCACGTTTTGCCTCTTCTGAATTAAAAACTGTATACCTTTGAAAAGCAGCCATAATCACCTTTCCCTAAGACAGTGACATACTGGTGAGTATGTGTGCACCTGTGAGCAGGAAGGTTGAGTTCTTCCCTGCTGCATCCCACTGCTGAAACCCAGGTTTTGGGATCCAGGTCCCAGTGGGTAATGGCTTTTCTCACTCCAAAGATATTGCCCTGGGGAAGAATCTCGGTGTGTCCCCTGGGATAAGTCCCTTCTACTCCCTCCTTCCTTGTGTGTCACTTGCTGGAAGCTTTCAGCTTTATTTGAGTCCTCCTGTTGGAGTCCCCTGGTATAATTGCCCACGCCTGGCTGCCTCCGTTACTATAGGAGAGATGCTCCCATCCCAGGCCTGTAGGGAGTAGAATTGGTTGTGGCACAGGTGTACTCCTAGTTAATATTTTCCTGACAAAGTGATGGATGAACATGTCTTGACCATTGCCAGCACCTGCGAGGGCTACAGAGAATGGACGGGTCTTGTATGAGTTTCTTAGGACAGCCATAACAAAGTGCCATATGCTGGTAGCTTAAAATAATAGAAATTCCATTGTGGAGGCCAGACATTTGAAGTCAGGATGTCATTAGAGCTTTGCTTCCTCCACAGACTCCAGGGGAGAATCCATTTCTTGCCTCTTTCAGCCTCTAGTGGCACCAGGTAGGGCTGCCTCACCCCAGTCTCCACCTCTGTCTTCACATGCCCTTCTCCTTTCTGCTTGGGTCCTCTTCTCTCTCTGATAAGAACTGGCCATTGGATTTAGCACTCCCACTCTGGGTAGCTCAGGATGATCTCATCTCCAGATCCTTCTATTTATGCCTGCAAAGACTCTTTTTCCAAATAGTTCAAGATTCACAGATTCTAGGGGTAGGACCTGGACATGGGGTCACCATCCAACCTACCACAGCAGGCTTCTCACCAAAATGCAGATGTGAGGCACCTAGTGCTGAGGAGCATGGGATCCAGAGAGTGTCCCAGCATCATTGCCATCTAGTGTGGCATGTGCAGTGTGTAAGTGTGTGTTTATGTTGACACTCAGTTGTCAAACTAGGACCCTTGATTTTTTAAATTTTTTTTCCACATGACATCTCACTATTGCCCAGGCTGGCTTTGAACTTCTGGGCTCAAGTGATCTTCATGTCTCAGCATCCTAAGTAGCTGGGACTTCAGGCTTTTGCTGCTACACATAGCTTAGGACCCTCATTTTTAGTGCTCATTATCTTTGAGTTTTACTGTTATAACAATAATATATCTATGCCCCTGCAGTAATGGGGAAATTTGTACTCTCCTTATTACATGGGTCACCTGGGATAGAAAATATAATGCTTCAGTTCTAACTTGGAATGTGTGTTTCAACCACGACTTGTCATGACTCTCTGTACCATCCGTGGTTGAGGGGTGGAGTGGACTCTGGACAGCCGGGGTGAAAGCAGCATAGTGCTGCCACCTTTCCCCTGAAATGCCTGTCACCTACATCTGTGAGTTCTTGGCATCTAGTGGCTTCTAGCCATAAGCCCTGGGGGAATTGGGCTTGGCTGGATATCTGGGCCTCTGGGTTCTGCTCCATGTGCCCTCTGGGGGAAGAGATGCACCCTGCACCTTCCTGTCTAATCTGTGGTTCTGTGCAACCGAGCTTGGTCTTGGGGAAGCTTCCATCCTATACTCAGTGTGGAGGTGGGGGTAGCAGTGCTTATAGGAACTATGCATGATTAGCAGGAAATGGTCCAAGGAGTTCAGGGCCAAGAGCTAAGGGATGTGGCATGAACTTGGAACAGGGTGATATTGTTGGGTTGGAGGGGACGGGAGAGCTTTTGGATGAGCTAGAGCCTTGGTGAGAGTAGAATTAGGCAGAGAAATGGGCGGGAGTACTTGTAGGGACTTGGAAGGCAGGGACGATCCCACAAAGGCATTGAGGGAGGAAGCACAGTGTATTGGGGAGCAGACAGTGGGCCTCCTGGTGGCAATGGCTTATGCTGGGATTGAATGGAAGTCATGGAGAGGTCTGAGATGTTTTTGGTCCATTTCTTCACTCTGCTGTTGACCCATCTATCTACCTTCCTGTGCACCTATTTACTCAGCCATCTAGCCAGTCACTCATTCACCCGCCCATCTTCCTGTTCATCTGTCCACCTCACCATCCATCCTGCAGATGGCTCCTGAGTACCCTGGGCTAGTCTTGCTCTAGGCTCCTGAGATACCTAGAAGAAGAAATCACCATCCCTGACTCCCCCAAAGTGCTCAGAACCTGAATGAGTGGAAACATTTGGTGATTATTATGTAGTGGAGAGCAGTCTATTAGCTGTAGCTTCACTATTTCTTAGGAGGAGTACACACATAAAAATGTCACCCTATCAACCACCTGCCTAAAAATGTCATCTCAGAATGACATTTCCTGAGGAGTCCAGAGCAGGTGCTAGCTCTGTCTCCTCTGTTTACTAAAAGCGGGAGACTCTCTAGCTGTTCCTGTGTGCCACTGAGCTCTCAGGAAACTCTTCACTCTTCTTTTGAACTATGGAAATAGTTTGGCAAGATGGCCCTGAAGCTGGGCAAGGTGGTGCATGCCCGTAATCCCAGCAACTTGGGAGGCTGGGGCAGGAGGATTGAGAGTTCAAAGCCAGCCTCAGCAAAAGTGAGGCACTAAGCAAATCAGTGAGACCCTGTCTCTAAATAAAATACAAAATAGGGCTTGGGGTGTGGCTCAGTGGTGAAGTGTCCTGGAGGTGGGGATAGCAGTGCTTCGGGCCTCACTAAGTTGCTAATCCCTGGTACCCACACACACACAAAAGTTGGCCTGGAATACTGAGAGATGGATCATGATTTGCAATTTGCTATTGTCTTTGCTTCTTGTTTTTATCTTTGTCATGAACCTCCTCTCCCTTCATGCTCCCTAACTTGTAAGGCAGCCCCTTTCCTAAGCCTCTCTGAGTGGCTTACTAGGGACTGCAACAACCTACCAGTGACCCAACGGGGAGTTCTTGGACTAGATGAGACAACCCTTGAAGTCCCCAAGTTCATTCCACAGCCTAACCACTCCCATGACACTGGTGACCTGGAGTTGAGTCCAAGTGGCAGCATAGCATAGTGTCTTGGGCCTCGAAGCCCCATATTGCCACTATTGGCACGCGACACTTGGGCAGATGACTTGATTGCTGTAAGCCTCAGTTTCCTCATCTGTGCAGTGGGTATAATAATGGCACATGTGTCTTATGATTGTCATGAGGATTAAATGGCAATGCCTGTGATATAGAGTATATAATAAGTAGGTTAAGAGGATGGGCTCTTGTGCTGGTTAATTTGCGTAAAGCACTGGAAACAGTGGCACCTTGTGAGTATTCCTCCTCATGAGTTGGCTCTTCATATTACTATTTGTGGTTGTTAATATGTAAAGTACTTTGGATGTTCCTGACACACAGTGCTTAACATACATTAGATATTAACTCTCTCATCATAAGGATGTTCAAGAGGCAGATTCCTTATCCAGATGTGAGGTCACCTTGGTTGCCTTCTTAGGAAAGAGAAGGAAGCATGTGATAGATCTAGTGAAGACTAAATTAAAATGAAGCAGGTGGAGTACCAGGCACTTTATACATAGGCTTTTTACACACTGTATTGCCATTGCTGCCCTGTGAAATAGACAGGAAGCATGTCTGACAGAGGCACAGACAGGATAAGTCACAGCTGGGAAGTGGGATCAGCCTGGGTACGAATGTGAGGTGGGTGGGCACTATGTCACCAGGGCCTGTGTGGCTCTTTAATTACTACACCTAAGAGATGAAAAAAAAAAAAAATCACAGATGGCAGATGGTGTGACTTTCTATATTAAAAGTGCAAGAACCAGCAGAAAACCGTAGGAATGATCAGTTGCAGAAGCGTGATCACTTAGAGCTCAGTTGTGATTCCATTCTCCACAAACATGCAATAAAGATGGAATTCCTAACAGACTCAGAATTATAAAATATCACCAGGTGCGGTGGTGCATGCCTGTAATCCCATCTGCTCAGGAGGCTGAGGCAGGAGCATTGCAAGTTCAATGCCAGCTTTCTCAACTTAAGTGAGGCCCTAAGCAACTTAGTGAGACTCTGTCTCAAAATAAAAAATAACAAAAAGGGCTCTGGATATAGTTTATTGTTTAAGCACTCCTGGGTCCAATACTGGTACCAATAAATAAATAAATAAATAAATAAATAAAATATTTAGCAATCAATCCAAATGTCCACCTGTTCAAGTTAAAGCAAAAGGATGGCTTAAAAACTTTAAAAATAGAAAATGGTACAGGATGAACTTAGCACATTATCTATTATAGTTATATAAAGCCTTGTTAATTTACACAGGGGCACTGGCACAGGGGTAGACAATAGGTGAGTTAAAGAAGTTCATAAATGGCTGGGCACAGTAGTGCATGCCTGTAATCCCTGTGGCTCGGGAGGCTGAGACAGGAGGATTGGGAGTTCAAAGCCAGCTCAGCAAAAAGTGAGGTGCTAAGCATCTCAGTGAGACCCTGTCTCTAAATACGATACAAAATAGGGCTGGGGATGTAGCTCAGTTGTAGAGTGCCCCTGAGTTCAATCCCCAGAACCCCATCCTCCCCACAAAAAAGAAGCTCATAAATGCCCATGCTTACTTGGGAATCAACTGCATGTTAAATTAGCTGAAAAATATTCATAACATGCTGTTTGAAGCCATGACGAATTAATTTAAACAAATTAGCATTATTTGCATCATGCCATACTCAAAAATAAATCTAATTAGTCAGAAAGTTCTAAGCTGGTTGCAATTATGCACACCTGCAATCCCAGTGATTTAGGAAACTGAGGCAGGAGGATCACAAGTTTGAGGCCAGCCTCAGCAACTTGGTGAGACCCTGTCTCAAGATTAAAAAATGAAAGGACATGGGGATGGAGCTCAGGGGTGAAGTGCCCCTAGGTTCCTCCTAGGTTCAGTCTCTAATACCAAGAAAAAAAATGTTGGTGAGTCTTTTTTAAGTTTAGGAATACAGAAGCCTTAACTAAAAACAAACTATTAATCTCAAAAGCAATGAAGTAAAAACTGACATTTAATTTCACAAAAATCTTAAAATTTTACATAGTGAACAAAAACAAATGTCAGACATGAGAAAAGTTTTGCACTATATAACAGAAAGGTTGCCATCCTTAATATAGGCAAGAACCCACAAATGACTGAAAAGGATGACCAAGTACAAATTAGGGCAAAGGGTGTTGCTTCTGGTTTAAACAATCCAGATGAAATACAGCTGGCTAACACACACCAAAAAATGCCCAAGTTCATTAGTTCTTTAGGAAGTGCAGATTAAAATCATGAAGTGTATTTTTTTACCTTTGATTGGTAGAAATTAAAAAGTAATTGATAACCTTTGGTGCTGGCAAAGGACCACAGTTGGATGGAAGTATTAATCTGAATAAATCTGGGGCAAAGTTTGCAATATCCATCAAAATTCAACGCAAACTTGCCAGAGATATTATGTCTAGCAGCCACCCTACTCTGGAATCCTGTTGGATGCAGCCATTTGCAC
Organism: Spermophilus citellus; assembly: GCF_964194105.1. Classification (NCBI taxonomy): domain Eukaryota; kingdom Metazoa; phylum Chordata; class Mammalia; order Rodentia; family Sciuridae; genus Spermophilus; species Spermophilus citellus. The sequence goes on from NC_138183.1 coordinate 82,389,354, forward strand.
AGAATTGAGCCGCTGTGGGTCCACTATAGGATGGGATGGTGAAAAATCTGCAGAGCGCTGCCACCATGCCTGTCAGTGGGGATTCGAGGAAGTTTAGTAGGATCCATGCATAGTAAGTGTTATGGTTTAGATATGAAGTGTCCCCCAAAAGCTCATGTGTGAGACAGTGCAAAAAGTTTTGAGGTGAAATGATTGAGTTGTCAGAGCCTTAACCTAATCAGTGCATTAATCCCAGATAGGCATGACCTGAGCGGTAACTGTAGGCAGGCAGGGTGTAGCTGAAGGAGATGTGTCACTAGGGCTGCCTTTGGGAAATACATTTTGTTCCTGGTGAGCAGAGCTTCTCTGCTTCCTGTCATGTCCCGAGCTACTTTCCTGTGCCCCCCTCTTCTGTCTTGATGTTCTGCCTTACCTTGGGCCTGGAACAATGGAGTCAGTCTGTGGACTGAGACCTCTGAAACTATGAGTGCCAAATGAACTTTTCCTCCTCTAAAATTGATCTTCTCAGATATTTTGGTCACAGCAGCAAAAAAGCTGACTAAGACAGTAAGAATAATGTGTACACTGGGAGTGAGGGTGTCTGAGCAGACACTGGAAGATGACTGTGTATGCCAACGGGCTAAAAGGAGAAAAGTGTAGAAAAGGATGTGGCTGTTAGTCTGTTTATGAAACCCACATTTGTATATGTAAATGTCACATAAGTATATACATGTTCACATATGCATACATATATACCTATTTTGACACGTGTTCATGTTTATATATCTGAAAATTCACGGAGGAGCACATACCAGCTTATTGTTGATAGCCACCTCTGGGAAGGGATGGTAAATCTTCATAATTTTACTCAGATTTTTTTAATCACATAAAGTAGTTTTTTAAAAAAAATGTACTTATTCACATACAGTTTTAAAATTGATTTTTTTAAAAATTAATTAACCAGCCATCCTCTTATCTCAGCCTCCTGAGTTGCTGAGATTACAGGCATGCACGATTACATCCATCTTAAACCTTTTTTTAAAAAATATATTTCAAAATTTTTCTTTCCTTTTTATATGTTCATGACAGTAGAGTATATTTTGACATATCATACATGCATGGAGTATAACTTCCCATTCTTGTGGTTGGACATGATGTGGAGCTACACTGGTCGTGTATTCATATGTGAACATCCAGCTCAGACTTCTCTGACTAATTAGAATTTACTAGTGTGGTGTGAGGCAGATAGTTCTGATTTGTGTAAGTGGAGACTGTAAGGTTTTAAACCATGGAGATCTATGACTATTTTATGGGCTTTTCTCTCATGTATTGTACTCTCTATTGTTTACGTGTTCATTTCTGACACATCTTTTGGAGGGGACAGACTGAAATAAGTGGGTCAACCCCTTGTCCACTGACCTGACATTCTGGTACCCCTGACCCTCACCACGTCTGTGAGACAAGTACCTCTTGTTGAAGCTGCCCCTTCCCTCACACGTACCCCTCCTCCAATACCCTGGGGAATACTTGGGGTGTTTTGGGGGTGCGAGGGCTCTCTGGAATGCTAATCCCCTCTGTGGGAAGGGTTTTCAGAAGATATGTTTGGGAGAAACTGTCCCTTCATGACCTCCCCCTGGGGATTCATGCCACAGGAGGCCCAGGAAGTCAGTAAAAAGCCTGGTCAGGCCACTTAATGCAGCATTCCCTAAATTACGATGGCTTGAGGCTCCCCAGGGCTGGGCTTGGGACAGGCCCTGTTTCTTTTGACCTAGAAAGTTCTTGGTAAGCGCTTTCCAGCAGGTCTCTCTGTCTCCCAGTTTCTTCACCCTCAGTCTCTGCTAGTTCTTTTTTTTCTCAAACTCAGATCTGTTGTGCAAACTTCTTGTTCATTGCTCAAGGACCTGGTCTAATTCCCAGCAGAGTGAATCCACAGGGCCCTCCATGGGCCAGGCCCTGCAGCTCTCCCCTGCTACCTTGTCCAGGAACCCCACACCCCAAGTAAGCTGGAGAACTTGCCCGCTGCCTCTGTGCCTTGGAGCTGCCGTAATGCCCTCCCTCTTCCTCTCCCTGTCTTGGCATCTCCCACAGCCCCTCTGAAACCTGTGGGCCTTCTCAGCAGAATTACTTGCTGTGCTCTGAATCCACAGGTTATGGCTCTTGGTCCTTCTTGAATGGAGCTGTTAATTCCCTGCAGAGCATCTCTCACTAGTTTGGGATCAGTTAACTCCCCTTGATCTTTTCCTTCTCCCTCACACTTGTTTCAGCAACATGGTCACGAGTGCTGTGTAAATGTCTGTTGCATGGCGACTTCAACTTTAATTTCTATCTTTTATGACATTATTGCTTTGTGATATCTCCTACTTTCATGATAGGATGGGTAAGCTGGGGAGGTGAACTCTAATTACAGATCCTTAATTTCTTGTAATTTTTTATCTTAACTGTGCTCTTTTATTGGTTCGCCTCTCTGATTGGAGCCTCATATTGGGAGCCTGAGGCACAGAATATCAAAAGAGGGTAGCCACTGAATATTTAATTTAAATGTCAGCTATGAAACTTGCTGTCTTCTGGAAGGGGGGGGCTTGGAATTGAGCCGAGTCTGCTGCAGTTGCTTGGTTCCCCTTCTTGCCTCTCTTCCTGGTGGTGTGTACTTGACTCCCATTAATTGTAATAGGGATCGTGGTTGTGCCAGAAGGGGGCTTCTCCCACTTCATTTATTTGCTGTTTAATTTTAGTGAATCCTGCCTATAGAAGTATAAGAATAAAATAGGATGTACTTAAGAAAAGGGAGAGAGGGCCATATGTTCTGCCTTTCTTTCATTCTGGAGTTATAGTTCAACTCATCTTCCATTTGTCTCTTCTGGTTGTCAGTGGAGAATAATTTTGGCTGCTTATCTTCCAAATCAGATACTGAAGTCAGATACTAATCTTTCCCAGACAAAAAATTCCTCATTCATTTTTGAGAGTCTCTGTGTGCCTTAGGCAGGGTGCTGGGAGTAAAAGGATAATTTTATTGCATTTAACAGATACTTATATAGCATTGATATGTTCTGGATGCTGCTTTAAATTGCACCAGGTATATCAGTGGCCTATCTCTGTGTCACAGAACACTCCAGAACTTACTAACTTAGCCCTTTTCCGTGCTCATTATTCTTTGGGTCAGCAGGTTGGGCCGAGCTCAGCTGGGTGCTTCTGCTGGTCCCAGGAGCCCTCAAAACTGAAGGCATCTGGTGATTGAGCTGCTGCCAGATGGTTTAACATGGTTTCACATGTCTGGCACTTGGTGCTGGCTGTTGGCTGGGATACTTACCTCCATTCTGCCAGCTCAGACTTGTGTAAGTGGCAGTGATGTTGAAGATGGAGAGAAAAGAAGCTGGTGTGAGGTAGAATTATTTATTTTGCAGTCCCTTGGCCAAACCAACTCATAAGGCCAGGCCAGAATCAAAAGGTAGAGAACTTGACCTTGCCTTGTTAAAACAAAACAAAAACATTTTTTTTTTTTTTGGTATTGAGGATTGAAGAATCCCAGGGCACCAAATTTACCACTGAACTACATCTCTGGCCCTTTTTATTTCTTATTTTGCTAAGTTTCTTAGGGACTTACAGTTGCTGAGGTTGGCCTTGAAGTTACAATCCTCCTGTTTCAGGCTGTGGAGTTGCTGGAATTACAGGTGTGCGCCACTGCACCCAAATCTTTAAAAAAATTTTTAATTGTGCCCTCAAAATTCTCTGTTAATACTTGGTTTATTTAATATATAAACTCTTGAGGAAAGGTTCTGATAGTGTTCTCACTGTTCTGGGAGGAAAGTGAGGCACAGGAGGAAGGTAACTTGGTCGAGGTCACACAGCTTAGAACAATACAGGGTGACAAACCCTTTAAAAACTGCTCCTCATTATTTTCAAGCCTTCCAAACACTGTTAGGACAAATATACCTCTGCATCTGAACAGAGAAAGGGTCCTAAACACTTGCTATATGGCACCCTTGTGTTGGATCCTTCCTACCTGTTGAATCTTTGGATCATTGCAACTAATTTGCAGTAGAGGTATTATTCCCAATATTCAGTCGAGGAAACTGAGGCTTACAGAAATTAAATACAAATCTTACAAGAGTCTGGTCTGTCTAGGTAAATTATAAATGTCCTGGGACAGATTTTTGGTTTTGTTTTAATCGTCTGCTTGCATCTAGAAAATGGTTTTTAAAAACTTGTAAGTTTCTTAATGATAGCCTGTGCATTTCAGAAAAGTAGTTGGAATATGAAATGTGTTTTTCAGATGCCCAGTGGAGCCCCAAAATAGAAGCAAGATGAATATTCCATTCCGCATTGGCAATGCCAAAGGAGACAATGATTTAGAGAAAAGATTTCTCGATAAAGCACTTGAACTCAATATGATTTCCTTGAAAGGCCATAGGTGAGTACACCTCCAAACCAGATGCTTCAGAGATTTTTTTTCTTTTTCTTTCTTTCTTTTTTTTTTTTTTTTGGACTAGGGATTTGACCCAGGGGTACTTCTTTACTGCTGAGTCATATCCCGGCTGTTTTTATTTTTTATTTTTGAGATAGGGTCTCCCTAAATTGTTTAGGGCCGCACTGAGTTCCTGAGGCTGATTTCAAATTTGTTGTCCTGCTGCCTCACCTTCCCAAGTCACTGGGATTACAGGCATGGGCCATAAGCCTGGCTTGGTTTTGTTTTTCAAAGGCAAAACAAAACACATCTGGGAGCCTGCTCAGCTTGGAGGAGCAGTTTTGTTAACTTGGGGGAAATAGTTGTCTCAGTTGTATTCCTTCCTCCTGTCTATAGAACCCAGGGCACAGTTCCCTGGCTCCAGTGGAGTCACAGCTTCTATGAGGTTTTGTTAAAAATTACCTTCGAAAATCTCTTAACTGCTTTTACAGCCGTCCTGTCTGATGAGGCTGGCACCACTCTTTCTATTGTTAGAACATTGCTGCGTCTCCAGCTGAACACCAGAGGATTAATTTTACATACTCCAAAAAAATAAATGTCCTCACACAGGACACCAGCAGCAGCGAGCTGCACATCCCAGTCTGGCTGTTGCAGCAGGATCATGAGTGGCCTGGTGCCGAGCCCCACGGTCACCATCTTCATCGATGGATCTTTTCTCCCCCTTATGTAGTTTTTGTATTTATCAAGAGTGAATAGTTTGAATTAGTCCAGGTGTGAGCAGCACTTTCACTGCATAAGGGAGATTTTTTTTTTTTTCTAATGACTCAGACATGGAAGCTAAATGCCACCTGTTGGGGGTTTTCAGGTGGGAGGTTGGGCACTGTTGGCCTCCAGTGCTGTAGCTCTCAGGAGTGATGATTAGGCAGAGTTGTGTTGCTACTGAATTAGATGCGCGCACGCGCGCGCGTGTGTGTGTTTGTGTGTGTGTGTGTTGGATAGAATCCAGGGCTTCTTTCTTGCTGGGCAAGTTTTCTGCCATTGAAACCCCCAGCCTCTACTTCTTCTTTTTTTTTGGTACCCAAGTGTGCTTTATCACTGAGCCACATCCCCATCCCTTTTTATTTTTTTGAGACAGGGCTTTGCTAAGTTTCTGAGGCTGGCTTTGAACTCGTGTTCCTTCTCCCTCAGCCTCCTGAGATGCTGATTACAGGAGTGCACCATTGCACCCAGCTGATACTCTGATTCTTAATGATTGAATCTGTTTTGGTCATTCTAGGTCTGTGGGAGGCATTCGGGTCTCTCTGTATAATGCTGTCACCACTGAAGATGTTGAAACCTTGGCCACCTTCATGAAAAATTTTTTGGAGATGCATCAGCTATGAAAGAGACCTATTCTCTGCCTTTGTATAATGTATACAGAGTTTAAAGTAATTGGGAATGGCTACAAAAACTTGACAGGTTAAGTTTCAAATAAACATGCTTATTATAGATTCCATTTTCAAAGAACAACAGCAAGACATCCACAGCTCTGCCCAGTTGATGCAACCACCAGCTACTGGTCACCTCAATTCTGACTCAAACTGGAAGTATTTTTAAAAATCTTCCTCTTGCTTTTCTAATGAATTCCAGCCTATTTTGTCTTTGCTGCTACTTTTTCTAGCTAGACCTCAGTATTTGAACTTGCTTGGACTTAATTATGCCAGTTGCAATTAGTTATGGAGGGTGTGTGGGGGTCCTCTGGGTACAGAATCTGGGAGTAGTGGGGTCTCCTGGGTTCTGCAGCTTTGATTAACCCATTAAATCCCAAGTTTTCAACTCTGCAAATATTTCAATGAAATTGACACAGGTGCATAAATTAGGTTGGAAATCATAACCTAAAGCTTATTATATAGTTTATTATCATTAAACATATAATGATAATCATTAATTAATAATATTAATATTATCACTAATCATTCACCTATTACTTTTCTCAACAAAATAGAACTCGAAAAACAAATATTTATTTCAAAGTTATCAAAGGTGGTACATTTGTTGCTCAATTTAAGTTTTTTAGGTATTCCCTAAATGGGATCATGGAACATAATGGGTTAAGGTTAATATTGATCATTTGGTGAGCATGTGGAGGGCCAGGCAAAAGGGCAAACTGTAGGTCTTTATACTGTTATTCTCTTGAAGAGATAAGTGACTTACTATATAAATGTTTATATAGTAGGGTCTGTTTTTAATACCACTTCATTTATATCTCAGTGCATTTATATTTCTAATGAAACGGTTCTCAGTGATATATAGAAGCTTAGAGTTTGTTAAATCCCTGACCTTGTGTACTACAGCATTGTATTAGGATCAGTTGTACCCCCTCTTCAGCCCTTTCCCCTTTGAACCTGCTCCATGGAAAGAATCTAGAAGTTTCACAATTTGCTTTGACTCTTCCTTTCAATAGGGGGAAGAAATGGTTATGTTATGTTTTTCATTTATGCCATTAAACTGAAAATCTGTTAGATTCCCTTATCCTGTGTACACTTGGTGGTTTTCTTTGTATTGTGTGACCAGAGCAATACTGTGACTCCCAGAAGATCTTTGCTGGAGTCTTTTCCCCTGTTGTGTATCTGTTGTCAGTATTTTATGTTGAATGTGAAGAACATTAAAATCCTGAGATGTAATAAAGCCTTGTGAATGATTCTTCTACCTGACTTTTAGACAAATGTTTCTATTTTAAGACATTTTGGGGCTGGGGATGTGGCTCAAGCCGTAGCATGCTCGCCTGGCATGCATGCGGCCCTGGGTTTGATCCTCAGCACCACATACAAACAAAGATGTTGTGTTCGCCAAAAACTAAAAAAAAAAAAAAATATTAAAATATTCTCTCTCTCTCTCTCCCCCTCTCTCTCTTTAGAAAAAAAAGATGTTTTGATGAGAAAACTAGAGTCTAAAAATAGCATGTGATAGTGTAATTTAATCTAAGGTGTAAGACTTGAATCTTGTGCAATTGTGTTTTAAAAATTGAGTGCAGTGTGGAAGTTTTCCATTTGCTTTTAAATCGGACATTATCAGCAAACCACCTTCTGACCCAGCTCACCGGGTAAAGTTCTATGAACTCTGTCCCCCTTACCCCAGAAACATGCCAGTGGGACAGTTTTGAGCTCTGTTTCTGTCATGTTTGATTGTGTAATGAGCACTCCACTGACTTCTTGTTCTGTCTCTGCACTATTAGTTGAGTTTTCTGGTCAGGTCTCAGACTCCTGGGCTTGGTTCTCATCTCTAAAAGGAGGGATGAAATAACTGCTTCTTATCTCAGGAATATTTAAGAGTTTAAAGCAAGTGCTTGATGTGAATGATAATCATAGTAAACCTTTTAGTAAAAGCCAGCCAGTCCATGGAATCTGACTAAGTGTCCACCTACAGTAGTGGTGCTTGGCGTCCACTGTGCCTCCTTCCTCACATGCGGCTGCAAATCCCTGTTATCTCTGCCAGCGCTGCGTTGCTGGGTCTGTGCTTCTTTCCATCCTGCTGTCAGGGCCAGCTCTGTTGTGTCACCCTGGTGATTGCTTCAGCAGTCTCGTCTGCCCTGTCCTCTCCCACCGCAGCCAGTTGGACTGTGACTTCCCCTTGTTCTCCTGTTCATTCATAAAGAACCCAGGCCTCTTAGCCTGGCAGTCACAGCTTCATCACATCTGGCCTGACCCCTTGCCTCCTATGTTCATGGTTCTTGGAATGGGGGCATTTGATTTGCCATGCTGTGACGCCACCAAGGGAGCCTGGGATTCCTGCACTCAGTAAGCCAACCTTCCTTCAAGGTGTCTGCAGCCTCAACCTCATTCATGTCTTTACTGAAAGTGTTGTTTTTTTTTCCTTAGTTTTCACCATGGTGACCCTTCTGTCCCATCAGAGCATCTCCAGCTCTGTTCTTCACTCTACTGAGGTGGCCACTTGTCTTCTTCCCTGTAAAGCAGTGGAGAAGGAGTCGAGATTCTCCTGCCCCTGACAGCCTGCCTTGCCCTTGGGAGGTGCTGGATAATTGTCTGCTGAATGAATTGAAGGTCCTAAGGGAGGTCTTCCTGAATGTTGCATACCCAGCCTAGAGTAATAAAGGCAGAGAGAGAGACAATCTCAAACACGTCGATTTTTTTTCTTAAATTTCATTTTTTCCCTTCTCTTTTTTGTAGTACTGGGGATAAAACCTAGGACCTCACGCATCTAGGCAAGTGCGCCACCACTGAGCTCCATCCCCAGCCCTTGTTTCCTAAAATATCAAAGGTTTAGTATACAATTTCATTTTTTACTAGAATGGTCAAATATGGTTCCATGGTTGAATGTGGAAATTTAAAATCTTAGCGGTTCCCTAGAACTACCTAAATATGCAAGCTTTTGGAAAATGGTGAGTAGCTTCCTATAGACAAAGGGTATCCACTTATCTGGCCACAGGAGTAAGTTTTGAATACAGATTGCTGGAAATTAGTCATCAGAGTGTAACACTCGACCCTTGTCTCAAGGAATGAGCTGATGCCAGTCTGCTGACTATGTGGAAAGAGGAGGAAGGGGAGATAAGGATGCAGACAGCTGGTAGGCAGGCCTTAGGAGAGAACCGGCTGCTCTGTCATTCAAGATTAAAAGCCAGGTAGACAAATGTGTCCTTGGGGCTTTCAGAGGCTGTGCAAGGGGCTGCCTTGTGTTCCTTGGATTCCTTGTATTTCATTGAACTGAATCTGAAGTTGTATTTTTCCCTTTCAAAATTCTTTATAACACATAATTGTTCTAATGCCATCCCAGTGAGAAAAAACAAATTGGTTCCCCTGTTTCTGAGGTTTACCTCCACACACTGCTTTGTTTTCAGTACCCCAGTTCTGTGCATAAGAAATGAGACTGGGTTCTGTCTGTAACTCCCCATGCCCCTGCTAGACTGTTTATTGAAGTACCCATTGCCATTTTGTCACAACATAGTTGATGCTGGAAGGTTTGGTGTGCTCCTGGGTGAACTATATGAAAAAACATAATTATCCCTCTACCCTTCTTTGGAGCTGAAGCAGCGGCCACCAAGGCTCGTAAAAATGGACAAGACCCACTGATAGATTAGATGTCCAGTTCTGCCAAAGGCATTGCTGGGCCTGGCCTTGTATCACTCATGATAAATGTTTGTTGTATTATGTTCTTTGGAAGGAAAATAAAATGAGAATTTTCTTACATTTGATTGGAATGAGCATAATTAAAAAGTGAAATACTACTGAGTCTGCTAAGAAATCAATCACTTTAATTAGAAGATTCCTTGCCTCTGTTGGTAATTGGGCTCTTGGTAATTTAAAATCAGAATCCCTGACAGTTTGTGATAAATTGGCTCCTTTTGGGCTAAAGCAGGTAAAAAGTTCTAATTACCTCTGGATTATTCCAGAGTGGATGGAAAATCTCGATCAAAGAGCTGTTGGGAGAGAGAAAAGCTGACAGTGAGCAAAGATTTATTGAATTTTTTTACAAGAAGCTAAAGAATAACAGTTCATTTGATGTGACAGAAACAAGAGCTTGTATATTTGGAATCCTAGAGATGTAAATTGGATTTTTTTTTTTTAAGAAAACAAGGAAGTAGGCATATTAGAGAAAGTACATCCACAAAAGTTCTCTAGTTTTCCAGAAAGTATCCCTGATTGCTAGGTAGTGAAGGAGAACATTAACAGCCTTGAACCTCACTTGGGGTCATGGAATTTGTTCTTTGAGTTTTTAAACAAACTGCATTAGGTTGAAGGAAGCCTCAAATGTTTATTCAAGTGAAAAAATAAGTTACTAGAAAGATAGATTAATGGATCTACAGACCCTGTCTCTGATGGTGTCTTAGTGAAAAATACTTGAAGAAAATAGGCTGGATTTTAGGTTGATGCACTGGGCTATAAATTTATTTTTGAGTTGTGTGTTTATATATTGTTCATAATATCTTTGTATAATAAATTTGTAGACATAATTTCAAACCTGTAGAAAATTTGCTAGACCAGTATGAAGAACTCTTTGTATATGCTTCACCTAGATTCACCAGTTCTTCATATTAGGCATCGTAGACTTTGGCATTTACTCTTTCCATATATTCTAATTGTTTTTCCTGAAGTGTGTAAGAATAAGTTGGAGACTATGTTCCCCTTTATCTCTATACAGTGTTTACTTCCTAAGTAAAAGGGCATTCTCTTATGTAACCACAGCACAAATAACCCAAATCAGAAATTGAACAGTGATACATTTAATCTACAGTCTTGCGGAAGTGCTACTGTGTCCTCAGTTGATTTGTCTTATTGGTAATACTCTTAGTGTCTTGGTTCACCTCTTCTATGAGATATCCCCACTGTCAATTTATTACTTGTCTTTGTGATTAATATGTTTTGGGGAGATGTTTTGAGAGTCTGTAAATATGCAATCAAATAGATTGCATATAAGTTACATAAAAAGGATATTATCAGTGGAATTATTTGATGGAGAAGGTAAAATGATTTATTGCTTATTTTTTTTTTTACAAACTCCTCCTCCTCTCCCCAAATAAAAAAAGCACCTGAAACAAAGGTGTGCAAAAAATTACATTTGGGAAGTCCAAAACTAATAGCTGGAGGGTATGTATTCCAGAAGCCCTGAGAGCAACAAACATATTTTGAAAATATGAATAGTCTGGGCAAGTGTGCTTTTAGTGAACCAGGAAAAGAGAAAAAGCATTCTCTGGTTGGGATATAGGGTATTCAACTTGTAGAATTTTCCTTCCCTGTCTAATCAAGTTTGTTTATGTCTCAATATTTTTAGAAGTACAGCCCTTTGTTGACACATACCTTTAATCGAGTAGCCAGATCTCAAACCACACAGCCTGATTATACTTTGAAAGATGTCATATAACATACCTAAAGTTGCCTCAGATGATTCTAGCTCAGCAAAATTGTACCCAAGAGGGGGGAAAAATTTTGGCTTCCATCTAGTCAGGTAAGAAGCTGAAGTTATCTTAAATATCGGAGAAATGAGACTTGAAGTTGAAGCATAAGAAATGTAAGCCATTGCAGCTTATTTGTGCAGGTGTGTGTGTGTGTGTGTGTGTGTGTGTGTGTGTGTGTGTGGTGGGGGGTGGGTGGGTGGATATTTTATCCAGGAAAGTAAAAGACAACTAGAGGCTTTCTGCTCTCTTCCCCCAGTTTAAAACCATGGTTTCTTGAGGTTGAAAGTTCCAAGTTTGAAGCAGAAATCTTGAGTAGTTCTTGGGAAAGGATAGTTGAGCTGGTTAATAAGCATAGGAAACAAACTTGCTATGAAATATGCCAGGGGGGGAAATGCTGTTGCATTTCAGATGCATTTGAGTTTTGGGAAATATTACATCTTTTCTAAGAAAAAGAAGCAAATTGAGGCTCTAGCTGACACCTCTTTCATTAAAACATCCCCAGATCTCCCAGCAGCCATTATTCAACAGAGTTATTCAGTGTCTTCCCTGAGGAAGGTCCTTGGGCAAATAGGAAACTTGATCCAAACCGACTAGAGGGAGAAAAAAAAAAAATATATATATATATATATTATTGGCTGATATACTGAAAAGGCCACAGGCAGGCCAACCTCTGGTCCGGTTTCCTCCGGAGGTCCAACTTCCTGACTCTGGGACTTCACCCTCTTTCACATCCTCTTGCATGATCTGAGATGGCAGGGGGCAGTTCTCTTTATATAGGCTGCCCAGGTAATGGCAACAGGTATGTATTTCAACCCTCCTAGCAGGAGTACCGAGGGGCGCTTTGATTGGGCCGGCTTAGTCAGATTCTCACTGTTGAACCAATGAGGTAAGGATATGCTGACTGGCTGAAATAAATCAAGGTCCTCCCTTGGAAGTGGGTGAGCCAATGCCATCTGAACCATGTTGAAATCTGGGTAATTTGTCAGAAAATTTCTGTTACCGTCATTGATCAGCCTTCTTGGGGAGGCAGACAGTAAACAAATAAATGGTTGTAATATATGAAGTAACAGTGTGACAATTAAGTCAAAAACAACCAGTACAGATTGGAGGTGGGAGGTGACATTTAAACAGAGTCCTGAAAGATCGTGTAGGAGTTATCAAGAAGAGAAATTTAAGGAGAGAGCCAAGAAATTTGGGCATCTTTCTCGGGGTGACACCTATTACTTGACTTTTTCTTGGGAGAGTTGGTGTTTTGAACCACTCATATTGTGCTCCGCAGAGGCTGCAGTTTCCTCAAGTGACCACAGGAGGGCGCCTATGGGAAACTCTCCAACAGACAGCAGGTTCCCATGGACAAAAAGTCAGGTAAGACCTCAGCAGTGGCTCACTGCAGGGCCTGGGACGCTTTCCTGCTGGGGTCTGAGGCCAGCAAGGCTTGGGCTTGGACAGTGATTGCAAACCAAAGAGGATAGATATAGATAAATATATAAACCACTGATACAGAGCAAAGATGCATACCTGCTGTATTTCAGCACTGAATGTACCACATTTTCAGAATTTTCCCAATATAAACCACTAAACTTCTCTAAGTGATATTCAGTAAATGTTTACTAAAAATATAGATGACAGTATAGATGACCATGGGAAAGTAATATACATTCATGCCTGACAGATATAAGATTTCTTCCTAAAGCAAATTAACAAGTGCTTTCCTGTATCTGTACAGCCTCCCTCCCCACTGGACATCTTGGGTATTGCTGTTGTATCACAGACTTAGGGTAATTGAATCAACATCTGCTCAAGGTTTTCAGGGTGAGAGAAACTCACCCTGGTGGTACATGATGATTCTACTGTAGAATGAACTCTTGGTTGTGTTTTGTTGGAAATATTTAATACCTTATTATTAAATTAATGGTCGTTTTTAAAAAGAATGAAAGGAAGCATCATCCTCCCAATTCCTGCCTTTCCTTAATGAGGCCTGCATTTAAGTGGTAACAATGGTCTGGAAGCTTTGGAGGCTGCTCCTTTGGACAGAGAGTGCTCAAATTTGCTTTTCTTCTACCTTGTCAAGTTCTTTCATATTTGTTACTTAAATGGTTTTTATATAATGGGTATAAGTATATAGTAGCAATATTTATACTTTATATTAGAAAATCACTCTGATACAAAAAGAATAAGACACTTTAAAATTATCAGTTTCACCCTTCTGGCTGTTTTCACCATCTTCAACCTCTGCAACAAGAGTGCAAACAAACTGTAGAGCTGGATGAAGGACTCTGGGAACTGTCGGCCAGTGAGCAGCCCCACAAACTCGTTCATATTCTTCTGTTAGCTTTGTTGAGGCTAAAAGCATTACCTAATCATTTCTAGTTACCCATCCTGTCATTTCCTTCTAGTTATAGTTCCTTCCATTAAGCTCCTCTCTTAGAGCCCAAAGGCCTGACCTAGAACCAATCTCTCTGCCTAATGGTCATCAGCCTCTTAGTCTCTGAAGCATCTCTTTGATTTAGGCCTGATGTTCAGCCCTATAGAATTTATTAATTTATTTTCTTTCTATCCTTCTCCTGCTCCTTCTCCTTCGTCTCCTCTGGATTGAACCTAGGGGCATTCAACCACTGAATCTTATCTCCAGCCCTTTTTATTTTTAATTTAGAGACAGGGTCTTGCTGAGTTGCTTAGGGCCTTGCTAAGTTGCTGAGACTGGCTTTGAACTTGTGATCCTACTGCCTCAGTCTCCCGAGTTGCTGAGATTAATGTGCCCAGCAAGTCCTATAGAATTTCATGTAAAAATACCCATTCACAATCACTTATCCATCCATTCAAGTTGCTTGTGCATTTACTTATTCATTTAGCCAAATGGAGAACTATTATGACCGGATCATTATCCTCAAGGGATTTGGAACTTAGTGGGAAATGAAAATGTAAATCTTCATTTGCAATACTCTGGAACAAATGCTTACCAGGTAGGATTGCCAGATAAAGTACAGGATGGCCAGTTAAACTGCATGGTTTAGTTGTTCAATCTGGCAACTCTCCCACAGGGGTATATGTTAGGTGCAGGGAGACACACAAGAAGAAGAGTGGGGAGGCTTCCTGGAGAAAAGGACATGAAGGCTGACACAAAGAAGGAATGTCAGAAGAGGGAGGAGGATACGGGTGTGTTCCATGTAGAAGGAGCAAACAGACCACGCGAAGGTCCACACTCAAGAGCTGCCCCAGGGAATTTGAGGTAGTGACGCTGAGGAAGGTTGGAGCCCAGAAGGCTAAGGACTGTCAAACAGGATGTCTAGAGAGACAGTGAAGCTGCTGTGGAATCTGGACTTGAACCTCAGTGTGCTGTGGAGCTGTTTTAGGATTGTAAGCAGCAAAGTAATGGAGGGTAAGCCTTTCAGAATTTTTTTTTCCATCTGGAGGTAGCTGAAGATGAGGAGATTAGAGAGGAGTCTGGAGATGATAGGAGAGCAGAGAAGGGTGCACGCTGCAGTAGTAAAGCTGAGCGGTGGCTGTGTGTGAGGAAGAGAGAAATGGACAAGCTCAGCGGGTGGATGACGAGCTGCAGGAAACAAGAGGAAGAGAAGAGTCAAGTCTAGCTTGTAGGAGGAGGGGTCTAGGGGTGCAGGAAGAAGTGGGCATTGTGCTCTCATGGCCAGTGTGCTTGAGATATGCTCCCTGCCTTTCCACTGCTGAGTCAGGGTCACCAGGACTGCACCTACAATCCACCTTCCAGAATTCCTTGCTGCTGCTTTCCAGGTAGGTTCAACCCAAGGTCAGAGTGAGGAGGAAGGGAGAAGCCATGTCTTTCTCCCTCTTCTTTGCACAGGCTCTTCTGCTTTGCCTCTGGAGGCCTGTCCTCACCAGGGGCTGCTTCCTCTGTGCCCTGGCTCTGGTGATATCCCTTCCTAGTTTGCACTTTCAGCCAGAGGGTGGCCACTGGGATATCCTGGACTGTCTGGCTCTTTACTTGACCTTCTAGCCTTTCTATCACCAGGTGAAACTTGCTATACTTGTCATGGGCTGTTTTTTTTTTTTTTTAAATATTTTTCCTAGTTACAGTCGGACATGATACCTTTATTTATTTATTTATTTATTTTTATGTGGTGCTGCAGATTAAACCCAGCACCTTGCCCGTGCTAGGTGAGCACTCTACCACTGAGCCATAACCCCAGCCCCTCACGGGCTGTTTTCTACTGGGCCTTGACTAATGTGAGTGAGTTGAGTTTGAAGTCACCGTATGAGACATTTAAATAGGATTTTAACAGGAAGTCATATACAATGGTTCCTTGGTATCCAGGGTGCTTTGGTTCCAGGACCTCCCTTGGATACCAAAATTTGGAGATGCTCAAGTCCCTTATATCAAATAACATAGTAGTCGTATTTGCATGTAACCTGTGTACATCCTTTCTCATATTTTAATTAGATGACTCATAAAGCTAATATAATGTAAATACCATGTAAGTAGTTGCTATGCTGTATTGTTTAGGGAACAATGACAAGTTCAGTACATACTCAATTTGTTTTTTCCAATTTTTTCCATGCATAGTTAGTTGAATCTATGGATGAGGAACCCATGAATATGGATAAAGGCATCATTTAGGATGGTCCACTCTGATTGGTTGACATGGAAGTTAAGGATCCAGAAGCCTTCCATTGGCTTGTCAACCAAGAAATTATCAGGGCCTCCAAGGTGAGCAGTTCCTTTAGAAAGAAAAACCAGGGCCTGGGGCTGTGGCTCAGCGGTAGAGTGCTCGCCTAGCATGTGTGATTTGCTGGGTTCAATCCTTAGCACCACATAAAAATAAATAAAATAAAGATATTGTGTCCAACTACAGCTAAAAAATAAAGAAAAAAATATATATTTAAAAAAAAAGAAAAGAAAAACCAGATGGTAGTGGACTGAAGGGGAGATGGGTTGGGGACCAAGATGAGGCAGGTTCAAGAAATCCAGCAGTGGAGGGAAATAAGAGGAAGATTTGAAAAGAGAGGAGAGGGAGGGCTCTCCCCAGAGGCTCTTTAAATGTGGTGGGAAAGAGTCGGTGAAGGAGAACAGGGGGCTGATGGAGGCACAGAAGGTGACATCTGCAATCCCAATGGACCAGGCTCCTGTGCCCCCAGCACCCCACTGACTGGGTGTTCCCTTTCTCTGGTTTTCCACATTGCTATGGTTTAGATATGGGGTCACTCACAAAAGCTCATGTGTGAGACAATGCTGGAAGGTTTAGTGGGGAAATGATTGGGTTATGAGAGCCTTAACCTAGTCAGTGGATTAATCCGCTGACAGGGATTAACTGAGTGGTAATGTAACTGGAGGCAGATGGGGTGTGACTGACTGGAGTAGGTGGGTCACTGGAGCCATGGCTTTGAGCTTTATACTTTGTCCCTGGTGAGCAGAGCTCTCTGCTTCATTCCAAGCTGCTTTTCTCTTCCTCTTCTGGGTCCAGAGCTATAGAGTCAGCTCACCATGAATTGAACTGTGAGCCCAGATAAACTTGTCTACTTCTTCTTCTTCTTTTTTTTAAACTTGTATTTTTTAAAAAAAGTTGTACTTGTCAGGTGTTTTATTCGCAGTGAGGAAAAGCTAACTAAAGTACATGTTGACCCTTGGAGGTTGGTTGCCTTTGGTCAGGAGTCTTTGATTGACCTTCTCCCTCTCCCTCTTTTCCTGCAGTGCTTCTGGGTCATAAATGAAGGTCAGGTTCTTGAGTGAGTACATCAGATTTAAAAAATTTCATTCTTGACAGCTGATTTCTTGAACAACCTCCTAGGACAAAGACCTATATACTGTTTCAAAAAGCCAAGTTAACAATTTTTTTTTCCTTCAGCATTGGGACAGAGTGCTGTTTCTTTGAGAACTAGACAGAGGGGTTGACTTGCTCTTAGGATTGTTGCTTGTGTACCGGAACCAAACTTTACCTCTGGTGTCTTAGCATCCCTGTGGGCATGGGAATTAAATTGACATAAAATAGATGAACAGGAGCTGGGCACAGAAGTGCACACCTGTAATTCCAGCTACTAGCGAGGCTGAGGCACGAGGATTTTGAGACCAGCCTGGGCAATTTAGAGAGACCTCTGTCTCAGTAAAATAAATAAATAAATAAATAAATAAATAAATAAATAAATAAATAAATAGGGCTGGTGGGTCCAATCCCTTGTTCTCCCAAAACAAAACCAATCAAGAGAACAAAGCAACTGAATGCTTACAAGAAAATGAAGACCCAAAGACATGGCAAAGCCCAAAGACTTTTGTATTAGGTTGAACAGAAAGAGGCAATAGTGAAAAAGTCACTAAATTGTATGGGGAGGCTAAAGGAAGGTAAGAAAGATAATAATAATATAATAATAATTCTTATTGTACTGGGGAATGAACCTAGGGATGCTTTACCACCGAGCTATATGTGCAGCCCTTTGATCTTTTATTTTGAGACAGGGTCTTACTAAGTTACCAAGGCTTTCCTCAAACTTGCGATTCTCCTGTCTCAGCCTCCTGATTTGCTGGGAATAGAGTTATGCACCACCATGCTGGGCAAGAGTTATTTTAAACCAGATCTGTGTCCCCTGCTCTCCCCAGCTATGGCTCCTGGTGGAAGAATGTGTCTTTCCTCCTGTTACAGGGAGCAGGGAGGGCATTTTTCATGTGGGATTTTTTTTTAACATCTGAGGACCAGTTTTATTATTTTAATTCTCTCTTATAATGCAACACAATTAAAAATTTTTATTGGTGCATTATAATTGTACATAATAGATTCATTGTGATATTCATAAGGCACATAACATAATTTGGTTATTTCATTCTCTAGTACCTCCCTTCTCCCTTCCCTCCTCCCTCTTCTTAGTCCCCTATTTTTACTCTGCTGGCCTTCCTTCTATTTTAATGAGGTCTTTTTTTGTTTGTTCCTGTATAGCTTCTACATATGAGAGAGAACATACAATCCTTAAGGTTTGGAGTCTGACTTATTTTGCTCAACAGGGTGCTCTATTTTCATCTTTTTTCCTGCAAATGACACAATTTCATTCTTCTTTATGGTGATTAAGACTCCACTGTGTATATTTGCCACATTTTCTTTGTCCATTCATCTGTTGATGGACACCTGGGCTGGTCCCATGACAGCTATTGTGAATCGCACTGCTGTAAACATGGGTGTGCAATATAACAGACTGACTTTAATTCTTTGGGATAAACATTGAGGAGCTGAATAGCTGGGTCATATGATGGTTCCATTCCCAATCTTTGGAGGAAGTGCCACACTGGTTTCCATAGTGGTTTTACTAATTTACAATCCCACCAGCAGTGTGAAGTGTTCCTTTCCCCCCACATCCTCACCAGCATCTATTATTATTTCTATTCTTGATGATTGCCATTCTAACTGGAGTGAGATGAAGTCTCAGTCACACAGGAATTTTAATCTCCTATTTTCAGAAGTAAGAGGAGGAGATTAGAATTTTTTTTGTTTTCTTTTTTTAAATTTTCCTTAGCTCAAAATAATTCTTACACTAACGTAGCATCTTTGGGGTGTATACTTTGTCACTTTTCACTGGAAAAATGCAAAAAAGCAAGATGCTTTTACAGTGAGAGACACCCAAAGTCTCGGGCTTCCTGAGAGAATGGCAGGTTTACACCCTCTCTTTCCTTGTGACTGGGATCTGAGCTCACTGAGGAAAATGGCAATTAAAATCACTAACATGGTTTATGTTATATTTTTTAAAAATCTTTTTAAATTTAGAGCAAATTTTAATTGAATGTTTGTAAGATATATAAACCACTTGTCCATGTTTTGGGGCCTGAGCGTCTCATGGGGTCCTTTCCTTTTCTTTCCTGGTACCTGCCGCTGTGCTCTTCAGGGATCAGCTGCACACATCATCAGTCCTCTCAGCTGGTCCATCCAGGGAGCCCTCCTCCTTCTCAGTCTGGTTGTCATTAACAACTTGCTTCTCTCTTCCCACTCCTGGCGGTCTTAAACCCAAAGGCTTGGTCTTTGTGGAACCAGTCTTGAAAATCAGGATAGGGTCCTTATTCCCCAGATTTGAAGATTAAACACCCAAGAGGAATGCAGAGGCAAGATGGAAAAGTAAATTATATTTAAAAGGCAGAAGAGGGAGAGGAAAGGGGAGGGGCGGGGCGGGGAGAGAGAGGAGAGGAGAGGAGAGGAGAGAGAGATAGAGATAGAGATAGAACAGACACTTCTCAGAGGAGGATATACAATCAATCAATAAGTACATGAAAAAATGCTCACCATCTCTAGCAGTCAGAGAAATGCAAATCAAAACCACCCTAAGATACCATTTCACTCCAGTAAGATTGGCAGCCACTATGAAGTCAAACAACAACAAGTGCTGGAGAGGTTGTGGAGAAAAGGGTACACTTGTACATTGCTGGTGGGACTGCAAATTGGTGCGGCCAATTTGGAAAGCAGTTTGGAGATTCCTGGGAAAGATGGGAATGGAACCACCATTTGACCCTGCTATTGCCCTTCTTGGACTATTCCCTGAAGACCTTAAAAGAGCATGCTACAAGGATACTGCCATATCGATGTTCATAGCAGCACAATTCACAATTGCTAGACTGTGGAACCAACCCAGATGCCCCTCAGTAGATGAATGGATAAAAAAAATGTGGCATCTATACACAATGGAGTACTATGCAGCAATAAAAAATGACAAAATCATAGAATTTGCAGGGAAATGGATGGCACTAGAGCAGATTATGCTTAGTGAAGCTAGCCAATCCCTAAAAAACAAATACCAAATGTCTTCTTTGATATAATGAGAGCAACTATGAACAGAGCAGGGAGGAAGAGTAGGAAGAAAAGATTAACATTAAACAGAGACATGAGATGGGAGGGAAAGGGTGAGAAAAGGGAAATTGCATGGAAATGAAGGGAGACCCTCATTGCTATACAAAATTACACACAAGAGGTTGTGAGGGAATGGGAAAATAAACAAGGAGAGAAATGAATTACAGTAGATGGGGTAGAGAGAGAAGTTGGGAGGGGAGGGGAGGGGGGATAGTAGGGGATAGGAAAGGTAGCAGAATACAACAATGACCAATAGGACATTATGTAAAATTGTGGAAGTGTAACCGATGTGACTCTGCAATCTGCATTTGGGGTAAAATTGGGGGTTCATAACCCACTTCAGTCCAATGTATGAAGTATGTTATGTCAAGAGTTTTGTAATGTTGTGAACAACCAATAAAAAAAAAAATAAAAAAAAAAACAAAAAGAAAAAAAAAAAAAGAGAGAGATATGCTCCTCCAGAGAGGAAGATGTCCAAAGCTGTTGCCCCAGTGAGTGGGGGATGTCTTGCCCCTTTTATAGCTTTTAGGTTTCCTTTCTTCTCCTGTCCCCTCCTCCTCTTATCTAGCTTGTGAGACCAAAAGTGACCAAAAGGGCAGGAAGAGAGCCATCTCGGGGCTGATTGCTTGTGTTGGAAAGTGTGATCCCCCCAGGCTGTCAGCTACCAGGTGATGGGAGTGTTATCTGCGCATTTCCTTTTCTCTGATAACCAGCTACCTGTCCTTTGTCCTGGTCTCACTTGTTCCCAATGTGGATCCTTTAAAGAGGACAAGATTTGGAGAAAAAGAAAGAAAATGTCTTGCTTTACTAGCAAAGGAGAAAGGCAAGGACTGGAGTAACAGAGGCTGCCATTCTAACTGCCAGGGGGAACAGAAGGCTTTCACAAGGAGGCTACAAAGGCTGTTTTCCAGGGCTCACTATCAGTAGATCTGATTAACAGTTAACATCGGAATGAGCTGCTGTTCTGTAACCCGGTCTGGAGTTTCCACACCTGGAGCTTCTTTACTTTTGTGGACAGTGAGCAGAAGCTCAGATAACTTGGCTTAGGATGGAAGAATGTCAATCTTGCTTTCCTTGCAGTTGGGGAGGGGAAGAGGGAGAATAGGGAAGAAAAAGAAAAAAAAAGTGAGTTTTGAAAGAAGCCACCAGTGGTTTATATTCAAAGCATTAAGTGGACCCCTGTTGCATGGAAGGGATCCCTGTTACAGTCTTACTCTCCACTGTGGATGTTAAGTACAAGGGAGATGGGGTCACTCAGAGAGTGCTGTCAACTCTGGATTGGTGGAAGCAAGGAGGCAACCAAGCTACGGAGTGAGCCAACCCTGAGTAATTTATTCTGACGCGTGTCAAGGAACATGGAAAAAGAGCAGCTCTGTGATGCCCCAGAAGTTTTAAAAATTGTTTCCTTTTCCTCTTTTCTTTCCTTTCCTTTTGTTGGATGGAGGATGAGCCCAGGGCCTTACTTATGCTAGGCAAGCCCCCAGAAGTCCTAAGACACCTACTGGGTCCTCATATTGTTATACACCCAGACTTTCTTTGTTCTCCCTCTTCATGCCACTCAGGTTTCTTACCCTCTTTGTCACCTAGGGAAGGTCAGTACCAGCCCTGGGATGGTTCCTAAATGTGTCCTACTTCCAGGTGCTAGGGAGATTCGTGCATACACCCCACCCGCCAACCTTTTTGGGCTGTCCTATCATTCATTCTAACAAGGCAAGTGGACCTGTGCCCCAAGCTACATTTTCAGGCATCCTTCACTTATTGATAATCTTAATGCTTCTTCCATGTGTGTACAAATCATAGAATGCATTGTGAACAAAATTATACAAAGAACTAAACATAAACTCAGCTTTCCATTACACCCTGGAGTCTGTTAGTAAATCTCTATTTTCTTCACTCTTCTTACTTTGGATTGTTTTTTCATTCAAGCCTGTTTTTCTTCAAACAGATGTCTTTAAATGTAGATGCTCCTTCTCTTACAATTCAATGGAGTTGTGCTCTGAGTTGAAAATATTGTAAGCTGAAAAATTTACTTAATACACCTAACCTACTGAACATCATAGTTTAGCAACACACTTTTTTTTTTTTTTTTTTTTTGTACTGGGGAGTGTACTGGGCACTTTACCACCAAGTGACATCTATAGTCCTTTACTTTTTTTTTTTAATTTTTGAGATGGGGTCCAGCTCAGTTGCCTAGGCTGTCTTTGAACTCCTGGTCCTCTAGAATTGCTGGCTGGCATTACGCATGTACTGCCACACCTGGCTGATTGTCTACTCTTGTGATACAAAGATTAAAACTCCAAATTGGAAGTAGTTTCTATTGAATGTATGCCAGTTTTTGCACCATCATTAAGTAAAAAAAATCGTAAGTGGAATCATTGTAAGCTAAGACTGTATATAAAATATCATGTTAACTTGGACACATAATAGTATTTTCTCTCAATTTCAATTTGCATCATTTACTCTCCAGTAATCACTGAAGTATTATTTTTTAGTATATCCATGAAGGATTCAGAATATCAGAAATGTTTTTGATAATAATAAATAATCTTATGTTTGCTCAGAAGTTTATGTAGCATGTTCATTGAAAACCCAGCCTAGCCCCTGGCATTGCTCTTGCCGAGAGGGCAGCTGGCTTTCAGCAGGGCTGATGAACTGACTGGGCCTCACGTCTGTCTGGCTGGTAGCTGGGGTGTGTGCTAGTGGCAGGGCCCCAAGTGGGGAGCAGGAACTGCAAGGCTTCTTGGGCTCTGGATTAGCTCCCCATTATTTCTGTTCCATTCTGTTGGTCAAAGCAAACCATGGAGTCAACCAGATTCAAGGGATGGCAAAACAGACCTCACCTCTTGTAGGAAGAAGCTGTAACATCACATTGTAAAGGATGAGGGTAGAGGAGGGCCCTAGATGGAGCCATTTTGGAAAACCTAGGAGGCTGTCAAAAACTTACCTTTTAGACAGCCCAGATTTTCATACATACCCATCTTTGGTTTGGTGGTCCCTAAAAATTGTCTGTCTATTTTGGTAAAGGGACATTTTGTGACAAGTGTTGTCTTTCTAAATGAGTGGTTCTATTATTGGCATTCCATTCTCCTCATCAATTACTTATAAGGTTTTCATGGATGTGTATGCAATTATATTTCTGTGTATATTTTGAGAAATAAGTTGCACAGGTCTCTTTTCTTTCTCACCCCCTAGAGATGTGATAGAGGCAATAAAAGTGTCCAAATTCATGAGAAATTGGAATAATCAAGAGTTACCTGGATGGAATGCTATTAATGATAGCAATTCATGGTAGAGTACCTTTCATCTGAGACACTCAGGGTCTGTTAACAGATTAAAAGTAGTAAAAGACACCAATCTAGAGAATTTTCATTATCTTGTGCTCTGAAGACTCAGATTTTCATTGGTTTGAATGGGCCTGGAAATACATTTTTATTGCTAGGGGCATAGACGCCTCTAGCAGTGTTCTTAATAAAGCAAGGTGAGTTATAAGCAATTGTCTGATGAAGGGTAAATGTACCATACTCCATTTTAAGAAAAATACAATATAAAAGTCTTACCATGGAAGAAAATCTTTATATGATCTTTTAAGAAAACTTCAAGAAAAATAAAGACGTGACACTATATTAAATTTAAAGCCAGTGACTTATAAGCAAAGAAAAGCAAAGACAGCCTGATTAAGGCTGTTGCATTGTTCTGGCATTTTTTATGTCTCATCCGTTTCTTGGGCCTTCTTAGATCATAAGCTTTTAGGGCGCATAGAACAACTCCATCTTGATGTAGTACTGAGCAAATGCACCAGGAGGTTCTCAATAAATAGTCATTAAATTCTAAGTCCAGAAGGGACCTTGAGATGCCCTCTGCTCACTCCTTACTACTACTGGTATGCAGTGTTTTAACCAGCTCAGAAAAACAGGCTTTTTTTTCTTTAAAATGTCCAAATTCAAAGACTTCCTACTATGAATTAACTTCTCACATTTGCCTTGTGCTCTTTTTTATGTCATTTAAGAAAATTGTGGTAGAAACCCATAACCTAAAATTTATCATCTTATCTGTTTGTAAGGGTACAGTACAGAAGTGTTAACTATGTATGCATCGCCAAGCAGCAGATCTCTAGAATGTTTTCATCTTTCTAAACTGAAACTCCACCCCCTTTAACCACCCCACCCTCTCCCCCTCTGCCTCTGTCCCCTAGCTCCTATCAGTCACCATTCCACTGGCTGCTTTTGAGAGTTTAGCTGCTTAAATCATCACAGAAGTAGAATCAAGTAGTTCTCATCTTTGCATGATTGGCTCAAGTTCATTTAGCATAATGTCCTCAAGCTTCGTTCATGTGATATCAATATCATGTGACAGAATTTTCTTTCTTTTTTTAATATTTATTTTTCAGTTTTTTAGGTGGACATAATATCTTTATTTTTATGTAGTTCTGAGAATCGAACCCAGTGCCCCATGCATGCTAAGAGAGCACGCTACCACTTGAGCCACATCCCCAGCCCAGATTTTCTTCCTTTTTAAGGATGAATAAATTTCCACTGTGAGTACAGACCGCATTCATTTTTTTTTGAGAGAGAGAGAAAGAGAGAGAGAGAGAATTTTAATATTTATTTTTTAGTTTTCGGCGGACACAACATCTTTCTTTGTATGTAGTGCTGAGGATCGAACCTGGGCCGCACGCATGCCAGGCGAGCGTGCTACTCTTGAGCCACATCCCCAGCCCTACAGACCGCATTCATTTTGTATAGATTTTTTTTCATCTATCGATGGACACTGGGGTGACTTCCACCTCTTGGCTATTGTAGGCAATGCTGCCTTAAACACTGATGTTCAATAGCTCTTTGAGACTCTGCTTTCAACTCTTTTGGCTATATACCCAGAGTGCCATTGCTAGGTCACATGGTAATTCTATTTTTAAGTTTTTGAGGGAACTACCATACTGTTTTCTGTAACAACTGCACCATTTTATATTCCAATTAATAATGTATAAGTGTTCCAATTTTTCCCATCCTTTCCAACACTTGTTTTCTGTTTGTTGGTTTGATTTTTGGTAATGTCTGTCCTAATGGGTATGACATGATATCTAATTGTGGTTTCAATTTTCATTTTCCTGGTAATTAATGAAATTGAACATCTTCTCGTGTGCTTGTTGGTTATTTGTATATCTTCTTTAGAGAAATGTCAACCTGTTATTTGCCTATTTTTAACTAGGTTATTTTTTTGTTGTTGAGTTGTAGGCATTTTGTTGTTTTGTTTGCCATACTTCGGACTGAACCCAGGGGGTTCTACCACTGAGCTACATTCCCAGCCCTTTTTATTTTTTTATTTTGAGACAGGCTTTAGCTAAGCTGCTTAGGGCCTTGTTAAATTCCTAAAGCTGGTTTTGAACTTGCAATTGTCTTTGCTCAGCCTCTGAGTTACTAGGATTATAGGCTGCACCACTGTGCCTGGCTTGTGTGTTGATTTTTTTTTTTTTTTTTGTCTTGCAGCTTTGCTGAACTTATTTGTGAGTTCTAACAATTTTTTTTGTGTGTGTGTGGGGGAGATCTTTAGGTTATCCTCTTAAAAAGATCATGTCATTGGAGAACAGATTATTTTAATTCTGCCTTTCCAATTTGGATGCTTTAAAATGTTTTTCTTGCCTAACTGCTCTGGCTAGTACTTCTAGTGGTATGTTAAGTGGAGAGAATGGGCATTCTTGCTTTGTTCTTGTTCTTAGAGGAAAAGTTTTCAGTTTAAGGCAGTTTTTTGATACTGTGGCTCCTGTGGTGTCTGTAGAGTAGTATGAGCTCTGTTTGGAGACCTGCTTTCCTGACATACAGTGTGGGCTGCTGTGATGTTTGCTACTTGATAGATGCTCTGGGCTCAAATGCCATCTTGGTCATTTTCTTTTATGGAACCTTTGGTGCTTGGAACTCTGAACCTCATTTGTAGGTTCTGGTGAGGATTTAATAAACTAGTATGATATCAAAGTGATTTAGCCACAGCAGGTGCCCATTGAATCCTTGCTTCCTTGTAATTAGTTGCAGAGAAGAATATGACCTTAGAGATGGGATTTTGGATTCCAGCCTAGTGCTCCTCAAATTTTAATATGAATATGCAATTTTATTATGTAAGCCTTGTTAAATGCAGGTTCCGGTATTATAGTTCCAGGGTAGCACCCTAATTCTGCTTTTCCAAGCTCCTGGTGATGCTGCTGCTGCCGAATTATAGACTATACTTTGCATAGGAGACTTTAGCTCTGACCTTTCTCACTGCTTCCTGGTAGAGCAAGATGTTTGCCTCCAGGGGCAAAAATGTCTGCCATGTGAATACTCAAGCCTACTTTCTTTTCAGACAGGGCCCTACACCAAGTCAAGGTGAGCTAAAGAGAACTGTATACAGAGGTGCTGTGATGCTCGAATTGGAGATGGACAGTCTGCATTTAGAAACTGTCCCTGCCATTCTCTAGCTGTGTGATCTCGTGTAAATCATTTAATCTCAGCATGGGGATAAGGTCCTTCCCTTGGGAGTTTGCTATGGGGATTAAATGAGACAATGGATACATGCAGGCAGCAACATGGGAACAAATGAGCACTTGTGTGCACTACTTTAGTTCTTATTGTTGTAAGAGGCAGGTGTTGTTAGAAGATAAGGTCTAAACAGGACTACACACACTCTCCAGCAGAAGCTCTCCCAGAAATGCCACTCTCCTTTCCTCCTACAGCTTGGACAGAGTAAATAACTTGCACTTGTAGGGGCCTCTTGCTTCCAGCAAGAGAGGCCAGAGGTGGCCTCAATGGCCCAACTTCAGCCCCTGTCTCTCCACGCCTTTCCTTTGATTTTATCCCCTGGTCCTCTGTGGGGGGATTTCTGTTTTACTGAAAGAAGAGAGAAGGAGCCAAGTGCTTTGAAAAAGGCCTCTGCCTACTTGGAACTTCAGGACTTTTTAGATTGGAAAAAAAAAAAAAAAAAAACAACAACCCAACTCCTGATCAAGAGAAAGGAGTGGGTTTAGGATGGGCTTTAATTGGCTGTTAGAGTGCTCACTGGGTGGTGGGAACCGCTTGGCCTCTGGCTTCAGGCCACGGGCAGGCATTAATAGCCCATTAATGCACACCCTGCCACTGCTTTATTTCCTAATTAATACTGCCTGCTTGAGGGACAGGGAAACAGAGCTATAAAATTGTTTTATCTATTGCTTCAGCAATGAGGGAGGAAAAAAAAATGTTATTAGCTGCCCATGCTTGTCACACATTAATGGCTAGGCTAGAAAATCAGAAGGATCAGCAGGACTTTTATTTTTTGAATTTTCACCTCAGGGTGGAGAGAGGTCAATACCAAACCCAACTGCAAGTTTAAGTCAGGAAGTTTGGATTTTGATGATGTTGCCAGCTCTTGGGTTCCTTTTCACAAGTTTGTGGAATAGAAAGGAGTGATCAAAGGCAGGAAAGAGGTCTGGGGTTGTGGCTCAGTGGCAGAGCGCTTGCCTTGCATGTATGAGGCACTGGGTTCGATCCTTAGCACCACATAAAAATAAATACATAAAATAAAGGTATTGTGTCCATCTACAACTACAAAAATACTTAAAAAAAGGTAGGAAAGATTTAAGATTTACTTTCTTCTCCTGTCAGGCTGGGGAGAAAGAGAGAGGAGGATTGTCATGTGCAGTTGGGCAGATTGTACAATGTACAAAGCAGCTTAATTCACATCATAGAGCATTGACACATATTATTATGACATGATTCTCACAAATGGAAACAAGAGTCTTGAAATATCTCTGTTGCTTTTACAGGGTTAGAGAAGTCCATCTCAGCAGAAGTAATTTTGTCCCTTAGGGGATATTTGGGAATGTCTGGCAACATTTTTGGTTGAACAAGGAGATGGCGTGATGCTGACATCTAGAGTGCACGTGGCAACCCCTCCAGCCCCCAACAAAGTATCAGCTAGCTCAGAATGACACTGTTGCTAACGTTTAGACGCCCTGCTCTGGAAGATGAAGATGTCCCTGAAGGCCAATGTGGACTCTTTCCTTGGCCTGTTCTACTGTCAGGACTGTTGGAGAGACAGGGCCATTTCTGATTCTACGTCTGTCATGCCACAGCAGTGCATAGCTCGAGGTGCCCACAGAGGCCCACATGCCCAGAGGAACACGGGAGCAGACCTGAGTTTCTGGCAGTGTTGGGGACCAGGCTGGGGTGAGTCTTCTGCCTCTGGGCCCTTGCGTCACCAGCGATGCGGAGGGTATCTCCTCATCCACGGCCTGGGGAGAAGCAGCTGTCCTGGTCTCTCCAAAGCATCTCCGTTTGTGACTTGTTGCCTCTCAAGAGCCAGGTCCAGCACCCTCAGATTTGTCTTCCATGCTGCCCCTAAGACCAGTTTTGGAAGTTCTCGTGGATGAGCAACGGGGGGTAAGTAGCTTTGAGACAGAACAGAACTGTCGGGCTGGGCTCCAATCCCAGCTTCTCTGCATACTCCACCTGTGGCCTTGAGAGAGTCATGGGACCTCTTTGGGCTTCAGTTTCCCCATCAGTAAAAGGGATGATAACAATAGCGCTCACTTCATAGGATTATGGCCAGGATTGTGCTAATACAAAGGATGTGTTCAGAGCAGATTTGAATGTGTAGCAAATACCACGTGGGTGTTGCCCACCCTAGACCTTGTTCTGCATTCATTACTTGGGTGCTGCGCTAATTAGCTAGGAGGGCCATAACAAAATACCAGAGACTGGGAGTTTTCCACAATGCAAATTAATTTTCTCATGGTTCTGGAGGGTGGAAGTCTGAGATCAAGGTGCTGCCAAGGCTGGTTTCTCTGAAGATCTCCCTCCTTGGCTTGCAGAGGGTCGTGAACACATTGCTGTCCCTCCGGGTGTGCCTGGGTCTGGTGCTTCTGTGTGTCCAGATTTCCTCCTCTTATCAGGACACCAGTCAAACTGAATTAGGGCCTAGCTTAGTGGCCTCATTTAAACTTAATTGCTACTTTAAAGACCTACTCTCCAAATATATCATATTCTGAGGTAATAGGCATTAGGACTTCAACATAGGAATTGCGGTGCTGGGGGACTGACACACGTCAGTCCATAATAGGCACCTATTACACTCCAGTCCCTGCTCCCCCAGCAGGGGAATAATGAACACAAGCCAGATTTGGAAAAGCTCAAAGTCTGGGAGTTCAAGGGAAAAGTAAGCAATCAGCACTTCTGTGGATTAGGAACTGCCTCATGTCTGTGGTTCCCAAAGTGTGGTCCTTGGACCAGCCGCCACATCACCCAGAGACTTGATAGAAATGAACATTCTCAGGTTGTATCCCAGCTCTACTGCATTGAAAACTGCGGGCTGGGGAAGGGCCCACATGCCCAGAGAAACACGGGAGCAGACCTGAGTTTTTAGCAGTGTTGGGGACCAGGGGAAGGACCCCTTCTATGCCACTCTGATCCTTCTGAAGTGTGAGAGTCCCTGCTGGAGAGGATATAAGAGTGGGTGCGACCTAGAGTCCACCAGGGAGTGCACAGCACAGGAGCTTGGAAGTTAAGCGACTGTGGATTCCCATCCCAAGACAGAGAGACTCGAGTTCATGTCTTTCTTTTTTTTTTTCTTTTTTTTTATTGGTTGTTCACAACATTACAAAGCTCTTGACATCATATTTCATACATTAGATTGAAGTGGGTTATGAACCCCCAATTTTACCCCAAATACAGATTGCAGAATCACATCGGTTACACATCCACATTTTTACATACTGCCATATTAGTGACTGTTGTATTCTGCTACCTTTCCTATCCTCTACTATCCCCCCTCCCCTCCCCTCCCATCTTCTCTCTCTACCCCATCTACTGTAATTCATTTCTCTCCTTGTTATTTTCCCATTCCCCTCTTATATGTAATTTTGTATAACAATGAGGGTCTCCCTCCATTTCCATGCAATTTCCCTTTTTTTCTCCCTTTCCCTCCCACCTCATGTCTCTGTTTAATGTTAATCTTTTCTTTCTGCTCTTCCTCCCTGCTCTGTTCTTAGCTGCTCTCATTATATCAAAGAAGACATTTGGTATTTGTTTTTTAGGGATTGGCTAGCTTCACTGAGCATAATCTGCTCTAGTGCCATCCATTTCCCTGCAAATTCCGTGATTTTGTCATTTTTTAGTGCTGCGTAATACTCCATGGTGTATAGATGCCACATTTTTTTTTTATCCATTCATCTATTGAAGGGCATCTGGGTTGATTCCACAGTCTATGAACATCGATGTGGCAGTATCCCTGTAGTGTGCTCTTTCAAGGTCTTCAGGGAATAGTCCGAGAAGGGCAATAGCTGGGTCAAATGGTGGTTCCATTCCCAGCTTTCCCAGGAATCTCCATACTGCTTTCCAAATTGGCCGCACCAATTTGCAGTCCCACCAGCAGTGTACAAGAGTACCCTTTTCCCCACATCCTCGCCCGCACTTGTTGTTGTTGTTTGACTTCATAGTGGCTGCCAATCTTACTGGGGTGAGGTGGTATCTTAGGGTGGTTTTGATTTGCATTTCCTTGACTGCTAGAGATGGTGAGCATTTTTTCATGTACTTGTTGATTGATTGTATGTCCTCCTCTGTGAAGTGTTTGTTCATGTCCTTGGCCCATTTGTTGATTGGGTTATTTGTTTTCTTATTGTCTAATTTTTTGAGTTCTTTGTATACTCTGGATATTAGAGCTCTATCTGAAGTGTGAGGAGTAAAAATTTGTTCCCAGGATGTAGTCTCCCTATTTACCTCTCTTATTGTTTCTCTTGCTGAGAAAAAACTTTTCAGTTTAATTAAGTCCCATTTGTTGATTCTTGTTATTAACTCTTGTGCTATGGGTGTCCTATTAAAAAATTTTGAGTCCGTCCCCACAATCTGTAGATCGGAGCCAACTTTTTCTTCTATCAGACAGAGAGTCTCTGATTTGATATCTAGCTCCTTGATCCACTTTGAGTTGACTTTTGTGCATGGCGAGAGGAGGGGATTCAGTTTCATTTCGTTGCATATGGATTTCCAGTTTTCCCAACACCATTTGTTGAAGATGCTATCCTTCCTCCGTTGCATGTTTTTAGCTCCTTTATCAAATATAAGATAGTTGTAGCTTTGTGGATTAGTCTCTGTGTCCTCTATTCTGTACCATTGGTCCACCCGCCTGTTTTGGTACCAGTACCATGCTGTTTTTATTACTATTGCTCTGTAATATAGTTTGAAATCTGGTATCGCTATACCACCTGATTCACACTTCCTGCTTAGAATTGCTTTTGCTATTCTGGGTCTTTTATTTTTCCATATGAATTTCATGATTGCTTTATCTATTTCTACAAGAAATGCCATTGGGATTTTGATTGGCATTGCATTAAACCTATAGAGAACTTTTGGTAATATCACCATTTTGATAATGTTAGTTCTGCCTATCCATGAACAGGGTATATTTTTCCATCTTCTAAGATCCTCTTCTATCTCTCTCTTTAGGGTTCTGTAGTTTTCATTGTATAGGTCTTTCACCTCTTTTGTTAGGTTGATTCCCAAGTATTTTATTTTTTTTGAGGATATTGTGAATGGAGTGTTTTTCCTCATTTCCATTTCAGAAGTTTTGTCGCTGATATACAGAAATGCCTTTGATTTATGTGTGTTGATTTTATATCCTGCCACTTTGCTGAATTCATTTATTAGTTCTAGTAGTTTTTTTGTAGACCCTTTTGGGTCTTCTAGGTATAGAATCATGTCATCCACAAATAGTGATAATTTAAGTTCTTCTTTTCCTATTTTTATGCCTTTAATTTCTTTCGTCTGTCAAATTGCTCTGGCCAGTGTTTCGAGAACTATATTGAATAGAAATGGTGATAGGGGGCATCCGTGTCTTGTTCCAGATTTTAGAGGGAATGCCTTCAATTTTTCTCCATTCAGAATGATGCTAGCCTGAGGCTTAGCATAGATAGCTTTTACAATGTCGAGGTAAGTTCCTGTTATCCCTAGATTTTCTAATGTTTTGAACATAAAGTGATGCTGTACTTTGTCAAATGCTTTTTCTGTGTCTATCGAGATGATCATATGGTTCTTATCTTTAAGTCTATTGATGTGGGGAATAACATTTATTGATTTCCGTATATTGAACCATCCTTGCATCCCAGGGATGAATCCTACTTGATCATGGTGCACAATTTTTTTGATGTGCCTTTGTATCCGATTCGCCAGAATTTTATTGAGGATTTTTGCATCTAGGTTCATCAGAGATATTGGTCTGTAGTTTTCTTTCTTTGAGGTGTCTTTGTCTGGTTTCGGAATCAGGGTGATGTTGGCCTCATAGAATGAATTTGGTAGAGCTCCCTCTTTTTCTATTTCCTGAAATAACTTGAAAAGTATTGGTATTAATTCTTCTTTAAAGGTTTTGTAAAACTCCGCTGTGTACCCATCCGGTCCTGGGCTTTTCTTGGTTGGTAGTCTTTTGATTGCTTCTTCTATTTCATCCATTGATATTGGTCTGTTTAAATTGTGTGTATCCTCCTGACTGAGTCTGGGCAAATCATATGACCTAAGAAATTTATCAATGTCTTCACTATCTTCTATTTTATTGGAATATAGGTTTTCAAAATAATTTCTAATTGTCTTCTGTATTTCTGTAGGATCTGTTGTGATAATGCCTTTTTCATCTCGTATGTTAGTAATTTGAGTTCTCTCTCTTCTTCTTTTCGTTAGCATGGCTAAGGGTCTGTCGATCTTATTTATTTTTTCAAAGAACCAACTTTTTGTTTTGTTAATTTTTTCAATAGTTTCTTTTGTTTCAATTTCGTTGATTTCTGCTCTGATTTTAATTATTTCTTGCCTTCTGCTACATTTGCTGTTGTTTTGCTCTTCCTTTTATAGGGCTTTGAGATGAAGTGTGAGCTCATTTATTTGTTGGTTTTTCCTTTTTCTGAGGAATGACCTCCAGGCGATGAATTTCCCTCTTAAAACTGCTTTCCTTGTGTCCCATAGATTCCGATATGTTTTGTCTGTATTTTCATTTATCTCTAAGAATTTTTTGATTTCCTCCTTTATGTCTTCTGTAACCCATTGATCATTCAGTAACATATTGTTCATTGTCCATGTGATGTAGGATTTTTCCTTCCTTCTTTTATCATTGATTTCCAGTTTCATTCCATTATGATCAGATAAAATGCATGGTATTATCTCCACCCCTTTATATTTACTGAGGGTTGCCCTATGGCATAAAAATGGTCTATTTTTGAGAAGGATCCATGTGCTGCTGAGAAAAAAGTATATCCATTTGATGATGGTTGATATATTCTATATATGTCAGTTAAGTCTAGGTTATTGATTGTGATATTGAGGTCAATAGTTTCTTTATTCAACTTTTGTTTGGAGGATCTGTCCAATGGTGAGAGAGGTGTGTTGAAGTCACCCATGATTATTGTGTTGTGGTCTATTTGATTCTTGAACTTGAGGAGAGTTTGTTTTATGAACGTCGCAGCGCCATTATTTGGTGCATAAATATTGATAATTGTTATGTCTTGTTGGTGAATGGTTCCTTTTAACAATATATAATGTCCTTCTTTATCCCTTTTGATTAACTTAGTCTTGAAGTCGATTTTATTCGATATGAGAATGGCCACCCCTGATTGCTTACGAGGACCGTGTGCGTGGTATATTTTTTCCTAACCTTTTACCTTGAGCCTGTGTATGTCTTTTCCAATCAGATGTGTCTCCTGGAGGCAGCATATTGTTGGATTTGTTTTTTTTTTAATCCATGTTACCAGCCTATGTCACTTTATTGGAGAGTTTAAGCCATTAACGTTTAGAGTTACTATTGATATATGGTTTGTACTTCCTGCCATGTTTGATTATTTATCTCTTTTTTTTTTCTAATTTAGTTTGTTTCTCCATGATTATCTTTCCCCTCGCCCTCTGTCTTTACCGAGGTACTTCCCACTGATGGTTTTGGTTATTGTTTTTCGTTTCTTCCTCGTGTAGTGTTTTGCTCAAGGCGCTTTGCAATGCTGGTTTTCTGGCTGCAAATTCTTTTAGCTTTTGTTTATCATGAAAGATTTTTATTTCGTTGTCGTACCTGAAGCTTAATTTTGCTGGATACAGAATTCTTGGTTGGCATCATTGTCTTTCAGTGTTTGAAATACGTTGTTCCAGGATCTTCTCGCTTTCAGCGTCTGTGATGCAAAATCCGTTGTTAACCTTATTGGTTTACACCTAAATGTAATCTGCCTCTTTTCTCTTGTAGCTTTTAATATTTTCTCTTTGTTCTGTATATTGGATATCTTCATAACAATGTGTCTTGGCGTTGGTCTACTGAGATTTTGTGTGCTCGGTGTCCTGTATGCATCTACAATTTGTATATCTGTTTCCTTTTTTATTTCTGGAAAGTTTTCTGTAATTATTTCATTCAGCAGGTTACTCATTCCCTTGGTATGAATCTCTGTGCCTTCCTCTATCCCGATGACTCGTAAGTTTGTTTTTTTTTTTTTAATATTTATTTATTTATTTATTTATTTTAGTTTCGGCAGACACAACATCTTTGTTTGTATGTGGTGCTGAGGATCGAACCCGGGCCGCACACATGCCAGGTGAGCGCGCTAGTGCTTGAGCCACATCCCCACCCCAAGTTTGGTTTTTTTATGTTATCCCATATCTCTTGGATGTTTTTCTCGTGATTTTTTACCAGCCTATCTGAGTTGGCTAGACTCTTTTCAAGATGATATATTTTGTCTTCATTATCTGATGTTCTGGGTTCTACTTGCTCCACTCTGTTAGTGATACTCTCAATTGAGTTTTTAATTTGGTTTATTGTTTCCTTCATTTCTAGAATTATTGTTTGATTTTTTTTATAATCTCTATCTCCTGATAAAGATGCTTAACTTCTTCTTTTATTTGTTTATGTAATTCATTTTCAATGTGATCTTTAAGGTTCCTTTCCATCTGTCTAAGGTGTTCCTTGAGTTCTTTATATGGCCATTTTTCTGATGACTCTAGGTCCTCCTGAATATTTAGGCTGTCATTCATTGTTTGTACTCCTTTTCTTCCTTGCTTTTTTATGCTCATGTTACTTCTTGTTCTGTTTGACTGCTGAGTTACTATTTACTCTTGTAAATTTATTTGATGCTTGGGAGGAGAGATATTAGAAGGGAAGGGAAGAAGTCACTAAAGAGAATGAGTGTAGGCAGGTAGAATTCAAGAAAGGGGGAATAAGAAAATTGAAAAGAAATGAAAAGACAAAAGAAAAAAAGTGAAAAGAAAGAAAGAAAAAATGAAAAAATAAAAATTTAAAACCAAAAAAAATTATAATGATAATAAAAAAATGGAAATTAAAGTTTAAAAAATAATAGTAATAATAATAGAATAAAAAGAATTTAAAAAAACTGAAACCATTAATAAGAAAGTTAAAGAACAACAACAACATCAACAACAAAAAGTGAAAATAAAATGAAAAAAATACTAATAATAATCACTAAAAAAAAATAATAATAAATGCAGTCATAGAGCTCAATTAACTTCTCTTCCAGTAGGTGGGAACTGGGCCAGGCTTCTCTTCTTGATGGGTGGGAACCAATCACTGTGCCTCAGCTCTTCTTCCCAGACTGTGCGGGTCTCCAGTCCTGAGTGCCTAGGTCCTTCTCTTGTGGTTCCTCAAGCCAGGCCCCGCTCACCTGTGATGCTCACCACAATAGTGGCTACACGCCGGGTCTGCTGCTCCTGGGAGCCATGTTTTTATGGATGCCTGGGCACACCCTTTCTGTTTGCCTCCCTCAGACCCTAAGTTTGTAGGGCTTGGGGCTGAGGACCCCCAGCAAATTTGTTTGCCCTCAGGTAGCAACTCCCCTGGTAGCTGGTGCAAGGGACCTCTGTTGTCCGCAGAGGGATACCCTGGGTCTGACTATCATGCTCAGTTGGCTTTTACCTCTGTGAGTTCAGGTGGGCTGACAAGTTATTTCAGCGGGATCATTAGTGCTGAGTCACGAGAAGCAGGCGAACCAGAGCTAGAATGCAGCCAATCTGGGCTCGGTGTGTTCTGAGAAGGGCAGACTGTTCGCCCGGGATCCCCTTCAGCTCAATAGTGCCTAGTGGTCCTGAGCGAACAGTATTTTGACAGTTTACTTCTCCCTATGCCCGCGCAGCTGAAGGGGTCAGAGACTTGATCTCTCCGCGTCCGCCGCCATGTAGGATCACTTAGATTTTAAATTGTCACTCATCTTATCAGCTGTTCCATTTTACTCGGCAGCTCAGTCGCGCGGTGAAGAGTCTGCTCTAAGGTGCTCCGCGGGAAGCGGAGGCGGCGGTAGCAGCGGCCCAGCTGTGGCCTTCGGGACCCCCGGGGAGGGGGTGTGGGCTGGGGGAGAGGAGGCAGCGCCTTGGGGCCCACGGGGGCCAGGTACTGGGCACGCGAGAGAGGGGGCAGGGCAGGGGAAAGAAATTGAGATCTAGATTTAGGGAGTGAGTGTGGGAGGAGAGACGGCGGGGGAGAAGCAAAGTGGAAAGGCGGAGAGGAGAAGGAGAAGGGGCCGAGGGAGCCGGGCAGCTCGGGGGCTGCAGCCTTACTCGAGTTCATGTCTTGTACCTTGTTTGCTCTGTTGTTTTGGATTCTTATTCTGAACCTCGCTTTGTCTTTGTATGCTTAGGATAACTGTCTCATAGCATTTGTGGGAAAGTGTAAAGATAACAGATGTAAAACATTTAGTACAGAGCCTAGCTCAAGTTGGGGACCCGATTGCAGAGTTGTCCTAATGGGTTGGCGATGTGATGGATGGGGAGAGGCTGGGATCCTGGAGATTTAAGTGGTCTTAGAGTAGGTTGAGAAAGGAACTGACGTGTGCTGGCAGCTTCGCAGGCCCAGGAGCCTCAGTCAGACTCTTCCTTGGAAAGAGCTTCCAAGTCCCATGGAAACTTCCAGGTGGTGATGACACCGTCCAACTAGGGGGAAGAAACCAGAGGTCCTGAGAGGAGTTCCTTTGCCATTTGTAAATGCCTTTGTGCCTCCTCCCAAGTACTCCTGACCCTTGGCGACCTACTCAGCACCTTAGTTTCTCAGGGCTACCCTAACTACACACTTACACAACAGGAAATCATTTTTGCACAGTTAGGAGGCCAGGAGTCCAAGATCAAGGTGTCAGCAGGTTTGTTTTTCCTGGGTTTGTAGATGGCCGCCTTCTTACTGTGTCCTCACATGGTCTCTCCCCTGTGCCTCACATCCCTGGTGTTTCTTCCTCTTCTTGTACAGGCTCTAGTCAGATTGGATGAGGGTCCACCCTAAAGGCCTCATTTAACTTAATTCCTTCGTTATGTAGTCAGGTTCTGAGGTCCAATAGGATAAGTCTTCAACACAGGATTATTTTAGGGAACACAATTCAGTCCATACTACCTGACAAAGACCTGGTAACAACACCACAACAGTCCTAGGCGTTCAACCATGGAAGCAAGTGAAATGAAAGCTGGAACATCAGGGGCAAATCCTCCTCCCTTTTCCTCTTTGTTCAAATTCAAGGTGAGACCTCAGGCCCAGATCTTACAATTGCTTTAATTATACTCCTGTGTCAATAAGTAGTATAGGTGGTTCTCTCCTGTTGCCTTCCTTTGCTGGCCATTTGGGGACATCTTAGAATAACATTATTTTTAATTTTTTTTTTAATTTGTTCTAATTAGTTATACATGACAGTAGAATGCATTTTGACATATTGTACACAAGAAGAGCACTACTTATCCTTCCTGTTAGAATAACACTATTGAAGTATCCACTTGTCTTAGATTTTTTTGGACAATCGTGGTTTTAAAACTATTTTCTAGTTGTCTCCCAGAAACCACTTCTCATTTTTCATGTAACAGATTTCAAAATTTGGTTTAGGAATTATAGCTATCGGACCTGCCATGCTGAAGACTGCAAATAGGAGAAGTGGGCAAGGAGTGGCAGAGGCCAGGATGAGGAGCAGAAAGTCAAGAATTTGAACAAGTCCCCAAATCGTAATAGTTTGTTGTAGAAGCAAAAACTAGCTTCTGGTTTACTGGCAAATCTATTCCCCTAAAAAACATATTAGCAGGAACATTTAACACAAAATTTCCTAGCTGTAAAATGGAAATATGCATACCTGCTGGTTGTGTTCGAAGGTTATTGCAAGAAGTAATGCTAATATCAATAAAGCCCTTTAACAATGAACTGAAGTAACTTGCAAAGTATTGCTTTCCCTCTCAACTGCTCCTCATAGCTAGATAGCAGTGGCTCTATTTTTACTGAATCCTGGAGTATGTATCTCTGAGTCCTGAAAGTATGAAATGATCCCTGTATACTGAAGAATATTCGTCTGCAATGTGTACAAACAATTATGGACTGGCGCTCAGGCCTCTTCTGGGAGCTCCTACCCAAAAGATCAGACTGATACCTAGTATGACATCCTAAGGCAAATATCCTTTGGCAAATATCTGTAAGTTGCTTTGTTGAAGGCATTTGTTAATTGGACCCTGAGTGGCAAGAACAATGTACTTGTCAGCTGGAAAAAGTCCCTTGAAAAATCAACAACTGCAAACAAGACATCTTCAATAGTGAAGGCTGATTAGAATGTGGCTTGTATTTTGGACAATAAACTCTATTTATGATAGTGTCCTGGTCATTAAGTATCTCTGCTGTAAGAGAAAACTGAGGCTATTAACTTCTTCAGACAGAACCAGGGGGGGAAAAGCAATCATTTCTTTTATAAGCAGAAGGGAAGGTTCTGCTCAATAAAGATCAATTAAACATCTCTGTTAAAAGGCTGCTTGGGAGCTGGTGCCAATGAAAATCTCCCTGAATTGAATCCATGTGCTCCCATTCCATCCAGCTCCCCCCACCCCTGTATCTTGCTCTGGAGGAGATTTTAAAAGGACACTGGCAATTGTAAATGCTATAAGCGACAGTGGCTCTCACATCCATGGCTGACTGATATTTGATGTTGAGTAACTTTGCATGCACTCTGCGGGGACATTCCTAGAGGATAGAAGGCAAATTAAATGTATCTCTGGATTCAACTGAGCCACCTTCATGAGGTTGTAAAAAGAATAATAATAGACACTAAATTGCCAGAAGATGCCTTAGTGGTCAGAGCTATGCATTCTCAGGATACAAGAAGTTTTGGGGGCCTCAGTCATATATAGAGCATATACAAGCCCTGAGCACTTTGTCATCATTTTCCACTTGAAAACTTTCTTTGTTCCTTTAAGATACCATGTGCTTCTATTTCCTGAGTTTTCTCACGTAAAGTCCATCTTTTCTTCAGAATTCATTGCTCTGTTTTCTGAGCTCTGCTATGGTCCTCTTACATATCAATTATAATACTTTCCCAACTGTTAATTTTTCAAGTATTGGTCCCTCATCTAAGATGTTAACTCCTTATTTATCTTTTCATTCCCTCTCACCATCCATCTCCAATACCTGGTACGAGGATCTGCACGTGACAAGTATGTTGAAATAGAGCCTGCAAGTTGGTCTTGGTGAAACCTCAGTGCAGTTAGCATATGGATGAGCACCTTCTGAAGAGGAGGGCTGGGTGTACTGTCCAGAGGTACATGAGAATCCAGGTCCAGTGAGTGAACGTGGCTCTAATGGAACATACCCATCTATATTTGAAACTGGAAATTGTTTTGAACTTCATCATCCCCAGTAGTAATTCAGACCTTGAACCCTAGTCTTGTCAGGAGTGTGATGCATTCCTATAATCCTGGTGACTCAGGAGGCTGAGGCAGGAGAATAACAAGTTTGAGGCCAGCCTTGGCAATTTAGCAAGACCCTGATTTGCTAAAATATAAAAAGGAGCTGAGGATGTAGCTCAGTGGTAATGCTTTCCTGGGTTTAATTCCTAGTAATGCAAAAGCAAAGATTAATACTGCCCTCCCCTCAAAAGAAACTCTCTTAACCTCTCTGTTAATTTTGTTTTGCTGTTTTACCAAATTACCACAAACAGCAGTTTTCCATAACATAAAGCAATTATGTTACAGTTTCTGGAGATCAGAGGTCCAGACACTGCATGTCTCCTCTGTGCTTGGGCTGATGGTCAAGGTGTTTGCCAAGGCTCTGCTCTGACCTGCAACTTAGGGTCTTCTAAGCTCACCAGCTGTTGGCAAACCCACGTCCTTATGGTTGTAGGATTAGGACCCCTTTTGTTGCTGGCTCTCAGCTGGAGCACTCTTGGTTCCTAGAGGCTCCTCACATTCCTTGCAACATGAGCCCCTTCATCTTTCATCTAGAGACTCTCCCTATGTGGAATCTTCCTCGCTTTGATTCTGACTCATCTCTGACCTCTAGACTTAAGTTTAAAAAGCTCAATTGATTTGATTAGGAAAATTTCTCTACCTTTAGATCAATCAATTTGGGACCTTCACCCCTCAGAGCAGTGTTTAAATTAGTGTGATTGAATAATTGGAAGAAGTTGTGTGTCCCTCCACCAGGCAATGACAATATTGGATGCCATCTTGGAATTCTGTCCATCAAATACACCAACTGACCATTCAAAAGCTTCATTTATTTGTCTGTGCCTGACGTACTAATATTCTCGATCTATGTCATGCAATTGGGTAGACAAAGGAGATAACAAACATGGACCTGTTGTTAAAAGTGCTGCTCCTTGACATGAGTGAGGTTTCATGGCACTTGGAAGATGCTCATGCTGCCTGATTGAGACACAAACTTAGAGAGGTGACATATAGCAAGTATTACTCTCTTTTTTTTAAACTTTTTTTTTTTAATGGTATTCTGTGCCTGTAGTCCCAGCAGATTGGGAGGCTGAGGCAGAAGGATCGAGTGTTCAAAGCCAGTCTCGGCAAAAAGCGAGGTACTAAGCAATTCAGTGAGATCCTGTCTTTAAATAAAGTACAAAAAATAGAGCTGGGGATGTGGCTCGGTGGCTGAGTGCCCGCCGAGTTTAATCCCTGTTTAACACCACCTTCCTCTAAAAAAGCCTTATTCTGAATACTCTGAGATATGGGTCAGCAAACTGGCCAGACACCTATTTTTGTAAATCAAGTATGGGCCCACAGCCATGCCCGTTCATTTGCAAACTGACTTGTGGCTTCTGGGCTACTAAAGCAGGGTGCAGGGGAGACCTTATGAGTTTCTACTGTTTCCAGGAATGCCTCTCTAAACCTCTCAGGTAACTTACTTTTCTTTTTTGCTGTACTGGAGATTGAACATAGGAGTGCTCTACCACTGAGTTATATCCCATCTTTTTATTTTTTAATTGAGACAGTGTCTTGCTAAATTGCTGAGGCTGGTCTCACATTTGTTATCTTCCTGCCTCAGCCTCCCCAGTAGCTGGCATTATAGGCCTGTACCACTCTTCTCAGCTCAGGAGCCATCCTGGATTTCCTTGCCTGACAAATGAGCATATGATCATTCACTGTTAGTTTGTGTGTAAGTGAAGTGTGTAACACAGTGTGAGTGTTTAATAGCTTCATTAAGACGAGCAATACAGTGTGCTGGGGAAGCAACCCATAAATAAGATGGGCCCAGCAGGGCTTCACGATATTCCATGGTGAGGGTGTCTTCCTCCAAAGGAAAAACTTCCTGTAAAGCCATTTTCCATTACAGAGCACATTCAGGGCAACATGAAGCCCTTTAGAAATTCAAAATTCCCTGCAGATCACTGAATATTGCAAGAGGTCGTAATTGATTAGGATATAACTGAGTTTGCAAAGGAATATTTAATTTTATGATTGAGAACCCTGGTACTTTGCAAGAAACCTTCCTCCCTTATTTCTGAGGTTAATGCTTTTAAAAATCATTGCCTGATGAGATCATGCAAATTCAGCCATCTGTATAGTAGTTGAAAGAAAGTTTTTAGATAAATTGCTATGCCTTTGCCGCATAAATCCTTATAAGATACAGGACTCCAATAATACTTCAAGTTACCAGGGAGTTTCATATTTTACTAAAAGGGGAAAAAAATCAATCTTGAATCTCTTAGTTCAGTGACCAAAGAATCACTCCATTGATTTTGTTCAGCTACTCAGGTGGGCATGCAATTTATCCTGATCTGATCTTATCTGATTTAAAGTTTACTTTTTCTGGGAAGTATTAATTCAAGTGTTAGGACAGTACTGTAATACCAGACCCTCTTTAGAGCCACTTTACGCAGCTTATATAAACATCCCAGGATAGAGTTTCATTTTAACATTTTCTCAGATTCACATTTTGTTTGCTGCACGCTATTCTTCTTTTAAACAGAAGAGGGAGGCAAAGCCTTGTCTAAATAGTGCTGGAAGGAAAGGGATGCACATTTTTAGAGGAATGGGAAAGCAAGAACAGGATGAACTCTGCCGTGTGTGATTTAGGTTTGCAAAACAGAAAATAAATAAATAAATAAATAAATAAATAAATAAATATCGGAAACTAAGTATGTTTTACCAATTAATTTTTTTTTTACTTTTAATTTTTAAAGCATCTATCAATAGAACCAAGAAAAATAATGGTAGAAGGTAGTGAGAGGGATATTCATTTGATGAAGTGCAGTATTGGGACCCTAACACATAGCTGGATGGATAGAGAGCTTCAGGTTCTGATAGAATTAACTCTCTGAGCAATTCAGTCCACCTGGCTGAACTCTAGGCTCTAGGCAGCTAGTGCGATAGTATTTATTCCTCTCCTACTTCTGGGAGGAAAGCAGAGGTGATGACCACTAGAAGCTGCATGAATTCTTGCTGGAGTTGTCCAACTCAGAAATTCTTCTGGATAGATGTCCCACACTCACTCCTAAAGGGTTCCCACGGTCCACATCTGGGGCCACTGCACAGCGCTAATAAGAAACTCACAGAGCTCTTCCTCAGGAAGCAGCGTCTTGGCTAGAATCTCTCTGAGGGCTTCTGTCTCTTGTTTTTATGGTCGAGATGAACATTTGGGTTAATTTCATTTCAGAGTTCATCATTCAGAGATAAGAGTATGGATTGTTTTGGTTGTGTGGAGTCACAGAAACACATGCAGATGGGAGTCACTGGATGACTAAACTGGGTGGAGTGCATGTCCCTTGTTGGCAGTGCAAACTTGGACAAGCCCCTTAACCTTTGTGGTCCCTCTTCTATAGAATGGGGATTAGAACTCCTGTATTGTTTTCCTCAGAGACTTATGAACAGTCAGTGAAATAATGCTTTCTACAATGATGAAGTATATAGTATGTGTGGCAGACAGCATCTCAGCCTGATTCTAAATAAG
Organism: Spermophilus citellus; assembly: GCF_964194105.1. NCBI lineage: Eukaryota > Metazoa > Chordata > Mammalia > Rodentia > Sciuridae > Spermophilus > Spermophilus citellus. Next base: position 82,432,552 of record NC_138183.1, read on the forward strand.
ATGCAGAGCTATAATAGGTTACAGGAAGAGGGGAGGCAGGGCCAGGACTAGGGTGCAGTAAGGTGGCTAGGCTGCAGAATATAAGGGGTGCATGCCTGTAATCCCAGCCACTCAGGAGGCTGAGGCAGGAGGATTGCTGGTTCAAAGCCAGCCTCAGCAACAGCGAGGTGCTAAGCAACCCAGTGAGACCCTGTCTCTAAATAAAACACATAATAGGGCTGTGGCCGTGGCTCAGTGGTTGAGTGCCCCTGAGTTCAATCCCTAGCATCCCCCAACACCCCAAAATGGGACCACAATATACCTGAAACATTTCAATTGTCTCGTTTTACTTAATGCATCTCAGGGAATCTTCTGTAGCAATACTTAAAGTCAACCTCATTGTTTTAAATAAACTGCCTATATTCTATGATATGTGTCATAATTAATGGAGCCATTTCTATACTAGTAGATATTTTCAAGAGTGAAAAAGGGGAAGGAACACAATCTGCCATGAAAATCTTATAGTTTTTGTTTCTTTTCAAACCCAGAGATTTAATTTTAGTCAAAAAGGATTGCATCCTGACATAGGTGATGAGAGCGGCAGTTATGAGTACTGTGTAACATGGAATCTGTCCCTGCTGCTTTTCATCCTGACCAACCTCCACTGGATTCCTGTTTCTATACTAAATTTTTCATTTATAGTTTAGAGGCTGTAAAGTAAAGACTGGAGGAGCTATTTTTCTAAAAAAAAAATCCTCAGTAAAATATTGTGGCACGAACAATATTGTTTTGGGAATACTAGTTCAAAAGAAGAGTGAGGTGTTTCCCTCTGTTACACCATATCAAGCATCCTGCAGCTTTGATCTGCTGGGGTCTAAGGCGAGGAAACGCTTCACGGAGCTGCGCAGGCACAGCGCCACCCAGTGGCTCTCTGCGGAGGATGGATTTATTTCTAGGCACACGTGCAAAATCCCTGGGAGATCTTAGAAATGCTGGAGGGGGCATTTTACTGGAGGCCCAACCCCTGCATGAACAGCAGGGGAGATTGGAGTCAGTGACATTTGGGTTATTGTCAAAGTGACTCCATGTGTTGCCATAAGCTGATGCCTGGGGCAACTCAGGTTACTGTTGCTTTTCAGTGAATTTGCATTTTATGTCTCACAGTGTATCTACATATATTAGAACAAAATTGTGGCAATATACTGGGAGCAAGTCATTCCTTGCTCTGTAGGCAGTGCTTATATAACTTCAGGGACCTTTGCCATAACCCTGTGGTCCATAAGTTGGGAACCACTGAGATGAGATATTGAAAAACTGAGTGCAAATGAAATCATTAACTCAATGTCAGGGGGCGTATGGTCTTCGAAGGAATCCTGGGGTGAAGTCTCACCATACCGAAGAAACTCCCTGTCACTCCTCAAGAGCCCAGAATGACTCCCCTAGGTAACAAATCAACATCTCAGGCAGCTTGTTACTGGAGGTCCCACCCTGTAATGAACCCTATTTCCTACAGCTCTAGATTAAGGCAGTTGCCCTCATCATTATCAGCAAACACTACAGTTATTTCTTCTTTTAAATCTAAGCTTCTGTTTTTTGACCTCTCTGAAATGCAGCCTCCAGCCCTTTGGTAATCTGAAGCTTACCTCTTTTTAATTCCCTTCTTAAAGATTCCTTGACGTTCACTCAGTCAGCTTGGGCCTAAGGTGGCCTTCCCTTCTGCAAACTTGTAATATTGTGTAGTTAACATGTTCCAATTTGGGGCTTGCTGCTTTGTCTTAGTTGGGCTGTAAATTTCCTGAGTTGGGGATGTTCAATGTCTTCATAGCTCCTTAAAGCAAGGTACTAGATGCAACATAGCATAATAATATTTAACTTGCTGACTAATGAAAACAAATGTAATGATTTTTGGGATAAATTTAGATCTTCAACTACTGTTATGTATAACAAAGTAGAGCAAATTGTATATATGTCTGTCTCTCTCTCTCTCTCTTTCTCTCTCTCTCTCTCTCTCTCTCTCTCTCTCTCTATATATATATATATATATATATATATATATATATATATATATATAAAATCTGTTGCAGGTAGATTTAAAAAAATTCACTCTCTCATTCTCTTATTTATTCATCTAATCATGTGTGGTTGGCCCTCCATGTCTCTGGGTTTTTTTTTTTTTAATATTTATTTATTTATTTATTTTTTTAGTTCTCAGCAGACACAACATCTTTGTTGGTATGTGGTGCTGAGGATCGAACCCAGGCTGCACGCATGCCAGGCGAGCACGCTACCGCTTGAGCCACATCCCCAGCCCCGTCTCTGGGTTTTGCATCCACAAATTCAACCAACTATGGATTGAAAATATTTTGAAAAAAAATTGCATCAATATTAAACATACATAGACTTTTCTTGCTATTCTTTCCTAAACAATATAGCATAAAAACTATTTCCATAGCATTTACTTTATATTAGGTATTAGAAGTCATCTGGAGATGATTTAAAGTACACAGGAGGATATGTATAGGTTATATGCAAATATTGTACCATTTTATGTAAGGGACATGAGCATCGTAGATTTTAATATCCTTGGGGAGTTGTGGGAACAAACCCCTGTGGATACTGTGGATACTGTGGAATGACTACATATGAAACTCTGGGTGCATGGCAGGCACGTCCTTATTTGGCAGAGTGGAGAACAATGACGTTAGCTCTCTGGAGCTAGGACAAATGGGCAGTCCGTGTTCTGTGGACAGGACCCTCATGACCCACCAGCCATGGCTTGGAAGATGCCTGTTTTCTCAGTTATATTTGGTCCTGTACATTCTTAAGTTCAGAGTGTGCCCTCTATGTTCTCGCCTGTGCCCCGAAGATCTATATTAAATGCTTACATGCCTGGGCAAGGATATGAGGCAGTAGTACCTCATTTGGAATGGAGAAGTGTCCTGTGGGAAGCATGTGGGACCATTATGGAAAACAGCCAGTTGTTCATACAGACTGAACCACTTTGCTTAGATGAGGAATTGAGAACCCAGACGGCCCTGATTATGTGTCTGTATTCCTGGACCTAGGGCATTGCTTGGGAAATGTCTGTTGAATGCATGGTGGCCATGCTACTGGTGACAACTGTGCCTGCCCTGCTCTCTGTTGTCTTTTTCTTGTGTGAACAGTGTTTTGCAGACCTCTGGGTTAAGAGTAGTTATTTAATATACATAGACCAATGGGTGACTGCTAAATGGGAGAAAATTGTACATTTAGGGGATGTAATATCTTGGGAGGATTTATACCAATTACTTAACTGCCTGAATTCCAAGTCCTTCATATTAGCTTTATAATAAGATGAGCCAGGTCTCACATTTATCCCAAGAAGACAGGCTTATCCAAATCATCTATATTTTAGCAGGCAGTACCAAACTTCAGGCCTCAGAAACACATTTTAAATAATTCTTGCCATGCCATATATTTTAAGTATCATTAAAAAGCCATTTTCTTACTTTTAAAAATATGTGTGTAATATATTTTATGAAACCTATAACAAGTCTATGAAAAATTGATTATTTTTTCCACAGGGATACGTTCAAATGATTTTCATTCTGCTCACCCAGTGAAAAATCTAGTGTGCATTATGTTCTTTATCTTATTTACTCCCTCTCATGTGTATAATCACCATGTTCCCAACAAAGAGAGAAATGGGTTTCTCTGTTTGGGTAGCCAAATAATTTCCTGTGGTGGGCAAAGGAGTTGATGCAGATCTAAACCAGGGAGTGTGCATTTCCCTTGCAAACATATTTTTCTATTCTGCTTCCTTTCTGTCGACTCCATGGGATAGGGGTCAGGGTGTAACCTGGGTACTGACCTGAGCAGAGGGCAGCGTGGATGCTGATTGTTTTGGGAAGAAGCAAAGAGCTTCACAGGCAAGGGTAATATTTTTTCTGTCCTTTAGCAGTATTGTTTAAAATTAAACATGTAAATGTCCCATTTGCTTTCTTTTTGTCATTCTCTGGTGCTTAAGCCACAGGCTAATTGGTCATGGTAGAGGCTGCCTTTGTTAGCAGCCCCTCTCCACCTTTTCCCCTGAAGGGGAGCCAGGGCAGAAGGCTGCAGCACTCCATGCCAGCCTCTTCCCAACTCCTCCCTCCACTTCTTCTATCTGAGCATCCTTATACTGGTAAAGCTCTTATAATAGGTAGGGAGATGGAATTGGGCAGAGCAGAGAGGTGACAGGTGAGAAGACAGACCCCTCCACCCACCACTGAGATGGAGAGGGATGGCCTCCTGAGCTGGGCTGGCTGAGCATACCACACACAAGGAGGAAGAGGGCAACACAGAGAAGCTCATCAGACTGTTGTGAGTCCAAGGGAGGAGAGAGCTTGGAGCAGGATTTACCAAGCACAGGGAGTGACAGTGGGACATGTCAACATCAGCAGGCCCAGCCCTGACCCAGGAGAAAGGAGAGGGTTTCTAGGACCGTGTCGAGGAGTGTGGTCTGATCACACATGGAGGGACCATGAGGACTTTTGAGATTTTTGAGAGTATGACTTGATCTGAAGCTTTTGGAATCCTAAAGAGAATTTAGAAGTTGTCATATCTGTCTAGGGGTTTTAAATGTGTTTTCTGAGGAAACCCCTTGGGGGCTGCTCTGGTGGGGGCAATAGGAGGGTCTGGGACCAGAAGCCTAGCTGTTGGGATCTTGGACCGCTGCTCCTGCTAAATCAGGCAGCTCCATCTCTGTTTTACATATTGAGCTGTTAGGTAAAAGTTCTTATCTTTCTTGTAAAATTGTACAACATAAAATTGGCTAAGATGGTAAATTTTAATTGTGCAGTTCAGTAAGGCATATTCATATCATGAAACAGATCTGTGGAACTTTTTCATCTTGCAAAACAAACCCTATCAGTGGTTTGGAAATCACTGATCCATTATCCCTCCCCTGCTCCCCATCCCTGCTTTGACAGCGAGGAGATTAAGATCCTGGGTAGCCACACTGGCCCCACAGTAGAGATGCCATGCATACGCCTGAAGCCAGGTTCAAAGTATAATATAAGTGCCACTAATTGTGTGGGAGACACTGAGCAGTCTCTGTACTTCAGTGTCTCAGTTTTCTCATCTGTTAAAGGGACATGGCAAACCGAGCATGGTGGCTCACGCCTGTAATCCAGCAACTTGGGAGGCAGGAGGATCACAAGTTTGAAGTCAGCCTCAGCAATTTAGTGAAGCCCTAAGCAACTTGGTGAGACCCAAAATAAAATATAAAAAGGGCTGGGGATATGGCTCAGTGGTAAGTGCCCTTGGTTTGAATTCCAAGCATTACCAGAAAAAAAAAAAAAAAAGAACATGGCAGTAATTGTATCTGCCTTATAGCCTTGTTGGGAGGTGGGGTAATATAAACAAAATGTTTGGAACAGGACCTTGTACTTAGAAGTATTGGCTATTTTTATTAAGTGACTTCCTAGGATGACGTGGCTCCTCATAAGGAGAGCTACTCCTGTGAGCCAGCAGTTGGCTCCCTTAGTGCTTCATCTCTTGAGTTTGCCACGTAAGACTGAAAAGGTGGCTTTGAATCAACCTGCCTTCCTTCTACAGGTCCTATTTCTCTGCTAGTGTACGTTATTGACCTCAAGACCTTAATCCTAAAGGGGAAACGGATGCAGGACATTTTATGTAGCATAAGGACAGACCTACATCCTCCCAACAATGATTTGTGCAATATTTGCTGAAAGCACTGGATTAAGTATAGGGGATAGCAAATGACAGACCAGGCAAAAGTCCTTGCTGTCACAGAGCTTGTGTTTTGGCAGGATAAACCTTTGCAGTGCAGATCTTTTAATACATGAAATGTTTTTCTTGGACTCATAAGGCCCAGGAAGATGAAAAGTTTGCATAAAAATGCTCAGGTTTGGAAATGAAATGCTCCAGACTTCTTGTTAGTAGTGCCTTGAAAAATAGTTTGTAAAAATGGATACTAAAAATGGTGCAGAAATACTGGAGCTCTTGGGCTGAGATAATTTTTCAGATACAAAGTTTCCAAATTGATTTATCTCAAGTTCTTATTCCAGGGTTTTGTGTTTAGTACTTGGTGAGGACAGCATAAGGTTCATTTCACTTGTTCGTCAATCAGATGTCAGGAGGAATGTGGGAGTCCAGCTGCCGTCACCTCTCCAGAGCTTCATCCTTTCCTCCACCATGTGAGCAGGTGACATTCAGATATCAGGGAAGCAGACACAGTAGTGTGGGGACCAGTTTTGTTGGGGATGAACTGATGCTCACCTGTCACAAGCTGAGGACTCTCCAGCAAGGAAGAAGATCTGTACTGCAGGGCACTTGAGCCACGTGCTCCTCTCCTGTGCCACATGCTTTGTACTCATGGCTACTTCACTAGGTCCTATGAACTGTCATTCATTGGCCTTCCCCAATGTGGCATTTCTAGCTGCTGCCAGCAGTCAAGGTTGGCAGCTGATATGCATCCTGTGTGCCATCAAGACCTGACTGTGGACATTGAAGTCATTACACAGTCACTGCAGCTGAGGCTCACTTCTCTTGCCCATGCAACTACCATTGTCCCCACTTTTTTTCCACTAAGGGACCCCTATTTGTTCAGGGAAGGGTGGAGATCACTTATCTTAGAGAAACAAGGTCTTTTCTCTAGGACTAGCAGATGGATCATGAAGGTCTAGGCCACTTGTAATAATCCTGCTCTTTTTCAGCTTCTCTTGCAGTTCTAAGTGGTATGTGGAACTGGCTAAGTCTGTGAGCAGTTTCTAGGAAAGACTTTTGTATTTCTCAAACACTAAGAGAGAGCCTTAAGAGAAAAAAGCTCTTTTTGTTTCTTTTTTCTTTTCCTTTTGTGTGTGTGTGTGTGTGTGTGTGTGTGTGTGTGTATGCAGTAGTACTGGGATTGAACCCAGGGCCTAGGCATGTGCTCTACCACTGAGCTATTCCTCAGTCCTTTTTATTTTATTTTCAGACAGGGTCTCACTAAGTTGCTCAGGCTGGCCTTGAACTTGCAATCCTCCTGCTTCATGAGCCAAGTAGCTGGGATTACAGGTATGAGCCACTGCACCCAGTTTTCCTGTCCTCTTTGATTCATTTTCCAGGTGTGTCCCACTCACTGTAGCTGAGCACATGCTAGGTGCTATGCACTATTCCAGTTGCTGCGGGACCAACAGCATATGAAACAGAGGATTGCTGTCCCTCAGTTTCCATTCTAGTCAGGAGGGCTACATAGATAAGAAACAGAAAGACAAACACATAGTACGTTAGAGAATTAGAACTTTGGATAAAAATATACCAGGGAAGAGAGAGGAACTGTCATTTTGAATAGACTTCAGCTGAGACCTTGAAGAGAAGGTAACGTTTAGGTAGTGGCCTGAGGGGAGGTGAAGGTATTGGAAGAAAAACGTAGGGGAGAGAAAGCACAAGGTTTTGAGATGGAGGAGTGTTTAACACATTTGCGGAAGAGCAAGGAGATGAGAATAACGGGTAGGGGGGAGCAGAACCATGGCCAGCTGAGTAGTGGGGTCAGCCATATGAGGCTTCATAGAGCTCTGCAGAATGTGGCTATGCCCTGAGTGATATAGGACACCTTGGGGAGGTTCTGACCAGAGGAGTGATGGGACAGGCACATTTTAAAGAGGAACCATCTGCTTGCCACAGTAGATTGTGTGGGTGAGTCAGGATGGGAAGAGAGGAAACCCAAGACAGGTTGATGCCATGATCCAGGCAAGAGGTGATGGCCTGGACCAAAACAGGTCTCAGGGGAAGAAGTGAGGGTGGATTGGATTCCACATGTGTTTTTAAAGTATAGACAGGATATCTTGACAAGTTAGATGTAGTTATATGAGAGAATCAAGGATGACTCTAGATTTTTGTTTTAACTAAGCAGATAGAAGGTTGGGTTTGCTTTCTCCTGTGATGAGGGAGAATGTGGCAGGAGCAGGTTCACTGGGTCCTTCAGGTGCTCGGTCTAGGACAAGCTAAGTTGGAGATACAATTGGAAGTACTTAGTACGTGTTGTACATGATCTATGATGATGCAGGTCTGGGGCTCAGGCAGAGCAGAGACTAAAGATAACACACCTGGAGGGAGTCAGCATGGTCATCATACTTAATGCAGTAAAGTGGGATGAGGACATCTAGGGCTGAGTGGAGGTGAAGAGAAGTATGAGCCCTGAGACGTGTGATGCCCCCGAACCTATAGGGCAGGGGGTGAGTTGGATCCTGAGAAGGAGCAGCCCAAGGCAAGAAGAATATGAAGTTCTGGAAGCTGAAGGTGTTTTCAGGAGATTGAAGCCAATGGCCAATGGCCGTGCCATTGGTTGCCCGAAGAGGACAAAGTTAGGACCCTGGAATTTGGCAAGGAGAGATCATCCATAAGGTTGATAGGGCAGTTTTGGAGGAATGGTGGGACAAAAATTGGAGAGGAGCAGAGAGGGAGGGGCAGTCAGCCTGGGCACTTCTTGGAAGGAATCTTGCTGTAGAGGGGAATGGGAATGAAGAGAGAGCTGAAGGGAAACACAGAGGCTAAGAAAGGAGAATATTTTGTCAGAGCCAAAAATTGTTTCTTATGTCTACAGAATGAGACTTCCCAGCCCACCTAGCCCTCACACCTACTTTGGGCTGTGCCTTGGCCCTTCTCGAATTGTTGCACTCCTTGATCTTCCTGTAGTTCCACCCTCTGGTTACCTTGCAGGCTCTCCCACCTTTTCCTGAGCCCCACCTTTTCTTATTCCCTCCAGTGGGACTCTGATATTCACCTCCAGTAGAATCTATGGTTGCCTCCTCTGTGGGCTCCTAGAGTCTAAACTTCTTTTATGGGGCTGTCTTACTTTTTAGGACCTCAGTTGATTTTTGAGTTCCTCAAGGGCAAAATCACATCTTGTGATTCTACATGAAGAATAATGGTTGGCTCTCAGTAATCATGTGGGCTACGATATCAAGTATATAATCTTGGTAAGACAGAGGATCTGTTGTTCTTTCCTCCTAAAACATAGGTCTCATGGACTAGGGAAAAGGCATAGGGTATTTTATTTATAATATGAGGTGGACTACATGCTAGTGTTTATATCTGGTGCAGGCCTTGCAGCAGTTTCCACTGCTGGAGAAGTGTGTGTGGTATAAATGGGAGTAATTACCTATGTTTCTTCCTAACGGCAAGAATTTGGTTCTGAGTATGTAAGCCCTACTAGGAATATACCTAATTCTGCTACTGGATAATGTACTTGGTGAAATCTCCATGACTGTGAGGCCTCGCCTGCCATATGGCTTCATAAACTATTCCTCTTTGAGACTGCGTGGAGATGCACATGGAGAGGTCGAGTCTGAGCAGGCAGCTTGTATTCCCAAGCTCCATGTGATGAGGAGCAGAGCCTGGAACTCAGTAATTACAGATTGACAAGTTGGTTTAATATCAACTCGAGAGGACTTCAACGATGGAGTTGCTGGATTGATTAAGTAATACTATTGTAGGAGCATAGGCTCCAGTGGGTTTTGTTTGGCAGAAGGTTCTGTGCGGTATGGGTCTTCAGGGTTCAACTTTGGAGCCCATGAGAAGAGCTAGAATTTTCACCTGTAATTGTGCTGGGGGGGGGGAGGTGCTCCTGATGATTATAGCTTCAGACCTCTGAATGGGGATGGAAAGAGGAAAAAAAAAAGGTTTTAGAATTAGAAGAAAATGAGCATGAAGACAAAAACCAATAAGTGGTCACAGAGCTGCCAAGAGTGAAGGCAGTAACGAGACAGAATTAGTTCTTACTGACAACTTGAAATTGCCTGGAACATTATAAAAATCAATCAGCCTGTTAAAAGCAGGCTCACAGTGACCACTGGATGGTGTGATGTTTGCAATTTGTCTGGACACAAATTTAGAGAAGCCAGCAGAGATTTACCCTAATACATAGCTTTTGGCTGGTACCAAGTTTTTGAAGAAAAGGCTCAAAATGAGCTTCTATCAGGGTTATTTTTCTCTAGCAATCCTAAAGCCAGTAGAACTGAAGTTAGTTGATTACTCATTTTTCCAACCTAATATCTTTTGTTGTTTTGCTGCCCTTATAATGTATTATGAGAAATATATTTTAGTGTTTCTTTTTTTCCTATTGAAGATTTGGGGTTTTTTTTTCTTTGGATTATGTTTCTCTGATATTGTTCCCTAGTGGCTTCTAACAATATTGTTGTAGCTCTCAATATTTTGAACGTGAATAAGTGTAAGAAAACATTAACCTTAAATTCATTCTTTAAACAGATGTAGTGGGCACAGAGCATACATGTGATCCTCAAGGAGTTTCAGTCTCTAGGGAGAGGTAGATGAGTAAATCAATCATAATAGGACAGGATAGGAACAGAGAGAGGGGAGCCTGAACATATAGTGGCAGTTGAACCTTGGTGAGGCAGGGATTATCTTGCTTGCTAACTGCACTATAGTTTTGATTCAGGGTGGCCCTCAAAGGCCCATGTGTAAAAGATTTGGATTTCAACATGCAGAGCTATTTGGGAGGTGGTAGATGCTGTAGGAGGAGGGGCCTAGTGGGAGAAAGTTAGGTCATCAGGGATGTGCCTTGGGAGGGAACCGGAATGTGAGTCTCTTCCTTTCTCATTGCTTTTTGGCTGCCATAAGGTGAACAGGCCTCCTCTGCCATGCACTCCCACCATGATGTACTATGCTGTTGCATACTCAAAGTAACAGGGATAAGTGACCATGAACTGAAGCCCTGACTGAGGTAAAGTATACATTTCTTCCTTTTAAGTTGCTTATCTCAATTATTTTGTCACATTGATGGAAAGCTGAATAACAAAAAACTATCCCCAGAACTTGGTACATGGATGGAGTTTTGTCCAATGCTTTAAAAAAATCTCCCAAGTAGATGGATGTGTTGAAGAAAGGGATTTATAGACATAAGGGAAGGCAAATACAAAGTGCCAAGAATATAAACAAAATTTGATGGCTGGGTGGTGGGACATGGATGTCTCAGGGGCCAAATGAGGTGAGGTCAGAGGTCATAGGAGCCCTGTGAAGCCCAGGTGAAAGTTCTTGCATAGAGAAGGTAATTACAAATGTTTATCACATGACCAAGTGAATGAACAGAGGACTTCATGTCAAGGATGTCCTTGATGAGATTTGTCTTAGATTTCTCCTGCTATTATGGGAAATGGTTTGGAAGGGGTCAGTCTAGAACGTGACTCCCAACCTGAGATTATTCTGCTTCCCTAGGGACATAGGTATTGTAGGTTGGTGCCACGTGGGGGATGTTACTTGTATCCAGTGCATAGAAGCCAGGGATGATGCTAAGTAAACAGCTTACAGTGCACAGGACAGACTTCCTTCTCCATTAAAGATTACTATAATGAAAAATGTACCAAGAAAATGTAGTTTATTCAATTCACCTAGAACTGATCTAGTATCCCTTAAGAGCCCCCACTTAAATTGATTTAGAAGAAGTTTAACAATATTTAGTTAATGCAGTCTAGAAGTTGGTGTGATCTAATGATCTAAAAAGACCCTTTAGACAGTGGTCAGTCTTCTGGGGATCATTGTATCAGCCTTTCTAATGCAATAGCCTACTATACCTGATCTCTGGGTTTATATTTTTCAGACCCCAGGGAGCCTGAAAATTTTTTGAAAAGCCCAGGGGCCACTGCTGGGTGTAACAAACTGCCACTCCAGGCTTTTTCAACCCAGTGTGACTCAGCAATATTTTTATTTTTGTCTGTTGCTTCCATGTAAGATATTGTTTGAGAAAAGGGTCACTATGCTAAACACTTAAACAACTGATTAGAAATACCTTCAAGGCTATTGAGCTGGATCATGAAATAAGGCTTAGACTAGTAACCTGGGATCCACTGGGCATTTTTACCAGTGTCATGATATTGGTTTCTAGGCTTTGTTGTTGAGAATTGGGCCTGCCCAAACTTTTTATTCATGTCCAATTGTGTCATCATTTTGTAGAGTGGATAAAATCTCTTCATCATGGTCAATAGTTTCTTCTCAAATAGCAATTTCTCATTGAAGACTGCCCTCCTTAAGGGAACACAATGAATTTCATGCTTCTCCAACAAATAGGGAAGGTGCTAAATAACCTACATCATTATAGCAACCATTTCCCTTTAAGGAATAAAGAACTGGACTTACAACTTTAAAATTTCTTTTTAATACCAGTATCGAGAAAGTTTCACACTTTACCAGAGATCAGGTATAGTAGGGTATTGCAACAGTAGAGCTGGTGCAATGATCCCCAGAAGACTGACCACTGTCTAAAGGGACTTTTTAGATCCTTAGATCACACCAACTTCTAAACTTCATTAACTAAATATTGTTAAACTTCTTCTAAGTCAATTTAAGTGGGGGGCTCTTAAGGGATACCAGATCAAGTTCTAGGTGAATTGAATAAACTACATTTTCTTGGTACATTTCAGCTGTGCTTTAATTTGCAACTTTGTGTGCTATCTCAGGTCTTTTTCACACTTGTTCCATGAATAGTTTCTTCAGTAATTCTTTCTGTATTGGTTGAGTTTCTTCAACTTTTCCCTCTTCCCCATGAAGCAAAAGGATAACTAGAGGGGTGGGGGGTTGAACAGGGCTGAAAGGGTTTATAATAAGAAGCATTAATAATAACAATGTCAGTTATTATAAATATAATAGTAGCCAATATTAATCAAGTACTTATGATCTAAGGGTTGCTCTGAGCACTTCTCACTTGTAATGCTGTGGTGAGGGTTAGAGTAAGTTCTCAGACTGGGAACTGAGACAAGAGGAAGTTCAATATCTGCTCAAGGTCACTGTCTGCTGAGTTGGATTCCACCCCAGGCATCTAGTTCCAAAGTCCAAGGTTAACCAGTACCCCTCACGAGAATTGTTGTTATTTACTCTGGGCTGAGTTTTCTGGCCTCTGGACCAACGGTTCTTTCACTTGAATGCTCTGTGTCATGATGGTCCATCTGCCTGCATTAAAAAAAGTCTTGTCGTCAGTGTCCTTAAGCAAAGATTTGGAACATTTAGATCTTTAAAGAGCAAGGCAAATATATCCAGGCAGAGAGGTATATTTTGTGAGGGATTTGATGAAAATTAAAGGAACATTTAATTTCAAGCAGGAGACACACAGTTCAATCAATTTGTTTAATCTTTATGGATTTCAAAATCTGTTCTTTTAGGTCTGTAGTAGTTTGACTTCATTATTTTAATGTTTGGCTGTTGACAGCCTAAGCCTCATTCTTCCTTTTTCCTTCCTGCTCCCATACATGAACAAACTGATACCAAAGCCTGGGGTGTCCTTTCTTTGGGGTGGAGAGAGATTCAATCCACACAGGCCTCCTCCTTCGTGTGAAACCTCTCCCTGATCTTAGGGAAAACCAGACCAGTCTCCTTTCTTCGTCTGTGGTGGTTTATTTTATGTACGAACTTGATTGGACTAAGGGGTGCCTCAAAGGCTGCCAAAACCCTTCTGGGGGTGTCTAAGAGGGAGTTTCTGGAAGAGATTAACATTTTAATGAATAGATCCAGTAAAGAAGGGGGGAGTCTTCATCACTGTTGGTGGGCATTGTCTAACCTGTTGAGGGGAGAAAAGAACAAAAGGCAGAAAAAGGGTGAATTCTCTGTCTTCTTGGGCTAGGGCATCCATCTTCTCTTCTTCTCAGACATTAGACCTCCTGGCTCTGGGGCCTTTGTAGTTGCAGTACATTATGTCACCATCCCTCCTGGTTCTCCAGCTTGCACATGGCCAACCTGGGCCTTCTTGACTTCCATGGTCATATGAACCAGTTTCCACAATAAATCCAGATATATCCGATTGGCTCTATTTTTCTGGAGAACTGGCTAATAGTCTATGGTACTGTGAGTGGTTCTAGAGGAGCAGAGTTTTAAGGATCAGTTTGCTGAATTGGCTTTGTGGCATCTGGAATTGGCTCTCTAATCTGATTAAAGATGCTATTTACTGTCTAGTAGTAAGGAGAGCATCGATATTCCTGATGTGGACTGTTAGTAGAGATATTGTGCACTAGATACTCATAATCAATACTTATACAAAGCAAGTAGCTAAACAACTCTGTATATGATATTTATGGACACTTTTTTATTTTAAACTAAGGAATATAAAGACATTGGTTTATTACTCCTAATGTCTTGGGACAAAGTGATATAAGAAAACAAAGAATTTAGGGATTTGAATTCCCAGTTCAAGTGCCATATAAATGATCTAAGAGCTTCTAGATGTCTCCCACGGGAGGGTCTTATCTCCTGCTATAAGGTTGAAACTGCTGAAAATCAAACATAGGACCTCATCTCCTGAGTGGCCAGGGCCACTTTCAGAGCCACTGCTATTAAAGTAAGGTTACTGTTTGGGAAAGGATGGGATCCAGTAAAGTGGAATGGAGACATGTAAGAAGACCCTGATGAAGCTGGGGACATTGAGTTTCCTTTGCTAGCAGCAGTCTCCCTGACTCCTATCTGAAGGAATTAATCCTGTCTTACCTGAGGAGATGGTAATGTCTCCTCTGAGGCAGTTTGCATGCAAAACATGCTAACTCTCCTCACGACCCACCCCACCACACCTCTTTTCCACTAGACCTTTAACTACACCCCATTCTCACCAATCCTGTAAAGGTGAGATTCAAAGTGTAATCTAAGGGATTTGTGCTATACTCTGGAAGAACTACTGGAGTTTTCTAATCTATATAAGCAGAAATCCAGAGTGCATGAATAGAAATAAATATTAAGGGTATGGGCTAATGGTGGAAGAAACATAAAGTTTGATAAGTTTAAATTTATCAGTATGGGGATTTAAAAATGATAGCTCTTGTAGCACCTGTTCTTAGTAGAGAGTCTGGACCCAGCTGTGCCTGCACTGTCTGTTAACTTTCAGTTATGCAAGCATTTCAGTTTCTTTTGTTTCCACTTAAGCTGGTAAAAATTAAGTTCTTGTCAGTTACTCCAAAATATTTCTAAGCAAAATCAAGATCTGGTGTTGCTGGACACAGACCTGACCCTTCTCCTCTCCCCTCCCCCAAACCTTAGGAGTTGAGGCAGCCATGGCAATCTTTTATTGCCAGAAAGATTTCAGACAAATCGCTCATAGTATCAGACATGAGGTTTTATTTTATTATTATTATTTTTGCACCAGGGATTGAACCCAAGTGTACTTTACCACTGAGTCTCATAACCTAACCCTTTAAATTGTCTATATTGGAGATAGGGTTTTGTTAAGTTTCTGAGGCTGGCCTTGATCTTACTGCCTCAGCTTCCAAGTGGCTGGGGTTATAGGCAGGTGTCACTATGCCTAGCAGCAGGCATGAGTTTATTAGAAGGGATAGGAAAAGGAAAAATGGGACACTCTCAAGGGAGAGTGTGGGTCCTCTCAGAGAAGGATGGTATCCCCCTCTTACCTACAGTTTTAGGGGGACCCAGGGAAGTTTACAAAAGTCTACTTCTTGACTTTTGACTGAATTACTGAATTTCAACACAAGCAGGATGACATTCAAGACTTTGACAAGACAAGTCCCATTGAGCATGACAACTCTAGGACACTTAGCCCATGCTGACCCGTTCTAACTGAAACCTGTTCTTACAGATTTTATGGTAGGAGAGATTATCCTAATCTCCCGAGTTCTGGGATCTTTTCTGTGTCTTTAAGCAGGAATGTCACAACATGTGTTCTTGAGGTTAACATGTGTTCTTATTGGCATTTTGGACTTGCATTTCTCCTGCAGATAACAGGTTGTTTGCTGAGGGCTGTAACACATCCTGTTGACTTAAGCCAGGCAGGGATGCAGGTAAATTTCTTTCTTTCTTTTTTTTTTTTTTAAAGAAGAAAACCTGTGGGGGGTCAGCACTGTGACACCAGTTTACGGAATTGTTCCATTAACTTCCTGTTCCCATCACTCAGGTCTGTCTGTTCCTGATCATGGAAATGCAGAGTGGAAGGCCAACAGGCCTATACTTGTCCCCTCTACCCTGCTCCTCAATTTTCTTCAATCAATCTGGTATTTATGTAATGCAATGCAATGCATCTTAAGGAAAAAACTAAAACCTCCTTCAGTTTCTTAATCTAGGTCTAGTCTTTCCTACCAGGAAATGCAAATCACATCTGCTTCGGTGGTGAGTATTATGTTTCTGAGCTGCCTTACTGAAATCATCTCTCAGCTTTATTTCCTCCAACCTAAACTTCATGGGTGGGCACTTTCTTAAACAGCTTTCCTAGAAGGTTTAAGCACTGGAGACAAAAATGGAAGGCTTGGCTGAGCCTTGAAACACATGTTAACAGCACAGCAGGGACTAGGATCCTCAGACATAAAGATCATCACAAAAGAATGATATTTGTTTGTTTTCATGCAAATCAGCACTTCCAGAGGACTCCAACATTTTCAAAACCAACTGAGGTTAAAAGCAGCTGAAGCACTTGCAATCCTTGTGGCAGCTCCAGGATGAAACATGTTTTCTGCCTTTTTCTTTCTTAGGGTTGCTCAGACAGTGTTGAGACAGAAAGGAGAACAGGAGTGGTACCAAAGCCTCTGCCCAAGGGAGCGGGTGAAACTGCTGGACTTTGTAGAGACCAATTGCCCCTTATTCCTAAATGCAAGGCCCTGTGATCTGCATTGACGAAGTGATGGGGCCCGAGGCAGACATGAGTTTGTGAGCCTTATCCTCCAGTGGAGAGATGAATAAATACGAAGTGAAGAAATGAATATGTGAATGGAGTAACTTAAAATGAGTAGGAAATGCTACAAAGCACACCATGTGAAAGGGGGAAAAAATCCCCTGCTATACCTGGTGGGAGTAACAGGTGTGGCTTTATGTATGTAACTAAGGGGGTTAGGTTCCTGTTGGTGAACATAAATTATCTCATAACAAACAGCCTAAGTATAAGAGATTCTACAGTGGATTTATTAGATGTAAAAATTGTTTCGTAGACTTAGCAGCTAGCCCCTTAACAGTGGGGTTGGGGAAATCATCCTTTCAACCTTGTACTGTGTACTAAACCTTGAGGGATCTGGCATAGAAACCCTGTTCAGAAGTTGTTTAGGGCCTGGCCACTGAAGTGTGGCCTGAACCAGCAGCTTTGGCTCCACAGGAATCTGTCAGACATGCAGATCCTCAGGCCCCACCTGCTATGTGCTGAATCATCTTGTTTTATCTTGATCCATGATTACCAGAACTTTAAAGTTTGAGAAGTCCTAGCATGGACAACACAGGTAAGAATGAATAAAGACGAATCTTGCCCTCAATGAGGCCCCAGTTTGTTAGGGGAGACCAGAGTATGCCTCCCCCAAAAGGAAGAATTGCTGATCTGGAGGCAATTAAGAACCAGAAGCAGGAGAGCTCTCTGCCCTTCCTCTCTTTGCTTAAAAGCAGGACATAGATTTGTGAGGACAAAAGGTATCTTGCCCCTATTTCTGTGAGGGAGAACCAAGGCTAACACTGGAGAACAACTTAGATGCTCCTTGTCTAAGGAATGATGCCAGAAGAGTGTTTATTAGTAAGCTTTACTAATTAGCCTTTATCCACTATTGATTGGTTTGCTTTTCTACAACTTGCTGCTCATAGAGACCCAAAGTTCTTTGCCTTTGTGTTTTTTTTTTTCCTATAAAATTTTGCTTTCCTGGGCTGGGGTTGTAGCTCAGTGGTCAAGCACTTGCCTAGCATGTATGCAGTACTGGGTTCAATCCTCAGCACCACATATAAATAAATTAAATAAAGGTATTGTGTCAATCTACAACTAAAAATATTAAAAAAATTTTTTTTGGCTTTTTTTCAAAGATGCTGTGTGAATTCAAAGCCACCTCTGGAGAATTACTCGTGCCCTGGGTGTTTCCCACGTGCATAGGGAATATACATGCTAATGAACTTCTGTTTGCTGTTCTTTCACTCTGCATTTTATTTTTATTTTTTAGTTGTCAATGGACCTTTATTGAATTTATTTATATGTGGTGTTGAGTATCGAACCCAGGGCCTCACAAATGCTAGGCAAGTGCTCTATCACTGAGCCACAACCCCAGCCCCTTATTCTGTATTTTGACAGAGGAGTCCATTCCAACTATAAACCTCTGGGAATTGTTATTGTTCTCCTACATGTAGGTAGAGAAAGTTCATGGAGAGGTGCATTTGGGGCACTGGGTGTTTTGGGAAGAAGTACTAGAAAACAGTGAAACAGAATCTTGGAGATCTGTCCCACAGCTATTGAGATTTCGATGAAACAAAGAATCTGAAACCCAATTTAGGTCACCTTGTGATTGGATTTTTCCAGATTCTAGATGTTTCTTAGGAGGTAGAACAACTTGAAGGTTTAGGAAAAGACAGCATGGCCAGGCCTGGAAGACTTGGAAGGAGCCACGTGTCCTGTATATACTGAGTTGACTTACTAAACCTTACCGGATAAACCTTTGTGTGAATTTCCCCTCAGTTGTAATTAGGGATCCCTGTGAATTGCCCGGCTTCTCTCTCTGCACAAGCCAAGCATTTTCAAGGTCAGCAGTGAGGCCTGCACTTAGGGAGTGCTGACCCCAGGTCAGAGCTAATTGGCCTGAAATGGTGATTAGTGGAAGAAATGGGGGAGCTGGAGGGCAGGCTGGTTTCATTTATTGGCAAATCATCATCCCTCCACTCCACTCTTTTTGCTCATAAATACATGTAGATTTTCTAATAGTGTTGGAGAAATTTTGAAGAAAGGAAGAAAACATGTTCTCATAGATTGTTAGCCATTTGGATGACTATTTTTAGAAAACAGGGCATACCTGAGATAAAAATCACTTTCGAGGGACTAAGCATAGAAGTCATTTGAGATGTCATTTGAGAACAGGGGTATCCAAAACTATGTTGCTCAACAGAACTTTTTGGTTTTTTTTTTCCTTAATTCAAAATCTCAGAATGTGAAACTGTTAAAAAGTGATGTCTCTGGAAATTGGGGAGTGATGATCATGAGCTGTCTCTGTAAGGGTCCGGCGAAACGTCGGAGAAGGAAAGACCACACGAGACTAGCTTCATGCAATGGCAAGGGGGATTTTATTAGGGGGATCCGTTCCAACGCGTTGGGACTCTGTGCTCACTCAAGAAGGGAGAGCAGCCCAGAGCCCAGAGCAGAGGTCAAGCAGAGCTTAAGTACACTTTTTGGAGAGGGCGGTGGGCTTTGCATGCATCAGAACAAATCATCATGAGGCGCGGGGAAATTGAACAACAATTCTGATACATGATTAGTCCATTCATTGGCGGGAGCAGTTTGGGTAGGGGTGATTGGTCACTTCTAAGTGGGGTACACATTCAAACTGATTGGTCCTGGGGCCTGGATGCCTACGTGCCATGCTACCTGGAACCCTTAGCTATTGAACAACCAGGGAATCGATGGAGATATTTACTGAGCAGCTCCCGCATTGTCCTAACAACTTTACAGACATTACAGGTTCCGGGGATAGCAGGGGAATTGTTTACTTTTTAGCCCAGGCCTTGCAATCTAGAAGCTTTACAATGCCCTAGTCTTTTACACTTTAACTCAGACTTTTGCAGCTTAGAATCAGCTTAGAAATTTTACCCTTACATCTCCTTGTTGGGACCCACCTACCCAAAAGTACTATGTGGAACCACAGAATACTGTTCTTGAGCAGTTCCTGGCAGGTTAAAGTTTTGGTGTTAAGAGATATGTCAACTCAAGTCCTGTGCAAATGGCAACTGTTGGCTGATCCCAAACTCCTGCAAAACCAGTCACGCTGTCCTCTGTCCTCGTAATAGAATACATTGATAAAAGACAAAACAATTGGCCACGGTATAGAAGCTTGGATTAAAAAAAAAAAAAACAGCTGTAAAAACTGAATGTATTAAATCCTGATGAAACAGAGGGACAGTTCTTTGGAAGATAATGAGATGCCTCCATTGTCCGTCTAATTCATGACTTCCTACAGGAGAGCCTGGCAGAGCTCAGGTTTGGCTCTTGCACCTGGCTTTCTTTGACAATTTGGTCTTGGTGGGAGCAAAGCAGTTGTGAATGAGCAAATGAGCACCAGGTAAGCTGGTGAGTGTTCTGTCTTTGCCTTTAAGGCAGCAATTTGGAAGTTGTAATGAGAAAGCTATTTGCTGCTTCCTACTCCCAAGCCCCCAATCTTTGTTGGAAGAGAGAATTAGTAAAAAAAAAAAAAAAAAAAAAAAAAAAAGAAGGAAATTCCCTAAAGAACCTTTCCAGGGACAACAAAACATCCATTGTAAACAGCAGGTTTGTCTTCTGACAGGTTTTGTTTGCAAATGATAACAATTACAGGTAATTTTTCATTTCAATTGGAGGAGCAGGTATTAAAAGAGAGTGAGAGAGAGGGGGCAGAGAAGGAATGAGAGCGGCAAGATCTCCCAAGTGCCTTATTCACTCCCAGGTCTACAACCTAACATGAGTGAGGAGGGCCAGGTAGCGGCTCCTCATTCCATTAAGAGATCTAATTGTGGCTGTTCGGTCTGTTGGCAGATGCAGTTTCTACATAACAACAGCCCAGAGACAGAGCTGCGTGATTAATGCCTCCAGCTGTCATATGCCCCATTATCTGTGCATTTGCATAACTTAATGGTTGAGGACAGGGGAGAGAGGATGCTTAATTTAATGTTTAGCAGGCCCTTGATAGCTGAATAATTTAAGAACTGTCAAGGGGGGTCAGTCCTACAGCGATTCAGCAAGACAGCTATGATTTCTGCATATCGTTAAAATTCTTACTTGGGAAAAAAAAATTTTTTTTTTTTTAAAGGGAAAAGAAAAGAACAACAATGCCTGAAAGGAAGCACTGATTTTTCTCTGTTAACCACTTCTTCCCCAGGGCAAATAGGACTTTGCTTTTGACAGCAGTTAGATGTCTGGTGACAGCTGGAAGAGAAAGGTTTAATCCACTCCCTTTCTCCCTTCTTCTCTGGCCCTCCAGGAGCCTCTTCCCTACTTCTTGTTCTCTTTGTCCCCTCAATCATCTTACCCTTATGTCCTGTTTGGTGACCCACATACAATCCTCTCCCACTGTACCTCCAGTCTCATTTAGCTGGAAGGCAGACAAGGTAGGGGGAGGGATGTGGGGGAGTGTTGAAGGGGGTGGAGCATAATTTACTTAAAATCAACTAACAGCCCAACCTGCTTTCAGTAGGAAACACTGTCAGTTTCATTAGTTGCTAATGAATATTATTAAACTAATCTGTCATTTGTTTTCTAATTATGTGTCACTAGGCATCACAGTGGCAGCTGAGGTGACTGCTGTTGAATAATTCTCCCTCCTGAGTTCTTGTTATTATTTTTTTTTTTTTAGAGGAAGAACAGCCAGGAATGATTAGCAATAATTTGAACCTGTGTTAGGTCCCCCAACCCTGAACATTTCAATAATCATTTTTTTCTCCGGCATGTTCATAATACAGCCAGAATCTGTATGATAGAATACAGAATCTGGGTAATACACTCAGCTTTTGCAGCCCTCAGCCAGGGGGTTGGCTGGCCAAGACCTTGGCTTATGTGAAATGTGGGTCAGCCTCATTGCTGAAATTTCCAACTTGAAATTTATTCTCATTATTTTCCACTACAACTTCTCATCAGATGCCATTAAAATTCTGTGGGCCTGGAATCTGGGCCCAACTTAACTAGTGACTAGGTCCCTCCATGGTGCTTGGCTTCTGTGGAAAGTCTAAATTGGTTTTGCTCAAATGGCTGGAGTGATAGGCTCCTCCACCCTCTCTGGGTAATCTCTCCAGCAGGGTGGGTGAACTTCTCACCGGACGGCTCAGGGTTATGAGAGAGTATTCCAAAGACCAGGAGTGGGAGCTGCCACTGTCTAAAGAGCTACCTTGGAAGCTTGCCTGGCATCATTTTATTTCCATCATATTCTATGAGACAATGCTGTCACAAAGTCTACCTAGACTCAAGAGGAGATGTGGACTTCTAATGGAAGGTGTTAGGGTCTGGGGCCATCTTCAATCCACCTTGCTCTCACCAGATGTCTCATATTGGTTCCCTGTCATTTTCCTTTGAACTTCTCCTACACCACCTGACCTGGTTTCTCACCAGCATTCTGAGTTCCTATATGTCTGGTCCTTCCACCAGAATTCTCTTGCAAATTCATAAACTAGGGCAAGCTTTACTTCCCCTCTTAACGTTTATTTGAGATTGAGGGCAGCCCAGACAAATGGCACATCCCCACAGAGTGGATCCACTAAAAACAAAGGGGCTAAGAGTTCAACTGCATCCTCAAGCTGTCTGATCAGCCTTCTGTGTTTCTGATTTCTCTCCAATTTTCTAAAATAGTTATTAGAAATATTTACCCCTCTCTTGAATGCCCAACCTAGATCTTCCTTATCAACCCATCACTTCCCTTCAAAGGACTTCATTTGATTTAATTCTTTGCTTGTGGTCTTGACTTCTTCTCAGAGGCCTGCACATCTGTTGCCCATGTTCACTTACTTCAAATCCTTCTCTGTATAAATCCTTCTTTTCCTCCTTTCAGATCAGTCTCTTGAACCAACTGCATCTTTCATTTCTACTATTTTCTTCAAGGACTGAGAACTATTTATCATTCCCTCTCTGGGTCTTTTTCTCAGCCTACATACACACTCAACCTCAGCATTGAGATAATAATGCTATGGTTTGAAAGAGTTGTCTACATTTATAGAATCCGTGGTCTCCCTTTCCATCTCCTCCCCTGATTATTGCAATCAGGTTCTTGGTCCTTGCTGATATCAACAAGGCAAAGGTTAGTGGGGCCTCCTGATCACCATATCCAGGGGCCAGTTTTCAGTTCTACCTGGTTTTGTTTCTTCGTACCATTGATCTCTCCTTTCCTCTCAGACTTCCTCTTTCTTTAGCTGCTGCTATGCCATCTTTTATGTCTTAGTTTGCTTAGGCTGCTATTAAAACAATAATAATAATAATAATAATAAACAACAAAATTCCACAAATTGGATAGCTTATAAACAATAGAACTTTATTTTTCACAGTTCTGGAGGCTGGAAAGTCAAGATCAAGGCATTAGCAGTCTGATAAAGGTCCATTCTGGCTCATTTATGGCACCTTCTCTCTTTTCCTCACATAGTTGAAGAGGCAAAGACGCTCCCTTGAGCCTCTTTTTTAAGGGCACTAATCTATTTACGAGAGCTCTACCCCCATGACCTACTTACCCCCAAATACCATCACTTTATGGGTTTGGATTCTACCAGTCAATTTTGGGGACACACAAGCCTTCAGACTCTAATACTTATTTCTTCTGTTTTCAAAATCAGTTTGTGGTTTTTCTTCTTCCTTGACCTCTCCCTTTCCTGAGTGTTAATGATCCCTGAAGTCTGTCCTAGTTCTCTCCTCTTCTCCCTCCACGATGTAGCTGATGGTCATGTCAATTGCTGTTTGTTGTGAAGACTCCAAAATAAATCTAGCACAAATCTTTCCTGAATAACAAGGTTATATATACATATACATGCACACATCTGTATAAACACATTCCTATGCACACATTTATGATTGACTAGTAGACATCTTGACCTGGAGGTCCCACAAACTCAAACTTCCCATATCTGAAAAAGGACTCAATTCTCAACCTGTTCTTACCCCTTACTTCAAATCTGCAGTCTGTAGTTTCTGGCATTCTTCCTTGTCTTCCATATTCACTTAAGTACTATTTCTATTGAGTCCCTCTCTTTGGGTTTGCCTTGTTTTTCTCTTATGGGCTTCGTGTTGCTCCTCATTATCTAGTTAGTGAGTTAATCAGCTTTCCATTGCTGTGACCAAAATACCTTACAAGGACAAGTTTATTTGGGGCTCATAGTTTTAGAAGTCTCAGTCCATAAATGGCTAACTCTATTGCTTTGGGCCCAAAATAAGGCAAAATGTTATGGTGGAATGGCCTCATTGAGGAAAGCTGCTGACCTTCTGAGAGCCAAGAAGCAGAGGTGAGGGGAGGGGAGGTAAAATGGTTGCAGGGAATACGAAGTCTTCCAGGACATACCCTCAATGACACACCTCTTCTAGTCATGCCCAACTGTCTACATTACTACCAAGTTCAGTCAAACTAGGATGAACTGATTAGGTTACAGCCCTCATAATCCACTCACTTCACCTCTGAACATTAACACAGGAGCTTTGGGGGGGTGGATCACCTTATATCCAAACCATAACAGTAAACTGGATTCCCTTCTTTTAATTTCCTCTACTTTTATCCTCTTACCACTTGCTCACCAAAGAAATGCTTCCAAAATGCAAACTTGAACAATTCACTGCTCTACTCAAAATCCTTCAATGACTTTCTGTTGCCTAGAGATGAAAGTTCAAACTTTCAGCCTGGCATGTTAAATACTTTCTGCCTCCAGGCTTCATATCCCTCCTCATTGCCGTTTTTTGCCTTCATGCCTTTGCACATGATTCATCTGTCTGAAATCTCTCCCTTCCTCTTTCATTAGGCAATTCCAACATATACTTTAATTCTCAGCTTAAGTTTAAGCTACTTTAAATCTCACTCCCCAGGAGACATTTGGCAATGTCTGGAGAAATTTGTTGTTGTCACAAGTTGGGGGTGCTACTGGCCAAGAAAGCGGCTAAGCATCCCTACAATGCATAGGAAAGCCCCCCACCCCCACATCTGGTCCAAAATGAAAATAGTGCTGAGGATGAGAAACTTTGCTTCAGATCAGTTTTCATGCTACTAATCCTTTGTACTCATCTCTTCAATATCTTCCACATGGCATTTTATTTATTTGAACTATATATTTCTCTGCTTAGATTGTGTGAGGTAAAGGACCCGATTTTATTTCCTGGCAGATGGAGCATCTTAAGGACTATTTATTTAAAAAATGACTTTAGTTGATGTTTCTCCTAAATTTCTCCTGCCTACCATACTGGCTGTTCATGAAGATGTTATCAATCATTTATACTTCGGAGTGAATGAGCCTTGGTTGGTTTCTTGAATAGGTTGATTGGTATAGGAAGGAAACAAGGGATGGAAGGCAAGGAGACGTGGAAGTTGTTGCCCGTCTCATGAGTTTGGACTCCTGTATTTCTTGGATGTTCATATTTTCCTTTTTCTTTCTCTTGGTCCCCAATACCTGACACAACATTTCCAGCTTTTATTTATCTTGGTTTTCTAAGGTTTCTAATAGTGGAACTCTGATGGGAAAGATGCTGTTTATTTGTTGGCTGTTGGCTCCATTTCCATTCTTTTGTGACCTTCCATAGATTCCTGGCTATGGGGGCTAGAAGTCTGAGAACTATATTTCTAAAATTATCTTGCCAAATGGCTTCTAGGTATGTTCTGCAAATGGAAGGCACGGGCAGGATATTGGACAGAAGGAAGGAAGAAGATATTTTCTATGTTTCTGGAAGTGCAGCAGAAGTAGTGGTGGTGGTAGGCAAGTCTAGACTCCTGGCTTCCTTCCCAGGCAGCCATGCCCCAAGCCGCCTCATCTACAATGCACCTGTGGCCTTCGCTCTGGTAGCAGCAACGTTCAATTTGGACAACATTAGGCTCTGGATTTTCTATGGGACCATGGATATAATTCCAACAGCACCAGTGATGGGTTTTCCAGAAGCCTCCGTGGTATGGAGATTATGGACTCTAATATTTTCTCATCTGCTTCTCCAGGCTTGGAGATGGGAGCAGCTTCTTGCAATGACTATCCTTTGGCTAAGTTCACTTATTCCCTCTTCACTCTGCCAACGCTTCCCAGATTGTTCCAATTCCTGTATTAAGTTTCCTCTGTTCAAAATATGTAGAGTGGCTTCTGTTTTCCTGATGAGACATGGGATGAAGCGGTACTAATATGGCACATGACCTTTTTCAAGAAGTTTCCAGGAATTTTCAAGGAATTTTTGAGATTAGGGTTTGAACTCTAGTAAATACAGTGTTTAAATTTTAATCCAAGGTAGGGGAAAGTTGTCACAGAGGTAAGATTTTCTAACTTTTTTGATTCAGAATGTATTTGGAATTCAAAGCAAGGTTCTTTACTTTACCCCCTTAACTCTTTAGTGTCTTCTTCCACTGAATGAAGTAATTAGTTTGAATGAAGTGATAAGTTTGATGCAATTTTCTGTTCTCTAAAATTAAAAACAAGGCCTGTTTTTTTTTTTTTTCCCTAAATAGAGAAGATGCATTCAACGGATAAAACAACTCTGTCAACCAAAGAAGAACCTGGTTGCTTTGACAATCTGCATGCTATATTAGTATGAAACAATTTTGCAGGAACTAGAATAGCCTTGTTTACTCCATCATGTGATGGTGTACCAGGCAGGCATCTTTTCTAAGAAGTATTGGAAGTCTTCTGATGCCTTCTTGTCATGATTAGAATAAGATCTGAACTATTCACACTAGCTCACCCAGCCTCTGCTTCCCATCCAGGTCCATCTCACTTAAGCTCACTGTGTCATACGGTACCTTTCTGCTATTCAGATATTGGAAGCTTGTGCCTGAAACTGGGTTTCAACACTTACTATCAGAATGCTCTCCCCTGGGTCTTCTTGGGGTTTACTCCTTTTACCCAAATGCTTAGATGTAGCGTTGCTTTCGAAATGACTTCAGTAGTGATTCCATATAAAAGTCATCTCAATCATCCTCTACTCTATTTCTTTTTAATGTGTCATAATTTGTATTGCTATATCATCTAAAATATTTATTTGTTTGCTTGTTGATAATCTGCCTCCCACCACTGACATGAAAACTCAACGAAAGTAAGGAGTTTCTTTTACCACACCTTTATTTTCTGAGTTTGAAATACTCCCAGGAACAGCCTAGGTACCTGACAGATATTGTTAAATGACTTAATTAACTGTGCCCAGGGTGCCTCCTACTCAAGCTGGTAAGTATTTATTGTCTATCTTCTCTGTGCACAGGACTGTAGTAAGAGATGGAGATAGTAGGTTGTGATACTTTTCTAAACTAGTGTTCGTCACGATGAGAACTCTGTCAACAGCCACAGCTTCTGCCTTGGAGGACAATAGGTTTATACTGAGCTTTCATACAAGCTGGGTAGTTTGCTAAGTCTCTAACTTATTGAATTCACTCAACATTTCATGATATAGGTATTAATTTAAACAATTTTTTGATGAGAGAACTGAAATTTGGGAGTTCAATAACTACTATAAATCACATAAATAGGAAATGACAAAGCTTGACCTTGAACTTAAAATCTAAGTCAAAAGCTACTTGTAACCTTTTCATGATCCCTGTGTTTTTAAACACCTTATTTTGCTTTTCATGATGCCCTTACATAAAAGATGGAGTTTCTTACATAGTATAAGTTCTAGTGTTCTATAGCACAATGGGGTGAATATAGTTCACCACAACTTATTATGTATTTTATGAAGAACTAGAAGAGAGGAGCCTGAAGTCTCCAATCATAAAGAAATAAGGAGATGGAAATGCTAATTACCTGATTTGATCAATGCATGCTACATGCAAGTATTGAAATACCACAATGTATCCCATTAATAAGTACAGTTGCTACATGTTAAAAAGATTTGAAAAAAACCACATGTATTAAAAAAGGAATGAATGATCAAAGGGTCACTGTGTAAAAATAGAAGGTCCCTTATAATGTCTCTTATCATCCTTTAAACAAGTTTTCCAAAGCAAATTTTAATTAAAACCACACACACACACACACACACACACACACCAAACCCAAGAAATGTAGTGCTTCTTAGAATTCAATAAAACTGCAATCTTATTGCTAAAAAATTGACCTCTAGACTTTAATCTTGGTTTGAAATGTGACAAGTACCCCTAAAGTTGTGCATTATATTTAAATGACATATAATATTATATACATATTATAATTATATATAATACATATAATATTGCATTATGACAGGGAAAACTTCAGTGTGATGACATGGGAAATGTTTTGATTTTTAAAATCACCTCCTTAATTTCAAAGAGAGTAAAAGAGGAAAAGGGAATTTTATTTTCTATTGTAAGGCAATGAGATTTGTTAGTGAAAAAAAATCAAGATTCCTTCAAACACTTGTTGATTTTATTGTCAACTCAGAGCTTGTGTTAATCAGCTTTTCATTGTTGTGACTTAAAGACATGACAAGAACAATTTAGAGGAGGAAAAATTTATTTTGGCTCACTGTTTCAGAGGTTCAGCCACAGCGGGCTCACTCCATTGCTTGGGGGCCCAGTGTGAGGCAGAACGTCATGGCAGAAGGGTGTAGTAGAGGAAAGCTGTTCTGTTCTTGGTGGCTGGAAGGCAGAGGGAGTGGGGGGGCTGCAGGAAAGACAAATCCTTCCAGGGCACGCCATTACCTGCTCACAGTTCCCACCTAGTCAGTTTGTTCAAGCTAAGATGGACTAGCGAGCTTCCAGTTCTCAGAATCCAATCATTTGACCTTTGAACATTCCTGCCTTAACATAGGAGATTTTTGGGGCTACCTCATATCAAACTACCACAGCACTTCATTTCATTCCTGATCTTTTGGGGAAAGAATAATGAAGAGAAGGTAGTAAGTGGGGTCTCTGCAGGAGGTAGAGCTAGTTGGATAAAATTTAGAGACTAGTCTAAAAACATCCTCTTCCCCATTATGCCCATGTGTCTTACCTTTTGCCTTTTTACCAACTGAGCATTTATTCTGATTCCAGCAGTCTACTCTAGAATGCCCATAGTCACTCACACTCCAGACTCAACTCATCTTTTCACTTATCTGGTATCTGTTAATTAGAGAAAAGAAGATTTGTGTGTGTGTGTGTGTGTGTGTGTGTGTGTGTGTGTGACTATGTAACTCATCACCACTGAGTTACATACTCAGCCTTTTTTTATTTTCTATTTTGACATTGGTCTTGCAAAATTGCTGAGGCTGGCCTCAATGTAGTAATACTCTTGCATCAGTCTCCTGAATTTCTGGGGTTACAAACATGTGCCACTGTCCCAGTAACCCTCTCCTTCTTTTATTGCTTAATAGAGAAATATCAAGATTTAAAAAGAATTTAAGAGTTAACCAAGTTCTGTTAGAAGAGGCTGGATAGGAATTTGGAAACATAATTCATTCTCTCCCCCACTTTTTTGTTTTGTTTTGTTTACTAGAAGTAGTTTCAAAATTAAAAGGTGGGTGATTTCTTATTGTGTGTCCATTAGTGACGTTCAAGAAAGTAATTCCACGTGGCTAATATGCTGTTGTTTTTAAAGTTACAATATAGGTCAGCCATGTTGATTGAAGGAGGCTTGCTTAGAGCGAGATCTAGCAATGTAAGAATACAGGCACAGAGACACCCAGGATAAATGGTCTTCTAGCCTAGAGGGGCAGGGGTGATTGCAGCCTGTATGTCACATACCAGCAGCTCTGACATCTTGTTTGCTCCCCCTAAAAACAAGGATATCTTTTATCTCTGGCCTGTATTGGCCGATCCCTGTCTCACATGGCTTTTATCTTCCTTTTGACCCCCTTCAGTTGTACTACTGGGAAATTAACTATTGGCCAAAGCTGGAGGATCTTAGATTCTCCTGGGGGAGGTGAAAGTCATAGGTTTATTTGACATCCTTGGAATTTCCTTGTGAAGCCACTCAACCCTGGCCAGAGTTACTCCTTGGAGTGAAGAGTAGAGAGAAAAGTGGGAAGGACACATGTAAGCATCAAACTTATAAAGTGACTATTCTGTGATAGTCCTTTTTATATTGGTGCATGATAACTTTACATAATAACAGGATTGGTTATGTATTTGTATGTGCATACAGTGTAACAGCATAATTTGGTCAACTTCATTCCCCAGTACCTACCTATTCCCTTCCTCCTGGTCTCTCTTCTGTTTTTTGTCATTCTCTCTCTCTCTCTCTCTCTCTCTCTCTCTCTCACACACACACACACACACACACACACACAAATACACACTTTTTTTTTGGTATGTGTGTGTGGTATTAGGAATGAACCTAACAGGGGCTCTCCTGGTAAGCCACATTCACAGGGCTTTTTTCTTTTATGGTACTGGGGATTGAATCCAGGGGCACTTAAACACTGAGCCACATCCCCAGCTGCACCCCCATCACCTTTTTAAAATTTTTTTAAAAAATTATGAGACAGAGTGTAGCTAGGGCCTTGCTAAATTGCGAGGCTGACTTCAAACTTGTGATCCTTCTGCCTTAGCTCGCTGATTAGCTGTGATTACATGCTTGTGCCACCACGCGTGGCCTGTTTCTATAATATTGTTGCCTTGGCTATTGAGCCATGGTTCTAGAATGAGTGGGGATGGAGATGAGGGTAAATCTGCTTTCATTTTAGGGGAGAGAGAGAGAAAGTACCTTTAGCTTTCACCAAATTTTTGTAACAAACAGATCTGCTTCACCCTACTGGAAACTATCAACTTTAAATAAACAAACTCTAGGAAGCCTCTTTGTAATGGCAGAATAAATCTACCCTTATATTTCTCTTGAAATAACAAGGAGATGAAATACAAAGAAAAAAAAAAAAACCTTGCGCTCACTAACATAAATCAGCCCTGTTGTTGGGATTGGCACATATGGTACGGTAACGTGGCCCACTGCTCGGAGACCTGCTAATGGAAGACCATATGTGCTTCTGTAAGATCAAAACACAACAGGCCTGGTTTAAGACTCCGTGGCGGCCCTGATATGGAACTTCCTTGCATTTATTGGCTCGTGTTTCTGCTTTAGCACTATTCTTACCAGCACAGTCTCTCCTTCTCTCACTTTTTATTTTCTATCTTTTAGGAGTTGAAGGCGCTGGATAATTTAAAACTTGTGTTTGGACTTTGTAGCGTTCTTTCAGTGGGCAGAGGCCACTAGAGAGATGTAGGCATCAGGAAAGGGAGGCGTTATTGATGGTGCCTCCAGGACAGAGCAGTCTTTCTGCTTGCAGACTTGCCTTTTGGAATATATTAATTATAAGAGGTTAGAGATTTGGCTTTAAGCAAGGATGAAAAGAGGTATTACTGGGTTTTCTCACTTTCACCCTTTTATTTAATATAGGAATGTAGACTTTGGAAAAAATGAGAGGGCTCAATATTTACTTTTAGTACATAAGCAAAATGAATGAATTGGAATGCACAGCTTTTGTTATTGGGGGAACAAGAACAAAGGAAAACCAAGGAAGTTATTAATAGGACCAGATGCACAGCATATCTTTCTTCTTTGGCGCTCCAGGAACCTTGTGAGTGTAAGTGCATTTATCTTTGAGATGACCTCTGAAAGTGGTGCCTAGTGAACATATTACCCTTTGATTTGTGACCATTGGTGCTCTCTGTTTGCAGGAGATGCTTGATCCTGGGTAGGTCTGAATGGGCCCATGTCAGATCTCATGGGAAACAAAGCTTTCTTTTTTTTTTTTTTTTTTTTTTTTAGAGAGAGAGAGAGAGAGAGAGAGAGAGAGAGAGAATTTTAATATTTATTTTTTAGTTATGGGCGGACACAACATCTTTGTTTGTATGTGGTGCTGAGGATCGAACCCGGGCCGCACGCATGCCAGGCCTGCTTGAGCCACATCCCCAGCCTGAAACAAAGCTTTCTAAGAGGGAACAAACAAACTACCCACACACACACCTGTTATTGACATAAAAGTTGGTTATTTTCTTTTTTATTTTTATGTGGTGCTAAGGATGGAACCCAGTGCCTCACACACGCTTGGCAAAGTGCTCTGCCACTGAGCTATAGCCCCAGCCCACACTATTACTTTTGAATAAAAAAGTACCTTACCATTAACATTACTTAACTTGGTTATGCTATTTTCTGAATCCTTGTCCACAGCATCTGTCAGGACCTTTCTGTCCAGACCGTGGGGCATCTCATTGTCAGTCTGCACAAAAAACGTTTTGCTATGTGTGTGTGTGTGTGTGTGTGTGTGTGTGTGTGTGTGTGTATTGACTAATCCCATGCCATTTCAGTGCTATGAAAGCATAATGTTTCAAAGTCAGAGCTCACTCTTGAATCCAAGTCAGAGTAAGAGTTGTGACTGCCTTAATTTGTATATTATGCTTAAAAAAATTTTTGGGTGATGACTTGTGACCTTGTTTTTCCCAATTCTAAAAGATGAACTCTATATGTAGCCACCTAACATGGAGAAATAAATAAATTCTACCTGTCTTAGGTGTGTTAGGTGTCAAGAGGTGGTATCATTCAGGGCAATAGTTTTTAAGCCTGGGTGATCATTACAGTGAACTGGAGGAGAATGTTAACATCATTAGATTCCCACTTCTGAGGATTCTGATTGAAGAGGTCTGGAGTGCAGTCCAGGGATCTATCTAAAAACTTCCTTAGGTCATTTTGATGATATTCCTTAGGTTTGGGAAATGCTGGTTATAAAACCCTTTCTCTGAGTTTCAGTTCAGTTTTGCCATGTAGTCACTGAACCAGCAAACGAATCAACCACCTGTTATCAATCCCAGGCACAGGCTGAGTGCTGGGCTACAGAGATGGACACGACAGGCATGCAGTCCACCCTTTTTCATGGTTCTGGGCTCTGTTTCCTCACCTTTAAATAGAGGTTGGATGAGGTTTCAGGCCTCACTCAGCCCTAGCAGTCATGATATTTTAGAAAGTCAGCTGTGACCTCCGAAAGTGCCTTTCAATTTCTTTTTGGTTCTTATTGCCAAGTTGGCATTCTCCCATTCCACTTTTCTGTCTGGCCCTAGACATATCCTTACAGCAATGGTCTTCAGAACCTTTTGTCAGCCTGAAGGAAATGTTAACAGATTGTTCTTCCGCCAGAGGTTAGTGGGCTGGGAAATTAACCAAGGCTTCCTTAGGGCTGTGCATGTGTCTGATCATCAAGGAATATGACAAGTGGCTGTCCACTACTGACAGGGTTTAGAGGGTGCCCCTTATTTCATTACAAGGAAAGGCTCTTGTACTTATCTGTTTCTATCAGAGGCCTGTAGGCACTAGCCATGAGGCTCCAAAGACAGGTAGACATGGGGCAAATCTGGACCTTCCAAACCCACGGGGGCTAAAGTGAGGGGGTAGGCACTTTTCTCAGCATCTCACAGGGATGGGATTAGGGGTGGAGTAGAGGAGCAAATGTGGTCAGAGACCCATTCTGTCTCCAGTGCAGAGTCATCATAAAGCAACATGGCAATTTAAAGTTAAGGAATTTTCGAAGAATGACTCTATGAATTTGGAACACTCTAGATCTTACTTAGATGGAGAATGGAATTTAAACAACTGGGTTTTCTTTAGAAGTCTTCTTATGATTCAGGAAAGTTACTGGTGGATGCTACTTGTTGTGGTCAAGGAGATTGTTCCCAGTCATGAGTATAAGCTATGCTCACTGTGGTTCAGCAGAGTAAAACTTCAAGGTGTCCTAATCAACCAACAAACAGTTGTCTTGTAGTTCTTCCTCCCGGAAGGAGAAGAGGGAAGTCAAGAAACTCATTCTTTGGGTCTTCAGGGACCAGCATGTAAGGTAAGTAAGGTGAGGGAGATAGTAGAGACTAGCAAGGGACGATTTGAGGCTTAGTCTAAGGAGCAAGGCTGTTGCTCAGCCTCAGTGACAGTGGCATTCTGGGAATATGAATCCAGGGTTTCCCAATCTTATGAAAAATTTCAAAAGAAGCTGGAGATCAGGATATTTAGGTTTTCAAACAACTTGAATTAAATTTGCACATATACCCCAACTACAGATTGCCCTCCCTAATTGTTACTCATATGGAGAATATTGGGAAACTTTTGATGATTGGAAATAAGAGAAAACACACAGGTAGAACTTCAAAAAGGTTTACTCTGTTATTCATGATCATTGTGATGGAATCCAAATTGTAGAAAGCTTAAGTTGAAAACAGCATCCCAATGTACCCTATAGGAATGCAGATCTGAGTACTCAAGCCACAGTATATAAAGCTCTTTGGGGTTGTGCCATGGAGAAGAGGTACAACCATCTATGATGATTTTGTTTCAGAGCATCTCCTCAGGGAGGTGCCTTCAGGAGGTAGTGGGTTTTCTGCCATGACCACAACTTTTCTTTATTATATCCTGTGTTTCTTATCAACAAGGTTAGGTCCATTTAATCCTTTTCCTTCCCCTGAAATGATCACCTCCCTTCTTTTCCTGTGTCCCCCCCAGATTCCACTGTGATTTTTGTCTTCAAAGTTGGGTGTGCATTATAGTCATCTCTCCTTCTATGTCATTAATTCTCTCTCTCTCCCTTACCCACTCATTTTCATTCACAGGTAGGAGAAAGATTTAGAATGCTGAGGGTAGTGAGGACAAAAATGACATCAGGGTGGCCTTCTACCGGGTTGTGACTTCAAAATGTTTTTCCTTTTTTTGGTGTCCGTGGAGGTCTAACAAATAGATATCTCTACGGTAAGACATAAAACCTTGCCACTATGTCAATATGAGATATAGCTCCCATCACTGTAGAACTTTCAGGTCTTACTTTGCTAAGGAAGCTTCTGTATCCTTCCATAATTCCAGGTGCATCAAAAATCAATTGGGCGCCATGTTTGTATCAGTGAGGAGCCTAGAAAAATCAAATGTTATATCATAGTTGAATAATTTTTAGTGCACTTAAAAGAATTATTTATATAGTTGTAGAGCAGAATTACATATGACTGTGCAGTATGGTAGGGCTAGAAACATTGGGACATATGTGGGAGTTTCTTGTTACCTCCAGGCCTGCTAGGGCTGGTGGAGATGGTGGCTCCTAGAATTTGAAGACAGGACAGGCTGTGTGGAAGAGGATGGTGTCAGGAGGAAGCCAGCATGTAGAGACTTTCTGTGGAGGAATCCAGTTTATTCTCCTCTTTTTCCTATGGTCTACCATCTTCATTGTCGAAGATCAACTGGAAGCCTGTGCCCATGCAAGTCAGCAGGGTGAAGAAGGTAGAGAGTGGGTCTGGAGTGGCAAGTAAACTATCAAATATGACATTTTAACAGATCCAGGACTTCCAGATGTAGTCATGAGATGGCAGTTTGATCTTGATTGTTCAGTGGAGTGTAATTGCCCACATTTCCATGCTGGAATGTTCAAACTGAATTTTTAACAGAAGCCTTTGAATAAACACTACTAAAGAAATATATTGCAAAAGACTAACTGAATTGTTGCTCATAAAATTCAACAAACATTAAATCCTTAGTGTGTTCCTATTACTGTGACCACCTTATTGATGAACTATATTGATGCTACTGTAATAAGGGCAAGATCTTATGATATTTATATTGGGTTTAGCTGTGAACTCTTCCTCTCTTCTGTGAACTTGGATAAGAGATTGTCCCTTTGCCCTTCAAGAGTTGAACAAGTGATTATTTTGTACCAGTCGACCTTTGTACTTTTATATTGTATAGGAAGATGGTTTCAGAAGCAGAGTTGTTTTTTTAATAGTCTACTTATTGTTCAAGTTTTAATTTATGGACAAAGCAATGTCAGAACTGCATTTGTGGTTTTCTTCTTGTAAAATGGGGATTGACACACTGCCTATATGCACAAACCTGAGTGAGATTTTGAAATCAGGGCAAATCCATCAACACTTTACTCCCAAATCCAATGTTTTTTTTTTTAAATTCTCTTTTGGACTTCATCCATGTGCATGTATAATTTCTATAAGCCAAGAGGTTCTGTTTGCATGCGAAAAAAACCCGAACTTGAAGTGGGATCAGAAGTGACATCACTAGAGCATTGTTTCAGTGTCCTTGAGCACTGTGCCCTGCTCCAGGAGGCTCCATCCTCAGACTGACTTCTTCAGGGGATAAAACAATCCTCCTTTTCCAGGTTTCACAGCCACCATGACAGACTATGAGACTTAAACATTAAGTCTTTATTTCTTAAACTTCTGTAGACTGGGAGTCCAAGATAAGGGTGCTGGCAGGGTATCTGGTGGAGATTCTCTACCTGGCTTGCGAGTGGTCCCAACCCCGACTCTTCATATGGCCATTCCTTAGTGCCTTTAGGTAGTGGGAGGGAGGTGGGGAGTAGAGTCAGGCGGGAGGAGAACAAAGCTCCCTGGTGGTTCTTTCCACAGGGACAATAGTCACATCACTGGCCTCGTCCAAACTGAACTGCTCATGACCTCATCCAAACTGAACTGCTTCCCAAGGTTCTCATTTCTAAACACCTCCATCACTTTGGGAGTTAGGATTTCAAATATGAGTTCTGGGTGGACACAGTTCAGTTTATGGCATCAATTTAACAGTCAAAGGTTTTGTCCCCAAACTATCAAACAAAAGCCCTGATTTCACTGTGATAGAACTAACTTATACCAGTCCTTCTAGCCAGGGAATGCCATAAACTGGTTAGCTTGTTTTTTTTTTTTTTTTTGCCCACCGTTAATGGACCAGTGGTGGTGGTGGAGATAAGATTTACAGATTGACTTGCGTTGCGTTGTGGGGGGGGGGGGGAGTTCTGCCCTCGAAGCCTGCCTGCTATGCAGGATGGGAGAAGAGGAAAAGGTCAAGTGTCCGCTGTATTTAGGCTACCCGTTCCCATATTGTTGGGTACCCAGCTTGTTTTTAGTATTTGATTTATGTTCAGTAACACAACTAAATTGGATTTCAAAATTTCTCATGAAAGTGTATTAATATTGGGTTTCAGAATTTTTGTCTGACATGCTCAGCAGTGGTTGCTGCTTAATGGACAAAAGCTGGTACTACTCAAACCAAGTGTTCCAGAAAATCAATATTACTACAGCAGTGGAGCCCTTGTTTCCATACATGTCTCCCCATAAAGAAATACAGTCTAGGCATAATTTTTGAGCTGCTTTATCCGATCCATATTGCTCCAGAGAATGAGTTAGTAGGTCACTATCAAAGTCCACACTTGTAACATTTTGTCCTCTCTAGAAGAGATGGATATCTTAAAATAATTTCTTTATGGGTCCTTGGGGTTAAGTTTGCTACAATTAAGATCAATATTTTCTTATGTCAGGGATATTGGATTTTTTTAAATTACTTATTTATTTGTATGCATGCTGAGACTTGAACCCAGTGCCTCATGCATGCTAGGTGTGCGCTCTACCCCTGAGCCACAATCCCAGCCCCGGGACAATGGATTTTAATCCTTAAGTTTCTGCTTTTGTTATTCTATATTTAATATTTCATTATTTTATGTACTTATCCAAACAATACCTTTAAGTTATGTGATCAATGTTATGCTAGATTTGTTGAGGGAAAAATGATGTATAAGAGATGGCTGTGATCTCTAGGAACAATACCAACCACATAGAAATGCTTACAAAATAACCACATCCTGAATGGGATAAAAGAAGACTAGAGCAATAGAAATTAACAGCAAGGAAGATCCCAGTGGCTTGAGCTCTCTGGGGGCTTCTTGAGGGAGGTGTTACCTGAATTGGGCTCTAATGGATATGTAGAATATGGATTGGAAAACGAAGAGCATTTGCAAAGGGCTGGGAATAAGTGCTGGCAAGGTGTGTGTTGAGATGCAGGAAGTCATGCTAGAGCGACAATCCCTTAGGAAGAGAGGTGGGAAAGGGGGTGGGTGGATACTTATTCTTTATTGAATCTACTTCAACCCCACCCTCCCTCCCTCCCTCCCTTCTTTCTTTGGTTTTTAATTGCTTTTTAAAAAGACAACGCTATGTGGGACATCAAGGGGTTTGGAATTACTGTGGAGTGCTGTGCACACATGCCACCACTGCATTTGTGATAACCCACTTCCAATTTCTTTGCTTATTCTTTGAGGCATTTATGGATGTGTTTAGAGACATCTCTCACTCCGCTCTTCCACTCTTCCGGTGAGAGGCTCTGTCTTCGACTGAAGTTCAGCCCCGAGAGTGTGACTCAAAAGGCATGAAAACTATGGCAGAAAGAACAGGAAATTGAAACCAGGAATAAAAATGCAGGTGGGGAAGGCAAGTGGATTCTGAAACCGTGACAAGTTCAGAAATGAAAACATAATTCCATGAATTCTAAAGCAAAACCATAGTTTTGGATAAAATTAAAATAGGTATTTTTGTGGTGAGTATTCAGAAGTTAAATGTTGGAAATATTAAGACATGGCATGCTTATTTTAATTCTTCCAGTTGAATTTCCTATGGCATAATAAAATGTTACATACATAAATGTTTGTACATATATAGAAAACTTCAAAACATTATTAGAAAATGTAAGTATTAATTTCCTAAAGAATCACTTCTCACTTTTGCTGATGGAAAGTTTGGATTTAGATAGATATATGATCTTAACTTATGGGATAGGTTTATAATCACATCTTGAAAAAATTCACACAAGTGGCAAACTGTGTTGTCATTTTAAGGCAAACCATGATCACTCTAGTTCAGTGTCATTGCTGTGGGATCTTTAATTTACCATCCAGTGAAACACTATGTCATGTTATGTTCTGGGCAATTTGATCATCAATAACATTTTTCAGAAAGTTTTGTTGGGTTTCTATGATGATTGGCACCTGTAGAGTTATTGGAAGTAAATATGTGAGGAAAAATAACGGTCTCCCATCTGATAGGAAAATAAGCAATGCTCTTAGCATTTAAAATAGCAAAACTTTTGAATGTTTTTTATTATTGCAATATGTTCCTTTTACACAAATGTAATTCAAGAGTGAGAACTGCTGGGCTGTGGTTGTGGCTCAGCGGTAGAGCGCTCACCTAGCACATGCAAGGCCCTTGGTTCGATCCTCAGCACCACATAAAAATAAATAAATAAAGGTATTTTGTCCAACTACAAATAAAGAATAAATATTTAAAAAAAAACAAAGAATGAGAACTGCTTGTTTATTAATTTGTGTGTGTGTGGTTTTTAACACCTCCCCCGTCCCCCGCCCTCACACACATAGAAAAAGCTAAGATGCTGGGTGTTATTTTGGGAGTTGATGCCTTGGGCCTTACCCCAAACTTGCCTGCTTTCCCATCTAATCCTCAAATTTGTCTCTCAGCCCTATTCTGGAAGGTTCTCTTGCTCTCCCTTTTCTCTCCTTCTAACTCAGCTCTTTATCATACAGATATAGGTGTCACTAACAGTCCTCTTCATCTGCCCCACAGTAGCAATGTCATTAGTCCAAGCATTGGTGCCAGATCTGGGTTCTAATCCTGGTTCTGTCACTTAGCTGCTTTGTGATCTTGGATAAGTTATTTACATCCCATTCTTTCTTTAACATTGAAGTGAAATTCTCACGGAATCTCTCTTATCAGGTTGTTTGGAAGACCAAATAAGGTAAGGCATACAAAGTGGCTTGCACAGTGCCTGACCTGTCGTAAGCACCTGTATGAGTCAAGGTAGGCTATAGTAGCAATACTATACTACCTATGTGTTAGAGTAGCAATCAGCACAAGGTTTCTGGATCTTAACAATACAGATATTTAACACATTTTTTTTTCAATGCAGTGCTGGCAATCAGACTCAGGTCCTCACACATGTTAGGTAAGTGCTCTGCCACTGAGCTATATCCCCAGCTCCCAGATATTTATTTTTATTATTTTTTTGTGTAGTGCTGGGTTGGATTGAGGGCCTTGTGCATGGCAAGGCAAGTGATCTCCCACTGACCCACATCCCTAGCCCAAAGTTTAATTTTTTCATTGATCTAATGTTGGCTGTGAGTTGGGAGATTCCTCTAAGGAGTAGCTCAACCTCCTGACACCTTCATCTCAGTACATATTTCCATGGTTGCTGATGTAGGTGCGGGCAAATGGAGGGTCTCACTTGTGATTAAGTATTTGGGCTCTGAAATGACACATATCACTGCCACTTCACACCCAAATGGCAGGAACTAGTTGCATAAACCCTAAGTGAAAAAAAAAGAAAGTACATTAGTGTAATCTTTACATGTGACTAGAAGTGGGCAAGACCAGTGTTCATTATAGCTATATATAAAGAAAACCCATAGCACTACAGCACTTGATGCATCCTTATATCAGGAAAATGCCCTCTAAGAAGTCTGACATGGGAGCTACAGAAGTTAGGTGGAATCTTCAGATTCACCTAAAAGACCTTATATTTCATTGGATGCAGTGGTGCATGTCTGCAATCCCCCAAACTAGGGAGGCTGAAGCAGGAGGATCATAAATTTGAGGCTAGCTTAGACAATTTAGTGAGAACTTCAGCAACTTAGTGAGACCTGTCTCAAAAAATAAAAAGGACTTGGGATATAACTCAGTGGTAGAGTACCCCTGGGTTCAATTCTGGGAACCAACCATCAACCAACAAAACAAAAAAAAAACCCTCACCAAAAAAATCCTGTTTTGGGCTGGGGATGTGGCTCAGCGGTAGCGCGCTCGCCTGGCATGCGTGCGGCCCGGGTTCGATCCTCAGCACCACATACCAACAAGGATGTTGTGTCCGCCGAGAATTAAAAAAAAAATAAATATTAAAAATTCTCTCTCTCTCTCTCTCTCTCTCTCTCTCTCTCTCTCCTCTCTCACTCTCTCTTAAAAAAAAAAATCCTGTTTCAATTAGTCCTCAGAATACTAGGTTTTCGTGTTGATTGGGCGGTCTAAATTAATGGTCCTTATTTTGGGTAAGTCTACCACTCCAAAGAAAAATGCACAAAGGATAAAAATAAGACTATTCCTGGGGGTTTTTGAGAGGTTTGGTGTGATGAGGGAAGGTGATAATTTCCATCTGTTGTGGTTCACTAAGGACACAGATCTGATGTTTTGATGTTCCCCTTTAGCTATTTTCAAGGGGGAGAATTGGCATCCCTGTTGTCGGGGTGAGAGGTAGGAAAGACAGCCCAGCACATCTTTGGGCCTATGAGCTATGAGAGAAGTTCCAGCTTTCTTATAGTTGAATCAATTTTCTGTTACACTGGCACTAATGATTAAAATATGACAAACTAAACATGGACGTGGAATTATGGCCTTCATGGTCATCGGTGTCAGTCATGCATCACTTCCGGGGCTATCTGGTGAACTTCATCTATAGGTGACACTAATAGTCCTCTTCATCTGGGCACAACTAGAGGAAGGAAGGAAATGGCAGATGTTTGGGATGGTAAACCTCTTTGGTGTGCATTGGAGAAGCCCCTTCATCAGTACTGATTTTGTTTGGAGGAAGGTATGGAGTGTGCAGATCCCTTACCTGCTGGGGAAAAGCGAAGTAGAACACAGAAAGTTGTAATGGAATTGCAATGGCAACCAAGATACCTTGATTTTAATATCAACTCGACCATGTCATTTATGTCATTGTGATAATTATTATTTCTTGTATTAAGTAAACAAAACCAAAAAATGTTAGCCTTTCTATTTTTGAGAATAAATAGGCAATATAAAGGATATAGGAAGTATGCAGACCCTTAAAAAACCTGAAGGCAATGGAAATGGATACAGGATAAGCATCTCTAATTTGAAAATCCCAAATCTGAAATGCACCAAAATTTGAAATTCTGGGAGCATTGACATGAAGCCACAAGTGGAAGATTCCACACCTGATCTGTAACAGGTCACAGTTAAAATGCAGTTGCACTAAATGTATCATATAAGATTACTTCAGACTATAGGAATATGAAACAAATGAACTTCATGTTTAGACTTGAGCCCCATTCCCACAATATCTTGGTATGTATATGCAAATATTTCAAAATTCCAAAACAGAACAAAATGGAAATACTTCTGGTCCTAAGCATTGTGGATAAGGTATACTCAACCCATAAAATGTTTTGTTATCCATTTTTTTTTAAAGTAAACTGTTACTTGTGCCCATTCATGAAAGTCAAACAAAATGCCACTTTGTTAACACCATTCTGTTAATGAATTGGTGTATAGCCTTCCAAGAGATTATTTATAATCTACTCCTTCTGTATAAAGCACATCCTAAACATTTTTCACATTGTTACACGTTTTCAATGGGTAGATATTGTTCTGTTGAATGATTATATTTCAACCGGTAAAACCAGTGCCTACTTGTTGGTATTTAGGTTGTCTCCAGGTTTGCCCTGTGTTGGTGGCTGTTGACTATTTCCTCTTGTTCATTGTGAAATATGTGGTTTGGTGTGGGGGGATTTTCTTCCTCTTCCTCCCTCTACTCTGAATGAGTGCTGTTTTGTGTAAACCAATCCGCATAACCCTGTGCCCATTGCCGTGGTTTGTTCATGAGTGAGCAAGGAAGCCAGATTAATTCAGTTGGAGTGAAGTTCAGTCCTTGTGTTTTACATCTAGGGAAAGACAAAATCCCTCTCCTTCTATAACAGCAGCAGTCACATATTTTTGAAAGTCATTTTAAAGCCAAGTTAAGGCCAAAATCAGCACATGGAGCAGGACAGAGCCAGGAACACTGGTGAATGAAGCTGAGCCTGGATGAAGTGAGGGTTGCAACTCCCAACTGTTTCTGAACCTTTCAGTGTGAGAACCAGCAGCTTCTTTTTATTACCAAACTCAGTTTGAACTGCATTTTCTTTCATTTGAAACCAAATGCATCCTAGGTGGCACATCCATTTTAAATAGCCCGGCAACAAGCACTTGTAGTTGAGTCTTTGTGAACATCCAGCCATGACTTTTTCCTTGGCATACTTGTTAGGAGAATTATGGAATTAGGGCATGTGGAGTAGGTAACAGTGCTTCCCAGATCCCTTTTAATTCCTTTTTATACTTCTTGTGTGCCTACTGGCTTTGATGTGCTTTTACTGACAACAGTAGGTACCTAAGGCTCCTTTTAGGAAAACTGTATTTGGGCTGCTGGAATTGGGCCTGCAACTCTGGAAATCACTTAGCCCTTGGTGGGTGGAGGAAGGAGATGGAAGCCTTGCTCCGACCCAGCTCCGAGGCAGCACTTGCACTTCAGAGTGTCCCTGAGGGTTGGGGATGAAGTTGCCAGCTGCTTGGCATGGCAGCCTTGCTGGGCTTTCTCCTCTTCTCTTCTGTTTCCCCTACTCACTGGCCAGCACCCTCCAGGGGCATGTATTTATTTAATCAATCACATCAGCAGATGAGGGACCTAGTACTTGTGTCCCCTCTCCCCTCAATTCCTGTGTTGAAATCCCAACACCAGTGTGATGGTGCTCCAGGGGGAGGGGGAAGCTCTTGGGAAGTGGTTATGTCATAAGGGTTGAGCCATTGTTATAGGATCAGTGTCCTTGGGAAGGGGCCAGAGAGCCCCTTGCCCTTTCCTGTATGCGAGGATACAAAGAGAAGAGGCAGTCAGCAGCCGGGAGAAAGTCCTAACCAGAACCCTGAGGAGGAATTTCCACAACTGTAAGAAACACGTTTCAGTTGTTTATAAGCCGCCTGATGTGTGGCATTTGTTATGGCAGCCAGACTGACTAAGGTAGTTCACGAATCCTCATCTCGGAACATCTGCTTCTGGGGAACTCGGTCCAAGCCAGCTTGTGAACAATATTCAGGTTTTCGATTGAATTAGCTTTTAGTTTAAATATAAATAGTTTTTACAATTGCTAGGCAGGCAGGGTGTTTCAACTGTCAGGCTAATGATGTTGGATCTTGGGCATTGGTAATGAGATGAGAAAGGGAGGGGCTTCAAGTCCTTGAACAGTGGTTTGCCCAGCACACCTCTGCAGGTTTGAAACTGGCTTTGGGTTACTGAATGAATGTGGCAGCTCTTACTTCTTTGGGAAATGAATATTATCCTGTTCAACAGAGCTCAATATTATGGCCTTTTTTTTTTTTCCTTTCTGAAGTCTGAATCTCCCTCATTTAACTTCATCTCATTTTCTCTAGTTATAGGTCCTTACAGAACCCTAAAAGCTCTTTATACTTAGTACTGACAATTCTTACAATAAAAGCACGAGCTGTTCTTGCATTGGAGTGTGGAGTGAGTCACCCTGTGGGAGAGGGGATGCTGGCATATTAAGCCCTGCAAGAGGGCTGCTCTGTTCTAGGAGGCGCTTCCATCTCTTCATCCCTTTGGGTTGGTAATATTAGCACTGTCTTTGATTCTTTTCTATCTTTCATAAACATTTTCTATTTGTACTTCCAAAGTCTGTTCTTTCTCTTACATTTTCATTTTCATTGTGGCTACTTCAGTCTGAGCTGAGACTGTTTTGGACTGAATTGTATCCTACCCCACCCCTAAATCCATAAGTTGAAGTCCTAACCTGAAACATGACTGTATTTGGAGGTAAGAAAGTAATCAAAGAGCTTTACACAGTTGTAGTATTGTAGCTCGTGAGGTTTATCTGAGATGTGTTATTGCTTTTAAAAAAAATGTAATTAAGGTTAAATGAGGTCAAAAGAATGGGACCCTAATCCTATAGGACTGGTGTTTTTAGAAGGAGGAGGAGGAGGAGGAGGAGGAGGAGGAGGAGGAGGAGGAGGAGGAGGAGGAGGAGGAGGAGGAGGAGGAGGAGACGACACCAGTGATCTCTGCACCATTGTTGAGGAAAGGCCATGATAGGACACAGTGACGGAGCAGCTTTCTGAGGGAAACCTCAGAAAAAACCAACCCTGCTGGAACCTTGATCTTGAACTTTGAGTCTCCAGGTCTATGAGAAAAATAAATTTCTGTTGTTGAAGCCATACAGGCCGTAGTATTTTGTTATGGTGGCTTTAGTAGATGAAGACACCATTCTACAGTGGGATTCTGCTCCCTCTTAAACCCTCAATAGTCATTGAACTAGTGTCTTTGTCTCCAATTCATTCTGGTTCAGTTAATTTTTAAAATCAGTTCTTATATCGTACTTGGAAATAAATCCTGGAATGCATCAGTGTCCAAGAATAAAGCTTAAAGGGTCTAGATGGACATTTGAGGTCTCAATTTGGACCCTTGCTCCTTTATAGCATTCTTTTTTTTTTTTTTAACTTTTCAACCTCAATGGAACACCCTAGTCTTCTCTCTGTCTCCAAAGTATGATGCCTGATCCTTTTCTGGCCCTGCTGGAATATTCTATTTCATTGCACGCTGTTCCAAAGCCTATCTACTGTTTAGGTTCATCCTGGAAGCCTCCTGTCCTTTCTCGTCACCTCTGAGTTGCTTTAATAGTTTTTGTCTTTATCACCTGATTTTATAATCAATGTTTGGATTTTAATCATTTTATGTGTGTTTTTATTTAAATACCTAGGCTGTGCCATTTTTAGCAGTAACCCTAGTGCTAGATACACAGTAGACA
Source organism: Spermophilus citellus (assembly GCF_964194105.1). Lineage (NCBI taxonomy): Eukaryota > Metazoa > Chordata > Mammalia > Rodentia > Sciuridae > Spermophilus > Spermophilus citellus. The sequence goes on from NC_138183.1 coordinate 82,477,388, forward strand.
CAATAAAAACAGGTGAAGTGGGACTTATGTAAACAGAATGGGTTTGGGGTTTTACTGTACATAGAGTAGACAACTAAAAGACTCCAAACCATGGTAAACTGACCAGAGTTACTGAGATCTCTGACTTATGTTACTCTCCCTCTGGATTCCTCCTGTCTGATGGAATGTCTACTGAATGGTGAGAAAGGTTGCTTATGCACTGGTGTGGTTCTCTCCCTCTCCCACCTTTATGACCTAGTTGCTATTGATGGTGCAAAGCAGTGTCAGTACTTTGTGGAAATTTAACAGAAAGGGAGGTAGTAACTGAGGCCACTGGCACCCAGAGTATCAAACAGGTAACGGTCTTCTCCATGGGCCTAGCATAAGGCTGTAAGCAATGACTTTGCAGCATGACCTGAGCTATAGATGGAAAGTGACTTTATTTGTAGGAGTGCTAAAACCCACATATGTAAGTCTATGTTCTTTGTGTGAAGGTCCGTTCATTTAGAGCAAAAAATGCCACTTTAGATTTCCCCTCAAGAACTAGAAAGTTTGCCTTTCATGAGGTCAACACAAGTTACATCAGACAGACATGTAAGGGGAATGAGCGGTGGCTTTCCTTAAAAGCACATCCTATGTCATAGATTGCTAGAGGTGGGAGAAATCAACTGTCAATCACTTATTACCATAACTATTGTTTCTTTTCACCTTATTCATATTTCATCAGAAATGCATGTAGGAATTGGGTATATGAGAATCCACACTAGCAATCAATTTCATCTGTGTCATGGATACTTCTAGGCAGCTCAGATGGAAGGGACAATCATTGAAAATTTGAAACCTTTGCAGCATGTCTGAGTACCAAGTCTTGCATTGTTTGTGTGTGAGGTGGATGCTTCCCAGGTTAACTTTCATGTAGCAACAAGACCCAAGAAATTGTGGGGCTGATGGGTCACTTTTGTATAGGTGGTTCCAAACTTAATCATGGTGTTATAGTCTAAAAAACCTACCATGAGTTAAATATAAGTTGGAAATGCATCTACATGCCTAACCCTGAGTGCCATAGCTCAGCAACACTGCGCACTGTTGGGTATGAATTGCTTGCCTTTGCGATTGCATGGCTGACTGGTAGCTGTAGCTTTCTACCTCTGTTCAGCATGGGGAGAATATTATTCCAATTATCACTAACCTGGGAAAAGATCAAAATTTAAAATTTGAGCGGTTTCTACTGAATGTGTAACTTTGCAATGCATTATAAGCAAAATCATAAGTCAGGGACTACTTTTGCTTATTTTTGTATTTGATTGGAAAATACACAATATTGACACCTTCATCTTTGTTCCACTTATTGCTTAATTTCATAGTGATGAACACACCGTACTTTAGGAAACATGGATATAGTCTACCTCTTACTGGAAAGTTAAAAATGAAAGATCTGGAGAGGTTACAACTGCATGTTCAGGGTCATTCAGATATTTAGTGGCAGGATTCTGGGGTTCCTTGCATGCAGGGTGGCATTGTTCCCCTAAATTATAATGCCATTTAAAATCTTAAAACAGGCACAAAACAAGGCTGGAGTTGTGGCTCAGCGGTAGAGTGCTAGCCTCGCATGTGCAAGACCCTGGGTTCGATCCTCAGCATCACACACACAAAAAAAATAAATAAGTGAAATAAAGGTATTGTGTCCAACTACAACTAAAAAATAAAATATTACAAACAAACAACAAAAACAACAACAACAAAAACAGGCACAAAACAAATGTTTGTGACTACTTGGCATGGCAGCCACACAGGGAAATGGAGATCTGTGATTGCTTGGCTCTGTTCTCAAGAACTCTTTTAACAAGTTGGAGTCTAGAAAAGATTAGTCATGCGAGGACTTGCTGAGTTGGAAGGGGGCCCATGATCATCCAGCTCTGTGCCTGGGCTGAACCCTGGAGGTCAAGGTGTAAGGGGACATCCAGCAGACAGGTCTGGGGGTGTTTTTGTTTGTTCCACGTGTCATTTTCACATTAGACAGCAGTGAAATATCTTCAATACTAAAGTTGGGAAATGTCCTTTTTCATTTTATAAATAGCATTAAGATTCAAAGGGGATCTTGATTTTCTGATTAATAACAGATGATACTTGCTTCTTTCTTCAGCGTTCCTCCATCTTAAAACAACAAAAACAAGAGAGGCTGGCAGCTTCATGAACATGGGCTTTGTGACTATGCAAATTTGAACCTGAATTCCAGCAGAGCTCAAATGGAATTTTTCTCTAGTTAGTAATTTGATATTGCTTCTGTCTCCAAAGTAGGCAAACCATCTCTCTGAGGATTGTGGGGCTTCTTGATGCTTGAGGCATTGCCAGTGTTACTGTGGGTGGTGATGGAAAAGTAGCTTCCTTATTTTACCCCAGACATGTCATCTGGAAGGAAGGAAAGAAAAAAAGGGCAGGATATGTGAATAAAGAGGGAGTAAACAAAGGTGACAGAGAACATTTCCCAAAGTCCTCTGTGTTGTTTCAGCTGTGTTTCTACAAATTCCTTGGGGAAAGTAGAATGGTGGGTGCCTGGGGTTGTGGGGAAGAGAGAGCTATTGTCTAATGGGTACAGATTTTCAGTTTTGCAAGATGAAAAAGTTCTGGAGATTGCACAACAGTGTGAATGTACCTCACACTTCTGAACCATATGCTTAAAAATTATGTTCATAGTAAATTTTATATTCTGTGAATTTTACCACAACTAAAAAGCAAACAATACAAATGTCCCTTGGGGGCACGTTGAATATTTTTGTTATTCGCACTCTAGAGCCAATCTTTGTCAAGTTGCTATTCTTCAGGCATTTAGCAGAGAACAGGTACTGAGTTATTTTTTGTGGTTGAGTTTCTGAAAGCCTGGTTCATTTCCTCAATTATTCAACAAATATTTTAATGCCACCTGGGAGCAGGTTGCTGTGCTTGGTTCTAGAGATATCAGTGTAAAAAGGACACAAAAATCTCTGTCAAGTCTATCCAAATGTCTCTTTCTCATTGAGATACCCTATTTCCTCTCTCTTGATTTGTTTTCCTTTACCTTTATCATCTTGGCACATGATCAACCTCACTTTTTGAATTAAATGAGGAAGTGGGGTATCTAAATGAGAAAGGGACATTTGGACAGACTTGATGGAGCAGCCCCAGTAGATATGGGGAGGGAGAACGTTCTAGAACATTCTAGATTGAGCAATAGTAAGTGAGAGGACTGCAGGAAGGATCCTTCTAGGAACAACAGTTTGGAAAAGTGTGAGGGAAGGAAGTATGTGTTTGTGTGTGTGTGTGAGAGAGAGAGAGAGAGAGAGAGGGGAGGGAGGGAGTGTTCTAGAATGGATGGAGGGGAAGGAGGAAGAAAAAGGAGAGAAGGGTCTTTGCTTATACCTGGAGCCAGATGGGAGACTCTGTGAGGTTTTGAGCTGAGGAGTAACAGGGTCTGACTTGGAATTTATCAGGGTCATGGTGGCTGCTATCCTGAGAGTGGTCTGAATGCGACTGAGGGTGAAGCAGTTAGACAAATTTGGATGCAGAGAAGGTGGGATCTGAAGCAAATTTCCTTATTTACAACTGTTCTGTTTGCCTGCTGCAGGGTGATAAGGACAGGGTTTACTTCATCTTTTATTCCCCAGGCACCCTCTAACTTCCTCTTAAGCCTTCCATCTTCCCCATTTCTTGGAGGTGGAGGTGGTGCATCCTTGAGTTTCTCCTAGACAGTTGATGTCTCTGCCTGGGAATAATCCTGATGGACAGCCTCTTGGCTTTAAGGGCTTCCTGGAAGCTCTGGTCCAGGGTGTTAACTTCCCTCAGGATGAGAATCATCATTCACCAGGGAGAAAATGGATGTCTTGTAGCTGTGGGCTCTTAACTCCCTTAAGGCTGCAGGACAAATGACTTGAGGCAGCATACTTCATGCAGGGAGGAATGAGTCATCGCTGAGCAGGGGACACAAGCCCACAAATTTCTGAATCTGGGGACCTTGTGGAGAAACCAGCTTTCTGCTCCTCAGGGTGTATGCCAGTTGTGAAGAGTAGGTGGCATAACCAGTTGGATAGCCCCAGGACATGGAGGGCAAGTTGGCTTGACATCCCTTTATTTCTTGATTTGTAAAAATGACAAGTATTAAAAGGGGAAGAAATGTCGTAGTCACCATTTGTCATGAATTATGTGGGAAGCAGGAGAGACAATTGCTTTTGTCTAGCTGAGGCTTTGCCAACCTAATCACTGATGACATTTTGGATCAGATAAGTCTTTGTTGGCAGGGGCGGGGCATTCTGCCTTGTGGGATATTTAGCAGTACCCTGGCCTCTACACATTAGGTGCCAGGGGCGTATCCCCAGTTGTGATAACTAATACTGTCTCCCGAGATTGCCAGGTGTCCCCTGGTAGGCAGCTTTGCCCCTGCTTGAGGACCACTGACCCGATCTTTGGCATTTGTGAAGTCAGGATTTTAACTTCATGTCCTTTCTGGCTAATTTTGTCATGAGAGATAAAGCTATGGGTGGTTTTGGGCTGAGGGTGTGGCTCAGTGGTAGAATGTATTTAGCATGCCTGAGGCCCCTGGGTTCAATCCCCAGCACCGCAAGAAACCAAAACAACTATTGGCAGCTTTTATTTTGTCACTTTGTCATTGTGTTTCAACTAGTAAGGTCCTTGTGATGCCTGGATTCTGGGCATCCCAACAAATAAGTGTGCCTGTAAGGCAGAGAAACCAAAAACAACACACTTCCTGATTGCCAAGGCGTGGGTATACTTTGCTTCCTTTTCCTCTTCTGGATCCATGCAATAATTAGCCAAAGTAAAATGAATATTAGCTCATGCTTAACTGCTTTTACAGCGCACTCGCCGCCACTGACCCAGTAGTGCTAAACCAATTATTTTTTGAACTTTATGGCTTTAAATAATCCTTTGCTCTAAAATTCCCTGTACCCCTCAGCTACTTAACCACAGGCCCCTCTGCCCTAAATCCTTTTCTTATACTTTGTAGCTTTTTAAGCAGGGCCCCTCTTTAAGAAGACATAATCCCTTCTCTGTAGAAAACATGAAAGACCTTGAACAAATCAAGATTTCTCCGTGGAGAATTCAGCTAATCCTGTGCTTAGCTCCTAACAAGGAAATCCATCTCTCCACCAAGCACGCCATTACCCGGACTAATGCCTGACTTGAATAACAAGCAAATTATTGTGCTTTTAATTGTACCCTGCTCGGTCACAAAGCACATCTGGGAGAGGAATGTGCCCAGCTCTTCCCGGAGAAACAGGTCATGCTTCTAATCCTCCTTTTCTGTCGCTTTCCCTTCCCCCTCTCCAATCCTTTTTCTTCCCAGCAGCACAGAGGGAAAAAAAAATAAGAAAAAAAGACAGCTAAATTATGTTTAAAATGGAAGAGTCTAAAAGAAGAAAAAAGTGGTAAATACCGACTTGGGAGAGGGTGAATTATCCAGCCTCTGCAGTGTGGCTCATTTGAGGACAATTAATGTTATCATAACCCCATTACTGGAGGGCAATCTTTGTTACCCTAAACCAGGTTTCCTCAGCATCCTCACTATTGACATTTGGGCTGGATAATTCTTAGTCTTGTGTGTGTGTGTGTGTGTGTGTGTGTGTGTGTGTGTTTATGTGTGGTGGGGCTGTCTTGTGCATTGTAGATATTTAGCAACCTGACAAGTTGTGACAATCCAGAATATCCAAAAGCAAATACTAAATGTGTGTACATGAGGGCACTCCCCTGGTGGAAGGCCATGAATTAAACCCCTTCCACATTGGATTTATGTGCTCTCCTATGATCTCCCTCCAGCACATAAACCTTAGTGAAATCCTGATTCCTGATGCAAAACAGAGACAAGTGTGCTCTTTATGTAGATAGAATGAATAGAAAAGAAAAAGATGCTGAAGAGTGTGCCATGGGTTGGAGAATGGATACCCCCTCAGCACCCAGATTGAAAAGAATCTTGAGATTTGGTTGTGCTTCTGACTTCCATTAGGAAGTGCTCATGCCCTGGGGTGAGTAAGTCTGCTTTTGAATGCTTCTACTTTGTGCTCTTTGGAATTGGGCTTGCTGAGTGAGACAGAAGTGATGAGAGATTGCTGAGAAAAAGGAACCAGTCACCTGGAGGTGTTGACACTCAGCCCAGGATATTTCAGACAGAAGAGGGAGAACTACTCAGCCTCCCTTGCTCAGACAATGCCAGCCAACAGTCCTGATTTAGACCTGAAAATCAGGACCATGGAGAGCTACCCACAAAAGCAACTTAATGCAAGCATTGAGTTGCACTTGTTTGACAGCCACCGAGGCCAAACATTTCTTCACTCCTTGAGAGAGAATCCACCTTATTTTTCAGAAACTCACTAGAAGCGTTGCCTGCTCCTCACTAGCCTGAAGCAAACGCGAGACGAAGGCATTGCAGTTAACACATGGGCCCACTAGATGGCGGTGTATGTCTTCCTGAGAGGCCTGGCCTGGTGGCAGCTTGCAATACCTCCTTGGGCTAAGGAAGACAAGTGCCACTCGTCCTTTGGGAGACAGGCGTCCTCCTCTCATTGTTGGCACAAACAGTTCCAAACAATTGCACTGACCACACAGCTCTAAGCCACATTCCAGGGCGCTGCTGTCCTCTCAGGAGTGAATGCTGGGAAAATGAACCAAGCTGCTAATTTGCTTGATTGGGGGAAAAATAAGATCTCGAGTAACAATGGGCATAATTTATTTTTCCAACAAGAATAGGGGCAATGCCATTTCAGCCCCCTCCCAACTGCTACCGTAAATGAAAGCAATCACCTAATTAGTCCTGAATTACTAACTGGCAGGGTGAAGGATCTGCTGAAAATCAAGCTGGAGTGGGGAATTTGGAGAAAGGGATGTGATTTCTTTGAGAGGAGGGGGCGGGGTGGGAAGGGAAGGGAGTGAAGGCTTGAAGCCCATTGTGGCCTCTGGGCTCCTGCAGTCTGGGGGCTGTGCTGCCCCTGACCCTGGGAGAACAAGGGGCTCAGTGATTCTTCAGGCATTCATTTTGTGCAGGCAAATGACTTTCTAAAGCGAGGAAAAAGAATCTGCTGGAAGACATGCCCCTGAGTTTCTTTTAAAACGTTACAGATGTAGATGAATTGGCTTGGGAAAGAGAACACAGCCCTGTGGGGTCTGGCCACCCCGCTGATGGGGGCCGGACAGGCAGACCCCACAGGAAGGCTCTTGAATGCCCTCTCTCTGACACACAATGAGGAAAATTACAGGCAAATCTGAGGCTAAGTTTGGATTTTAGTTGTTAAGACATACCCAAAGAAAATGAAATAAATGCTTGGTTACGGATTTTTTTTTTTGTGTGTGTGTGTGTGTGTCTTTACTAATCGCCCCTTCTCCAGCTGAAACAATAAGGCATCCCCACGCCTGTATCAGGCATTCCTGGAAGGAAAGCAAAACAATAGTAGAGTGGGTAAACGCTGGAATCTTCCACTTGAAGGCTCCACGAATTGAAGTACTAATTTATTTGTTCAGAGATGACTTCTTGTTTTTTAGTTGGATATCACTTTAATTGAAATACTTTACTAATGCGATTTATCACAACTGTAAACTGTCAGTTTCCACAGCTGTTGCTTTTTTCAAGCAATCTGGCAAATGTGTGTGGGTAAAAACACAAACTTGGAAGGTTGAGAAGGAGAAGGCGCGGGCTCTTTCCCCCCCCCACTCAGCTGGTCTAAGGGCCCCTCATCCCCCCAAAAAAACATATGCTCCTCTTCCTTAGAGCCACCCACTTCAATTCTAGTGCACATCTGTTGTTTTTGGCTGCTAAACATCCATTCCCCTCTAGGGAGGGGTACCTGGTTTTCTTTGGGGGTGGCACCCTTCTCCCCTTCTTAGTCCATGTGGCTCTGAGGAGGTGGAGTCCATTCTCCTATGGTAGGGTGGCTGTGTTACCCAGCTCTGGCCACTTCTTCCATTATTCCACCCCTCTTGGCCACACAATTGGTTGTTAGGGTTTTGCCAGAATTATCAAAACAACCACCACAAAACTGAAACAGGACACTGAGTGGAATCTGAATTTCAGATAAGCAAAATTTTTTACTCTAAGTATGTCTCAAATATTACATGGAACATGTTTATAATAAAAATTTATTTGTTGTCTATCTGGAATTCAAATTTAATGAGGCATCTTTTATTTTATCTGGCTAGTCTGTTGGTTAAGATGTTGGACCAAAATCAGAACCAGCCCAGGACTTTTATTGGAGCTTTGGGGAAAGCATGTTTAAACAAAATGAGTAGAGGTTGCTAAATGATAGGATGGTACATACTTATAACTGTTGGTGGCCGTCTCTGCTACCGAGCGGGAACAACTATGGGAAATAGAAGCCACCACCATAAAGTCCAGATCTGCTTTCTTGGAGGAGGATCCAGTTGTTGCTGAAGCTGATGGAGGTCAGGGTGCCAATAGCCAGGCATGATCGCAGCCTTCTACCCCCTGAGCCAGGCAAGTAAAAATGCCAACACCAGACTGTGCCCACTGGGCATGGCTTCTATTTAATCAAGAGAGTGGTGAATGAATTTCAGTCCCATAAATAACCAAGGTCAACAACACCCTTCTATGGTTGCTCTTTGTTTAGCAGCATGCAACTGTTAGCTCATCCTTAAGACAGGGTGGCTGGAGACTGGGTCAGATACCTTTGTCTTTGTAATTGACAAAGACAATTACAAATTACAATTTCAAAGCTGCCTCTGCATGGTTGTGTGACTTATGAGTCATTGTGGCCTTTGCAAAGTTTGATTTTGAGGTCTGAAAACTAAGGATAGTGGTTCTTTCTTCCCAGGACGGAGGGCAAAGACTCCAGGAGACAAAGTATATAATCACCTCTCACAGGCCGGAGTAGGTGCTCCCTAGAGGTCTTCTCCCTTCTTATAAATAATATGCCTTTCCCCACTACTCCTTGGGAGGCTGAGGCAGGAGGATCGAAAGTTCAAGGCCAGCCTTATCAACTTAGCAAGGCCCTAGGTAACTTAATGAGACCAGGTCTCAAAATAAAAAATAAAAAGGACTGGGGATGTGGCTTAAAAGTGAAGTGGTCTTGAGTTCAGTTCTCAGTTTTAAAAAAATATATATATATTCCTGACTTCTACATAACTTACGGGGAATGAGTGAATCGGAGACAGGTATTGCTAGCATTACAGTTGCTCCTATTGTCGCCAGGCATTAGATGACTGTCTGTATAGATGGGGAGGTTTTAAGGTATTTTCTTGCACATCTTCTCATTTCCTGTTCTGGCATAAAACCTCTTCCCCTTTTATATTGGTGTTCTGCTTTTTGTACTTGCAAAACGAGAGCTTTGCTTTGTTGTTTTTACATACATAGTGACGGCTTTGAAACTTGGTTGCTGTCTTTCTTGCATCTCAGTGGCTTTGACTCAATTTTTCTTCTTTGGATATTTGAGATTGACAAGCCATTTCTCTCCTCTGTCAAAGTTGGTCCATTTAAGTAAGAAAAGGAGGGCAGGGGCACTGTTTGACTGTGATCATGTTTTATTCTGCTTTCCTTGAAATTTTCCAAAACTTGTAGGGGGGATTGGGACATCTAATCAAGGCAGAGGTTAGATGTGGGACTTGTGTCGACTGTCCCCTCTCCTCCTTCACAGGTATGTGATGAGCAGAGTGAACCAGGGGCTCCCCAATCCTCTGGGGCAGTCTCGGCCCAGTGAGCTGGTGACAGTCAGGACTAGAATCCAGACCTCCTGACTCACAAGCCGGGGCTCTGAATGGATGTGGCTCCGCCGAGCCTGGCAGCACACGGGTCCTCAGGGACATTTCAAAGAGGTTTCAGTTGCTTTGTTTTGAAACTCGGGGACGCGCTGTTTCATCCAGACGGGCTGTGTCTCCAGTGGGGAGGAAGGCCGAAAAGGGGCAGAAGGTTTTTGAGGGTCCCTGGGAATGTACAGCCGGGGGCTGGAGTGTGGAGAGGGCCGATATGAACTTGAGACAGATGTTCAGGAGGGATACCTTTGTCTTCTCCTGTTGTGAAATAACAAAGTTCCAGATCCTCAGGGAATTAAGAGATAAGAAAAAGCCACCTTTCAAAAAGCTTGAGATGGCAGTGCTGTCCCACATTCTTTTTCTCAGTCCTCTCCTGCCTCCCTCCGCCCTGCCTGTTTATTTTGGTGGAAGGATTCATCAATCATGGAGAGGAATGCTGGCTCCTGCCCCTCCTCCTACTGTTCAGCTCTGGAGGGAGGGAGACGTGCCCTCCACTGATAGCACAATCCTCAGTCCTCAGACTGTTTTCTAGCCAAGGATCCAGACAAGTTTCTTAACCCAGGCCTCAGTTTCTCCATCTATAAGATGGGCACAAAATGTTGACTTTAAAGGGCTCTTGGGGAGATTAAATGAGATTACATTTAGAAATATATGAGATTAAATATATTAATTTATTGGTATGTACTGGTTGCTGTATAAATAGTGATTTTGCTATCTTCCCTGTTACAGAGGCTACAGAGAGGGGTATACAAGCATTGCTAACATGGAAGTGTGTACAGATGCAAACCATGGCTGGCTCTATAGCAATTACCAGTGTTAGACACTCTCCTAAATGCTTTGGGTTTAACTCAATCCTCCAAGTGGCCCTATGAGGTAGGCATTGCTTTTTCCTTTTCACAGAGGTGAAAACCAAGGCACAGAGAAGTCAAGCTATTTGCCCAAGGCCATATAGCTTTCAGTGCTGGGGCTGAATTCAAACCTTCCAGGCTCCTCTGTGTCAGCCACCTACTGTAGGGGAAGCATGCCCTATGGCTGGTTGTGAAGGTGGCCTTGGGAGTAGAGAAATGGCATAAAAAAGGGAAGAAAGCAGAATTGTTGGAAATAAAGGCGAGTTTCCAGTATTTGGATGGAGCTGTTAGCGCAGTCTCATTGGAACCTAGAAAGTGAACTGGACTTAGCTGCAGGGGACTGGCAGATGGAGCTCGAGGCCTGAGTGATGACTTACAGGGACTAGAAAGGACCCATGACATACTTTGAATGCTTGGGAGTGTTAGATTTCCATCTTTCCTTATCATGTCCCAAAGTCTTCATTCTCTAAATTTAGTGCTTAAATTATGGAAAAGCCTGCCTCTCCTCCAAGCAAACAGCGGATTTCTTTAAGTCTTTACTTAGGAGTAGGAAAAAGCCTGATGTCACAAATTCAGTGGTGGCAAGGTACTTCTTATGGCCAGTTCACACTGTAAAATATAAATAAAGCAGGAGCAGACTCTCGTTCTGCAGAGGCAGCTCTCATTGCTTCCCAGTCTCATGCTGAGGGCCGACCCCGTCCTGCCCAGGAATCCTAGGAGCTGACTCAGTGCAGTTCAGCTGGCCCTGCTTCTGCTCCCAGGCAGAGAGATATGGAAGTTAAGAATGTGAAGGGATGTCACACCCTGGGTCTTGGTCTCTGATGTTTTGTTCCTTCTCTGGAATGTTGCTCTTGAAAACTGGGCCTACACAGACAGCTGCGTCTTGTCCCTGGAGACTGTCCAAGTCCAGGGTCCTGTTGGCCCCAGCGGCATTGGAGCTTTGTTCAGGAACTAAGCTTAGAGGAGCATCTTGCTCTTCGCTGTGTCAGAATGGCCCTTTTCCAGGAGGCTCTTGGCCTTGGAGGGGAGCACCTCCAGGTCGAATGCAAACTTTTGTCTTCGTGGCAAATTTCTGAGGGTTTCTGTGCCCTTTCTGCTAGGTACCTTCTCAATTTGGTTTCCAATAAAGTTACATATCAGAAGCCAACAAGGCATACTAAGAAACTCTAGAATCTTCTTGATTCTTATAGTAGATATTTCTGTTGTTCACAAATGAGAACATAATTACTGACAGGAAAGAGCCCAAGTCTCAGGCTTGGTCTTGTGTCTTGCTTTGGCTGGTAAAATGTGCGTGGAAGTGGCTGTGTCCCTGCCACTTTTTGGGGTCTGTCCAAAGTTTTCTGTGATTGCTTTTCCTTTGCCTTCTAACTTATGGACGCCTGTGTCAAGGTTGTGATTCTGTCAGGCTGGGTTCCCAGTGTCTAGGATGAACAGAGCCATCTCACTGACCAAAGATGTGAATGTAGCATGGGAGGAAATCAGCCTTTTTTGTTTCTTAGGTCATGGATACATTCAGGTTACTTGTTATTGCCGCATTCCTGACTGATAAAATTCTATGAAATTGTACTTTCCTGTTCACGGGAAGAATGCTCTAACCCCAGCTTCTTGCTAATTACTCTACTAATACATACTATTGTCCCTAAATTTATACTATTAGGAAGGGTTACTCCAGCATCCCCCAAAGGCCACTCTCGGGGCAACTTCTGTATCTATGCAGAAATTCTTTTCTTAAACAATTTACATATAATGTTATGGTTTGGATCTTAAATGTCCCCCGATATTCCATTTGGTAACGGCTTGATGCCCAGCCTGTGGTGCTCTGATAGCTGTAGATTGATTATCTTGGGAGTGGGATCCCGATAAAAAGATGAATTAGCCCCCCACCATGCTCTCTTGCCCTTCTGCCATGGGCTGATGCAAGAAGAAAGCCTTCATCTGATGCAGGACTCTCAAACTTGAACTTCTCAACTTCCAGAACTGAAAGAAATAAATCTCTGTTTTTTTTCTCAGTCTCAGGTATTCTATTATAGCAGCCCCAAATGGACTAACAAAACTATGATCTGGAGAGAACTCCAGCTCACCATCTGCTTTTTTAAATTAAAGTTTTATTCAGACACGACCCTGCCATTCATTAAGGTACCATCTAAGGCTGTTTTTGTGCTACCATCTGCAGAAGCAATTATTTATAACAGAGATGGTGTGACCTACAAAGCCTTGCCTATTTACCATCTGATTCCTTAAGAAAATCTTTGCTGACCTCTGATCTAGAGCAGGGGGGAGCCTTTTTTGTGACTTGGGTGAGCTCACAAAATAAGTCAAAGTGGCCTTGCTTTTTCTTATAACTCTCCATTTTTGTTGTGTGTTTTTCTTTTTGTTTAACCATCACATGCCTTATTTCAAATATTATAAACAAGACCTAACCCACTTCAGATCCCAGTGGAGAAACAGACATTGAGTAAAACTTCTACACCATAAAAATAAAGGTGAGCTATAATATTGTCAAGGCATGTGAAAGCCGGAAGCTCCAGGGAATATGGAGAAAATAATAATAATGTAAGTGAAGAATATACATCACATTCCCCTAGCTATTTGAGGTACAAATGATAACTTTGGAGAGTCTACAACACAGGGTTGTTGTGGTTTTGTGATTTTGAATTGTGGGGTATTACTTTGTGTCTTTTACTCTGGGGTACAATTAGCCCCATTTCATGGGGGCGGGGAAAGTCCCTACTCTTTTGTAGGACTTCCTCCCTGTTCCTCAAGAAGCTCAAGGTCATCAGAAAATTAGAGATTTTAAGCTTTACAAATACCTACAATGAAACCACAGGTATTTATAGCTGAAGGTTAAGACGTCAAACCTCAGGAGGTATTCTGGGTTTTGAAAGTGACATGTGCCTCCCAGGTCTGCTTGAATTTCTTTCCAGGAGCATATTGAGGGACTTAATTTTAGTATATTTTATAGTTAGCTTGCACAGCCAGAGATTTCTTTATTTCATTGCATAAATAACAAAGATCTTCTGTACATTTCTTTATCTCCCCCTTTGAGCTACAAGAATTGCAGCAGATCTGAGATTTCCACACATATACTTGATATAAATGTGTACCGAGGAAGGGGGAATAATAAGGACTAACTTTTATAGACCTCACTCATTAAAACTCACCTTCAAAACCACTCCTGCTCCTTCCTTATGATCAAATGACGCCTTGTAACGACCTAACCACTTTTAATATTCCCCGGACTCCACTGAACTACGTTGGAGCTCAGACACTGTCTAGCTAGTCAGGGAAAAGAGTCTACCGTCATATTTAAAAGCAGTTATTGGGACAGGTTTTACAGGCAGTGGGCTAGGACAATTCAGAAACAATTGCTTATGTGATAGTTGGAGGATTTGTCCCTGTCAAACAGTTAATATTGCTTTAATACATGAAGTAGGCTGTATAAGACGGCAATAATGAAAAATGTCAGGAAAGACAATATCAATTGTTATTCAACATCCACATCAAAGATTACTTTTTTGTCAGTAGCTTTCAGAAAATGTATTTTCCATCAGATCTGATTGCGTTCCTCTTTGAAGTGCTCCATCCTCCCGGTAGATTTAATGTGACATCTAGGCACTTTTTAGTCCCTGGGCCTCTGAGGCGATTCAGAGAGGCACAACAAGCCATCACAGGTTTATCCTCAAAGGCCGACACTGTCTGTCTGATTTATTGTAACTTTAAGAATCATCTCCAGCAAAGCATGAGCCTTGCTACCCATCCACAGCGTCAGACTTTTATCAATGCATTTGTATGCAGCCAGCACCTCTCGGAACAGAGAGCCCTATAGCCACTCATGGAAAATGCATTACCTGCAACTAATCCTTTTTATCTTTAAAGTCTGTATTTTTTATGTATAAGTCATTTTGGGTTATCATAAAATATACATAATTCTCCCTCCCCCCTAAGAGAAAAAAAAAGACAAAATGAAAAGAGAATATATAATAAGTTATGAGCGTGTGGTGTCCTTATCAGCAAGGATGCTAAATAAACAGCTCTCTTTATGTAAACACCGAGGGATATAAAGCTGTGATTACTTTCAATGGGAAATAGGAACGCTTCCTTTTTTTTTTTTTCCTTTCAGGTTTCAAAGTAAAACAGTGAGATTAATCATTGAAAATACGCTTGCCCATGCTTTCATTTTCCAGTGTGTTTGTTGGGGGCGGGGGTGGGGTGTCTGGGTGGTTCCCTGTGGTGAGAGTGGGGTGGGGGTGGGGCTGACGATTGTCTGTTCCATTTCATAGATCCCCCAGATTGCTTCACTCTGCAAGCCATTTGTGAATGGCCTTCATTAACAGGGCTAGGAATGTGTTTTCTGGAAGGTTGAGGATAAACCTCCTTCATTGGTCTCAACCCAATGCTGTTCTGCTGTCTGAACTTCTGGGGGTCTTGGGTTCCCGCCTCCCCCATCATAAATGCAATTTGCTGTCTTGGGTTGTTCTATAATTATTTGCTGTTGAAACTCTGATCAGGTCTGAATCTTCTCAAGCATGGAAAACTCTCTTCTCTGCTTTAAACCAGATATAAATGCCAACAGAGTTCGTGCCCCCAACCCATCAGGGGTCAACAACCTGCTGCCCGTGGACCTGACCTGCTGTGGCCTGTTTGTGTAAGTCGAGGTCTATTGGCCCAGCCTTGCTCACTGGTTCATGTGTTGTCTGTGGCAGCTTTCAGGCCACAACAGCAGAATTAATGGTGCAGCAGACTATATGGTCCACAGAGCCCCAAATATTTACCATCAGGCCCTTTCCAGAAACATTTGTTGACTTCTGCCCTGGAACCATACCTGCAATTTTAAATTAATGAAGTTAATTAACCCTATCTAAGATTTACTTAGCCTACGAGTGAAAAGTGCTTTTGGGAATGAAGGAAATGGTCTTAAAGAATGTAGTTCAAACTGTTGACAGAAACTTCTGAGTGGGCATTGAGACTAAGGACAAGTATTGAAGAAGCACTTTTTATTTTTTTGATACTTTTGGTTTTTATGACATAATTGGGAGATATGTTTTAGAATCTGCCTGGTTTTCAGGGATGCTGTTTCTCCCTGAGCTAGACCCTACTTAAATCTTTCTGTTGCAGTGGTAAGATAGTTTTTAGGATATCAAAAGATAGTACCCAAACACAGAGTTTTATTGACCCTTTATTTTTTATAAACTCAGTGTTCAGATAATGTTCAGTTGTTATCTAAGTTGCTTTCAGTCCTCAGCCACAGACAGGTTTCTTTATATATCTAAACAATCTTGGACCCCCAAGTTGGCATGATTTAAAGATTAGAGAGGCAATTGGAGGGAAATGTGCTTATAAGCCACTTCAAGTTTCTGAGGGTTTTTGTAGCAAGCAAGATTGTTAAAAAAAAAAAAAAAGGTGCTATGTTTTGCATGTAACCCCCTGCCCACCCCTGGCCAAATATATATCTTGGAAAACTAATCCACAAAGCAACAGTGTTGGGAGGTGGGGCCTAATGGGAGGCATTTAGGTCACGAGTGCTCCACCCTCATGAATGGATTGATGCTGATTATAATAGGGTTTGAGGCTGTGAGTTCAATTGCTTGCTCTATTTGTTCTTCCACCATATGTTATGGCATAGCAAGAAGGCCCTCACTAGATGCGGCCCCTTGATTTAGGACTTGCGAATCAAATAAACTTCTATTGTCTACCCAATGAGTGGTGTATTGTTACAGCAGCACACATGGACAAAGATGAGGGAGTAGGTGGTCTTTAGCGTAGAAACTGTGAGCATACCTCTCATTACTTTTAGAACTTCAGGGGACCCACTTCTTTCTTCTGTGTTAGAAGGAGAAAGCAAATAAGCATGATCTTTAGATGAGGGATTTTTAAGCCAGAGAATCAGCAGTCATTTTATGCTCCCCCATTCTTTTTACACATAGATCATCTTTTGGAAAAGGATCTCTGGGATCTTGTTGGAACTTGCCTAAAAACAATAGTCTGTCTATTAGTGTTCTGTTTTTTATAAGAAAGGAAATAGCAATCATTGCAAAGTAACATAAGAAGATGTTAAGATTTTATGAAGGTTTTCCAAAACATTTCCATGTACCACTTTTGAAAAAAACATCAGGATTTGTTCTCCTAGATATTGCTGACACATTAGTATTTTATGGAATCATATTGCATACAAAGCTTTGACTCAGAAGAATATGGAAACTTACTTTTCAGCCTTCACTTTTGCTCTTCCTTTATACACACTGTGCCATCTGACATTCTTTAAACCTAGTATATGTTTGTGCTAGACCTAAGTTCATGTTGTTTTTTCTCTCTGGAACAAACTTGTTATGGTTTGAATGTGACCTCCCAAATTCATATGCTGGCAACTTAATGCCCCATTCATAGGTTGATGGTATTTGAAGGTAGAGCTTGGGAGGTAATTAGGGTTAGATGAGGTCATGGGATAGGCCCCTGTGATGGGATTAGTGGCATTATGAGGGAGACATGAGCATGCTGCTTGCTCCCTGGCTATGTGATGCCTTCCTGTGTGACATGGCAAGAAAGTCCTCACCAGAAGCCTGTGCCAGGCTGTTAGACTTCTCAGACTCCAGAACTATGAACCAAATAAAGTTCTTTTATTTATAAATTATCCAGTCTTTGGTATCCAATTATAGCAGCAGCCAAAAACAAACAACACAAAAACAAAACAAACAAAACTAAGATGATCCTTCATCCTCTGCCCCATAGGCCTTGTTTGCCCAGAAACTCCAGTGCTCACCTTTCATGGCCCTGTAAATCATCTCTTCTGAAATCTTCCATGATCTCTCCCCATCTTGCTTAT
Source organism: Spermophilus citellus (assembly GCF_964194105.1). Taxonomy (NCBI): domain Eukaryota; kingdom Metazoa; phylum Chordata; class Mammalia; order Rodentia; family Sciuridae; genus Spermophilus; species Spermophilus citellus. Next base: position 82,494,776 of record NC_138183.1, read on the forward strand.
GACCTGCAGTATGTGGATATGCTCCATCAAAATATTTCTCCAATCATGTGGGTACTGTATTTACATTAGCTCCTTGAAGGTGGGGACTATGGCTTAACTGACCTCTGCATTCCTTAAGCTTTGGAGAGTGATTTGCATAAATAGGTACTGAATAAATGCTTGCCAAAAAAAAAAAAGCAGGACTATAATTTTAGCGTAGAAACAAACCCGAAAGAACAACTAATCTAAGCCCTTTATTTTGTAGATAGAGCCTGAAGTGTAAAGAAATAAGGAGTAGTTGCACATTCCTGTTGTACCCCTGCAGGGCTTTATTCAGTGCATCTCACTGAGTCCCAGGTTGGGGTTGACTTCTGCAGAGCTGGCCACAAAACAGAAAAACAAGGACAACAACTTAAAGACTTCCTGCCTGATTTCAGCTTGGAAGGAGCTGAATTCCTAAGCTAGATGGACAGTGGAACGCACCACTGAGAGCTGAGGCTGTGAGGGGTCCACACTCTGTCCCCACACCTGCCAATAATCCTCTCAACCCCAGGCTGGGCAAGGCTCCCCATGAAGTCATGTGCTGAAGCCTCTAATTTTCTCACTTTCAGAGAAATTCCGCTGACTGGTGCCTTCCCTTGGCACTTCCATTTTGCTCAGATAATAAGATGGAAGAGAACCTGAACTGGGGCTGGGGGAGGAGGAGAGAAGGCAGAGACATGGGCAGAGGAAAAACAGGAGGGAGTAGCAGGTGCAAATGAAGCAATTCTGCCATGATTATCATCGTTTAACTTGATGTTAATGGAGAGATGCGCCTTCATCTAGGAGGGCCTTAGGGGTGTTCCAAGGAAGTGGGCCTCTTACCCTATAACATAGCTTGGTTCTTCAACAGATAAAGGTAGCATTCACACCCCTGAATGGGCAGGCCTTTCTGGCTAATTGTAGGAATCCTATCACACTGAAGTGTGGGAGTGGGATCCTGCAGAAATGAGACACGGGGTACAAACTTGATGGTAAGGCTGGAGGAGGGCAGATAGTGGCCCAAGGTGAAGGGGATGCATGAAGTTGCCCAAGAAACTTCATCTCAGTCTCTTTGCAGCTTCCCCAGTGCCAGCTGCTGGTGCTGCTTCTCAAAGGTGCTTCTTGAGGATGCCCAGTGCCAGGCAGGGTTCAGACCCCTGGTTGTGAAAGAAAATGGGATGTGAAGCACTAGATGTGATGACCCATGCAGTAGTCCCAGCTTTGCCTCAACCAGCTGTGGGGCCCTGGGCAAGGTATTTCACCTCTCTATTTCCTTATCTGTAGGAAGAAAAAAAATGGACTAAATGATTTCTGAAGGTCTTTCCGGTTCTAGTAGGTTTAGGATTCTATGACTTTTCTTGAAATTTTAAAAGAATTAGACCAACTATTCTTATGCGGGGAATTTTTGGCAGTATTTAGCGTAGGCATATGAAATTCTCTCCTCTGGTTTCTGTGCCTGAGTGGATGGGTGCCATTATTTATCTGAAAAAAGGCAATCAAACTCTTGAGAAAATTTCTGAAGAGCAGATTTTATTTCCCTTGCTATGGCCCTTAAATGCTACACTTGTTACATCTGAGTGCTAATTACTAGAGATTAATTAGTCAGCATGAAAGTACTTCTGCGGCAGCCCCCAATTACTGAACTACACTTGATCTGTACTACCTGTAGACTCTCCACAGTGATCCTGGGAGGTGACTCTTTGGAGGCCATGGGCAGGCCTTTTGACAATTCTCTAGCCATGTTTTCAGAAGAACAGCTGTCAAAGGCAGATGTCTTGAATATAATTAAATGGAAAATATAGCTAACTCTAAAAATGGAGGTAGTTTGGCTAACAACCTCAAGGGGCCTGGCTCTTTCGAAGTCATTAAAGGTGGGTTATAGGGAGGAGATTCTCTTGATTCTATTTCTGGCTCTCTGAGGGCCCTGTGGTTTGAACCTGGGCAATCCAATCTATCCCACTTTTCTCTGCTTCTATCTCCACCCTCAGAAGATAACTTCAGTAGGGTACTGTGAGATTTAATCAATTGTTATTTAAAGATGGGGAAATTCTTCGATGAAAGGCAGGGAGATAAAGCAAAGTCTAGGTGTACCATTATCACTTTCCTATGCTCTTCTTTCTTCCATTTGTGACATGGGACTGTAGCTGAAGTGTGCTTTGTCTCATTTTGCAAAATATAAAGAAAGTAAGGAAATTACAGTAGTTTCAAAACCAAGTGCCCATTCTTCTTTGTAACACGTGCACAGTAGATTGGCTGGCGTTCATGTCTCACTTATCTCTCTCTATTGGGTTGTCCAATGTGTCTAATTTTCCCTTATTAATGAATCTCCACTTTTGTCCTGTACGAATCTAGGAGGATGACATTTATACATGGTAATCATTTTATGCATTACCAAAAGGATTATTTATTAGTGGTTATTTAGCAAAAGTAAGCGTATCTGTCACCAACATCTGATGGAGAATGGGCTATTATTTTCTTAGCAGAATTATTTGCTGATCAGTTTTCCTGGTCTGTAGATTTGTGATTTTGAGGAAAAAGGTCACAAATCTATAAATTTGGAACAAAGAGCCCTCTGGACTAAACTGCTCTGATGTGTTTCTTCTAAGTGAAGAGAAGCTAACCCAGGCCATGTTTAAAGCCATAGATGTTTCTTAAACCCAATTGCAAAGTTAAACATGGAGCAGCCTAGGGAACCTCCTCTTCACCAGTTCTGAAATGACTTTTCTAGAATGAATAGAATGAATGCCTTAGAGTAGTTTTAACATGCAATCCTAGGCTCTACAAGCACTTGAACGAACATGAATCTATGTGCACATTTAAGTGCACAAAAAAACATACATTTTTAATTTTTCCAAATTTCAACTTAATTTACATTGCTCTGGCATGACAAAACAAAAACAAAAACAAAAACAAAAAACAAAAAAACAAACCTTTGTCTCAGTCAATTCCAAGCATTTCCCTCCTCTTTCTTTTATCTGAATCACGCCTAAGTCCTGGGCTTTGGTGGCAGTTAAGATACTGCAGGGCCCATCTTGGTCTTCCATCAACTATCCATAGGCAACTTTAGGGGTCTGAGCTCCACTTGCCACTTCTGTGTCTCCAGGAGCACCAGAATCTCAGTGAGACCTGTACCTGGCTCAGTCCCCGAGGACATTTTTGTGTTTTCCCTCTTCCTTTAGCATTCTAACTGAGAAATAGACAGTGGATCTTCTCTACTCATGGATCCTCCAAAACTTTCCAGAGACGTCAAAGTTTTTATACAGAAAATAGGAATCCCTTCCTCTAGGACCTCTATCTTCTGTGTCTTCCATCTTCTCTTCAAAGTCAGGGAATGAATGCTGTCTTCAAATTCGATTTATTTCTAATATTTTGACTCTACCTCAAATTCTCTCCATTTCTCTGAGAACTCAAGATTTTAGAAGATAGGACCAGACAGACATTGGTAGTTTTCATTCTGCTTTACATCTGTCATGTCTTATCCTGAAGCAATAAATATTGATTGGTCTTGTTGGAGGGAGAGAGAGAGGAATGGAAAGATTGTTAATGGAAGATAAAAAATAATATCTTCCTTCCAGTTTTTAATAATGGGCTTTAAATGCCAGATTATATGTTTCATCCTCAGGTCGAAAGGTAGTGGGGATGGCAGTTTTTGAATGGAGCACTGCATAAAAGCTATGACTTGGGAAGGCTAATCTGAAAATTAGATGGAGGTAGGGTTGGAGTAATGAGATTGAAGTTTTAGAAGGTTCTTTGGAGAGAGAATGGAAGTTTTGATTCTAAAATGCTATAATTGTACAATATATCACTTTAATTAAAGAATTTAGTGTTAAAAATTACAGGGAACATACCTCAACTAGAAGGTAAATTTGTATTTTGGAAGTATGATATACATTACTGTGAAATCAATGAATCTTAAACTTCTAGACACTTTTTCTTTTTTTCTTCTTTTTCTTAAAGCTTTGTACTGGGAATTGAGCCCAGGGGTGTTTTAACACTGAGCTACATTCCCTTTTTTGTTTTCTAGAGACAGGGTCTCACTATGTTACTGAGGCTGGCCTTGAACTTGTCATCCTGCTGCTTCAGCCTCCTGAGTCGCTAGGGTTACAGGTGTGCACCATCGTGTCCAGCTTCAGGACACTTTTCTTGCATGGGCTCCCTGAAAGCCTTTATCTAATTTTTGTACTTAAAAAACCAAGCAACAAGCTTCCATAAGTTGTATAAGCACTAGGACTCAAAACTTGATTCTATTCCTGGAGCTAAGTGATTATTAGAAAGCATTTAAAAGAGTGAAGTTTTACTGATGCTTATTAATCATCTACAATAGTTTGGGTATCAGGACAAACACAAAGATGTTAAGGAACTGATATGAGACACCAATGACAGCAGTGGGAAAATAAAGGACATTCTTGGGGGGAAAACTCTAGGACTTGGAAAAATATTGGGCACGACAAGGTATGAGGAATTGAAGTCAGAGACTGGAAGTGAAGTTATCCATCTGAAGGAGAGGATGCTGGCTCTGTGGGAGACACAGGAAGGCATGGGAGCACTGTGGGGTTGGACAGTTTGTGGAGGAAGATGATAAATTTGATTTGGACTTACCAAATTATCTACCAATATACCCATCAAGCAGATGAAAATGTATGTAAGGTTCTGGGGACTGTTAGAAGGTAAAGACTGAGACTTGGGCATCATTAGAAGTGATAAACTGAGGCCATGGATGTGGATGAGTCATAGGGAGGGACTGCAAAGCAGGCAGTTTGGGCCTTGTTGTGGCTACTATGAGTGTGGAAGTATGTTGAACTTCGATATTGAATTTGATCATGAGGATGACTGGAGACAGGCTGAGAGAAGGATTCTGGCCCAGATATCAAAGTGTGGAGTAGCACCAAAGGGGGAGACAGGAAGCAGGGAACAGTAAAAGGGAAGTGGATAGGAGAATGGGTGGGCATGACCTTTGACAAAGGAGAGGCTGTTGGGTTATGTCAGGGCTGACGGGACAGAGAATGCTGAGGGTTAGGAATGAACAGTGGAGAACTGAAGAAGGAAACTTTTTGATATGTAGACGAAAAGGCTTTGTTGATGGGCAGAGGGGACTGGCTATATTAGAGATAGCCATGATGTCAAAATATGACCAAACACTCAATTTGAGTGTTGGTGCAAAGGTGTCTTTGCTGACCTAATTGTCCAAAAGCTGGCTCAACCTAATGAGAGGGGGAGATAAGAGGAAGCTCATATTCTACATTTCTTTAATACTTTTATAAGCTCAATAATGTCTCACCAAGTGCTAGGAACATAATGAACTTTTGGCAAATACCTACTATTTCATGTTTTTAAGATACCTGATTCTTCAGTTTTATAGGCTAATTAAAAATCTATTTTTTAATTACAGATCATGCCCCCAACCACAATTAAAATGTAATAGTTAACATATTTTATTATAGCTAAATAGCAGATTATTAAGATAATAGAGTTTCTTCAGGGTGGAGCTTGCATTTTATTCACTTTCTATTACCCATATCTTGCATGATACTCAAAACCTAATAAGCGTTCCATAAATACGAGGAGAATGAACTATTTTATGGCCTAAGTTATAATTTGAATTCTAAATGAACTTAGGTCCCTGACAACATTTTAATGAAAATATTTTTCTATGGTCAATAACATCACTTTTATAGTAGAAATAAATCTTTTGTGTCCATATCCAGTCTTATTTGATGGCTTATTATATTATCACCATAAAGGTGGCCCTGAACACCTGTGTCTGCTGAAATTTCTACAGTACGGTTCAGGGTTCTTTGTTAAATCATTATTTTTTAAGGTTGTTTTCATTTTATTTGAACCAAGGGCCACAGCAATGAACTAAAAAGACACTTGAGGTGCCATACTCGGATTATTGTAAGAATCTACCTTTGGGAAACTCTGTTTACTGGAATCTGTAAAATGGGGATAATAATTCATTTATAGCAGTGTTGGTATTGGTGTGAGGATCATATGAGATAGCATAAATAAAGGGCTGACATTGTTCTGGGAATAGTGGACAGGCAATAAATGTTTCTTTATTTTGCCTTCTGAAAATGGCTCAAAGAACATCTGAAGAAAAACCTAATGATCACACTAGTTGAGGTAGGCAGATTGTGTAAGGAGAAATCAAGAATCTATACTCTGTAGAGGGTCAATCTAGCATCCCTAAAGATCAGCCCCTTGTCAGGACACTTGCAAGAAATATCTCCCTACATTAAGTGTTCTCTGTGTATTAGTATGAGCTCTCTGTCTTATCTTATGGTTGAACTTCATGTTCTCTTTGCCCTAATTTTTTTAAACTTAATTTTTTTTTGGTTATTTCTTATGTCAATTACCTTTATCCTTCCTGGAATGAGGTAGAGGATGAAGAGTGTTGACATTCAGTCCCTTCATTGAATTAGAAATTAAGAATTTTGAGTATCAGCTTTGGAGAGAAGCAAATATGTGCTCTTTATATCATCACATGATTACTAGATGTTGGTAGGAGGTAATTGTCCCATTTTATAGATTTAAAACTGACACAGAGTCAGGGTGGTAGTATGAACCTGTAGACCCAGCTTCTCAGGAGGCTGATTCAGCAAGATTTCAATTTTTCAAGATTTCCTAGTCCAGGAAAAGATAAAAATTAAAAATGAGAAGTATGGTTTCTATCCAATGCGCATCACTCAGCAGTCAAAAAGTCAAAAAGTTGTGAGCTAAACCATGGTAAGCCAGGGGCCATCCATAGTCTGAGGTTTTCCTGTGACCTGAGTTCTGATTCCCTCATCTCCATCTCCTTCTCTTCTCATTGTTGTTCAAAGACAGTACATTTATTATAATTCCCCCCAAAACATTTGTAGAATCTTTAGCATTTCTCTATAGAATTTGTTTGTGAGCCAGACATGGTGATGCACCCCTGTAAATCCCAGTGGTTTGGAAGATGGAGGAAATAGGATTGCAAGTTTGAGGCCAGACTTGGCAATTTAGCAAGATGCTGTCTCAAAAATAAAAAAAAATAAAAATAAAAAGGGCTTGGATGTAGCTCAGTGGTAGAAAACCCTGGGTTCAACCCCCAGTGCGCCCCCCCCCCCGCAGCAAAGAAAACATTTCTCTTTAGAGAATGCGGTGATTATGTAAAAAATCCAGAATTATTATTATTATTATTATTATTATTATTATTATTACTTGTAGTGTTGGGGATCAAACCCAGGGCCTTATGTGTATTAGGAAAGTGCTATACTACTTAGCTACATCTTTAGGCCCAGGACTTTTGATTAGAAAGAATATTTCTTTTTCAGATTTTGTTGAGAACACAGGGGTTACCATAATTGATATGGAATTTTTAAAAATAAAGGTTTATCTCTTTCTGCCAATTTCTCATTTCCTCTCTACAAAGCATTTGTGTCCTAGGTCTTGCTTCTCCTAAAAGAAAACTTTGATTTTTCTTCCCCATGGCTAGGTTCCATGCCAGCATCCATTCTTAGATGCTACATTTCTGTGTTAAGGACAATATTGAGTTACATAGAGAAACAACAATATTGTATAATTTTTGGAAAGGTCAGGGGATAACAATGATGTCCTTAAATGATAAGTGAAATACATATCTAGAAATCTATCATCAATATCTTTGATGCTATGTGTGAATGATGACTCTGAAAAGACTGGGTTACTATAGGTTCTTCCCATATTAATTTATTTTCAGGTTATAAATAATGTTTGCAGAATCACAGTCAATTAAGTTAAGTTTAAAGTAACTTAGTATATTTAATATTACTTTGTAGTTTAGAGACAAATTCACATTTCACTCTTGCTAGGCCAAGTCCCTACATTTCAAGACAACTCATTTATTTTTGTGTGTTTCAGATGAACTTTGAATTAGCATCAGTGAAAGTGAATGATGATGTGTCTGTTTGCCAGTGACAACTGAAGCATTTCCTGTGTACTACAGTGCAGATCAAATGCTGTAGGGTTTTTAGTTTTTGCTTCACTATGTTAAGAAAATAGCCTCCTATTTTCTTAGGTGATTAACTCTGTTATGGGTTGGATGTGAGGTGTCCTCCAAAAGACAAGGCAAGAAGGTTTGGAGGAGAAATGTTTGGAGTATAGCCTTGACCTAATCAGTGGATTAACCCCTCCCTGATGGGATTAACTGAGCGGTGACTGGAGGCAGGTAGGCTGCTGCTGGAGGAAGTAGTTCATTGGGAACATGGCTATGGGGTATATATTTTGTATATGGAGCTGGAGCCTCCCTCTCTCTGCTTCCTGATCATCATGTGAGCTGCTTCCCTCCACCACACTCTTCTACCATGATATTCTGCCTCACCTTGAGCCCTGAGGTATGGAGCCCTCTATGGATTGAGACCTCTAAAACCACGAGCCTGAAAATAAACTTTTCTTCCCCTAAAATTATTCTGGTTAGATCTTTGAGTCGCAGCAGCGAAAAAGCTGACTAAAACAAACTCACTACCTGAAATGTTTTAATTATCAAAAATGTAGCAGACTGTTTACGTGAAAATATTAATTTAGAGACAAAGCAAGATTCTGAGGAGGAATTCAAGTTTGTCTTTGATGTTACATGGGAAGAATCTAGGCATTGAGTTAAACACACACTGATTCTGCAAGCATGACTGTTGGCTGTTCTCATCAGGTGTCCCTTCCAGCTGGTTGCTGCATCTGCCTGATTGACCATTATCTATACTGTACTGGCTAATAAAAATGGTAACAACCCTGATGTCACTTAGACTATAAATCTTTGCTTGGCTACCTAGTAGCTGTCTAACTACACATCTATTAAATAACCTTTTGAGCTCTATTTGTTTTGGGGTAAAATGGAGATAATTAGGTATTGAGTATAGAATATTTATAATCTTCCCTGACAAACAGTAGGTGCTTAATACATGCTAGTCCTCATCTTCTATTCTCTGTTTTCCTGACCTTGTCAGAAATCCCTGTTCTTTCTTGTCCCAGGGATCAAAGAATCACAGATCTTAGGGAAGAGAGGGAATTCTGGGGCTATCATGATTAGCAGTTCCTTAGGCTCAGAGATCTATCTTGTTGGTAAACATTTTTTACTGTATTCCAGGCCACTATCCTGAGTGGCCTTTTCTGCTTCTATGCTTTTGTAATTCAAGACACATAGATGTTTTGTGTACACTTTATTCTCTGTTTGGACAATCTTTGCATCATTAGCCAAGCCCGTCAACTTTCAAATTTGTGCCACCATTAGACACAAAGAAAAATGAAATGAGAAATGGTAGGAAAACAAAAGTAAATTCATCCTTATTAATGGGGAGAACCTTCAACATTTATCTTTATCCTATTTTTTTTTTTGGTGCTTCTGATTGAACCTAGAGCCTCATACATGCTGAGCATATGCTGTCCCACTGAGCTCCATGCCCAGCCCTCCACATTTATCTCCTATGAAGAGATGATTAGTAGTAGTATTGAAAATGGCAACACCCAGTATTTTTCCCAAAATTCTTTTTTGCTGTACATCATTCTAGGAAGCACCTTTTTTGTTCTACAGCTAATTTTTATCATGAGGAACAGCTTCCAGATAACATGGCCACTCCTTGGCAGCACATATCGCAAACCTTGAGTTACTCTTTTGCCCATTCTTACCTAGTCCCTAGTGGAACAAAGCTAAACGAATGAGAGTGGTGATATTTAATGCAGGGAAAAAATCCTCATAGTTTGATAGAGCTTAATTTTAGCATTAATTTTACAGTAAACTCTGTAAAATTTTCATCATGAAATCCAAAGCCATAAAATATAGAGTTCACTGTAGATCTAACCCAGGATTAGAGTTATGTATATCCAAAATATATCAGTAATTATATTGGGTGGTATTAAATATACAGGGTTCAATGACAAATATGTGATAAATACTTGGATTTTGATCATTTTATTTGTGTGTACATGTTTATGGTTTCAAAATAGGATTCTTCCTAATTTAAGTATAAATGTATCTTATACCTTGCTATAGTAAGTAAAAAATGTATGTTATACTTTGCTATATTTTGGTGCACATGTCTTTAACCACAATAATTAATTGTCCTACAAAATCATTAATCTACAAGCTATTGTGGTCCCTAAGAGCCCCTGTAAAGCCCAGCCTATTGCATCCCCACCTGTTGTGCATAGCACTTACTGTCTGGGCTGCTATGGTATATTATGATAGCTGGGGTTTTGTATTTCTTATTTTTCTCTGGTTTTCATTTAGTAAACATTTTCCTCAACAGCATGCCTTGTAGTCCCAGTGACTTGGGAGGTTGAGGCAGTAGGATTATGAATTCAAAGCCAGCCTCAGCAACTTAGTGAAGTCCTAAGCAACTTAGTAAGACCCTGTCTCTAAATAAAATATATAAAAGGGATGGTGATGTGACTCAGTGGTTAAGTGCCCCTGGGTTCAATTCCTGGTATGCTGGTACCACACACACACGCACACACACACACACACACACACACACAGAGAGAGAGAGAGAGAGAGAGAGAGAGAGAGAGAGAGAGAATATCAAACTTTCTGAAGAAAGGGGCTGTATAGTCTATTCTTTATAATTCTCATGTTACTCAGCATAAGCATATTCAATATCTGTTGATTGGAGCAATCTTGTCCACACACTGGGTAGAAAGCAAATACTCCTGGAGGAATTTAGAGAATCACCTCTGTGTTAGTCCATTTTCCATTACTATAATGCAAGTGCTTGAGGTTAGGCACTTCATAAAGAAAAGAGGATTATTCAATTCACAGTTTTGAAGGCTGTAGATCCACATAGCATGGTGCCAGCTGTGGTCCCTCTCTCCCTAGCTACATCACATCATCATATCTTGGAGGGTTGCATTGGGGCTGGAGCACCTTAAGACAGGAAGAGATCCCATGGGACTGTGAAAGGGACTGAGGAGGGACCTATCTTTGCTCGGGGACCCACAAAACTGCATTGATCCCTTCTGAGAGCAGCGCCCCCCAATACCTAATTACCTTGCACTAGACCCCACCTCTGAACATCATCATACTGGGGACCAGACACCAAACACACGAACCTTTGAGAGACACCTACATCTGAACCGCTACTGCTTCCCTATTTTTCTACGATTTATGTTTAGCTGTTAGTTTTTCCAGTTTATCTTGATTCATTGTACCTTGATCCTTCAGGGTTTCATTTTTCTGTGCTGTCTCTCCCATCTCCATCTTGGTTCTCCTGCAAGGGAATGGATCTGCCCGCTGAAGCTAGAGGTAGCAGCAGCATTGTCAGAAATAAACAGGAAATCTGTTCCTCATCCTAATCCAGATACACATCAGCAAACAGGGACTTAGCAGGAAGCCAGGCTTTCAAGTAAAGCCTGTGAAGCACTCAGGGGGAAGCATCAGAAATACACCCCAAATTGACTTGGCGTCTGTCACCTGGGACAGCCTGGGCTGTGAATGGAAAACTCTTGTAGATTAAAGGAGGTGAACGCAAGCCGTGGGTGTACTTCATATGCACTGTCCTTTACAAAATCCCTGCGAAATTGTTGACCTTAGAGGGGACTCTTGATGATACGCCTCCGTCTTTTGAACCTGTTGTTCCTATTTGCACTTGTGCTTTATGGATTCCTTGAGGGAGAGGAGTTTTAAAGGAATACAAAAAGCTTTCCACCCCAGAGACATCCAAAGGTGACAGCTTAGGCAGATAACTTTCATTCCTCTATTTGTTATTTCCTTCTAGGATGAAATATTTCTTCTTCCCCCTGAGCATCTGGATTTTGTGATCTGGGACATGCTCAGATTTAACAGCTTGAACTTTTAAAAATAATTATTATTTAGGGGATCTTTTGCTCTTTTATCTGTAGGAAGACTGGGAAATATGGAGTTGCTTTTGTAGCTTTTTAAAAGCTTGGCTTTCCCGAAGTGCTGTTTTTTAAACTATCATAAGTCAAATTTATCATGGGGATAATGTAATAAAGACAAATATTCCACCAATAATGAAAAGCTAAGTAAACGGGTATGTTTAAGCTCTATTATATGCAGGGGAGTACATTAAGGCAGATCTAAGAGACACTTTAATGGATTTAACATTAGCAATCAGACCTGGACTTGGTATAAATCAAACACCATCGCATTTCAGTCTAATGCACACCCACTCATTCATTAGCACCATTCAACGCAGATTATAAATATTAGCCAAGAAACCTTCAGTTCTTGAGATTCTTTCCACAGACACAGCAATAATTGAACAATAATGATGACAATTTTATTTTTATGAATCGCTATGGCTTACTTTTATTGATTTGCTCTCGGGCCTGCAGAACGGCTTCCTCAGCCAGTGTACAGCAGGAAATGGTTATGGCATTATCAGATAGGCTGTAAAGAGATAAATAAAATAAAGGGGGGTAGGAATGATGGTGGGACTCAGCAAAGTGCTGATAGAAGCAGGAATTACTCCCTTCACTCCCAACAATAGAGCAATTTAAATCATCTCCTTTCTCCTCCCCACTCCCCTCTCCCAAATCAGTAAAAGGAAAATACTCCCAGGCTATAAATGTGCATTAACTTTGGAGCTGAACATTTTGGGGTTCTTGGTAGCAGCTAAAGGAAAATGAGTAAGATGGGAATAAATGAGCTGCTTAGGTAGTGCATAGAAAGGAAGGCCAAGTCCCATGGGAATATGGTCTTTCACTGCTGCCTTCAATGATATACAGCTTCTTAGTAACAAAGACAACATAGACTTCTATGGAAAAGACTGATCCCTTGCTGCCTACCTCTGTTCCAGAGCACAAGATGTCCTGAGCTTTCCTCAGTCAGCTTTCCCTGCCCTTCACCTCAGAGCACTGACAAACTGAACATCCAGGATATCAGTAAGAAGGAAACAGATGTGAATCTGTCCATGCATTTCCAATGCTGCCATTGCTTTTCCCCTCCTCAGTGATGGATTGCAGAGATTTATTTCACACTCAACCCTTCTCATCACCAGGAAAGGCTAGGTTTGAACCTCTGTTGATTCACTGGATAGAGACTTCATCATGGCTTTTAGTAAAAGGAGCAAGAGAAATTCATCTCTTGAGAGATTATCTATTCTCTGCAAAATTCCATGCAATGACACAGACCTGCAGGATCCACCAGGACATAGGCAGTGGCAAGATAATTGTTGTTATTATTTTGTAGGAATTATTCCATTTGCAATGGACTTTTCTCTCTTGGCCCAAAATTTCTGCATCAGTTTGTATTGGAGATGTGGGAAAGTTCATGTCTCAGGGCCTGTCTAGCTTATATGTCTGCTGGCTCTATAAGTCATCTGTGTCTCCATGGAAGAATGGAATGCTCATCTGCCCCAAAGATAGAAGAGCAATGTTTAGGATTGCAGTGAGGGCTGCTACAGTCCCTTCTTCTAGTTCATTCCTCTTGTCACCTTTTTTATACATCTTAAGGCAAGCCTGCCTGGGTATTTGAATTCTACTCTTCACCAGGAAAAAAAGTTTGTTTTTTTTTGACTTAAGTAGTAAGTTAAGTTTACTTAATAAGTTCATAGAATTAAAAAATATTTTAAAGAATTTTCCCATTTCCCCAGTTATTGGTCACATTGCTTAATGTGAGCAATGTAAGTCAAGCAATGACTTAGAAAAACCTCAGCTTTGGTAGCATTAAAAAAAATCCACATAAGTTCAGCACCATATTTTGTGGTTAATGGATAAAAGGAAGGTAAATTCCTAGCTCTGTGTTTAGATGGGGGATTTTGTATCTTTGAAGGAAAAAAGAAATACTACAGCAACAACATCTTTTGTCAGGCCCAACCATAATTCTGTGGTGGTTCACAAGACTCTTTGATGCATGTGAATCCAATGATCTCATTGGTTTACAGCAGAATAAAAGGTGATAATTATAAACATGGTCAGTCCCAGGATGATGACCGAGAAAGTGGTTGTTGGGAATTTCCAATGGAAAGAATAGAAATTTTTGAAACAGAACATGCTGTCCCAACTATTTATAAAATGTGAAGGATAACAGGTACAATTCCTTTATCAATAAAGTAACTCATTAAAAATTACCTAATGAGTGCCCAGAAGAGCATCATGGCTCTGTCAGGAACCAAAGAAATGAAAGTGAGACTGACATGCCCACTGCCTTTAAGGAGCTCACTCATTCTAGTAGGGGAGCCAATTGAACCAGTTAATAAATAATTTCAGATACTGGGATGCCGCAGTCTGGCTGGGCACAATTCATGAGCCACTTGTCAAGGAGAAACGAACTTTATTTTTAGAACACACACGCCGCACCACAAGAGCACTTCAGGAATTCCCTCAGAGCCCAACTGCCACCACTGACTTCCAGTGAGCCTCTCAACCCCCACTCCTCCTGCTCTTGAGGCTGATTGGCTGGGTTGTGTGGGCGGAGCCAAAAGAGTCCCCCAATGAGCAGCTCCATGGTCTGAAAGGGCGGGGAAACAGCCCAATGAGCATCACTGCAGAGGAGCCAACCAGCTGGAAGTTTGCTGGGGCCACAGTGAGCCAATCAGCTGGAAGTTTGCTGAGGCCGCTTCGGCTGTGGCTCTCAACATCTCCCCCTCTCTGTTTAATTAAACAACAAGCATGTGGCTTAGGGACTGTGCCTGCCTTAGGTTGTCCAATACTACATATGGTCCTTACCCGTCAGCGGACGAGCTGACCTCAAGGTGTCAGCCTCCTGTCTTAGGTTGGTACCAGTGCAATTGGATCTTACCCATCATTGACTACCGGTCCAGCATACAGCCACACCTGTGGATAGGCCTTTGTACTAGTGGGGGGGTGAGGTTCTTTGCCTCACCTCTGTTGGCCCCCAAATTTTAGCTGAACGACCACCACAAGCAGAAGGGAGGAGGATACACCAAGCCAATTGACGGCTCCTTTTGGAAAAATTGTACCACTGATGACATCATCAGCAAAAATACCCCGGCACTACCAACAGATAGTTCACAATGCATACAAGTGATACATAGTCCAGGCAAGTTCTGCAAGCAGTTCAGTGATAGCTATTGTAGAAGCTGTAGTTTGGTTTTATCTTTGTCTTCACCGGCACTGGGATGAAGATAGGAATTCTGGCAATGATGGCTAAAGAAAAAATTATGTAACATTCCAGCAGGCACTGAAAGAAAGCAATTTTCTGAACAATTTACATTATCCTGAATAGGATTATTAAATATAATGAAAAGGAAAGGTGAAAGTAAACAAACAGATCTGTTAACTTCCTTTTTTGTTCACATATTAAAACAATCCTCAACAGCTGTTTACCCAATTTAAATTAAACCATTTAAATCACATGAATAAGAAAACAAAATTTGGATCCATTTTTTTCATGAGCGCTCGTCATATATGATATATGGACATGTGCACATACAAACATACAACACAAAACACAAGTGTGCACACATAATATAATACATACAACACATAACACTGGGAAATGGTGGAAAACTATGGAGGTATGGAAGAGGCTAAGGGGGAAGTGTAGTTTTAGAGAGGGTGAGTTCCTAAT
This sequence comes from Spermophilus citellus, assembly GCF_964194105.1. NCBI lineage: Eukaryota > Metazoa > Chordata > Mammalia > Rodentia > Sciuridae > Spermophilus > Spermophilus citellus. The sequence continues at coordinate 82,510,260 of NC_138183.1, forward strand.
AATTCCAAGTAAGAAATATGGACTTTCTTTGAAAAAAAGAGTACATGATTTTATTCACAATTTTCAAAGACCACTGTGGCTACTATTTGGAAAATCTACCAAGCTTTAATAAGCCTTTGGAACTTATTAACTGAAGGATCTCTCGGTCTTTTTTCTTTTTTAATATCTTTATTTTTGTTTCTTTCTTTACTTTTTAATGTGGTGCTAAGGATCGAACCCAGAGCCTCACTCATGAGGGGCAAGCACTCTACCACTGAGCTACAATTCCAGCGCCAGGTCTCTTGTTCTTAATGGCAAATGGATCTCCAGTTACTTGAAAGTTCAGAAAGAAAACAGACCAACAAAAGCACAGATGGTATTTTCTTTAAATATTTTTTAGTTGTAGTTGGACACAATATCTTTATTTTATTTTTATGTGGTGCTGAGGATCAAACCCAGGGTCTCACACATACCAGGGGAGCACTCTACTGCTTCGCCACAATCCCAGCCCCCAGATGGTATTTTCATTCCTTCTGGTTTTCAGTAGTGTCTTTTGGAGAAAAAGGAGGTTCTAGGAAGTGAGTGATCAGATATAGAAATGCAACTTCATGGCTTAATTTTCTGCTTAGTGCTTGCAGTGATCAAAAAATGGGCTCCAGAAAACTCTGTCAGGATCTGTACTCATTTAAGCATTTACTTCCAACCCTGTCAGGATGGTGGGGGGTGGGGGGACTGGGCAAACGTGGTAGTAGCCAATTGCAGGGTCTAGTGAGAAACCTAATAATTAGCATGTGACTTTACACATGGTGGGTAATGGTACACATTTGTTGGGTGGGTGAAGTCAGGATTATTATCCAAGGACAGATGTTTACTGAAAGTCAGTGAAGAATAAGAAAAAGATTAAGAAGGTTTGAAAAGAGCTAGTTAATGCCCTAGATGAGAGTTATCCACAACTATCCTGATCTAATGGCTCCATTTGATTCACTGGAAACACATGTGTGGGTGGTAAGGGTAGAAAAGGTACCTGGGAGTATGACTTAGATTTGAGGATTTATCAACAGTAATTGCTATCTGAATATGAGAAGGTTTATTTGACCTCATTGCTCTCTGGCCTACTAATGCAGTACTTGTCTGGTGATGTGGTACCTCTTGATATCTTCCTAGCCTGTGTTCCTCTGAAGCAATGTAACTGAAATAGGCTACCATAAATGCCTTGGCCTCCGAGTTGTGGGAGTATAATATTTGGGGTGTTCTAATAGGAGATGTGAACAGTGAGGAGAAGTCCAGGAATCTTTATTTTCCTTTTTAGGCCAAACCTAGAGGCAAAAACTGAATTCTCCAAGTGGTAAGTGCTTCTCCATGACAGAGGATGCTATTTAATTTTACAACTTCATTTCCAAAATTTTCTTGGTTGAATGGATGCATCTCCTATGTAAGGAAGAAAATGGAATGTTGATTTCACAAATTTGTAGGAGGTTCTTCCTTCAGTCAGTATGTATATGACAGTGCATTTGCTGGGCTCAGATGAAAAAAGACAACACAGAGTAGGAGAGATATATTTTCCTTTTCATTCTACCCCATTCTTGGTAGGGGGAGATAGTAGAAAAAGGGCAGCTGTTCCTGCAGGTGATCAGAGGATTTTTAGGAGAATGGAGTGGAAAATAAAATGCAGACAGACTTAGTTTTGACCATGTGGTGATGCAGCAACTTTGGAAGACCATCCAGCACTGAAGGGAGAGATTTGAGACCTCCAAATGGGAACTCTAAAGAAGGTCATGGAGAACCTAGGAACAGAAGGATGAATTGGAGAGTCAGCAGCCTGTGAGGAGTTGCATAAAGTTTAGATAAACTGGTTTGATGTGAGCAGAAGTGGACTGAGATCTTGGAAGCTTAGTAGATAGGTTATGGAGAACTGATTTCTTTTTTTTTTTTTTTTGATATTGGGGATTGAACTTAGGGGCACTCAACCACTGAGACACATCCCTAGCCCTATTTTGTATTTTATTTAGAGACAGGGTCTCACTGAGTTGCTAAGCATCATGCCCTCGCTGAGGCTGGCTTTGAATTTGCGATCCTCCTGTCTCAGCTGCTGGGATTTTAGGCGGATTACAGGTGTGTGCCACTGCACCAGGCTATGGAGACCTGATTTTATCTACAGCTGCTAAGTGCTACCCTGAGTCCTCAAGGGCACAGACAGGGCAAAAATCCTCATGAGAAACTCATTTTTTATACTTATAATATAGGGATTGCAGTAAAAAGGGACCTCATTTAGCAAATGAGGAGTTTCAAGGATGCAGTTTCAGCGTGAGTGCAGGGTCACCCTTTTGTAACCCCACAAATTTATCAGATGCCCTGTTGCACTTACAACATGCATTGTGAAAAATCTCATCATGTAAAGCTACTTGGTATCGTAGATGCTCATGAGCACAAATCTTAGGGCCTTCTTTTCTTTTGTAAATTTGATTTTATCATTCTCATGTAAGAACACTTACCATGAAATCTGCCCTCTTAAGAAAATTTTAAGTGTATAGTACAGTATTGTTGATGTTAAGGACAATGTTGTACAGCATATCTAGAACTTGCTCAATCTTTCATAACTAAAAATTCATTCCTGTTGATTAACAACTTCCCATTCCCCACCCTACCACCTCCTGGCCCATAAAAGTACCATTCTAATTTCAATTCTATGAACTTGAATATTTTAGAACATTCTTATTTGTGTCAAAATATAATTATCTCATAAGAAAAGAAAGTCAAGAATCAGGATGATTGACACCAATAGGGCCCACAGAAACCTGTCCTCTTGGAGGCGTAGAATTCTATGATATTAGACAATGGACATATTCTTTTCTTGCCAGTAGTGTATATTTGTACTGTCTTGGAATTGCATAGCTCTGTATCTTTTTCAACAAAACAAAACAAAAAAATCGAAAGGTCCCTTCAGTAAATACAAAACTATCTTAAATGGTACAATCATTAAAAACATTAAAAAAGAAGACTTTGCATATAAAATAAAGACAAGCAACAGGCTTACTACAATCAGTAGGGTCAATGTTATTGATACAGAAGATAGGATCTTTTTATTGTTAATCTGATTTCTTCATGGTAGCAAGATGACTGTAGCAGGTCCATGTGCCCAATGCTGAATTCCCTTCTTATGTTCTCTTTTTAGGAGTTAGAAAACTTGGATACTCTGCCTTAGCCAAATATATCACTCATCTATTACCACAATAATGCTGAGTGACAAGATCTCCCAAACTTTGTGCCTTATGGAAAAAACATGTACTCTTAGGCTCATAGGTCTGGGTTGACTGTGGTTTGGCTGTTGTAGGCTGAGAAACGCTTCTTTAGTATGCAGGGTCTGCTAGCCATAGCTTTAGGCTATGGATTGGGTTCACATCTGCTTTACACATGTTGGTTCTGGGACATGGGCTGAAGGGCAGAAAATACTAAAAACGTTTCTCTTGATGGTGTACCAATAGAGAGCAAGAGCCAAGCACACCACACAAGCACATTTAAGAGTATTCCCTGAGATTTCCCATCTACTAGAATTCCATTGTTCAAAGCAAGGTACATAGCCCAACCCAACACAAGATGGGTGGGGGAGGTAAACTAGTGTGGGAAGAAGAAGTTAGTGAGTATTTACTGGACTATTATCTATTAATCCCCCTCTCTCTAAGCCAAATTTGTCTCATGTTTTCTAAGTCAGAATTAGGTCAGATAGTAATTTCTGAACCAGACACTAAAAAGGGAGATGGATAGCACCCATCATGGTTTAAAACAATCATCAGGGATGGTTGGGAGTCAATGAGCATGATTAGTAGGGAACCTAGTGGTCGTAAGCTAGGCACAATCAGCCCATTAGTGAAATTCCTTACTCATTGTAGGGACTCCACAAAAAGAAGCACAAGTATAGAAGCTCAGTGTTACTGGTAATCATGACCTATCCTGGGAAAGGAGTTTAGACATGGCATTCTAATTGTCTGCTTGATTCCTGATCCATCCCCTCCTACTCCCAGTCCCTAGTTCTACCTATGCATCTTCTCCGGCCTCTCTTTTTTAGGAACTTCACTCTATCACTTGCTGCCTTCCTTTGGGTCCATTGTGTGCCCTTGACTATGGAACCAAAGGAGTGATCCTATCAGGGAAAGGCTGCCAGAGAGAGATTCTATAATACTCGTAGTTAATGATATCTGACATTTTTCATTGCTTTTTATTTTTATTTATTTATTTTTGTTGGTACCAGGATTGAATCCAGAGGCCCTTAACCACTGAGCTACATACCCTGCCCCTATATTTATTTATTTTTTATTTCAAGACAGGATTTCTTTAAGTTGCTTAGGACCTCACTTAGTTGCTGAGGCTGGCTTTGAACATGCGATCCTCCTGCGTCAGCCTCCTGAGCTGCTGGGATCAGTTCTTTTTAAATGGTAGGAATAGTTGATAATGTTTTTATCTGAATTATCTGTAATTCTCACAAATTCCTAGTAAGTGACTTCTATTACTCTCATTTATGATAACATTGAGGTTCAAAGAGATCCAAATAAAGTACTCAGGGTTACAAAACTAGTAAGGGGTAGAATTGAGATTTGAATTCAGATGCATATGACTCCAACATTATTCTCTGAAACACTATGTAATTTTTTTTACAATAGAATTCATAATTAAAATGTATACTAAAATAGGATTGTTTGGAGATAGGAGAAATACTTTTTTGGGGGGTACTAGAAATCAAGTTTAGTGATATCTTTTCCTTTTTCTTCTTCATAATATGGATTTAACAAAAGCCCATAAGTGAAAATAACAATGTCCAAAGTATTATTTTTATGGAGTTGTTAATTGTTTTATGGAGCAAGCTCATAAAAGTCACAGACCACAAAACATAATTACAAAATGCACTTGACATCAATTACAGGAAGTATTGATTTCATTAACTCACATCTTGTCCAGAGCTATAAATTGTGGGAAATAGGGGAATGTGTGTATACCTCCTTTCTGAATGTCTAATTATACACTACTTATGATTTATTATAAGACCAGTGTTTAGGATAGAGTACACCATATTACATGACACTCTTTTTGTGAAGATTCGTGGAAACGTGTTTTTTCTTTCAGATCTCATTCTTTGAAAGATCCCTACTTCCTATTTGTTTTTGTCTTGTAGGATCTATAATTCTTGTAACCTTTGTAGTCTCAAAGTGCCTGTCAGGGTTTCACTGGGGAAGACCCATTAGGGAGTCCTGGAGGTCAAAACTGTTCCTAGTAAGGTGAAGATTCTCTCTCTTTTGCAACTGCTGTTATGTCCTAAGTATATAGTGGAGCTTTCTGGAGGCTGCAAAATGTGTGGTATCGTAGCACATTAAATGTAGATGCAGAAATGAGAATCCAGCTTTGCCTTCCATTGAACCAGATATTAACAAGATTTCAAAAAATGTAAAACAGTGTCAATATTTTATTTTTTGGGGGGATCTAGTACTTTTCCATAACCAATGTTATTTATGTTGACATATAACAGGTTTCTTGTTTTTTAAAATAAAGCCATAGATATTTAAAAGTTTTGTTTCATTTCTTATGAGATATATGTTGGTAAATATAATCCATATAAACAAAAGTGTAAATCCACATAAACTTTAAAAGAGTAAATCAGTTCTGGGGTCAAGAAATTGAGAACTAATGCTTTACCCTATTGTGTATTCCCTCTTTGTTTGGAAGCCCGGAAGTCCTGACCAAATTTACAACCCAGTCTCAGCATTTAACTGAGATCACAATACATATTAATATCTCTGTTTCTTTTATTTTAATCCTATTTTCTAAGAAATTTATCATCTGTTTATTTTTTGTTCTTTTTTCACTTTAAAATGCTTAATCATAAGCTTTGTATGTTCTAATGAACTTCGGGAAATTAAATAATTGGTAGAAAGGATGGATTGGCCTTTTAGAGAATGTATGGAAATGCAATATTGAAGATTTTCATGTAAATGTGCCCTGAAATTCAAACGCTGCTTCTTACTGACTGCTGGCAGGGTCTTCTTGGTGATTGTTGAAACCATCACCATTGTATCTAAATGGATGGTACTTTGGTCCCCAAGTCTCTATTCTCAAAATTATGCATATCCTTTTAAGGAACAGCCTCTCTTCCGCTCACTCTCTCCTCCCCGCAACCCAGAAGAGTTTTTCCCCTTTTTCTTTTTCCTACTTTGCATTTATGTTCTCTATGGCCTATTCTTAGAGCATATTTTCTAATGCATTTCTTGAATTCAGAATAAAAGGCTGGTACTTTCAGCATTACTTCATCTTCATTATTAGCCTCTTTCGACTCTCTCTGATTTAAGGTTATTGTATAATACTTGAGCTCTCTGCTAATGTACATTACATTGGCATTGTAATCAGTGTGCATTTCTAGGGTTTCAAGTCAACAATAGTACCCGAAGCTTTGGATTAAAAAAATGTATAATTATTTTGAATAAAATAAAATAAAAAATGCATAATTATCTTTGCAAATTGGTGTCTAACTAGGGAAGGGGATAAGATTGATCTAAAGCATACAGAAAAGCATACCCTTGAACTTCAGCATCACATATGATTAATCTGTTATTGGCATTACTTGATCAATTATTACCATGGTTTTGATGAATGTGCTAATACATTTTTTTAAATGAATTTGGGGATAACTTATCTGTCTCTCGGTATTTGAACTCATTTGTTCAGGTTTGAGGGAAGTACAATTGGTAATGTTTGACTGTTGTGGCATAATCTCTAGTGAATGTTGTCCTTTTTTGGGAAAGCTTCTTCATCCGTTGGTGGTGGAGTGGGAATTCAGAGGCTGCAGAAAGCAAGAATTAGCCTGAGGAAATCCATTAAAGTGTGGATAAGTCTTTTATTTTACAAATGATAAATTTCTCTTATTTGTCTAAACCTGTTTTGACGTCATATAGAAGATATGACTTCTCTTTAAAAATTTTAATTTTACCACAGGCTGGGCATAGTGGTGTATGGCTTATAATCCCAGTGACTCCAGAGGCTCAGGCAGGAGGATCACAAGTTCAAGGCCAATGTCAGCAACTTAGTGAGACCCTGTCTCAAAATAAGAAATAAAAAGGATTGTGGATGTAGTTCAGTGGTAAAGTGCTTCTGGGTTCAATCCTCAGTACCAGATAATTAAAAAAAAATTTACCACAAGACTTAATGGCATGGAGCAACCAAAATAAATTCATCAGAAGAGGGGCCATGGGTATACAGATGTAATATGTCATAATGTAATAGACAGTAAAGACAGAGCTCTCTCGTGGATAATACAACAACTGCATCATTTAAAGTCTAACTATAGTTATTAAACATTTCTTAGGAAACAATCCCTTAGCTTTTCTTCAGTAGTTTTATAAGCAGTGAGCTATCAACCAGAGTATCCATATGGCATGGAGGAGGAAATTCAAACACTTCAACTTGGTTTTTAAGGTCCTCCATAATCTCTTCCTGAACATCCTTCCTCAATTTTCTAACAAATAGTCTCATGCTACCACCACATACACTCTCTTCTGTGGCAGGCCTCATGTCCTTTCTACCTGAAATGCTTCCTCTTCTTCCCTTTCTCCCTATTGATAGAGTAGTACATGGTTAACATGCTCAGATCCCAGAGACATAAGTAGGTTTAAACCTACTTACTGGGCACTTCTTAGCTGTGTGGCCTTGTTGCATGACCTCTAAGAGCCAAATTCAGCACTAATAGCATAGGAAAATTATAGGACTGTTATCGTTGGAATTTTATCAGGATCAAATGACTTGCTGCACTTAGGTACTTGGCATCATGCCTGACATGCAGTAAGTGTTCAATAAATGGAAAATATTTCACCTTTAAGGCCTTGCTTGAATTCAGACTTCTTCAGTAGGAAGTTCTAGATCTTCCAAGTTAGAACTGATTTTCTATTCTAATTTTCTCAGGACACTTTTGTCTTCTGTCATTTTCCCAGAATGGTGATGACTTATGTGTCTGCCTGTCTCATCATTGGAGGCACGCCCTCCAGGGCAGCATCTGGGTCTCTCACTCACCTGATAGTTTTCCTCTGCACCTAGCCTGGGAGGTGACTGCAGCCAGTGTTGAAATGCATTAAATCACAGAACTTTTTAGGCTCTAAACATTGTCATTGGTGCATAGAGATTATAAAAGAAAGAATAATGTGCCATCATTGCCTTCAAGAAACTTGCTGTCTATTGGGGAAGGTGATAAAACACATCTAACACTTCAGACAGTGGGGAACACCATGAAAACCAGACACATGGAGCCAAGCATTATGGAGGAGGGAGAACTTTTGGAGAGCCTGGAGGGACTTGTTGCTTTTAGGATGGAGTAGGAGATATGGAGGGGTATTTATGGATGACACAGAATGTTGGTGAGAGTCTCTGATGCAAAAGAGTGTGTGGGTTTTTAATTTTTTAAATTGAGGTAAATTTTATATATAAAATTTATATAGCAAAACACACAGGTCTTAAGAGTACAATTGGATGGATTTTGACAAATGTATGTACTTGCATAACTAACACCATGATGAAGATAAAAATAATTTCCATCCTGTGATAAAATTCCCTCTAGTCATTCACTTCGAATCATTCCCTACCTCCACAGCACTCAGTCTTCTGATTTTTGATTAGTTTTTCTTGCTTTGGAAATTAATATAAATGGGATTTTATAGTATCCTTTTCTGGAAAATGACACAATAGGATCATATAATATTCTTTTGAATCTAGTCTCCTTGACTCAAAATGGTTTTGAGGATTACTTATTTGGGTCAGTAGTTCATTCTTTGTTTGTACTGTTGAAGAGTTTTATGCTTATGAATATACCATAGTTTGTTTAGTAACCTATTGTTTAACTTTGGTGTCACTTCCAGTTTTGAACTCTTATGAATTGTGAATAGTAAGCATTATATAACAAGTATTTAGGGGCTATATATTTGCATTACTCTTAAGTAAATACCTAGGTATAGAATTGCTGGGTATATATTTAGCTTCATGAGAAGCTATCAAATATTTCTTTCTTTCTTTTTTTTTTTGTATTGGGAGTTGCACCCAAGGGTGCTTTGCCACAGAGCTACATCTCCAGTCCTTTTTTATTCTTTTGAGATGAAGTCTCACTAAGTTGCTCAGTCTGGCCTTGAATTTATGGCCTTGAACTTCGGAGGAGCTGGGATTACCAGCATGCACTAGTACATCAGGTTTAAGTTTTTTTCTTAAGTACTTGCACAAATTAACACTTCCATCAGCTAGTATGAGAATTCCATTTGTTGACATTTTGCCCCCATATTAGGTAGTATCATTCTTTTTAATTTTTGGCTATTTTAGTGGGTATGAAAGGGTATTCACTTGGTTTTAATTTGCATTTTCTTAATTTATAAGATTGAACACTTATTCATTTGCTTATTGGTCATTGTTTATCTTTCGTAGAATTTTTATCTTCATAAGAGTTGGCTATATATTGTGAAAACAAGGTCCTTGTTTGATAAATCTTGTCTTAGTCTGAGTGTGACAGTTTCTTAAAGGTATCCTTTGAAGAGAAGTTGTTTTTAATTTTGATAGAGATGAATTCATTATGATTTCCTTTGATGATTAGTATATATTTTTTTCTGTGTTCTTATTAAGGAATTTTTGCCCGTACTAAGTTGCAAAGAAGCTCTCCTTTGAAACTTTCAATTTTTAACTTTAATGTTTTAGGTCTATGATTTATCTCAAATTCATTTTTATTAGTGATGTGAACAAAATGTTGAAGTTCCTTTTTCCACCATTTGGACACACAGTTGTTTCAACCCCATTTGTTGAAATAACTGATGCTTTTTCATTAAATTACTTTAACACTTTTGTTAAAAAAATCAATTGGCTGTATATGTGTGGGTCTATTTCTGAATTCTGTACCCTATTCTATTTGATGTGTTTGTTTTTTTCTTACACCAATACTATGCTGTCTTGATTATCACAGTTACAGAGTAAATTTTAAAATTAGATTGTATGAGTCCTGTAAGCTTGTGTTTTGAAAAAGATTGTTTTGACTCTTTCAGGGTTTTGCATTTCCACATAAATTTGAAGAAAAGTGTGCAAATATCTACAAAATGGTGGTGTTGGATTTTGATTGGGATTTTGTCAATGCTATAGGTTAACTGGGGAGAACTGATACCAGAATAATGTTGAGTCATGAATCTTCCAGCATGAACATGATATGCCTTTCCATTTATTCAGTTGTTCTGTAGTTTCTTTTAGAAATGCTTTGTAGACTTCTGTATTTAGGTCTTACAGACATTTCATTAAATATATTTGTTTATGCTTATACATATACATAAAATTAAATAATTGATGTTATTATAAATAAAATGCAAAACTTTTCAATTATTTGCCCTAGTATATAGAAATCAACTGCTTTTACTATGTTGATTTGGTATCCTGTCCCCATGCTAAATTGAATTATTCTATTTTATATTTTAGCTATTTTAAGTTGGTATGAAATGATGCTCATTTTGGTTTTAATTTGCATTTTCTTGATAACTCATAACATTAAGCATCAATTAATTTGCTTTTTAAAAAAAATGAATACAGCCAAGTCATTGATAAATAAACACAGTTTAACATTTCCCTTATCTTCAGTTTTCTTTATATTCTGATTAGGACCTTTAATATGATGCTGAATAAAAATGGTAAGAATGAACATTTCAGAAAAAAATCTTGCAGTCATTTACTACAAAGTAAGATGTTAGCTGTAATTTCTTTGGTAGATATGTCTCATAAGAATAAGGATATTCCATTTTTTTAATGTCCAAATAAAACTTCATTTATAAAAATAGGCAGAGGGTGTAGCTCAGTGGTGAAGGCTCTTGTGTAGCATGTTGGAGATCTGGGTTGGATTCTGTAGCATTATAAAAAACAAAACAAAATCAGACAGAGAGCTGGATTTGGTCTAATATATATATATTAATATATATATTCTACACCCCGCCCCCCGGCTTGCCCTAAAAGATCATCAAGGCAAGTTTTCCCAAACAAAATGGCCTGAACAAGTCAAGGATCACACTGTAGGCCTTGGCTCTGATTCCCCTATCTTTCATATAATACATTTTACTTTCTTTGCCTAAAGGATGTGAACTCCCAGATCTCACTGTCTGCTCCCAGGCTCAGAGTCCAGGAGATCTGTGCTTTCAGCTCCACTTACTACTTTGCCTTTTTTAAACTGAAATTCTTATATATCAGGCATTTTTCTGGGCCTCAGAGATATTATAATGACGAAAGATACAAGTATAATACTTTTGTCTGGTAGAAGACAGGACATGGGGAAGGAACAGGAAAGGCAGAAGAGATGTTATAACTCATCTAATACTCCACCCAAAGTCCCTCACAGGAAACTGGGTCATCTTGCAGTTAATGGGAAGAAGCTAGATAACCACAACAGAATTCTGGAATTCAAGAACCTATAAAGTCCCTGATCTTCATGGCTCAAGGGACTGGACTAAAATCAAGTTATTGCTTATTAATATGTTATTAGCATTGTGGTTTGCTCCCCCCTTTGTGGATTTTCTGAGGGGAAAAATAAAAAAAATGCACAGTAGAAAAGAAATTATGGCAGGTTCAGATCAGATGTCAATCAAGGTATTAGTCAACTCTAAATCCACCCAAGAGAGAAGAGATAGAGAACTAGCACAGCCCAATGAAAGTGAGTCCACTATGTAGACAGGACTCTGAGCCAGGAGGTATTAATGAGGCACCACACAAACTTGATAAGTCCACCATGTGCTCAATCTACCTTGTTTGGATTCCTCTGGGGGATGCTTTGGATGGAATTTAGAATCTAGTCTTAAGATCCTTAGGGTTTCCTTTACAGACAGTCATGGGAAAAATTACCTCCATACCACAAGAGTCCCCTCTTGGCTGTATTTTCCACTGCTGGGACCACTTCAGTGCCAGTAACTTGAGAAAGAGATGTCTCATCTTCTATTGCTATACTGCTTGGCTCAATATAAGTTAGAAGACTTAGAATAATGGTCCATTAATTGTAGCCTAAATTTTAATACCATCTTTCAATTGAATCCGTTTTGCAAAAGATAAGGAAAATGATCAGAAGTCCCATATATCCAAGTTCTTCATGGCCTTATACATGAGTGTCCTATGGGAAGATAGACCTTATGGGGTGCCCCTAAGGCAACCTCCCCAAACCTGGATATTTTGGGTAATCCATTATTAAACCATCATGTCTCTCAAGGGACCACCAACAATCCCCTCCATATCACTCAGCAAAGGAAAGTGTCACTTTTAAATCCAATCTGTTGTGGGACACAAATGTTTTCTCTTTTCTTGTACTCTAACACTCTGTGCTCTCTCAGTAAGCTACCCACTAAATTAAGGTTATGCAGGGAAGAAAAGTGGAAAATCCTATATTTATACATTTTCTTTTTCTTGAGAACCTTCTCCTGAGGTCCACCCTGTCTCTGACCTCATGGTCTCCTTCATTCTTTAAATATTTGAACTGACTCTAATCTGATCTAAAATGCACTCCGGTCTGACATAGATATTCTATATGCTCCTTTACTATAGTAATTATGGCTATGTCATTAAAAAAAATGGATGAACAGACAAAAAGCCTTTTGCCTTTTTTGAGCTCTTGATTTTTCTAGTGAATTCAACTTTGATCCTGTGCACTGAGTTAATATACATATTTTTTGTTCTGATTTTTTTTGTCTGATTGAAGTTTTAGAGTTCTCTATCTTTGTGTGTGTGTGTGTGTGTGTGTGTATGTGTGTGTGTGTGTGTGTGTGTGTGTGTGTGTGTTTAATCTTTATTCAGAGGCCAATTAATCAAGGGTTAACTTTCAAAAACTCTGGAAATGAAGAGAGATTGTCCCCTTTGGTGAAGATTGATACGGATCTGTATCACAGATGAACAGTGGCCACTTGAACCATTGATTCTGCATCCAGACATGATTATAGAACCTGCCCCAGCCATCCCTAACTGTACAGGCTTCTCCCAGGTCTATGTCCTCTAATTGATAATCTGTTACTCACTGTCATGCAAAGGACATCTATGATAGCCTGTTTTAATTTCCAAAGGGTTAAATCTGACAGTCTGTGTAATAAACATCTCTAGCTCTTTTGTCTTTTGCCTGTGGGTCTACATATGTGCTGATGTCTGTATATTATATACATGGTACCAAAATTGATTTATAGATAAATGAGCCATCATAAATTCAAAAGAAATGGATCTAAATGCCCTTTTAGTTCATGTGACTTAAACCTTTAATAAAAAGGTGAGTTTAAATTGGCTAAAAAGATAAAAGTAAAGATGTCTTTAAAATTACTTACATGCACATTTTTTTTTGTGATCAGCCAATTAAAAGAGTGTTGACTTCTATAAAATGTTTGAAGTATAATGTCCATTGCTTCTAAGGTTTTTCTACATCAGAAGAAAGATGTGTAGCTGTTTTGAAACTTGAACTAAGATTGTCTGATATCTTGGTTTTCATTGGTGACCTAAAGTTAACAGCTAAAAATGGGTAAATTGGATTTCATATAAGTGTAATTAATCTTTATACATATATTTGTTAGAAGAGACATCTGATTAATTTACAAAGTTAAAACACAAAACATTAACTGCTAAATATAAATTCAAGCACTCTTGGCTTCTTAAACTCTCTAAAGAGTTTGGTTCTATTAAATATTTGTCTCTTAAATGTTCTTTTGTAAATTGTTGGTATATGGAAAAAAAGTTAAGGTTACTTTGTTTCTGGGTCTTCACTAAAAGCAAAGTTACTGAATTAAGATTCTAACTAACAGATGTAATTCTATATGTAAAGAGTACAGAAGGTTTCACTGGTGTTCAGTTTAGTTTTTCTAAGGTCAAATTTTGATGTGCTGATATAAAAACCAGAATTGAATCTTCTGTTAAAACAACAAAGGTCTCTAACAACATTAATCTGTTCTTTTCTACAAAGATAATTTCTTGTATCCAATTTTATTACTTAGGGAAACTTGTCTTAAAGGAATTAGGGAATCATACCTATTTTTAAGTCTTTTGAATGATTGCTTTCTATCTCTGGTTAAACAAACAACTGAGGACTAAATATGTTTGTGTAAGCTTTGCATAAGTGTTAATGAAAAAGTTTGTAACATGAGAGATATGTAGGATTAATAGAGGCCTATATTAACCAGAGACCTATATTAAATGACTCTTTTAAATACATTGTATCTGACATTTTTAAAGGGCCACATTGCTATTTAAAAATCTGGGTTATATCTGTCTTTTTTTGACTACCTAAATGTTTTATGTAAATGAGATGCATTTATACATTAGATAGTATGTTGAGAGCCACAGCCAAGAGGAATGGCCCCTGGCATTTTGCCAGAAGTAATGGTTGAGAGGCTAGCCATTAAGATGATGCTGGATTGAAACAGTCTGTGTATTCAATTGTATATAGACCCCTGCTGTCCTCCTGGGGTGCCCGCTACTTTGGAGTTCTCTCGGGGATTTCTGGGGAGTTGGGGATTCCTGGGGAGTTGGGGATTCCTGGGGAGTTGAAGTTGGTTGGTGAAGTTCTGGTGGAGGGAGTTCCAGTTGGTGTGTGGTGTTCCAAGGAGAGGGGCCCTGTGGGTGGTGTTCAGGAGAGTTCCTGGGGAGTGCTGTTGGAGTTCAGGCAATAAAGTTTCCTGTTTGAACATACAAGTGCTTTGTGGCCAGCCAGACTGCGGCAATAGTAAGTGTATTTCTAATCATTAACACTGTTTCCTCAACTTACAAAGAATTTCATATATGATTGAGTTGATAAATTTACATTAGTGATAAAAATTGTTTCTTGGTTTAGAGCTGTTATTCAAATAAAGTAAGTTTTTATTCTTGTTAATTACACTTTTAACTGTTGCCTATTAGTGTTTTGCAGAAGTACTCCTTCTGAAGTACAACATGAATTAATTTAAGACAATAAGCCATCACCTACAGGATAGATAGGATATAATGTTGACTTCCAGAGTTAATATGGACCCTAAAAAGTTGAAAGGGGTAGTTGTAAAATTAAAAACAACAAAGTTAAAATCCTTTATACCCACTTAAAGATTGGTGAAGCTGGCCTACTGGGTGTTTAAAACCAAAATTTGAAGATCAAAGTGAAGGAAGTAAAAGAGCTAAGAAAAAAGCCACCAACATCTCTAGTAGATATGAGAGAGTAGTGGTTTTATGATCACCCAACATAGATGGGATGGGCATCTCCTATCCCTAATTAAGCTGGATCACAAGCTACACATGCAGCAAGAGGGTGTGAAAAGGCTTCTTACTCATATATGAGGCTTTCTGGGGAGAACAGAGCTGGTAGACTGGTTTGAGTCAGACTGGTTTGAAAATGGCTTGAGCAAGCAGAAAACAAACAAACAAATAAAAAAGCTGACTTGGCTTTTGTTATGAGTAGGAGGTGAAGCTGGAGCGAAGGTCTGGGGCTCATTTGGTCTGAATGTTTTACCAGTACCAAAGGGAGGAGTCTGGAGCTTTCTTATCAGCAGAAACAAAAATTGTGATACACCCTTAACATTTGTCTTTTAATGTAAAAAAATAGTGTCAGATTATTACAAAAATTAAAAAAAATATCCAGCTCAAACATTTTTGCCTTATAAGCATCTTATATTTGATTGCTAGCATTTTTTTTGGTTTGTTTTTGCCCACAAGAAGCTCTCGCTCTGCCTACATTAACCATCTGTTCTTGCATGTTGCTCACCATTTCCTTTAGAGCCTTAGAATATAAAAGGTGGTTTTAAAATTCTTGGTCTGACAATTCCAAAATCACTGTCATATCTGAATCTGGTTTGGATGCTTTCTTCTTTTGTCTTTATTTTTTCCCTCTTTATAAAACTTTAATCCTATTCCTGGGGGGAAAATGCTCATAGTCTAATCACCTCTTCTTGTTTTTAGATATATGTGACAGTAGAGTATATTTTGACATATTATACATATATGGAGTATTACTTATTCTAATTAGAATTCCATTCTTGTGGTTGAACATGATGTGGAGTTTCACTGGTCATGTATTCATATACAAACAGATTCATTCTAATCTAATGAATTCTTCCCCTCTCTACCCTCCACCCATGTAAGTCAACACCCACATATCGGAGAGAACATCTGGCCTTTGGTTTTTTAGGAATGGCTTATTACACTTAGCATGATATTCTCCAGTTCCATTGGATGTTTTCTTGACTTCTTCAGTTTGTGGTTTATTTTAGTATATTTTGTAATTTTTATTGAAAGCTGGATAGGAGTTACTGGGTAAAAAAAAAAAAAAGAAAAAAAAAGTGAGGTAAATAGGCCCACAAAATGAGGAGCTGTTTTTATGGCTGAGGTTCAATTGTGTTTACTGTTTACTGCAGCTGTGCTATTGGGCTTGAATTTCCTCAAAATTTGTTTGTTTTAGGATGATGGAATGTGATGGTCATCATTATACAAAATACATGTATGAAGATTTGAATTTGGTGCCAATATACCTTATATACAAACAGAGATATGAAAAAATGTGGTATATATGTGTATTAAGAATTGTAATGCAAAAAAAGTACATGTATAAAGGCATGAATTGCTGTGAACATACTTTATATACAGAGATATGAAAAATTGTGCTGTATATGTGTAATAAGGATTGTAATGCATTCCACTGTTGTCGTGTATTTAAAAAATTAATAAATAAAGATGCAAAATATTATTTCATATATAAAAAAATTGGCTTGCTTTTGTCTCCCTTGTTTTTTGATGTTTACACAGACTCCTTAAATAAGGCATTCCTTAATAAGGGTGTTAGAGTTGCAGCTCCAACTCTAACCCCCTTTTTAATCATAAAGGAGGCTTACTAATGTGGTGGGAAGTCACGGGAGGAGAGGAAATATTCTAGATCCTGTAACTGGGTAGGTCTAAGTCTTATTTATGGGAGTATGAGTTGGATATTCTCTTTCTGCCACATTAAAGATTGAAGGGGGCTGAAGCTGACTATTCTCTTTTCCCAGATCAGTTATGTTTTGGTAAAACCCCAGCCAGTTGAACTCTGATATGATGGATTTTCTTGTGGGTAGGCCTTGGGTAGGGAGAGCTAGATCTCTAAACATCATTTCAAAATGATTATTTTTTTCCCCTCCTCCTGACTGAGGGACAAGACAATTTCTCTCAGAACTTCAGATCTAGCTGAGTGAGACTCAAATATGGCTCTTGGAGATAAAACTCACTTCAGTGTGGGGTCTGCCATCTGTCTAGCCTCTTGAAGATTTAAATTCTCAAGTTAGTCCACCTTGAGCACCCAATAACTTGTCAGTTGCAGTTTGAAGTGTTCCCACTGATACTGCCTTCAGACATAAGCTTCTGCATCTGGGCTGCTGTGTTTTTGTAACCATCAACTTCTCTCCCTAGTTTTTGGGGCAACAATTTGTTCAGTAATCTTAGTTCTCTGGGATATCCAAATTGTTGATATTCAGTTTTTCTTACTATGAGAACCGGGTTGATGACTTCCAAGCTTTGTACATGTTACACCGGAAGCCCTGTTCTCTTACTTATATATAGTACAGTTATTGATGTTGTTGGATTTTGTCTACCATTTTATGGTGATTGTATTGTCAACATGATTGTATAGAAAGCTATATTTATTTTCTGTTTTTTTTCCATTTGTTTCTCTCTTCTTCCTTTCCTGTCATCTTTTAGGTTAATCAGGTACCTATTTCCCATTTTACTTCCTTTACTGGCTTTTTAACTACATTTCATAGGTTTAATTTTAGGTGTGGTGGTCTTAACTTACCCCAGCCTTCTGAGTGAATGTTACATTGTTCCTTATA
Organism: Spermophilus citellus; assembly: GCF_964194105.1. Lineage (NCBI taxonomy): Eukaryota > Metazoa > Chordata > Mammalia > Rodentia > Sciuridae > Spermophilus > Spermophilus citellus. The sequence continues at coordinate 82,528,055 of NC_138183.1, forward strand.
AAATAAACGAATCTTACAAGAGTGTAATTTCATTTACTTTATTCTTTGTCACATACTTGTCATATACTTGTTGCAGTTTTGTTTTGAAACCCACTATACTGTATGGCTGTTATTTGACATTTACCGAGGGAAATTAAGGGAAGAAAAATCATTTATCATATTTATCATTTCTTGATGCTTTTTATTTATTCATATAGATCTGATTTTCCTTTTTCCTTTATTTCTCTTCAGCCCAAATAATTTCTTATAATATTTTAAAAATTTATGATTTCTAATAATGAATATCACATTTTCAGTTTTGAAGAATATTTTTACTTTATAGAGAATTCTAGGTTGATGTGTTCTTTATGCTTTTTATTTTTAGTTAAAAAATATTCTCTTGTCTTCTGGCTTCCACTGTTACTGATGGGAACTAGGTATTATTTTTTATTGTTGCCCTGTATGGAATGTATCTTTTTCACTTTCAGAATGCGGTTAAGATTTTCTTTTTTACCTTTGGTTTTAAACAGTTTATGATATTTCTCGATGTGGTTTTCTTTTTATTTATCCTGCTTGGATTCAGTGAACTCTTGGAATGGTAAGTTATTATTTTCAACCATATTTGGGAATTTTTATTAGTGATTAGTTCTTCAAATATTTTTTCCTTATTTTCTCTCTCCTATCCTTTTGGGATTCCCATTATATGGGTTAGACAGTGTAATAGTGCCCCTCATCCACTGAGGCTGTGTTTATTTTATTTATCTAAATCTTTATTCTCTCTTTTCTTCATATTGAATCCTTTTTTAGAACTTGACTCTTCTATAGTCTTCAATCTGTCTTCAATCTATTGTTATGTACTTTCAGTGAATTTTAAAATTTAAACTGTTTCCTTTTTTTTTTTTAGTTCTAGTGTTTCCCTTCAGTTCTTTTTTTCCCCACATTTCTACTTCTCTCTTGTCATTCATTATCTGTACAGTTTTTGGACACTTGTGTTTTTGAAGTTCTTGGAAATATTTGAAATATCTGCTTTATAGTCCTTGTCTGTTAATCCAACATTTTGGGCCATCACAAGATCAGTTTCTATTAACTTTCTTCTTCTTTTTTTCTTTTTTTTTTTTGATGGGTCACATTTTCCAGTTCTTTGCATGTTCATGGTTCCTATTGGACATTAAAGTTGACACATTGTACAATCTTCAGATACTTTTTTTCCTTCCACTCAAGAGTATTAATTTTTGTTTTTCTGGGCAATTAAGTTACTGGCTGATCCTTTTGAGCTCATGGAATCTTGGTTTTATTAAGGTGGATCTTTTGATTTTGCCCTTTGTGTTACTAGGGTAAATCCATTAATTCAGAGATGAATGCCTAATTCTGAAACATACCATTCTAGACTTTCAATGAAATGTTTACTAAGGCATTTTGACGTGGAAACAGACTTTAAACTCTTCCTTCTCTGCAGTGGTCAATCCCAGATATTTCTGTGCAACTCTTAGCCTTCAAGCTGTTGCTTTCTGCTGAGGTCTTTGCAAATTTCTTGTTCAAATGTAGAATAAAAGCCGGTCATAGATTTGAGGGAAGACTAGATGTAGATTTTGTTTCTCCTTTCTGTGGCTTCTTTATTATCTAGTTTTCCTTCCCTCCTTTCTCCCTCTTTTTTTCCTTCGTCTGTTCTTTTTGTGCTGGGGATGGAAACCAGGCCCTAGACTTTCTTTCTTACTCTCCAGCCACTCTGGGGGTCCTGAACTGTCCTCAGACACCTGAAGCTATTAAGACAGCAGTTCTTGAATTCTGACATTAGTAGCATCCCTCACACTGGGTAGTTTTTGTGAGACAAAAACTGCAAATAGGATCTCATTGAGTTTACTTCTCTTTTTTCAAGGATCTACTATCTGCCAATCTATGCAGACTTCTAGTTATTCTCTGATGCCTTCAGATAGTTTTTATTTAAAAAAATTTGTCTGAAGATTATAATTCTTAGCTGTAAGAAGTTTGATTCTGATAAAAGCCTACTCCTCCATCTTGGAAAGTACAGCCGGTCTCTGTTTGTTTCCCTGTAAGTAGTCCTGACTAGAAATGAGGTTTTGTGTGGAGGAGAATTGGTCTGGCTGTGTGGACTGGCATACATCAGGCCTGAAAGGCCAGGCAGTGGATATTTTACACGGTGAGGTAGACAATAGGGAAAGGGTCATGTCTGAATTATAGATAGCTTTTGTTTTTAAATATTAGAATGATGCTGACATTTATTATAATTCATGGAGAGACTTGACATGTATTTAAATGAATTGGTGTGGTATTTTCATCATTTACATGAAGCAAATGTCAGAACAGAAGTAAGACCCTCAATTTATCCTTGCAATTATATGTCGTTCCTCCCCCTTCGCTGCCTACTGCCTTCTCTTGCCCTCTCCCCTTTACTCTTATTCCTCTTTTTTGGTCTTCTTTCCTTTATTTTCCCAGCCTCTTTCTTTTTACTTTCTTTATTCTTATGACTAATATGCAAAGATCGTTACACACCTATTTAAAGATACCTCAAAAATTCAAATTTTGTCTTTAAATTGAGTTCAATACTTTTTTATTTAGCTAAAACATCTATTTTTTTTAAAACTTTACTATTATCCATGCTTAGCAAAATGTCTGGCACTAGTAGCTAAACAGAAGGAAATTAAATATTAAAACCAGGGAAATTGTTAAATTGTCATATATCACAGAAAGATTGGGATGCTTGTGTCATCATTCAGGGAAACTCTATGTAACAATTTGGAAAAGAAGTTTCAATCAAAGTTTGATGCAAAATTATACCTATAATATGATGCAGTCTGTGAAAATGTTTTATATGTGACAAAAACTGGAAGAGAATACCAAAAATGTAAATAGTAAAAATGTTTTCAGGGGCTGGGGTTGTAGCTCAGTGATAGAGCGCTTGCCTAGCATGTGTGAGACCCTCAGTTTGATTCTTAGCACCGTAGATAAATAAATAAAAGACTATTAACAACTTAAAAAAATATTAAAAGAAAAAGAAAAGAAAATGTTTTCAGAATACAGGGAATTTGAGTCTATCCTTATATAGGGAATTTGACTCCAAATCCCTTTTAGAGGAACTTCAATAGAAATAGATAGGAGCAGTATTTCAGGGCATCTATTTAAACCACATAGATTTAGAGTTGTAAGTGTTCCAGGATTAAGTAGGGCTACACCTTCTAGTTTGTGTTCTTTGAATCTATTAGCCAAGGTCTCCTGGAAACAATGTCCTTTCCCTGTTTGGTAGAAAGCTTGTACCTCTCCCCTGACAATACATGAGATTGGTACATTTCTGTTGTTGCTGATCTTATGAAGCTGAACATTCAGAAAGCATCAAGATGTGTAGTGAGGTCCAACTCCTTAGAATCACAAGATGCAAAGAGCACACAGGAAAAGATGGGAAGTAACCGCAGGACAGAGGGTGAGGTTTGCATTGGCCGGCATATTTATTCTGTTGATCTTGATGATGTCCCTCCTCATTCTCATATGTATGATGCAGTGTCAGGCAGAGGATGACATTAGAAGATCTTAATAAATTGTATTAGGGGTATCTATAAGTTTTGGTTAAAAACATTTACATACATTGGTGGCAGGCACATGTCCAAACCAGGACACTTTTGAGAGCCACAGCGCGTGCTATTGGCATGAGAACAGGCACAGACTGGGATATTACATGCAAATAATAGTTTAACATTGACCCCAAATTCAGTAACCATTTGGACTTTTGGTTACACTAGGATATAAAATCTTTTAAGTTGGTGTTTGTCTTTTTGTGACTCCAGGTTCCCAGAAGCCTTGAATCAGGGCACAGGACAATGTCTCAGATGACACTTCCTAGCTTTTGTTTTTTTGAGTTTCCAAATCAGGGGGGGCTTTAAGCAAGGCTGTCATGATTAACATGATGTTTCAGTCAGAACTGTCTAAAAGAAGGTAGGAGGGATTAGAAGTTTGTGAATTGGTAATTCAAGGAGCTTCAAGAGGTCCTTGCTTAAGTCATTCAGTTGTTTTGTATAAACAGATAAACAGCCCAGTTATCAGGGTATCATTTTGGGGGAGAGTCATATGATAATTCCCACACTTTCATTGCCCAGCACCCCCTAATTTGGAAGCCAGTTTATCTTTTTAACAATCCTTTTCTCTAATGGCATAGAATCAGGGTGGGGGGAAATTATTGTTTGCCTTCTTAACCATTTAGAACATTTGTTCTTTCATTGTGATCCACTGTCTCCCAGCAGCCTGAGAAATCTCTCTGAAAGTTACAGTAGCTAGACTTGTGTAAGCTTTTGGTGAAACCCTGAAGTGTTACTGCTTTCACTTCTAGTATGAAATGATAATTGACCTTTAAGTGCTAATAAAATGTAGACCAAGTATTTGTTTTTCATTTAAGGTGTTCCTTTTGTTTTACAAACCCTGGTAAATGCTTTTATGGTTGTTTTTTGCGGGTAGGCATTCAGAGTAATCATTTTCCATGATGATATAGGCCAGTAAATATTGCTCTAGTAGGCAATCAGAGCCTACAGCCTCTCAATAGGGAGACAAAGGAAGGGTCTTGATCATTACCATTGCTGTGTATGGATATATTTAAAATGCTTTTGAAGTTCTTGTGATCTCTAGACCCATTGTGATAGAAACTAGCAAGTGTGAGTATGTTAACCAAATTCTTTAGATTTTTGTAATATTTATTGGATGTCTATATTACATTTTGATTCTATTTCTTGCAAGCTATGTGATTTTGGTCATGATTTGGCCTCTTGGAGATTGTGAATTCACTAGTATCATGAAATGAGAAAGTTGACTAAGTGATCCATTAGGCTATGCAAATTCTGTCTTTATTACAGATGTAACCATAGAAGCCAGGGATCTGGAAGAGTTGCCATAGAGAATGAGAGAATGTTTTTGTAGAAGAAAGCATTGTATAATAATCGTGGTGACCATGTCATCTGACCCAAAGTTCAGATCCAGAGAATAAGATGTACATGTATTCTCAGAGCAATGATGGGACAAAACATCTTAAGAATCAGGACTGTCCCCCAAAATCTGCATATATAATTGTTACAGGCAGTGATGTGTACCATTCAAGTGGACAATGGAAGAGTAGCATGGTGCCCAATCTGTCACATTAGCTCCCAGAACAGAGTTTTCATGTGAAATAGAATTGAAACAGATGGCTATTGAGCTCCCTTCCTGTCCCTAAAATATAAATCCTAAAACTCTCCTGAAATAATGAAATTTTATTTAGAGTTGTCTAAATTCTTAATGCTGTCCAAGGAAGGTGTGTGCTCAACGTAGGAGGAGATGACAGTGAAGGAGAGATAATGTCCAGATAAAGACACACTGAATCTTTTCATTCTCCTCGCTAAAATTAGCCAAGAGTTTGACTAAATGAAAAGAATGTGTGTCATCAGACTTTGGTTTTGGAAATTCATCCCAGATTTTTTATATCAACTGCTATCATAATTACAGACCAATGAGCCCATTAAGGGAGATTTGAGGGCAAGAAAAATGAATGTGATCAATACAGTTAACTAATGAATACCCTGAGGGAACCATAGGAACTACAAATGTCCCACAAAGTTCCAGCCTTCACCTTGTACTCTGGTCAGGTGAAGCCCTTCACTTGGCATTGAAAAGTCATGTCTAAGTCCCATTACGACCTACCACCGTTGAGGGCGCTGCGCACCCTGGTGGCGGCCGCTCCTCCCCCGTCCTCCTCCGTGTCCCCGCCTTCCCTCCTGCGGTGGCCCGCCGCTTCTCCACCTCCCTCCCAGCCGTCTAGCCCAGTCCTGGGTGCCCTGAGCTACCAACCTGGGGATCCACGCTGCCCAGGCCGCCTCCTCTGGGCGGGGCTGAGGCGAGAGCGGGCCTGGTCCACAGGCGGAGGAGGCAAGATAGAGAGGCCGGGCTCCACCCGCTCAGCTGATTGGCTCCTCTGCAGTGAAGCTCATTGGGCTGTTTCCCCGCCCTTTCAGACCACAGCAGCTGCTCATTGGGGGACTCTTTTGGCTCCGCCCACAGGACCCAATCTGCCTCAAGAGCGGGAAAATTGAAAATGACCTAAGAGTTCTGGTTGAGTGTGCTGGCTGGAAGTGCTGGAGGTGGCGGTTGGGCTCTCGGTAATTCGGTTGGTGCAGCGTGGGTGCTAAAAATAAAGTTCCTTCCTGCTTGACAAGTGGCTCCTGAATTGTGCCCAGGCAGACTGCGGCACACCACTCCCTTCCTTGCAAGATTCTTTGCTGTGGGATGTCATAGCCGTCATGATGTCATAGCACAACACATTACTCATGTATTTGTGGTGGTGCTGATGTAAAAAAAAAAAAAAATCCAATGGCTGATAGTCCATAAATATATGCAATTATGTAGACTATAAAATACTTAATAATAATAAATAACTGTTACTGGTTTACGTGTTTATTATTCTTTGTTACTTTTGGGTGTATTCTTTTTACTTCTAAAATAGCAGTTTACTGTGCAAACAGCCTGCTGTGTTATACCATCAGCAGTCTTGCCTGTTTTGAATTTACTGAGTCTCTTGATTGCATTAAGAGGCCATGTCAAGTGACCAAAATCACATAGCAGTTGGATTTGTCGAAGTATACGCTGATGTTCTCACAAAGAGGAAATGGCCTAATGATGCATTTATTTATTAAACAATGCATAATTGTGTATAAGTTTTCATCATTTTGGTAGCTATGTTCTATGAAGTCACTGAATTGCTGACTACTGAACCTGTTGCTCCTAGAGTGAATGGAGAGAAGTTAGGTGCCGTGGACCTCTGGCCACCTATCTTCAACTGATCAATTGCTAACCCTGTTTTATGTGAGTTTTCATTTAAAGACATTATAATATACAATGATGATTCATTAACAGGAAACTCACAGCTAACAGAACTATAACTTGTGCTTGAACGATGCTTATCTAACATGTGCTTTCTCCATAAGAGATATTGCAGACTTCCTGTGCTGAGAACACTAGATGCACTTCAGCACTACTCCTACAGGCCATTTACAACAGCAAAACCAAGAAAAAAAAAAACACAAAAATGTAAAAACATATGGCATTAAACCCACTGAGAAAAGGACGTGTACTGGTTGAGAGCTGAAATAGGAAGGCGGAGCCTTGCCTCATTCAGCCCTAGCTAGGACTGTGTTCTTTGGGTGATTCAATTTTTTTTTTTTGTTACTCTGTGTATCTGCAAATTATTGTGAAAGTACTGGAAATATTGATTTTGGGGCTCCAAATAAATTGTAGTGACTGGGTGACTTTGTAAATATGGAATCTGTGAATGAGAATTGACTACTAATTAAGGACTTATGGATTGTACCCACAAATTTACGCTTAATTAGGTGTTCCATGTTGCTAATAGAGAATTAAAATGAACAAAAAGAAACCAAATTTATTAATCATCCTCAAATACCAGACACCAGGCCAGATACTTTCATATAATTTCTTTTTTTTTCTTTTTAATATTCATTCTTGCTGTTAAAAAAAGGAAATTCAGAAAGATTAAATAAGTGGACCAAATTCAGCTAATGTGTTTCAGAGCCAATATTTGCATCTCAAAGTCTATCTCCTTAGCATGGACCATGGCATGGATATTCAGGTTATTTCTGTCACTTATCTCACATACGTTTGGGTGTATAGTGTATAGAGGGGACAGAAGAAGATACCTGGGGATTAACAAAATTGTTAGAATCTCTGAGACTGACTTCTTCCAGAGAAAGAGAAAGTTAAATAAATTAAATGCGATAGTGTAAAGAGTATGCAAGGTAACCTTGGCCTGGGACCTGGAGGGCCTTTCCCCAGGCACAGCTGCAAAGAGAAGAAGAACAAAAAAATTTGATTTCCTGTAGAAATCCAAGGACAACCAAGGTCATTTTCTAAAGGGACTCTGGAGTAACCTCATGTGGTGTCTCCCTGTTATACCTCTTGTGAGTGAGTTCTCCTCTTTCTCTGGAGCTTGATCTGGTCTTCTGATAACCTCTGGCAGGGTGGGCCTGAGGATAGAGAGTTAATTTTGCCACATTCTACATTTGTATGAAAGTGAGTCTTAACAGCTAAACTGTAAAGTTGCTGAAGGTGGGGATCATGTGTTATATTTTTGCAGCCTTTATGCTACCCAGCACAGTGTCAAGCACAGAGCAGATACTGTACTACATAAAACCAAGGTCGATTACTTTAGTTTCTTGGTGGAGCTTTTATGACTGTGAAATAGGTATGATTTGGAAGTGCATATCATCGATTTTCAAAAGTGAGGACATCGTGTTCTTTTGCCACCTCCTAACAGCCTGTCTCTTTCAGCACTCCTGAATTTGTGTTTTTCTCTTTCTGCCTCTCTGCCTTCTTCCCCTTACTGGTGTTGATTGTGTCTCCCTGCAATATCAAGTCCTCTTGTCAGCTGATACTGTCCTTGAACTGAACAAAACCCTCACAAGCAGGCCATGAGTTGAGTCACTTACCTCTGTCTCCAGAGGAATTGATCTCCCCTGACAAGGTTTTGTCTGGTTTTAGTGGTGCAGTTAGTGACAGCCCATGCATGTAGCAGCGTGTGACCCAGCTCCTTGCAGCAAACTGTGTAGTCGTCAGAACTGTCACACAGTCAGAACAAGTTAATTCCACGCCAGCAGAAGGGCAGACTGTAATAATACAGGGCCTCTAGAGAGGGTGCTGTCAGGCAGTCTAGCTGCAGACACCCAGCTGCTGTGTTCCGTGAGCAGATGCAAGTTGACAGACAGCATGCTATTCCCAGGACCTGGGTGGAAACAGGCTAGGTGGTTTTCTGTAAGATCTGGGGTGCTCTTGGTATTGCCAGCTGTAATCTGGGGAAAGAGACCATTTGAAGCTTTTAAAAGCCCTATCTTTTCATGGCACAGGCAGAGAACTACTCTTGACCCTTCTCCTTTGTCAGTTCTTGTTTTCCTTATTGTAGTTAATGAGAATGATTATCAGGTAGAAGCATATTTGTAGGTTTCCCTGGAGATGGTAGCTAATGAGCTATTGGTCTCATTAAGGAGCAATTTTGCACTATGCTCTTTAAGAAATCCTTGATTTCTGATATAATGGGAGACAGGTATGTGTTTCTTAGAGCTAGGAGAATTCAGAGTTCACCCAGTGGAGGAAAAGAGAGCAACTGTTGTTGTGTGTAGGGTTTTTCTGCAAAGCAGGGATGTTGGGATATAAAAAAAATATGCTGACAAATATATAGATATGGGGACTCTAGAAGCTCAACACTACTTGAGAACAAAATGTGGCAACTAAATTAAGTTAATTGGGAAGATTTATACTAAGGCAGGAGTCACATTGCTTTTTAGATTAGGGGTTGTATAGAGTCAGCTTGACATGGCTATCACTATCTTGAGTCACAACTGCCATGATTGTCCCAGAGTAAGTCTAGTCAGTTTTTCCTGCATGGTTTTCCATTTAACTATAAACAGACAAAACCATGAAAGTGGTATGTAGAATTTTACAACCAGACCCTGGCACCAGGACTGTGTCTAACTGATATTAGCTTAAGATAAACCAGGTACGTTCTGGCTAGAATGAAGTTACTATTGTCCTAATCAATATTTACCTCCCTCCTTATTTTTTTTTGTCCTTTTGAGTTGCTGTAGTTTTCTCCTAAAGTGATTTTAGGAATTGCTGAGCAAAGAGGAGTCTTTTTCAGAAATGAAGGCTTTTCTTATTGAAGATCTAATGCCAGATTTACTGACTCAACTGAGTGCCTACTGAATGGGCCAATTCAGTGAGGACACATTTGTGAAATCCCAATGGAGTTATTTGGGTTAGTCTGGTGAATTAAGTGTGGGGACACATCATATTCTGTTGTTCCTACTGATTGTTTTCTAAAAGGGAAGAGAGATGTTCTAAAAGAAATTATCCATATAACTGTGAGAGAACTAAGCAAATCAACATAAATGCTGGGTTGTTTTCCTAAAAACAAACCTGACCACATTACATACTGTAATATTGCATGAAGCACCTGCAACTGTTCTCTCTCATCATCAAGGCTTTCTTCGCATGTCAAACTACTGATACTTTAAGATTTAGAACAAAAGTTCTCTCTTACATGAAGCATTTCCCACATCCTTTGGGAGAAGACTTGGGGCTTTGAAAACGTGTGTTTATATATCTTTTAGTGTATTTGTTGGGCAACATTTAAATATGCTTCCTGACATTTCCATCTTTCCCACTAAACTGTGACTGATTGAGGTTAGGAGCCATGTATTATTTGTCATTTTCTTTGCAGTGCCTAGAAAATGTCTAGCACAAAACAGATGCTAAATCAATGGTTGAAGGCGTCATGAAAGGTACTCTCTGATGAGCTCTGCTATAAGAAAAAAAAACCTTGTGAACAGATGAAAAGTGGAACTTAATTGGGGGAAATTAAATAGGGTTGATGTTCACAATAACATGTACGAATGTAATGGCATGAACCCTTAAGAATACTGTCAAGATTGAGTTCAGACATTTGAAGAATGCTATAAGCAATTAAAAAGTTAAAAAGGACTCTTATAAGCCATGATTAATGCAATGATTGGGGCAGATGGCATAAGGTTAGCACATGGCAAAGAGCTAGCAGATCTACTGGAACACGCCTTTGGGTTCTCCACTGAGCTACAGAGATCCACATGGTCAAGGGGAAAAACAGGATTATAAAACATAGCTTGTCTGCTTTCAGTGAATTTAAGTCTCTGGAGCCAGAAGAGAGATAATCCAAGGTTTTGAAATGGATAGATGATTGGAAGAAGTCATAGTCTTTGGATGGGTCCTTCTTATTTTCTGCTCTTCATATCTAAGAAGAGTTTTTTTCTCCATTTCTGTAGCTACTATAGCCAGTCTCTATGTCCCAGTGTGTCCCCATTTGCCAGATTCCTGAATAGCTGAAATCTTTTCTTGCCCCTAGAGTTTTCTTTACCCAAGTAGTCTCTGAACACAAGCCAAAGTGAGGAGGATCTGATCAGGTCACTCCAATGTCAAAACCAGTCAAGGCTTCTGCATCTCACCCTTCCTGTGGCTGTTTGACCTGATACACCAGCCTCTCCAGCAGTCACTCTTAACCCTCTCCTTCCACCTCCGTATGCTTTCTAGCTCAGCTGGACTCCTTCCAATCTTTCATACATGCAACGCATCCTTTCTTTGTTGAGCTTTTGACTCTGTTGTGTTAATTAATTAAAAAAAATGTATCCACTGAGCCAGGTTCTGTGTTAAAAATCAGGGCGATATAAAGAACAACCCCCTCCCTCACCGAAACAATCCTGATTTTTATGGGGAAAGATGGCCATTAATCAAATAACCATTAAATAACCAAATAAATGATAGCATAACAAGGATAAGGAGAAATAAGGTGCTACAAGAGTGTATGACCTTGTAAACTATGTAAAAAAATTATCCCTGGTGTATTAGTCACCTTTTTTCTTTCTTTTTCTAGTTTTTAAAAGCAAGAAAATGTTTATATATTTTTTAAAGATTTGAAAAGGCTATAAAGTTAAATAACCACATTAAGTCTTCAGAGCAATTTCATTGCAGTTTTCGACTTCAAATCAAACAAATTCTCATATTCATAAATCCGTAATTTCTTTTGTAATTTACTTTGACTTTTACTATGATAAATCAGACTATGATAAAACCTGACAGAAGATATTCATGTGAAACAGTTTTCTTTAGCATTATATTAGTTAGTCCTTGCAGTAGATTTTGTTGATATTGTTCTTTACATAGGGTGTTTTCATGATCTTAGCATTATACAATTTGAAACTGAGACTAAACTCAGAAATGTTTAGGTAATGGTATTACAAAATATTGGGACCGGACAGTAAAAAACCCATGCAGGGCTGTGTGCTGCAGGGAATCTGGTGCCTTCACTGCCATAAGTCTTCTGTGTGACCCAACTTAAGAACCAGTCCTCCAAAAAAGATAAAAGGATTCTGGAAAAACACAGCAATTCCAGGATGTACCATTGATCTTTCTTTAGCAACATAACCTCCAAAAAGAATCCACATAGATGCCATCAGAGATCGAAAGGAGAACACGAAACCTATGAATAGCCAAATGTGAGTACTGTTTGATCCAGAACAGAGTTCACTGTAATTGCCATCCTTGACTTGTCCACTAATCATTAGGAAGCTGTGGTTGCTATCGCACGGCAGGCACAGTATGAGTGATTGAACTCTTCCATAGTGGGAAAAATAACAGGTGCATCTATGATAATCAACTGGCCTATGAAAAACAACATCAGCAGCAATGGAAATAGTAGTTCATTATCCACCACCCCAAATAAATGCATTCTGAGCATCTCAAACCTTTCAGAAATCCATTTTTTAGGTCAATATAGCCTTGTGGGTGCAGTAGGTCTGGAGCCCAGGGTCACTCTGTGCTAGGTGGCCTCACTTTCCCCAACTTTCAGCCAAGAAAAGAAAGTAGCCACAGGCTGTCAGATGCCCAGATGTAGCTAGCAGCTGTATTAGTCAACTTCTCATCGCTGTGACCCAAATACCTGACAAGGACTATAGAGGAAGAAACAATTATTTTAACTCATGATTTCAGAGGTTTGGTCTGTGGTCAGCCCACTTCATTATCTTGGGTCCATGGTGAGGCTGAACATCATGGCAGAAGGGCGTGGTAGAGGAGTGCTACTTCATTTATGGAGGCCAGAAAGCAGAGGGAAAGGGGTAGTAGGGATGATGGACCCTTCCAGGGCATGCCCCTGGTGACCTAGCTCCTCCAGCTGTGCCCCACTTGCCTACAATGACCACCCATCTAGTCCATTCAAACTAGAATGGACTGATGAGGTTACAGCTGTCAGTCTAATTATTTTACCTGCAGTAACACAAAAGCTTTGGGGGATACCTCATATCTAAACCATAACACCTGCCCAAGTGATAAGGATGAATAGGCATTAACTAGATGAAGAAGAGGAAGGACAGGTATTAGCAACATACATACAGAACAAGATTTGCAAAGCCCTGTTTAATGAGGGGACCTGATAATAATGATGAACTGAAAGGAAGTGGCCAGAGTGGGTAGGCAGGGTTGAGTCAGATCATGCCAGAACCTTGTTGGCTATGATAAGGAAGGTTTGTCTCTGTGTTTAAGGAAGTGGAGAGTCACTAGCTCATTTTAAGCAAGGGAAGCAGGATTAAATATTTTGAAGATTATTTTGTCTGCAGCTGGAATTGGCAAAAGAAGACCCCAAAAGAAAGTATTCTGCAGGTGGGGGACAAAACTTTTGCAATAATCCAGTCAACTGATGGTCTGATTTGAATTAGGGTGATTGTGGAAGATATAGAAAGTGGTAGGTTGATTTGAGAGAGATTTGGAAGGTGGAGTTGATACAGGGCATGCTGGTGGTTTAGACTGGAGTTGGGAGAAAGAAGGCCTTGTCAGAGAAAATTCCGAGGTTTCTAACTAGGTAACTGGATGGCTGGTGGAGACCGTCACTGAAGAGGACACTGCAGAAGGAAGACAGATTGGATGAAGAAATTGGTGTTGGACAGAGTCTGAGGAGCTTCTGAGCTGTGCAAGGGGAGAAGTCAAAAGTGCAATGAGACCCACCGTTTTGGAGAGCAGAGGGGAAGTTGAGGCTGGGGGCAAAAGTTTTTGAGACAACTTCCAAAAGTCATAATCAGGTCAGGGACTTTGATGCAATTGCTTTGAGAGAGCATGGAGTATGGAGAAAAGAAGACATAGGCTCAAGCCCTGAGGAAAGTCAGCATTAAATGGAGGATGATGGGAGAACTTTAGGTCCTAATTGAAGGGAAAGAAGATAACTAGCTGTGTCCTCTGACTAAACTACTGGCTGATACATTCAAATTCTTCAGATCTTGGCTCTGAAATACCTTTTATTCCAGGACAGTCTTCTACAATGACTTAGTCTTTCCACAAAACTGGTTGGGTGCTTTTAAAATGTACTTCCATCACATCAGACTTGCCCATATTTGTACAATTAATTCTGCTTTATGCTATTTCTTTGCTCATTGCCAATTTTTCCTGCCATGTTTGTCTACACTCCCCCTTACCTGAGGAGGTTTGTGACTGAGTATGTTAGTCCATGGTTCAATGGTCAAGTTGAAGAAAGGTGTTCTGGTCTGTTCTTAGGCCAATCTTGATTTGAACTAAGGTAAATGGTCCACAATCTCTGACCTGAAAGCCTGGGATATGTTTCAGGCTTGGGATGTGTTAGCAGGAACAGAAAGCACTGTGGTGCATATGTCCCTCTGACTCTATCATTATCCACTGGCTGATTTTTTTTAAAAAGAAGGATGATAGTAACATGATTTAATTTCTATCTCACTTCAGAGTTTCACAAATACTACATTTAATCCTTACGTCAGCTCTGTAAGGTAGGTGCCTCCATTCTATGGATGGGGTCATGAGTTCTGACTCATGAACTACTGAGCCATATCAGAAAAGTGTTTTTAGATTTGTCTAATATTCTGTGCCTAACCCTAGATAGCCTTCTCGGTTCTGAGGTGATAGGTCTCAGGTATTTATATAACTTCTGTGTTGGTACAACTGTCTATAAAAATTGATACTTGGGCAAGTCATTTAATGGCAATCACTACTTTATTTGTGCTTAAAATATTGATTGAATTAATAAACCTTTATATCAAAGTTTTTTAAATAAATAAAATTAGAGTGTCAAACTAGAATCCCTAAGGACTTGTGTTTTTGATAATAACCATATTAAAAATTAAAATGAAAAATTAGGAAAATTAAGTTCATTTCAAATAATATGTTTATTTTATGCTAAAGCATAAATACTTATAAAATATAACTGTTTTCTTAAAATAAAAGTAAGTGATTGCATGATGAAGCAATAAAAATTATTTTTATTAAATATTGATTGTGGATTAAATATTTTTTTATTGTTCTATATAACTAAATGAGAAATATAAAGTACTTTTGACGCATGTCCAAGTATGACAGTTGTCTCATAGATCACACGTGCAATAACTTGAATTGGAAACTACACTAGAAACTTTTGCCATGAAACAACATTTTTAACTTGAAAGAGGATGTATCTTAATAGAAGATAGCTGGATTTTCACGTCTGCTTTTGTGTTTAATCTGGTGTTCCATATTGTTCTTGTTAAAATATATGAAGTAGGCAGTCAATGTAGGCATCATGTAGATATATAGGTAGGGAGAAATATTTTAATGATTTCTCAGATAATTGTGGGCATTATTTTTAGAAATTATACTAGAACTTGAGAAATTAGTTTCTTTAAAGTTACTTGTTTATGGAACCTGAAATCATATTAGTGAACTTTTCTCATTCTGTTACATTAAAATTCATTAATCTATCTTTCATTTTGAATGGATATTTTTCCTAAGCATGATTTTAAGTATTTTGCATTGTTCGTTTGGAAAATACTGTTTTACTGAATTATGTGGATCTTTCAGATATTGATATAATTAATGGTACAAAACCAAAAAGTCATTACTATCACTGATTTTTAGCATAATTCTTTAAATATTGGGAAGTTATAAAGCTAGTGGTAGAATATCCAAATTTTCCAAAATGTGGATTTTCACCTTAAAAACTCATATTTTACCACAGGCAATAAATACTGTCATTTGTTTTACTGGGAGTGATAGGCTCACTTAGCTCATTTTTGGTAAGATATGTGCTGGTACTCCAGTCAGAACTGTGGTATGACTTATAAGCCATCCTTTCAAGTTAAAAATGTTGTTTCATGGCAAAAGTTTCTAGTGCAGACTGCAATTCAAATCATTGCACGTGTGCTCTATGAGACAACTGTCACATTGGACATGCAGCAAAAGTACTTTATATTTCTCATTTTGTTACATAGAACATTAAAAAGATACGTAATACACAGTCAATGTTTAATAAAAATAATTTTTATTGCTTCATCAAGGATTCTTACATAAGCAAACCCTCTCTACCTTCCCTCACCTCCCCTTTTTGAAGTGTGATCCTATGCCTTGATTTGTATTAAAATGTTAACAAGTTTTGTCACCATTGATCTTGCATCAACAGTATAAATGTCAACATAATGAACAAGGAAAATAACAGAATTACTATAAACGTGTTTTTGACCTCTTAGCCTCCCTGAGATGGTCTCTAGATGTCTGCAGACCACATGTGGAGAGCCACTAACATCAAACTGTCCAGAAAAACACTCCATTCACAATATCCTCTGCCTCAGTCTGGCTGGGCACAATTCAGGAGCCACTTGTCAAAAGAAATGAACTTTATTTTTAGAACTACAAACACCAAACAAAACAGCTCCTCAGGAAAAAACCCTCAGAGCCCAACTGCCACCACTGGCTTCCCACAAGCCTTTCACACCCACACAAACCTCTCCACCTCCCACAATCCTCCTGCTCTTGAGGCTGATTGGCTGGGTCGCATGGGCGGAGCCAAAGAAGTCCCCCAATGAGCAGCTCCGTGGAGGAGCCAATCAGCTAGATGTTGCTGGGGCCGCTGTGAGCCAATCATCAGCTGGCAGTTTGAAGGGCAGGGAAACAGCCCAATGAACATCACTGCAGAGGAGCCAATCAGCTAGATGTTGCTGGGGCCGCTGTGAGCCAATCATCAGCTGGCAGTTGGAAGTTTGCTGGCAGCTGGAAGTTTGCTGGGGCCCCTTTGGCTGTGGCTCTCAACAATCCTCCAAAAACATAAAATACTTGGGAATCAACCTAACAAAAGAGGTGAAAGATTTATACAATGAAAACTACAGAACCCTAAAGAGAGAAGTAGAAGAAGATCTTAGAAGATGGAAAAATATACCCTGTTCATGGATAGGCAGAACTAACATTATCAAAATGGCGATATTACCAAAAGTTCTCTATAGGTTTAATGCAATGCCAATCAAAATCCCAACGGCATTTCTTGTAGAAATAGATAAAGCAATCATGAAATTCATATGGAAAAATAAAAGACCCAGAATAGCAAAAGCAATTCTAAGCAGGAAGTGTGAATCAGGCGGTATAGCGATACCAGATTTCAAACTATATTACAGAGCAATAGTGACAAAAACAGCATGGTACTGGTACCAAAACAGGCGGGTGGACCAATGGTATAGAATAGAGGACACAGAGACTAATCCACAAAGTTACAACTATCTTATATTTGATAAAGGGCCTAAAAGCATGCAATGGAGGAAGGATAGCATCTTCAACAAATGGTGTTGGGAAAACTGGAAATCCATATGCAACAAAATGAAACTGAATCCCTTTCTCTTGCCATGCACAAAAGTTAACTCAAAATGGATCAAGGAGCTTGATATCAAATCAGAGACTCTGCGTCTGATAGAAGAAAAAGTTGGCTCCGATCTACATATTGTGGGGTCGGGCTCAAAATTCCTTAATAGGACACCCATAGCACAAGAGTTAATAAGAATCAACAAATGGGACTTACTTAAACTAAAAAGTTTTTTTCTCAGCAAGAGAAACAATAAGAGAGATAAATAGGGAGCCTACATCATGGGAACAAATTTTTA
The DNA here is from genome assembly GCF_964194105.1 of Spermophilus citellus. Lineage (NCBI taxonomy): Eukaryota > Metazoa > Chordata > Mammalia > Rodentia > Sciuridae > Spermophilus > Spermophilus citellus. Next base: position 82,545,511 of record NC_138183.1, read on the forward strand.
CTCCTCACACTTCAGATAGAGCCCTAATATCCAGAGTATACAAAGAACTCAAAAAATTAGACATTAAGATAACAAATAACACAATCAACAAATGGGCCAAGGACCTGAACAGACACTTCTCAGAGGACGATATACAATCAATCAACAAGTACATGAAAAAATGCTCTCCATCTCTGGCAGTCAGAGAAATGCAAATCAAAACCACCCTAAGATACCATCTCACTCCAGTAAGATTGGCAGCCACTATGAAGTCAAACAACAACAAGTGCTGGCGAGGATGTGGAGAAAAGGGTACACTTGTACATTGCTGGTGGGACTGCAAATTGGTGCGGCCAATTTGGAAAGCAGTTTGGAGATTCCTGGGAAAGCTGGGAATGGAACCACCATTTGACACAGCTATTGCTCTTCTTGGACTATTCCCTGAAGACCTTAAAAGAGTGTACTACAGGAATACTGCCACATCCATGTTCATAGCAGCACAATTCACAATAGCTAGACTGTGGAACCAACCCAGATGCCCTTCAATAGATGAATGGATAAAAAAAATGTGGCATTTATACACCATGGAGTATTACGCAGCACTAAAAATGACAAAATCATGGAATTTGCAGGGAAATGGATGGCACTAGAGCAGATTATGCTTAGTGAAGCTAGCCAATCCCTAAAAAACAAATACCAAATGTCTTCTTTGATATAATGAGAGCAATTATGAACAGAGCAGGGAGGAAGAGCAGGAAGAAAAGATTAACATTAAACAGAGACATGAGGTGGGAGGGAAAGGGAGAGAAAAGGGAAATTGCATGGAAATGAAGGGAGACCCTCACTGCTATACAAAATTACATATAAGAGGTTGTGAGGGGAATGGGAAAATAAACAAGGAGAGAAATGAATTAGAGTAGATGGGGTAGAGAGAGAAGATGGGAGGGAAGGAGAGGGGGGATAGTAGAGGATAGGAAAGGTAGCAGAATACAACAGTTACTAATAGGGCATTACGTAAAATTGTGGATGTGTAACCGACGTGATTCTGCAATCTGCATTTGTGGTAAAAATTGGGAGTTCATAATCCACTTGAATCTAATGTATGAAATATGATATGTCAAGAGCTTTGTTATGTTGTGAACAACCAATAAAAAAAAAAAGAATTGAATTGTGTTCTCCACCTCCTCTTGATGATTTTGATCAACTAGGTCAGACCTGATATCATCATGTAGGACTGATGTTGTTAGTAGAATATACCAGTTACGTGAACAACCAAGTCCAATTCTTTCACATCTTTTTCATCTCTTTTCTAAAATGTTATTATTTTTACACACAAACCTAAAGCTGTGTTGTGGCAGAGATTGCTGAACATCCCCTCCCACTGCTTCCTTTTTCCTGGACAGCCTCTCTTGCATCAGATATGACCATCAGAGCAAATCAACAACTATGTGAGTGGAAGGAATGTGCATTATCTTCAGGCCCTTCTCACAAAATCTTCTGCCTCCTTTTCCTCCCAACTGGCTAGATGTGGATCAGGACAAAGGCCAATGAGACGATGAAAGGAATCCTGGAATGACCAAATGGAGGAGAGCTCACCGCATTCTGAACATGCCTAAGCACTGGTCAAGCATGTGAGCAAGAAGTAAATTTCTATTGTTTTGAAAGTCACATGTGTAGTAGGTCTATTACAGCAATTAGCTTACCTTCACACTGGCTTGAATAATGACCTTTTAATTACAATTCACAGTGATTCATCTTCCTTGATGACATGTAAATTGAAACTGTACTAAAGGCTAACATCATTAATGACTTCTATTCATGGAGATATTCTGGAAAAGGACATCCCTTTCTAAATTTATGACAGATTCTTTTTCTATCCATTCAGCAAAGGATCTATTTCCAAATTAATGGGTAATGCAAGGAGTAATGAGGAACAAATATTTGTACCTTGAATATTTGGGGGATTTAATATTGCATTATTACTTTACATATGTTCCCAAACTAAAATAACTAGGCTTTGGATACCCATGGGTGTAGACAAGGCATTAAGCAGGAAATTGGAAATGTATTCCATGAAAGATACAATGAGAAAAATAATTGAAGATAAAGTATTATAAATAGGATGACTCAGAAGCTTGAAAACTGCTTTCAAATAATGGATATAGTTTTTCAAGGGGAAAGTAATTGAGTAGGTTCCAAATTTAAAACCTATGGGGAATTAGTTCTTCCCCTAATTACTGATCTTTCTCCTTGGTTTGTGAATCTGAAGCTAATTCCCCCTAGTGTCAGTTAGATAGAGATGCAATTACAAAAATAATGGATGTGATCCAGGACATTATTCAACTTTTTTTTTTTTTTTGGTTTGCTCTTATTTGTATTCAATGCATGTCAGCATTCTAAGCAAATGACTGGCTGTTTTCATAAACATTATAGTATACCATGGCTTATGCAATATGTAACATTTAATGATGTTGCTTCCATTGATTCTGCAATGGTCATTTCCTATCTTAACTATTTGCAGTGATCAATGTTATGATTATTTATATCACCACTTTTTGAAGACAACATCTGAATGAATTATCATTAGGCTGCTTTTAAGAAAAAATGTCTAGGCACACTTATGCATTAATTCAACAATCATGTACTATGTGTTAGATCCTGAAGATACACAAGACATTTATGCAACTCTGGTTTTAAAGAAGTTCACATTCCTTCACTGAGGAGCTAACATTTTGTGATAGTCAACTAGAATAGCTCACAGAGCAGTGAAAACAACTCGCCCAACGCTCAATGGCTTAACACAACAAAAACTTATTTCATGTTCATATTTTTATTCCAGTAAATTCAGCAGGGGACCTCTACTCCTCAAGTGTTCAGGGACCCAAGCTTTTAGAGGCCCCATTGTGTGAGATCCTCATGGAATCTCTTGACTGGGGAAGGACCACGGTGATTGCACACTGATTTTAAAAGTTTCTCTGTTCAGAAGTGACAATTGTCATTCTTGCTCACATACTATTAGCTGAAGAAAGCCTAAATACTTCAGGGAGTGTCGAAGGTCCAATCCTGAAGGGACAAATGGAGTGTTTTTGGACAGCCACATGAAAACTATACATAGGAATACATAATTATGTGCAGAAAAGGGAATAGATCATTCTAGCTCTGGGAGATGACACAAGAGGAAGTGTTATTGTGAAGGTTTGCACAGGATGCTGACTCACACTAAGGTGGACTGAGCCTCCAGTTAAGGGACTGGATCCAGCAAGCATTGCCTTAACAATTGCATCCCTAAATGAGCTTCCTCAAGCCTCCTGGAATTGCTCAGGGACAGCATTACAGATTAGGGGATCATCACGCACAGAGGCACAGACACAACAGAGGCCAAGGCCATTGGGAAAAAGAGAATGGAGAAGCTTGTAGTTTGCTCCCTGGAAGAGGAATTTATACTCATGCATAACTTAATTGCCATTTTAAGAGAAAGTGAACCAGTTTTCCACTTCTAAAGCACTCTGGGCTTATACCCTCCTTGTTCTCTTGTCTTGCTGCTTTGATGAGCTGAGGCCACCAGCTGGGCCAGGCTTCTACACTGTGGATAAATGTCCACAAGGGGCAACAACCATGTCACCAACCTCATTTTCACATGTGATTCAAGTCCAAACTTTAACCTTTCTTCAGAGGAGTACATAATGCATTAACACCTCAAACCACTCTACCAGCTCCCAGGGCACAGTGGTATCTGTCATTTCCTAGGTCTAAACCTATATCCCATTTGCTTTTGATAATCACATCCTGGGAAATTATTTCAAACAGGTGAGAGAGGGTGTAGAGATAGGGATAGGAAGTGTTCCTATAGAAATGGTGGAACTAGTTTTTTTTTCTGGGTACACCTTGCATTTAGTGTTTTATAATCATGAGATGACTGGATTTGGATTCCAAAGGTACTGAGGTCTCCCCCTCCTCCTAAATGTGCCTCCAGGAACCACCTGAATTATTAGGCTGTTGCTGATGAATAAATTGCTGGGGTGTAGCAGAAGCACAGCTGCAGGGTGGGAGCAGCAGATTCTTGGTCATTTCTCTTAAATTGAAGCCCAGCATTTGTGGGGAGAAAAACTTGCTCTCTGATTGGGGGGATGTTCACTTATATCAGAACTGAACTGATCAAACCAAAGCAGATGGCAGGCCTGTCTTTGCCCCTTGAGCACCTGCCCTGGCTAACTCACAAAGACAGTCAATGTCTGCAGCTCAAAGGAGCAGTCTGGGGATGCTACTGAATATTTCATACAACATGAGGAGGGAGGGTTTTTCCCCCCCACAACTTGTGGTGATTAAATTAAATGAATCCCTGCATGTATATTTTATTTGTTGCTGCACATTTACTTTCTCAAAATGAAAAAAAAAGATGATTAATAACAAATCTGGACCCTTTCATTGTGCCCACCTGGGATATAAATAGCTTCTACCTGTGCAGGTTGTTGCCAGTTACATGTGGCTATTTAAATTTAATTAAAATGAAGTAATTTGAAAAGTCTGCTTCCTCAATCACATTCACATGCCCAACAGTCAGGAGTGGCTAGTGGCTATCAATTTAGACATTTACGTCATTCTTTAACACTCTATTGGGCAGCGCTGGGCTGGTTTAGACCATTGCTCTCCAAAGTGTGAGGAGAGTGACCCAAGGAGTACATAAGACAGTGCCTGTGGGGGGGGGAAGAAAATCTCAGAACTCCTAATTTTTCTTTTTAATTCTAGTGATAGACTTATAAGCAAGGAATGTATTACGGAGTTCTCTCAGAATCAACAGCTGTATAAACTGGAGTGAATGATGGAGGAAGAAGGACTGGGGGAGGAGAAGGAGATGTTGAGCTGTGGCACTGTCACAACAGATACCTCCACTGGCTCACAGGGAGCTCTGAGGGTGGAAAAGCTTTTCAGAACCTCCTGAGTTGCCGAGAGGATGCTAACCCTTTTTGCTCCTAGAAGGGATCAGTGTCATATTGCAGGCCCCTCCTGGATGAAGTGTGACCTTGGGCAAGGAGGATGTCACTTGCAGTTGGGGGAATGTGACTTTTCCTCTTGAAGTGGTGTGGTACATCAGAATGCCTGAGCAATTTGACTTCTTTGTATTTGTTTTTAGGATGTTCAAAATTGGTTAGTGTATGGGTAAATGAATTTAATTTATAAGTGAATTACAGGTACATATGGTGGGATTTGTGCTAACTGAGCTTTAATGATCAGAATTCAAAAGCTTGGAAATTGACTGGTCCAGACTCTGGATTGAAAGCCAGATTTTTACATTGGAATGGTTAAAATGCTCTTTACAAATGGGTTGCCAGCTGCTCTAATACAGCAACAGACTTAACTTGTTCAGAATAGCCTTTTCTCTTTCTTTTTAAAAATCATATGCAAATAACTTTAGCTGTGGCCTGTTGCTGTTGACTGTAGTCCCGACCTCTTGCTGCTGTCTCAGCTCAGTGACTTCACATATTTACATGTACTGCTTGAACCCCTGGTCGGCACAGCATTAAAAAGAGAGAATTACAACAAATTTAGTCTTGCAGATCTAAGTTAGCTTTATTTGGGGTTATAATTGGGCATCAGTCTGGGTAAAAAATGGGTTCAGAATGATCTGCTTCATCACACTTCTAGTTTGCATGGATAGCAGGAGATAAGAAAGTGATAGAAAGTAGAGGTAAGGTGTGGAGATGGTGCTACTGGTTAGCATAGGCTAAACAGCGGGCTGCCTGTGGTTGACTGAAGTTTGGTTGCTGTGACTTGCTGAGACTTGGCTACAGGTTACAATAGTAGGTTATGGTCTGTTTATTTATCACCTTAAAGTTGATGATGTATGGAGAAACATTTAGTCCAAACATAAAATCTGTGTAGAGGCAGCTTTAGGCCAAGCTTAATTCAAGTCAGCAATAGGAACAGTGTCTAACACTAAAAGCCATAAAGTAAAAAGAAAAAAGGAGGGGACGGAGAGGAAGGAACTCAGGGTCAAGGAATAAGAACAAACGGGAGTAAAATGTGTGAAATTGGACACTGTTTTTAGAATTTAGCTCATACATAATCATTCTCCTTGGTGAATAAAGAAACAAAGCTGGGGGAAGACAAACAACATAAACTATCCTAGAATATTAAAGATCCAGGCCCATTTCCTAAGAAGAAGAAAGGATCAAAGATTTATTCAGCATCTATTTATTTTATATATAGAAGGCACTCAAATGTGTGGTTCTCATACATAAATGTCATTAGATTTTCCTAAGTGCCCAGCACTGTAGACTGAATACTCTCCCCATGGCCACATTCATATTTTGAAACACTGATCCCTAGTATGATAGTATTAGGATGTCTTCAAGAGATGTTGGGCACATAGTTGAACGTTGGAGATGTGGGTGAAATCTCTTGTGGTGTACACACTGGCATTCATTTAAAAATATTGTGGGTCAAAAGAAGCACATCTGGGACTACGAATCAATTTCTAAAGCAGCAGGACCCTGATTTGAGAAAATTCATAGCATTTTTATTGAATAGGCTTCCTACAGACTGGGACACTGCCCAATTTTAGGAAGGCAGAGACTCAGGGGTGGAAGTTGGGGACCATTCATATTCTTTCCTTCAGAGAATACTTTATTCATTTTTTTGTTTTGTGTGTGTGTGTGTGTGTGTGTGTGTGTGTGTGTGTGTGTGTGACTGTGACCAAATCAGAGTACCCGAGAAGAACAACTTAGAGGAGGCAAAGTTTATTTTGGGCTCAGGGTTTCAAAGGTTCAATTCATTTTTTGACTGACTGGGCCTGAGATGAGGCAGAACATCATGTTGGAAGGGTGTGGTGGAAGAAAGAGGCTCTGTTCATTGTAGTTGGGAAGCAGAGAGCAAGGTTAGGAGGCAGTGACAGTGATAGATAACAGTCCAAGTTCATGCCCCCAGTGACCTACTTCCTCTAGCCATGTCCCACCTGCTTACAGTTACTACCCAGTAGCTCATTCAAATTATAAATCCATCAAATGAATCAATTCACTGATGAGGTTACAGCTCTCATGATCCAATCTTTCCCCCTCTGAACATTGCAGCATTGCCTAATACGTGAACTGTCTGGGGGACATTTTTGGATCCAAACTGTAACAGATGCTCACCATAAGGACATCCATTGAGAGACTGGCATGGACTTGTGAAATACTAGGGAGTTGTTATTAGGGCAACTCTGAGCATGGGAGCCTAACCCCTCATTTCCAAAGTCAAAAGGAGTTCACATACTTGGAACCCCTATTATCAGATATTTCTTGGCTGCTGCTTCAGCTAATTTTAGAAAATTAGGCTGACTTCAACCTTCAAATGCAGCCCTTGATGTACTTCTGTAGCCTCCTTGGCTATCACTGAATATCACTTCAGACTTGCAAACTAATTACAGAAATGTCACTGGTGTTACCACCTGTTAGCATAATACATTTAATCATTAGCAATTAGTGAGATGTTTGACCTTTGGCTGGGCAGGGGAGGGGGGAGGAGAACAGGAAGAGGGAAATAGTAAGGGCAAAATGCACCTACTTCTTGATCTCTGTGATGGTGACTTTGTACCATTACCATCCTGGCCAGAAAGTTTTTATTCAGCGTGTATCCTTCCCACAGAAGAGGACATGAGAAAGCAGGGGAGTCACAATCCATAGCCCTAAGCATGTTCCATAGAGCAACACAGGCCATAACTATTGGGTGGTTATTATTTGCTTTTTATTTTGAGTAGGGGATGGGGGCGGGAATAAGATTCTGAAGAAAAAGAGAGATTTGTACCTTGGGCCAATGTGTGCCTCCAATAATTCTAGAATCTTTTTCATTACCACTGCATAGTGCCAGAAAGAGGGCTTTTATGGCAACCATTTTGTCGAAGATTTGCTATTTAGTACAAAATCCTTGTTGTGCTTTTCTCTATACTGTAGTTGTATACTGCGCCTGTAGTTTCGTAACTGTTTAACAAACTGTTAGCATTCCCTCTTTAGTTTTAGTTTAATTCTTCTTAACAAATCCTTTGATCTGTCTCTGGGAAGCTCAAATTAAAAGAATCCCATGGGTGTAGTTTAAGATAGTTATCTAGACAGCATGCTCCTATGTGATTAATGGAGTTGCCTTGTAGTTCGAATGAGCAAAACCCCTCCAACGTACTTTGCCCGAACTGCACCTCTTCTTGTTGGCTTGTGTCCCCTGTGACAAGCACTGGTGGCCACTGTACTTAGTAAATTAGGCAGATGTGTCCAGGGCCCTGATACACCTGGTGAGCAGAGGCAGACTCACACACGTCTCTTCAAATAAGTAACAAAATATGGCCTTCCACTTTGTATGGTATGGAAAGGGGGAGCCTGGGTTGATAGTTTCAGGTTTGGCAAGAAATACCCTTGTCAATAAGCTTTATTATACAAGTTGGTTTCTGGACAGAGAACAGAGAGGGCATAGAATTTCAGAAAGCTCTTTTAAAAAATGAAAGATTGGTATGGAAAGATTTTTCCCTCCTATTTTATGAAGTCTATCTGTCCATCCAACCAATGAGTTCCTGCTATTAGGTAAAAATTACAAATTTATCAAGGGTAAATGATGAATAGCAACCATTCACAATCTAATACTTCTGCAGCCTAGCTTTTCAGGACCATCATCCTCCTTTTTGACACTGACCCCACGCCTTGTCCCAACCTGTCCCTGTCTTGTGTCTAGGCCTGTCTGCGAGTCTCCTGCCTAGCTCATTCTGTGAGTTGCCTCCAGTGTCACGTGGTCCCCTAAAGAGGGCTTTGATATTAGCTTGCTGTGTCTTGTCAATTCAAATCAAGTCACGGCAGCTCAAGCCCACCCCGCGGGCGGGCAAGTTCTTGACAGCTCTCCTTGTCAGCGACTGGCTGAACGGCAGCAGCAGTGAGTGGGAACCAGTTAATTAGCAGTGACGACTACCAGGTTGGGATTTTTTGTTTAATGCTTAGTTAATTTCACAGTAATTGAATTTAGATTTGGCTTACAGAGGCGGGGTGAAAGGTTCTGGGTGGAGCTCCAGTGCTCACCTCCAGGAGAAGCAAGAAAAAGGCGATTGTTCCAAGGCTGGCCAGGCCTCCTCTCAAGAACCCTGGAGACATTTGGAGGCCTGTAATTTCCCACAGGGTGACTGTGAGGAAATCAAGGCAAAAGGAACTGCTGTAGCTTCCCAGCATCAGTTCTAGTGGAATGTGCATATGGGATAGAAACTAGCCTGTCTTCAGTGTTATCTATGTGCTGGTCACAGGGGAGGTGGGTGGGGGGGCATTTCACACATATTCTTTTTTTTTTTCCTTTCACACCCTACTCAATTTTATTATTTTAATTAACAATTAAAATTGAAGGTAAGTGCTTTGATTCTGGTGAAGAAGGCAAAGATCAGCGCTGCTGAGTAACTTACCAACATCATATGGTAAGAAGTATGTCTGTGATTTGAACTTGGGTACTGTTGTGGTTTGGATGTGAGGTGTCCTCCAAAAGCTCACGTGTGAGACAATGCAAGAAGGTTCAGAGAAGAAATGATTGGACTGTGAGAGCCTTAACCCAACCTGTGAATTAATCCCCTGATAGGGATTAACTGAGTGGTAATTGAAGGCTGGTAGGGTGTGGCTGGAGGAGATGGGAATCAGGGGCATAGCTTTGGGGTATATATTTTGTATCTGGAGATTGGCATCTCTTTCTGCTTTCTGATCATTATGTGAGCTGCTTCCCTTTGTTCCACTCTTCCACCATGATGTCCTGCCTCACTTTGAGCCCCAAGGAATGGAGTCAGCTACTTCCGGACTGAGACTTCTGAAACCGTGAGCCCTCTAAGAAACGTTTCCTCCCCTAAAATTGTTCTGGTCAGATTCTTTAGTCACAGCAGCAAAACAGCAAAAAGCTGACTAAAACAGGTACTTTGGACTCCTAAACTCAAACATCTTTGGAAGAAGAAGGAGAAAGTAGAGAATTTTAGTATTTCCATTATTTTTCCCCCCAGGATTGGAGATTTAACCTAGGGGCGCTCTACCTAAGGTACATCTCTAGCACTTTTCAAAATTTTTTATTTTGAGGCAGGGTCTCAATAAGTTTCTCAGGCTGGTCTTGAACTTGTGATCCTTCTGCCTCAGCCTCCCATGTTGCTAGGGTTACAGGCATGGGCTGCCATGCTTGGCAGTGTTTTCATCGTTTATATTGAAAGTGTTACTAAGGGCTTTTAAACCAGTAGGACTCTTTTAGTTGTGACCAACAGAAAACTAGCTAAAAGCAGTTTGATTATAAAATGAGTGATTCTTGTCACATGGCTAGAAAAATATACCAGGAGAGCATAAGACATGCATGATTAGCTGAAAGAAATTTGGTATGGGGCCTGGAACCATGGATGTGAAGTCTGGCTATGCAATGGTTCTCAGCTGTGTGGTGATGTGATTTTATCTATTGTTATGGACTGAATGTTTGTTAGCCCACCCCAAGTTCATGTGCTGAAGCCTTAAACCCCTCCAACTGTATTTGGATATGGGGCTTCTAAGGAAGTAATTCAGGTTAAGTGCGATTTTGGGGGTGGGCTCCTGATCCAATAAGATTGGTGCTCTTATGAAAGGCACCAGAGAGCTTGCTTTTCCCCAACTAGATCACGTAAGCACACACAGTTGGAAGTTGCCTATGAGGGAGAGAAGAGGTCTCAGGATGAAACCCACCTTGCAGGCACTTTGATTTTGAACTTTCCAGAATTCAGAACTATAAGAAATAAATTTATGTCCACCCAGGGTCTCCTACATAGTAGGCAAAAGCTTGACCTACAGAGCCACATCTCTAGTCCTTTTTTTTTTTTTAATTGGACCATTATGTTAGCATTTTGTTGCAGGGACAAAATATCTGACATTGATAACTTAAAAGGAGGAAAGATTTATTAACTCATGGTTTCAGAGGTTTTAGTCCATGGTCAACTGGTTCAATTGCTTTGGGTATGAAGTAAGGCAAAACATCATGGCAGAGGGCATGGGGGACAAAATCTGCTCACTATATGGTAGGTGGGAAGGGGAGGGGGGGGAAGTGGGTAGGGAAAAGATAAACTCTTCCAGGCACGTCCCCAGTGACCAATCAGGCCATACCACCTACAATTTCCATTACTTCTCCATGGTTCTTACACAGCATTAGTCCATCAAGTAGATTAATCCATTGATGAGGTTACAGCCCTCATGATCTAGTTGTTTCCTAAAATCCTCACCTCTGAACATTGCTGCGTTGGGAACAAGCCTTCAGTACATAAACCTTTAATGGGACATTCTAGGTCTAAACCATAATAATCAAGAAAGGCCATTTGGACAGAAGAGGTTGTAGAACATTAGCCTTGATAATTGGAAGTGTGGAATGAGAGAACAGTGATACTGTCAGTTTACAGTTCATGTGACTTCCATTTGTGTACAGCATAAAGCCAAGCTCTGATATTTATTTTTCAGAAGTTAATATTTGTTGTTTTGAGACAACATGTTTTGAGTTTGTGAATCTGTCATGGGTTTGTTATAATTTGAGAGCCTGATTTTCATTGTTTAGTTAATAATTTATAAATGGCACCACTTTTGAAAGAGTCAGATCTTGCCACATCATTAAAGAGAAGAGAACTTTAATCCTTATTGAGGAAATAGTGGGAATGTTTCTAGATGGGCCCCGTGGTGACTGTCACTGTGGGTACTGGGATGCCACATCACTAGGGTGTTTATATAATATATTGGGGACTGTCAAAGACAAATTGGGACATATGCTTTCTCTATTGTGTTTCTGATCATTCCCAGACTTCACATGTATGCAATGGAAACAAGGCTCTTTCTCTTGAATTTTAAGAATCTGTAAAATTTGTATGCCTTTCAAGGAAAAATTACAATATAAGGTTCATTTAATTGATTATTAACTCTTGTTCCCCTAATACATAAAGTTTTGCAAATTCTTCTGGAGGCTCTTTTTTTTTTTTCTTGTTAGAGCTGCCTTTCATTACAGATTCAGTAGGTTCTCTTGTCTCTTTGAAGGTACTAATGATGTTTTTTAAACTTTGAATTTATTTTCCCTGCAAAAGTCTCCATTTCCTTTGTTTAATTTTTGTTTATTTTAAATCTTTCTTCTATTTTAAAGTTTTTCTTTGACATCTGGTAATCCTTGGTAGCTCACTTATGATTTATAGTGAGGGACTAAGCATTGGAGCTCTGGGCAGGAGGGAACAGGGAACATACTGACTCTGAGCTTTTGTCCTTTAAGTGGTGGTCTGGGTAGGTTGTTTGCCATGTAATCCCTGATGTAATTTTCTTAAGGTCTTTCCTGTGGCGAGGTTATGTTTCTAAAGAACCATCAATGGATCTCCTGTCAAATAAGGATCTGCTGCTGTTCCGGGGGTCGGGGGGGGTAGTGCTAGAAAGAGGGCTGGTCAGGGGGTACTCAGCATTACATGCAAGTGGTAAATACTCTGCATACATTGACTGGAGTACTGAGTCATCCGTTGTGCTGGTATTCCCCAGTTCAGGGATCTTCTGTTTTACACAGAGAACGAACTTGGAGACCTTTGCCAGGGTTGGTGAAGAAAACAGTTATCTAATAGTGTGGAGAGAAGTAGAGAGAACACACACACACACACACACACACACACACACACACAATATATATTTATTTGGATGTGTTTGTTTAAAAAAATTTGTGTGTGGGCATGTTAGCTTTTTATTGCTGTGACCAAAATACCAGAAAAGAACAACTTTGAGGAGGAAAAGTTTTTTGGGGGCTCATGGTTTCAGAGGTTTCCATCCATGATGACCTGGATCCACTGCTCTGGGCCTGATGCACACAGTGGAGGAAAGCTGTCAGCTCCTGGTGGCTGGGAAGCAGACAAAGTGCACCTGTGAGGAACCAGAGACAAAATATAATCCTCATGGGCAGGCCCCCAGTAACCTGCTTTCTCTGGTCATGATCTACCTGCCTACAATTACCATCCAGTAATCCATTTAAATAAATAATCTATCAAATGGATTAATCCACTGGTGAGGTTAAAGCTCTCATAATCTAATCATCTCACATCTGAACATTCCCACATTGCTATATGATCTTTTCAAAAGACATCTCATATTCAAACCATAACAATAGGGGAATGTGCAAATCTCAAGTGTAAAGTTCCTTGAATGTATGTATTTACTCATAAAACCATCACTTGGATGAAGACAGAAATTTTCACCACTTTGGAAAGTTCCCATGTACTCTCTCCTGTCATTGCAAGGTTGCTAGTTAAATTGAATATAGCAGGATGAAGAAAATTCTTAGCCTCCATCTTAGAAGTGGGTAGTTAATTCTATTTGCTCTTCTTTGCAAATACTGTTAATATTTTGGATTTATTCTACCATTTTGTGTTCTCTATTTACAGTGATTGTTGGTCCTATTCTCCCTTCTATTGCATTAATCAAATTTAGTTCATTTGTTTTTTTATTTGGGTGGTAAAATTCTCACACATATTTGACTTAAAGCCCCAAATTAGTCAATATTTTTATTGTTCTCTTGAAAATTCCAGGACTTTAGAATGCTTTCATTCCCATATCTTCCTTGCATTCTTGGATATTATTTATGCCTAGTTTCATTTCACTTTATTTAAAAAGAAACTCCTTAACCTGGTCAATATTATTGATATTTTTCCTGAATTCCTCATTTCTAACTTGATCAATTTCTTTATTCACTGCTGCTTCTCACATCTTATTCCGTATGTATAGTTTCACTTTTCTTCTTGTACATGTACATCCTTTCATATTTCTCTCAGGAAATATCTATGAATAAGAAACTCTCATATTTTTGAATAAAATATTTTTGCGAAATTGAAAGGGAATTCAGAGATTTAAATGGACAGTTACTTTTTCTTAGGGAAAGGCCAGTGGGAGTGGTATTTATTTTTAAAATTCTAATTTCACCGAGAAGCCTTGTAAGGTTTACAACATTTTTATTGTATTGTTTTCATCTGTGCTTAAAATGTATCTAAAATGAATGCTCTTGTCCCTGGGGTAGCCTTATATCTCTGTAGACTGCTATAGTTCTTTCTTACTGTTCTGACTTTTAGTTTTTTCAGTTTTTTTTTTTTTTGTGCTATTGAGAACTGAACCCAGGCGCACTTTACCACTGAGACCTTTAATTTTTTTTTTACATCCCAGCCTTTATTTATTATTATTTTTTTAAAAAATTTTAAGACAGTGTCACACCAAATTGTCCAGATTAGCCTCATACTTGTGATTCTCCTGCCTTAGTTTCCCAAGTCACTGGGATTACAGGTGTGTACCACTGTGCTGATGAGTACAATTTTTTTTTTAAAACTGTGTATAAGAGGTGAGGAGGCTGCATGCTTTCATGTTAGTGCTATTTGAAAGTGTCCTGGCATACTCTTATCAACCAGCCTCATCTTCTCCTATTTTATGCTCACTTATACGTAACCTGCTTAGTTTCTGAAGGCTTCTGAATGCATCCTGAATACCACTGGGGTACACCTTCCTATGCTAGGTCTATAGGCATTTTGTGGTGTATAATTTGTTCATTCATTCTCATATCTTTTAGGTGATTACTGTCTGCAAGACACTATATTGATGTTGGGGATAAAGTAGAAAACGAAAGAGACCCAGATCCCTGCTTTTTAGTTTGCATCCTACTGTGAGGAGCATAAGGTAACACAGCATTGAAGGTTTATTGTGTTTCAGTTGATGGTGACGGCTAAGAAAGCAAGTCAACCGGGAAACAGGATACAAAGCACTGAGTGTGGGATGGTAGATCGCCTTGTGCTCGAATAGCACTGGAATAGATCTCAGTCGGGAGTGAGCTCACCTGGCAGAAACTCAAGGGGAGAGCCTTTGGGGAGGGGGGGACTCAAGAGCAAAGGTCTTGTGGCAGGTCTGGGGAAGCCCACGTGTGTATGGAATCAGAGTCTGGGTGAACCACTGCACAGGAGGTCAGAGAGAGGAGCCAGGTGAGTTTGGAAGGAGCTCTACTACAAGGTGAATTGGAAGGAGTCTTAGTGCTTCAATGTAGGAAAACATACTCTCATGAATTATTTGATAATTCAAGAAAAAATGAGATTTGTCTGAACTATCACTCACACTAGGAAAATGCAATCTTGAAAGTTGAAGATCATTGATGTCCTTATTTCATCTGAACCACTTGATATCTTAAAAATCTAACGAAAAGGAACTTGAAAGAATTGGTCTTGTTAGCTCTTAGGAAGAGCAACTTGAATATGTTTATTGTAGAGCACTGTTTTATTTCATAAGGCTCTTGATATGTGGCCTTAAGTGTCCATTCTTAAAAACATTTCTTTTTCTCACCATGAGAGTCTATTTTCTTGGTGTACTGGCATCCAATATTCAAATAATTATTTGGATAGTGGTCATATCATAACAGAATTATAATTGTTCACCATATATAATTTTCTGTTGTCAGTTATAATATCAGAGCTCACTCCATTGTTGCCTATAGCAATTGTTCTCTTTCCCTTTTTTCTTTGTTAAACTCTTCTTGGGATTTGAATGTGACAGACTCAGGGAACCTCAGTGATGAAGAATTCCTTCTCATTGTTATTATTGGTGCTATTAATGAGGACTATTCATTGTTTTTCATTATGTAAATGCTACGTAGTAGCTAAACAGGATGTTAAATGCACACACACATATATGCAACACATGTGCATATACTCATTATTAGAATACGTAAGAGAATTAGGTTGAATTTACTGAGTCATTAATAAATCCCTGGACATACATAATGGGAGTGAGGAGAAGAAAACTACCACATAAGTTAAGCAAACCATATGCCAGGTTGGTAAAATCAAGCTAAGGAAAATGCTTATCCATTTTCTCTATATATTTTTTTGCCTTGGAAAATTGAAGGAGCTTCACTCTTACTTGCATATTTTTTTTCTAGGTCCTGTCTTGCATGGTAATTTTCTGAAGCTCATTTTAGTAAATGTCCAACCAGGGCAATTCTGCTGTTTTAAATACTTCTCATTTCTTTGCAGAGGAGAAATGCCAATACGGTTAATTGGTGCCCAGAAGAAACATAGTTTTTAGCAAAGTACAAGTAGAAGACTAAATGTGTGCAGATAGCTATGGGCCAGTTCCAAAGGGACCAGGTCTAGTTCTGTCTAATTTAAAGGAATCAGGTCTAGTTCTGTCCAATTTAAAGGAACTAGGTCTAATTCTATTCCATTTGATTCAGTTAAAATGTATTGAACATCTGCTGTGGAATAATCATAACTTAAATATGAATTAATTATCAGGTAGCTTAGAGTCTTATTTATTTAACAAGCTATGATTCATTAAAAAAAGAACAATTTAAGACAATATACAGTTAGCCGAGGCACTGAATGTTAGGAGATTCTCGGGACAGTTAGAAGAGAGAAGGAACAGATGTTTATAGGGAGGAGTGCTTGGGAGCAGCTGGGGAAGGAAATGAGCAGGACTCTGATGGATGGGATTTCAACAGGTGGAGGGAAAGGAAGGGACAGTCCAAGTGCAGTATGAAAAGGGCCACCTGTAGGAATGAGCATCATATTTTCAAATAACAGAATTGGCTATAGTGGAGAGTTCATGTAACTAAGGGAGGATTAGAAGAAGAAGGTAAGTTTGGCTAGCACATAATTTAAGGAGAGATTTGAACTAGTTGAGGAATTTGATACTTGTTTAGAAGAGGGAAATATCTGGAAATGATTTCAGTGAAGATGTTAGAGTAAAAACTTAGATTCTTTTCTCCATAAATGCAATGAAAAAAAAAAGAAATGGAAAAAAATTGCCATCATTAGCCTTCAGAATTCTGGAAATTAACCAAAGGCTTTCAGCAATAAGGGAGCATTTATTGAAGTAATTAGTTAAATATCAGTAAACAATGATCTTTGTTGCATTTTAATTTGTCTTATTCTCTTCCCCTGTTTCAACTCTATGCTATCACTGAAAGCCTATAGCCCACAGTCCCCAAACCAGCAACCTGAGGATTTCAGAGCAGACCAAATGTGGCCAGATTCCTTCAAAGCTCCATTCCTAGAGAATTGTCACCATTTGATGTGTCTGATGGTTCCCAGGACACCTGTTTTGAAAGCTGCTTTTGTCTGACTTTGAAGTGCCCTGGGTGGAGCAAAAACAACAGGGTAATCAAATGCTTAAAGGGAAAAGTTTGGAATGAAATGGACTTCAGGCTTTGAAAATCTCTGATGTAACTTGAATCCATAAAGCTGCAGGTGCAGATGTACATGCAGAAGGCTCTGCACAAGAACAGCAAAGATCCAAGAATCCCTAAATCACACCCCTGGCTGAACTTGAGACCCTGTGTAGTCAAAAAATGAAGGTTAAAGCAGGGTTGTCCTTTGTTTGGCTGAATGAAAAGGTACCTCAATATATACCCAGTCCCTCCTCCAACACTGGGAGAATTATTTTTGGCTTCTGGTGTTTGAGAAACACTCTGTCCAACAATTAGCTTTTCGATAAGTTAATTGAACAGAGAGGTCAGGGTCTAAAACTTGACAAAAAATAGACTTAAAAAATTAGTTCAAGGGCTGGGGATGTGGCTCAAGCAGTAGCGCGCTTGCCTGGCATGCGTGTGGCCCGGGTTCGATCCTCAGCACCACATACAAACAAAGATGTTGTGTCTGCCAAAAAATAAAAAATAAATATTAAAATTCTCTCTCTCTCTTTCTCACTCTCACTTTAAAAAAATTAGTTCAAAAAAATCACTAAGTAGACAATGATTTAAATAAACATAAAATGAAACACTGGGGAGAGCATTAAATTGAAGATCCAGAATTGCCACATATAGAATTTAAAATGTCCAATGTTCTGGAAAAGATTGAGACATGTAAAGAAACACAGCATGGTCTACAACATAATATTAATAAAAAACCACATATATATAGTGGTTTTTTCCTTGATGCAGCCTAGATGTTGGATTTATTAAACAAAAACTTCAAGTTAGCTATTTAAAATGTGTTCACAGAACAAAAGGAAATTGTGTCTAAATAATTAAAAGAAAGAATGAGAATGATCTCACCAAATAAAAATAACAATAATAAGAAGAAAAGTATATATAAGAGGAACCAGATAGAAATATAGAGTTGAAAGTAAAATATTGTATAAATTGTATAAAAATTTACTATCAGGATTTAAAAGTAGACATGGGCAGGCAGAAAGAAAGAATCTGAAAACTTTAAGTTATGTTAGCTGAGAATATTCAATGAAAAACACAAAGGAAAAAGAATGAAGAAAAACAAATAGATCCTCAGAGACCTTTTTGACATTATTAAACCTTACCAATTTACCTATTATGGGAGTCTCAGAATTAGAAAAGAGAAAGAATATTTGAATAAGAAATGATCCCAAACTTCCCAACTCTGATGAAAAATTTTAATCTACAAATTCAGTAAACTCCAGGACATTCCTGTAGGACAAACTAAAAATCATCCACATCCTACCTATAGAAAGAGAAAAAAAACCTTGAAAGCAGAAAAAGAGAAACAGCTCATCATGTATGACTGGTGTTTAACTAAATAAATAACTATTTTCTCATCAGAAAACAAAAAGGCCAGAGGCAGTGGGAAGACATTCAAAGTGCTCCAAGATAAAAAATTGTCAACTAGAAATTCTATGTCCAACAAAACCATCATTTAAAAATTAAGGAGAAATTAAAGTAGTATCAGACAAAAATTTAAAAAAGCATTTGTCACTGGCAAACCTCCTATAATAGAAATATTAAAGGGAATCCTTCAAACTGAGATTAAAGGACATTTGACAGTAACTTGAGTCTATATGAAGAAATAAAAAACTTTTGTAAAAGTAATTACATAAATATAAAGGATGGTATAAATATATTTTTTGTAACTTTTTTCTACGATGTGATTTAAAGGAAATTATAAAGAGTAATAATGACAATTCTATTGGGTGTGGTGGCACATGCATGTAATCCCAGTGACTTGGGAGCCTGAGGCAGAAGGATCACAAGTTCCAGGCCAGCCTCAGCAACTTAGTCCCTAACCAACTTAGTGAGATTCTGTCTCAGAAAATAACAAGGGATGGGGATGTAGCTGATGGTACAGAAAAAAAGTTAAAAGATAATTTTGTGTCAATGGGCATTTAATGTACAAAGATGTAATTTGTATGCAATAATACTATAATGGAGTTGAGTGGAAAGAGCTTTTTAGGACCAAAGTTTTTGTGTACACTTAAAACTAAGTTAGTACTAATCCAACCTAGATTACTATAAAATGTTCATTGTAAGCTTCAGTGCAATTACTAAAAAAGAAAGTGCTTCTTGCCATTTCTACTGAAGGTGCTAGCCAGGATAATTAGGAAAAAATGAGGAGGGAAAAAGGTAGGCAGATTGGAAAGGAGGAAGTAGAACTATCTCTGCAAAGGATATGATCCTATTTGTAGAAAGATCTAAGGAATTTATAAAACAGACAACCAATAAAGCTAAAAATGTAGTTCAGTAAGATTTCAGAAAAGATAAATATACTAAAATTATTTATAATTTTATATACTCACAATGAACAATCCAAAAGCCAAATAAAACAATTCCATATGCAATTGCATAAAAAAATTCAGAAATAAAATTTAACAAAAAAAAGCATAAGACTTGTATATTGAAAGCTACGGAAGCTTGTTGAAATTTAAAAATTGAGATAAGTGAAAGCACATCATTTGTTCAAGGATTGGAATACTTAATATTGTTGATGACACTAATCCCAAATTCACCTACAGATTCAACAGAATCTCTTTTCAAAATCCTAGCTTTCTCTTCTTGCCCCCAAGACTGACAAGCTGATCTTGGCATTTAAGGGAACTAAATAGTTCAAACAATCTTGAAAATGATTGGAGGACTCATACTATCCGGTTTCAAAAATTAATACAAAAAGTAATTAAGACTATGTGGTACTGACATTAAGACGAGCATGTAGTTTAAATGGAATAAAATTGAGCATCTAGTAAATAATTCATATGTTATTGAACAATGGATGTTCAGAAAGGGTGTCAAGATAATTGAATGGGGAAGAGGTTGTCTTGTCAATGTGTGACACTGGGACTGTCATTGTCCACATATAAAAAAGTGAAGTTGAAATCCCTACTTCACACCAAATGCAAAAATTAGTTCAAATTAAATCAAAGACTTAAATGTAGGAGCTAAACTACAAGTTTCTATACATATGTAAATCATGGTCTTGGATTAGACAATGATTTCTAAGATAAAATACATAAATCTGAAACTACGAATGAAAAATACAGTTAAGTTCGACTCCATCAAAATTAAAGCTTCTGTGCTTTAAAGAGTGTCATTAAGAAAGTGGAAAGTGGATATAGCTTAGTTGGTACAGTGCTTGTCTTGTATGCACAAGGCCCTGGGTTCGATCCCCAGCACCCCACAAAAAAAAAAAAAAAAAAAAAAGGAGAAAATACAAACCACAGTCTAGGATAAAATACAAGTCAGTGTCTTGTAAAGATTTAACATCAAGAATATCTTAAGAATTTTTACACTAAAAAATATACAGATGAATAACCTAATTGAAAATGGGCTAAGTTTTAAATGAACATTTCTTTAAATAAGATACAGAAATATCTATTAAGCACATGTAAAAATGCTTAATATCTTTAGGCAATAAAGTAATGTAAATTAAAATTATGAGATACAAAGCCACCCTCATTAAGATGAAAAAGAAGGACAATAACAAGTGTGGCAAGGAAGTAGAGATTTGGAACTCTGTTATGTTGCTGGTGATGATGTAAAATGGTACATTTAGGAAAAAAGTTTCAGTTCCTCAAATTGTTAAAAATAAAATAATATTATTCAGCAATTATACTCCAAGGTAATACACAAGAAAATGAAAACACTTGTCCACTTGCACAAAATGTTAACAGCAGAATTATTTATAATAGCTGAAAAATCGGTTCAACCCAAATGTTCATTACCTGATAAATAGATTAAAAAATGTGGTATACCATGAAATATTTTTCAGTCACAAAAATGAGCAAAGTACTTGTATGTGATACGGTATAGATGAACCCTGATTAAAGCTAGAGGAAAAATGTCACATACTCTGATTTCCTTTATATGCAAGGTACAAAATAGGCAAATCCATAGACAGAAGGTAGATTAGTGGTTGCCAAGGCCTGGGGAGAGAGGGTAAGCGAAGTGACTGCTAATTGGTATGGAGTTTCTTTCTTGGGTGATAGGATATTCTAGAGTTCGGTGGTGGTGATTGTTGCACAACTTTGTGAATATCATCAAAATCACTGAGTTCTATGTTCAACAATGGTAAATTTTATGACATGTGAATTAAATCTGAGTTTTAAAAACTAGAATTTTGGAAGCCTTTTCAATACAAGAAATTGTATGTTAGGGATATAATAGTTGAACTGTGATAGGTAAACTTGAATCAAAAAAGATTACCCCAGTGAGGAAAAGGTTTTTTTGCATTCTTTCCAAAGAGCACTGGATCAAGAGTCCAGATTATTTTAATATTTATTTGAAAAGATTTTTCTGCTCATAAACATTTAGCTATGGAAAATGTTCAATACATTTTTATTCAGGTTTAAGTCAAAAGGTCTATGTTGTGATGTCTAGGTGTGTGTGTGTGTGTGTGTGTGTGTGTGTGTGTGTGTGTACTTGGGTCACTTGTATATTGCAACTCAGTGGAGTTTCCTCTTCTGTAAAATAGAGATTTCTTTCTTTTTTTTGTGATACAAGGCACGTTATATTCATGTAAGAATGTGACATATAACAAACCCAAATTATTTATGTAAGTTACTCTCAATAATAAGCATACCAATAAACAGAAATTAATAAATAATAATAGAGGAGACTATACAACCATAACTCCAGTTCTAATAGATTAACTTGCCATTGAAAACTATTTTGAGAGGCCAAAGCCTTTGCATTTTTTCCAATTTTGCCTAGCCATCTATAAATATATTACAATGTATATATTGTATTCTGGCTGTTATGTACATTTTTAATAGAGGGAGTATTATAAACATGTTGACTATTATATACATCCTATTTATGTTTGTATATCATATATTTGTCTTGCGTATGTGTGTACATGTGCACACTTACACATCTGACATGAAAGTGGAGAACCAGTTTAAATTTGGTAATAGTATTATCTTACCCAATAATATTTAGAGGTGCCCACATTTTAAAAGTGTTTGGTTTTTCATGTGAAAATGTAAAAAGCCCCTCTAAGAACAGGAAGCCAGTTCAGGAATGAAACTTCCTCTCTTGCTTAAAGGGCTATGTTTTCCTATGCAAATATAGCAAAGCCCAGAAATTAGCAATGACTGCTAAATTAACACACTTGAAGAGCTTGGCTGGTTCTAATAGGCAGTCAAATGGTCTTGTTACATTGTAATGGTGCCAAGCTAATTGAAGTGATTACTGTTGCTCATGAGCAGCCTTTTTGAAGTAGAAGTCTTTTAAATTATCCATAGACGTTAAATGTCAGACACTATTGTGTAATTATACTTTGTAAATGCTGAATGTCATAAGGCATCACAGGTAATTGAGGTTTACAGAGAAGAGCTTTTTCTAAACCTAATTGGGCATCAACTCTTTGTCACTTTTTCTAAATCTAATTGGGCATCAACTTTTTGTGCCAGGGGACACTCCAATGCCTCACAATCTCCCTTTCTTCCCACCTTCTCCCTGCTAGACTTACTCATGAGGCCTTACATGTCATGACAGTTCCAAATCATTGAGCTTAAAAACCTCTCTGAATCATCCTTTGGAATCTTCTGGGATTGTTACACTGGTCTGGTATATCACAAGTTGAGACTTTCTAGAAAACTGATGTGGCTATCTGATGGTAGAATGAAGACAACTGAATGAAATATCAAGTCCTTTAAAATCTCAGTGTGATCCCAGAATATCCTGCATATTTGGGACTTCCATCTGTGTGGTCATGGTGTTGATTGTGATTTTGAGAAGTGACTTTTCATGATATTTGCATAGATTTTCATTGTTGTGTCCAAAATACCTGACAAGAACAACATAGGGGAGGATATGTTTATTTTGGCTCATGGTTTCAGTTCACGGTGTGCCAATTCCATTGCTCTGGGCCAAAGATGAGGCAGAACATCATGGTGGAAGGATGGTGCAGGATAGCTGCTCAGCTCATAGCAGTTGGGAAGGGGAAAGAGAGGGCATGAGGAGTCAAGGACAGGGTGTAATCCCCAAGGGCATGTCTCCAGTGGCCTACTTTCCCCAGACATGCCTCACCTGCCTATGGTTACCACTCAGTAATCCATTCCAATTATTAACCCATCGAATGAATTAATTCACTGATGAGATTACAGCTCTTATAATCTGATCATTTTGCCTCTGAACATTCCTGCATTGGCTAATACATGAGCTTTTTTTAGGACCTCTTATATCCAAACCATAAAAATATTAGAAATGGAGGTTTTCAGACCCTAATGTAGCCATTTATATTTTGTCCTGTTATTTTTATTTCTTAGGTCATATTAGAGTTCACATCTGGCTTCCAATTTTCAAAGAATTCATAGAAAGCAATTTTGTTTTCTTTTTATTATGACAATAATATAAATCCTAAACCAAAGTTTGGAAGCTTTACATGTCTTTTCTTTGCAAGCCACACACTGAGAGTGACCAAACAGGCAAACTGGACGTTTTAATACAGACATCAAAATGTCTTACTGTTCACTGTGAATCTTAGATTGGCTTGCCGGGAACACACTCTCAATTTCTGACAAAGTAGCTGGCAGGAAATACCCACACAAAAGGCATTCATAGTGCATAATTTTTAATATATGTGTTCAATTGGTCACCAAATTTTATTAAATAAAACTGTCATTATCTCACTGTGATTTGATGACAGGGGCCTCATTGTGTGCTTCCAGCAGGTAGCAATTTATGAAAGACCTAGTTTATTTGTAAGGCTATCTTTATCTGTGCTTTTAAAAGGCATTCATTATTCTCTATGATAAATTGAATTCTGATTAAAATGTTTCTACCCAGCACAATGAGACTAAGGGAGAAGTGTCAGTGTGCATAGAAAAGAGTATGGGAATATTTTCAACACTGTTAAAAAAAAAAAAAAAGATAATGATGATCCAGGTAGTCTTGCTGAGTGTGTTCCAGAGAATTTGCTGATTTTTGAAGATGGATGAAGAGATGTTCACTGGATGCTCTCAATGGTCAGGCCTTATTCCAGGCTTCAAAGATGCACTCTTACTCCTTGATTATGATTTGTTTCATTGTGATATTGAAAAGGCAAATTAAATGAGTACATTTTATACATTACAAGTAGTATACAGATACTTGTCAGAGATAACACTGAACACTAAGTGCAATTTTCTAGCATCACTTTTGAAGGTGGCTTTTCTGATGTGCCTGTTGGAGAAGAATAAGGTGCAAGAATATTAAAGTTGTTTAAAGTTTCTAGCAATTCTAGGCATGATGCTGCACAAAATGTTGGATTATATGTGTTTTTTGCAGAGTGAACATCTGCATCTCCTCTCCTTTTGCTTCCCCTGAATGAATTACAACCCCCTTGATAAAACTCTCAGACCCCTTTGGCTTAGAAATCTTGCCTAGTTGTTGTCTTCATTGCTCCAAGTATAACAAGGTGGCCTAAAGTATCGGGAGTACTTATTTTTATTGACGTGATATTGATAGCTAAGGTTGTGCAGAGATGAGTGTTAGCCTCATAATAGCCTTGGTTTTGAAGAATTATTCAACTCTGCTCTATTTCTCTAGGAATTCTCAACAATAAGCAACAATTGTGGCGTTTTTGATATTAAATATACAGAGACTGTCAATGGAAGCTTTGCTGGATTCTGGCCATCAAGCTGAGAATCAAAGAACCACATCAGGAAAGTGATCACAAATGGTTTGTCCTCACACTCCAAGGGCAGATTGAGCATTCTTAGGGACAAGGGTATTACTGGCCTCATGATAGTCATCAACCCTGTTCATCCTTTATTTCCAGCTCTTTGCCCTCAGGCACAAGGTAAAATTGTATTTCCTTATGGTTGGGTGGAGTCATATGACTAATTTGATCCATTGAGGTGAAAATAAAGTGACATGTCATTTTTAGGTTGGAGCATTGAGTGATCAAACTGAGACCTCTTGAGAGCCTTTCTTCTGTTTATTGTTGGAACTGGCAGTATTTAAGATAATGGTTTCTCTATCAGTAAGAGTGAAGAGACCTGAATCAGAACCCTTAGCTGACCCTTAGTGGACATAGAGGATGGATAAGAAATGACATTTGTTGTTATTGGTATTTACTTCCTGCAACATAACTTGCCTAGGTGATGCACTATAGCTGGATTAATAATTCAGTCAGTCATTCAATCATCAGGGCTTATATCAGGGTTTACAAATGTCAGAGTCCATGAAATCCAGTGAATGGGGCAGGCAAGGAAGATAGACACACTTCTTACAAAGGCACATATTTATTATTATTATTATTATTATTATTATTATTATTTTAATGAGCAACCTTTTTCATATATCTTTTGGTTTCTCTCTTTTGATGGCCTGGCAGTCCCAGCAGCTGTTTTCCTACTAGATAGGGAACAGCAGTCAAGCACAATGATAAATGACTATTGACTTCACCTAAGTATTAGGAATACTTTGAGACTGAGGTAAATTAGAGCCTACAAACCCAGTTTGAAGGAGGCAACTGGTTTTATTTAGCCCAGGGTTACCTTGATATGCAGTGAGGTAAATGTAAAATTCCCAGTTCTTATGGTTTCCCCAGAGAAGCTTGAAAGTTCAGATTTTATGTGAATTGTCTGAATTTTGAAATAATGGTCATCTTTTAAATTATTCTCAGGGACAAACAGAACATGTCATAAAGCTGATGGTTTATGACATTTGTCCTATATCCTAGATCCCTGTAGACTCTGATTCTCAACACAATGATGGTGATAAGAATAAAACCCTTCAGATAAAAAGTTTATATCTTAAAAACAGGGAAAACCTGCCAATGGACAATGTAATGAGACAGAATAGCAGCAAACCACCAACAAATATCACCTTGCTGGGTACTTGAGAGATACTGGAAAAAATGTGAAGGAGGGTCCTGACTTTGGGAACTCACCATATATTTGGACAAAAGAAGTAAAAGAAACAATATAATATATAGGAAATAAATATTTAAAAAAAAACCCAGTAAAATAAACAATATAACCTAATATTAAATGAAACTATGAAGCATACAAAAAGAAACTTAGGATTCTCTAGAGAAGCTGAGCCAATAGACTGGGTATCCCTGCCCCCGTATTTCCTGTGTGTGTGTGTGTGTGTGTGTGTGTGTGTGTAAAATAAGGTATTGGTCCATGTGATTATGGAGGCTGAGAGGGCCTATGATCCGCTGTCTGCAGCTGGAAGCAGAAAAGCTGGAGGTGTATTTTGAGGCCTAACAGTAGGAGGGTCAATGATGTAGACTCCAATCCAGGTCAGAAGGCCTGAAAGCCAGAAGCACTGGGGGCAGGAGAAAATTGACGTCCCAGCCCAGGTAGTCAGGTGGAGAGTGAATTCAACCATCTTTTGCCTTTTTGTTCAGAGTAGGCTTTCAAAGGTTTAGATGATGTTAACCTACAACTGGGAAGGTTATCTGCTTTACTCAATCTGTCAATTCAAATGCTAATCTATCCTGAACAAACCCTCACTGGCACACCCAGAAATCATGTTTAACCAGCTATCCCAATATTCAATGACTTAGTTCAGTGGGCACACAAAATTAACCATCATAGAAACTGTGTAAGAATATGTAGTTAATGGCCAAATGGTGCATCAAGGACTAAGTGTGATTACAGCAGAATAGCAACAAGAGTGAGGGTGGCATAGCCTTATGAAGAAGTTGGGTATTGTACAGGAATTTGAGGAACTAAGTGGTAACTGGTGGGATGGGGACAAGAGGCTATTCCACGTGAAGATGATGAATAGGAAGGGAAACAGAGCAAGGAGGCTTCTTGGCTAAAGTAGATGATGCCCAGGGGCTGTAGGAATAGCAGGAGGGGGGAGAGTTTACTTGCTGTGTTAAGCCCCCTTGGAGGGGTTGGGATTATGGCTCAGTGGTAGAGCATTCACCTCGCATGTGCAAGGCCCCAGGTTCGATCTTCAGCACCATATAAAAATAAATAAATAAATAAAATAAAGATATTGTGTCCATCTACAACTAAAAAATAAATATTTACACAAAGGACCTTGGATGGTGGCTCACCCGTAACCCTAGCAATTTAGGAGACTGAGGCAGGAGGATTGTTTGAGGACAGCCTCAACAACTTAGTGAGACCCTATCTCAAAATAAAAACTAAAAGGACTGGAGGATGTGACTTAGTGGTAGGGCATCCTGGGTTCACAGTACCGCAGTACCACAAGCGAACAAAGAAAGATAAAAACCAAAACCTTGGAAGTCAGGTGGGGGCATTGACTAAGAATCTTATTACTACATCCAGGATATAAAGAAGTGAATAGAGACTAGAGCTGAGGCCAGCTCTATATCCAATTAGCATTAACTGCATGGCCTGGGACAAGTTGTTTGACATCTGTCAACACCATTGTTTTTTGGTATATGTTAAGGTGAATTGTATCAGTATTGGATTTACATATGAAACTTACTAAGATTACAAAATGCTCCAGTACTCAGCACCCCCATCCCGCAAGATGAGTTCCACGGGGATCCTGATGATGCTAATGTCGAGGAGCACTGAGCTGAGGTATTTGTGGTATCTGTGGATGGGTGAGCTAGAAAGCCCTGGAGCTCCTTAAGCTGATGGACAGGATGATTTCAGGACAAGAGTTTAACATGAAGGTTAGATTAGAGGAAGGAACTACCATGTCTGACTCTGACATGCCTCTTCCCCAGTCCCAGATATTGTCAAAGAAAAAATTATTCATGACACTTGTTAAAAATGGCAACACAGACTTTATTCAAAGGAAAAAGTGTGGCACAATGGTGATAGATATCAGATCCACTATAACAGTCTTGCAGTGTTCAGGGGATTAGACTCAACTCTAATTTCAACAAACATAAGTGGGGACTTGTAACCAAGGAGCAGGGTGTGGATGTCATTGGAGAAGAAATTGCTAAGAGGAAACATCAAGGGTAAGTGGATTCTGTCTAAAATGATTTAGGATTCTTGCTGAAGGCAGGTTAGGGTGATAAGATATACAAGATGCTCAAATACCAAAGGCAGGAAATTTTCCCTAAACTTAGTTGCATTCTTGCTCAAACAGTATTCTGCAAGAAACACAAGGTCAAGAAGAGGATTCAAGGAACATGACTGAAGTTTTGGTCAAAGGAGAGACTTTGTCCCCAGAGTAACCACACATTGCTGTCTCCTTATTATGATTTACATGATTTCACTTGAGGACCTTAATTTGAGGCTACTCCGGGGTGAATTCTTGTCTAATCATGAGGTGTAAAACATATTTATTTTCTACTTGAGGGAAGAGTTCATTTTATTTTAAGGTCTCTCTGTCACCTGTATTTAACCTCAAATGACTTACAGTTTCTGATTCTTGATGTCTAGGTGACAGTCAATATGGAAACGCCAAATCAAGCCCTAATTGGGAGAAGATGAACTTATCCCAGATTTAGGCCTCAATTCTGGGATGATGCACTCTTTCTTCTTCCATGGATGCCTTCCTTTTCAGCATTCTTCATCTCAGAGCCAACTGTGTCTATGTCCTTGGCTGGGACATGTTCCAACATGTTGTCAGAGAGATAGTTCAGTCTCACTTGCCTAAAGAAGTCCCATGCATGACTGCTAAAGTATCAAGAATCAAAATTACATGTGATAGCTGTGCAGTCCCCAGAGTGGAAAGAAAGGCTTTGCCTAAGGCAGAATGCACGGATCCATTGTGCTGGTGAGTTGCCAGAGCTTCCAAGACAGTGTTTGCTTTTGTCAGAAGCAGGAACAAGGTAAAGCACATGGGAGAAGTCCCTAGTGTGGAGAAATTAGTGCTAAATTAAGATGCAAACAACATGTCCTGAGGATGGAAAACAGTTTAGGAAAAATGATGCAATCAGTAAATATTATTTGTTACTTTGATAAATAGGATTTGGCAGCCATCCAAAGTTTGTTTTTAATTTGAAGCCAAAAATGCCTTTTGATTTGACAATGTAATTTTATGTTTCACTGTAGACTGAATATTGGTGTTCCCCCTCCTCCCTAATTCACATGTTGGAACCTAGTCCCCTGTATGATGGTACTAGAGGGTGGGGCCTTTATATATATATATATTTTAGTTGTAGTTGGACACAATACCTTTATTTTATTTATTTATTTTTATGTGATGCTGAGGATTGAACCCAGTGCTTTGCGTGTGCTAGAGGAGCACTCTACTGCTGAGCTACAACCCCAGCCCCAAAGTGGGCCTTTGGGAGCTGATTAAGTCATGAGGATGGAGTCTCATGAATGGGATTAGTTGACTTTATGAGGGGCCCAAGAATTTGGAGTTCACCCCTCCTCCACCTGAGGATGAAGGTGGAAGACAACATCTAGGGACCACAGAAGGGGCCCTCTCTAGGCACTGAATCTGCTGGCACCATAATCTTTCAGCCTGCAGAACTGTGAGAAATCAATCCTGTTGTTGGTAAGTTACCGAGTTTATGGTGTTTTGTTGTAGTAGCCCAAATGTACAAAGATGTGCTAGTATGCTCCAAAATGGGAAAGTGGTGGTGTATGTTAGTCAAAAGACATTTGAGAACTACTGCAGCACATTGATGTAGTATAGTAGTGGCTCTGTGTGAAAGTAGTATTTTATTTTATTATTTTTTTTGGACAGACAGGCATATGGAATATGATAGGAATTCTGAACTAAGAAGGAATTAAAAATTTTTATTATGAGCTATTTCTTTCATCATCTTTTCTTTCTGTTTATATGTCAAATCATGCTAAGGGTGAGGAAAGAATAAAAAAATATATCATTGTAAATTGAAGTAAGTCAACATTTTTAAACATTTTTCCCTAGGACCTACTGTGTATAAATTAAAGGGCTATGGTTATTGGGAGAAAGAGGAAAAGGTTAAGATATGGTTCCAGTCTCAAGAAACTTGCCTTTTCTCTTTTTTGGATCACTTTTCTATCTAGTAGTGTGTACATGGGTTAATTTATAAAATCTTGAGCTGAGGAATACTCCAGATAAGGATTGAATGGATGGCAGCAGTACATGCTGGGTACGTCCTGGGGAGAGGCTGCTCTTTGCTCAGTCCCATGTTGTACATACTGTCACTTGCAAGAAATCCAGCCAGAGATAATCTCTCTGAGTTTATGTCTTCATCACAAAAAAATATGAAATGCAAAGTTCAACTGTCCTTTGGGTTCCTTCCTGTTTTAGGAGATGGGTAGCCTCAGGGCTTTGTGGGTCTGTTGGCCTCGTGGGAACATTGAATGTGAGAGCTGGGAAGGACAGACCAGTCCATTCCTCTTGCCTTATAAAAAGACCAGAATGTACATCTCCTGTATTTGCATCAGATGTTGACATAGTTGGAGTGATCTTAACCAGAGGCAAAATTCTGACTAAAGGAGGAATGGACATTTTTATAACAGCAATAACAACATCAGTAACTAATGCTTATTTAGACAGCATTTGCCAGGATCAACCCTAAGTCCTTTACATTAGTTAGCTCTTTCGAGCCTTAGGATGACCCTATGATATAGATGTTCATATGATCCTGATTTCATAAAAGAGATAACTAGAGCATGAAGAAGTTAAGAATGTGCTTGCAATTACTAGGTAGTACATGGCAGAGCTGACGTTGAAACTAGGCAATCTGATCTCAGAGCCTACATCCTTATATCCTGTTGGGTACCACCTTCATATCCATGTCTACATTTTTCTATCCAAGAATAGGAAAAATAATTTTCTTGTTCCCACTGAGACACCTGCTGTTTTTATTTCTCCTTTCCCTTTCTTTCAACTCTTTCTGGTCCCTCTTTGTTGCTGGTATATAACATAGAGCATTTCAAATGGGAATATTGGAGGTTAACTCTCCAAAATTCTGTCTCTCTCTAGTTGTAGTAATGTCACAGGAATGGTATTCAGTAGGAAGTGGTTCCAAATAGGAAAGCAGCTACATAAATTGTGAAACATGTCACAATTATACTTCAACAAAAATCATGCTTTTCATCCTGATATAAAGTAAAATGGAAGAAACCTATCAGCCCTAACTTGGAAAGACCACCTATTAACAATGCTCCACCTAAGGTGACATTGAAATTAAGGATTTGCAGAAAGAGATTAAGAAAAAGATCACAAAACTCAGGAAATATTCCTTTAGAAAAATTCCCATGTATAATCCCTCTTTCTCATCAGCTGATGTTTTCAACCTCCAGCTAGATTTTCTTAGTATTTTGCATTATACTTGCCAGCATTTAAGCATTTAAGGAAGAATTAAGATGCTAGCAATCAGTATAACTTAATATAATATAAAAATTATGTGAAACTCAGTCCACCTTATAATAAGATCTTAGAGTAGGTATGAACCCATGATGTGTTGATTAGAGGATGGAGCTGTTATTGGGTACAAATTTGAATTATATTGAAGGTCCCATTTAATTAACAGGAAACTGAAGACAAGAATCATGTACCATATCCAATGCCCCTGGAAAAAATACTGATAAATGTTTTTCTTAATGCATTCTAAGTATATCTATGTGCTTTAATTACAAAAGAATGATGGCAAAATGGTGGGAAATTCTCATAAGCTCAACTTAATGGGCAAGCTATAGATATTTCTAGTTTCATCTTCCAGAACTAGGTGACTTTGTCCAATATTTTGTCTTTTAATTAAAAGGAATTTAATAAACACTCTACTCCTGAAATGTTAGTTCAACTAATACTTATAAAAAACCCTCTGTGTGCCTAGCTAGGTCTGTGAGAAAAATATAATTAGTGTATGGCAAAAGTGTCCTACTTCAGGGACTTACTGTCTTTGAAGCCTTAATACTCTTGTAGTAATGTTCTCCAGAGAGATAGACCAATAGGATATAAATATAGATAGAAAAATGAGAAGGGATTTATTAGAGGAATTGGCTTATGCAATTATGGAGGCTCAGAAGCCCCATAACAGGCCCTCGGAAAACTAGAGACCTTGGGTTGCTGGTAGCAACCCAAGTCTAAAAGCCCCCAAACCCAAGGGAGGTGCTGGTATAAATCCTGAAGGACAGGAGAAGGAGAGTATATCCCAGCTGTGAGCAAGGGACAGACACAGGAAATTGCCTTCCCTTTGCCTTTTGCATTCTATCTGAGCCCACAGACTACTGGATGGTGCCCATTCACACTGAGGGTGAATCTTCCCTACACAATCCACAAACTCACCTGCCAGTCTCCTCTGAACACCCTCTGATAGACACAACCAGAAATAATGCTTTACTAGTTCCTTAGTCCAGTCAAGTTGACCCCTAAAATGAATCATGACAACAATGATAATCACTCAGTTGTAAAACAGTAAATAATACAGTTTACATCTACCATGTAACTTTTACATCTACTATCATCTTGATTTTTTTAATAACCCCATGAGGTAGTTGATATTGTTATTTTTTATGAAGGCAGAAATGGAACAAGTGAAACACTGAGTGATGGCCAAGGCCATGCAGTGAGAAGCACCCACCTTCTGCCTTCATGTTAGCCTTTCTCACCACGGTGTGCTCCTTTTGTGCTCTTGAATTCCTCTGAGTGTGGTTCACAGAGCCAGTATTACATTGTGACCAATAATTGGTTGGAGTTCTCATTTGGTACCACATATGCTGTAAATAGCACAGTGCTGGTTGTGGTAGGGTCTATGATTTGAGAGACCTCACTTGAAGAATATTCCAGAAATACAGCCAGATTTTCCTTCTTAAAAGTTTGTGGCTTTATAGCCAGGCAGGTGGCACACCCCTGTATTCCCAGAGACTCAGGAGACTAAGGCAAGAAGATTATAAGTTTGAGGCCAACCTCAGCAATTTAGTGAGACCTTCGGCAACTTAGCAAAACCCTGTATAAAAATAAAAAGGTCTGGGGATGTAGCTCAGTGGTAAAGTGCCCCGGGTTCAATTTTTAGTACCAAAACAAACAAAATGTGGCTTCATTATGTTGAAATGTACCTGTTTGGACTGAATCGTATCCTTACAGAATTCATATATTGAAATTCTGGCCTCTAGTCCTCAGACAGTGACTATTTGGAGATAGGATCTTTAAGTGGTAATTAAGTTAAAATTGGATATTTAAGACAGACCCTAATCCAACATGACTGCTGTTATATTGGAGTTATTATGTCTCCAAGGACAGCCGCAAAGTCAATACCAAACTGAAAATCACATTGCCTTTCTACTTTTGGGTCACTTGTGATTTTCCTAGCTTTCTTTTTTTGTTGTTAAGAGGAAAGACTTTATGTTTAAAGGAAACATTTTAATTTTATGAACTGAAAGAGCAATCAGCTCCTCCAAATGTTTCAGTTTTGATTTGAGGAAACTGAGGTACAGAGAGGTGAAGCAGCTTCCCATGGCTTCCCAGCAGGTCCACGGAAAAGCTGGCCTGAATCCAGAGCTCCCACCTCATGGGCAGTACATTTTCCATTAAGCCCTCAAGATGTTGAGGTAGTAGAATGTTTCAAATGCAATGACTTATTTTAAAAGATTGATAGGGAAATTTCTCTAGGAATTTACCAAATAAGCAAAGGAGGAAAACAGAAAACCAAGGTTTGTTCTTATTTTGTTTTGGACATGAATAGACAATGCTCAGGTGATTCAGAAATAGATAGGTGGCCTGTGATTCAGAAATAGATAGGTGGCCTGCCTCCCAGTCAGCTGTGATCAGTTTGCAGTTAGTCTAGAAGTGAATCTGTGGGGGCATAGGAGGTATAGGAGGTACACTGTACCACTGGGGCCACATACCCTGCCAACTCTTGAGCAGCTACACTCTGCATCCTTGGTTTATCCTTTCTGTTTTCTCACTTATCAAATATTTATTGTCAACAACGGGCAGTTCTGTTTGCACACAGTGTGATGGGGTAATGAGATAGTTAGGTTTCCTCCCGTTATTGATGGGGAGTGCTGATGGCATGAATAATTTCCTCTCTTTATAAATGGGAATTTAATTATTGATGCCTTGTTTAGGCAGTGACAAAGGTGTTACCAACAAACACTGCAGTCAGAGGCCTTGAGAGGCACCAGGCTGCACGGTGAAGTCTAGAGTTCATGGGATCATGAAGTAAACTTGCTTAATTGTTTAGAAGAGCAAGTGTCTTTATTATTCATATCTATCTACATGCAGTACATATATACATACTTGCATATAAATTCATACATATACTGTGTGTACATATATATTGTCAGAATTTTTTTTCACCTAAAATATATCAAGGAAAACAAATTTCTAAAATCAGATCCTAACAAGGTGCAAATAAATCAAACTTGTGAGAAAGCAGTGCTTTAATACTTGCAGAGAAGATTAATTGAATTCTTAGCATCTCTGGAGGAATGTTTATTTATATAGCAAAGGATTTCGTGGACTGACAACTCACTTTAGCTCTTAAAAGAAGACAAAAAGAACATGAGGTCTCCAACTCAGTATTTTTAATTTTTATGATTTTCTTTCAGACAATTCAAGGCTTTCTGAATATTGCCTCTGCATCCCCTACCCCCACCAATTGCCCAAAGAAGATAAAACAGAACAATACAGCAACATACTTCTCAAGGAAGTTTTAATTATTACTTTTTTGGTTATAAATCCTGTTAATGTATCTGTTTTATTCTTTTCAACTTCACAGGGTGGTGGTGGTAGAGGGGGGACCAAGAAAGGAATGGAGCTCATGTCTCTTTTTCTGGTAGTATGAGATTTCATAAGACACACTTTCCAGAGTCAGGGAATCCTTTACTTCTATGGGGAATAAGAAGTTTCTGTGATTTTATTGAAGGTAGGAATGCAGTAAAAACAGGGCATCTCAGAATGGGCCTGTGAATCACTTGGGAATTTTCTTACAGAGAAAATTCTGACTTTATAGGTCTGGGCTGGGGTCTGAGATTCTGCATATACAACAAACTCCCAGGTGAAGTTGGCATTGCTGGTCCGTGGACCACACTTTGAGTAGTGAGGATTATTGAACCAGATAGCAAATCCTAGAGATATTGAATTTTTAAGATAGGTAAACAGTAGCAATGCTTTTATAATTTTGTTGATTCTTTATACTTTTTTTTTTTTGTTATCAGGATGAAAGAATTTTTTTGCCAATCGGCTTCATATAGCTTTCTACTGCAAAGTCTTTGTGTTTTATTTTTTTCCAAATTCTCTGACAGCACTGGACAGAGAGTGAAACTGGCTAAAACAGATTAGCCTTGGAATAGTTTTTTTTTCCCCAGTATTTTTAAGACTGGAGCAACTTTAGAAAGTGTAGTCAAATCTCTCAGTTGTAGGCATGGCTATTGAGCACCCTTTATGCTTATTTAGTATATTAGTTAGCATACCTTCCCCAGTTTGAATCTTTGCTCCTTCATTCAAAGACTTCTCCTTGTTCTTTCAAACCTTTCAGCCAACTTCTTAACTTTTAGATGTTCAGGACTGATGTCTGTTTCTCCTTCAAATGCTCTGTGCCATCCATTGTCCAGAATAGACCCTATTAATATTCCTTAACTTTGCTTCCTTTTCCTCCATGTTAGGTATATCCCTTTAAATAAATTGGTTTATTAAAATAAGTGATTTTTCTATAAGGCACAAGGGTGAATTAGGAGAAACAAAGTTGAGAGAAAGAAAAAAAAAAGTCAATCCTGGATTATTCTAGAGGAAACAAGACTGAAAGTTGCTTGAAATTGAATGGTGCATGGTGTAGGGTATATAGATATAGGTAAATAGTAAAGAAACTCTCTGGAAGATCCAGCATGCCCCCTCATCCCGAATCCATCTACGCGCCAGCGCATTAGTACATGCCCAGGGAAGCCACAAGATCCTCAGGATAAGTCAACCCCTCACCCTGGGGACTTCCCCTGGAACAAACTAGAACAAAATGTTGGAGTGCTTTGGAGGAGCCCTAATAGGAGCTTCTTTCTCATTTCCCCTCTAAGGGGATGCAGGCCCATCCTGGTAAAGACCTGCTAAGATTCCTTCCCTCCTGGCTGTAGGTGACAGCTCAATGGCTTCTTCAAAGTTCATAGGAGCCCCAAGGTAAATGATCATCTTGATCAAGGGCTGAAAGATCAATAATTATTGAGAAAGAGAGAGAGAGAAAGAGCAAGGGAAAATGGGCGTGTGAGAGAGGGAGAAGAGAACTCAGGCCAATTATTTTTCTACAAAATACTTTATGTGACAACAGCGGCAGCCCCCAAAGGGCAGCATGTAACAACAGAGCCTAATTAGAATGATTTCAGTGTAATCATTAACTCGCATCTAACACCTACGAGAGTATTTCTGTTTAAACTAAAACATGACCTGCATGGTGGAGAGGCCTTGTAAACTGTCTCTGAAATAAAATATGTGACAGGAAAGGTCAGAGCAGCCCTCATTTGAATTTCAAGTAGGGAGCTGGCTCTGCGGTGGCCGGCCGTACAGCAAGCCCGAGGACTCCACTTCTCTGGCCTTCCTGCCAGCAGTAGCAGTTGGAGAAATCCTCCAGGACTAATTACTAGGATTGCAAAACAAGGATTTTTCATCTACTGTCTCTGCCCACTTTTTCCCTTTCCTTCTCCCAACCAGGGTGGGAAGCAAGGGTCTCTAATGATGTTTGGAGAAAGAGGTGATTTCCTTTGTTGTCACTATGAGACTGAAGGTCACCACTGAGTGACCTGATCCAGACACCTGCCTGCCGGCCCCTGGGCCAAAGCTGAGCCTAGTCTGGCCTTCCTAGCACGTCTTCCTGCCAGCCAAGCAGGGGAGGGCTTGCTAATAAACTCTCTTCCCAGCAAGAGTGATGCTAAGGCATTGCCTTCCGCTGGGCTGCGTAAAAGCAGCTATCAAATCAGCAAGATGCAACTTGATTTGC
Organism: Spermophilus citellus; assembly: GCF_964194105.1. Lineage (NCBI taxonomy): Eukaryota > Metazoa > Chordata > Mammalia > Rodentia > Sciuridae > Spermophilus > Spermophilus citellus. The sequence goes on from NC_138183.1 coordinate 82,582,439, forward strand.
AGGTCTCCAGTGAAATTTAAGAAGGCGAACCGTAAAACGTTCAGGGAAAAGGAAGCATGAAAACATTTTTAAGGAAAGCATTTAAAAAGTCAGAGACAGACATAATAATAAAAAAAAGTTGGCAGGGAAGGTTTTATTTATTCATTTTGAAACATTGCAAAGAGCTCTGTTAGCAGCATTTATCTGCCTCCTTTTCTTTCTCTCTTTCTTTTTTAAGGCAGCCCAAAAGCAAGTGAGTTGAATTCATTTCCTTTTTCCTACTGTGACTTTTTAAAGTATTATATACACAGAGATCTTTTTTGCACTTCTGGGAATTTATAAAGCTATAACATTTAGTACATAAGCCTGACTTGACTAAACTCTTTTTATTTCTTTTCTCCCTTTCCCATCCCTTTCCTTCCTCTTTCTCCCTAACCTTTAGTGAAGGATCATTTATTTTTTTGGTCGTGCATACTAATTTGTTCTTTTTGAAATACTTTCTTTACTTTTTTTTTGTTATTTTTGTTTTCAATTTTTTTTCTTCTCTTTGATTCAAATGACCAAAGAAGATTAAAAAAAATTAAAAATGTACTTGGCAACAGTGAAAGAAAACAGGCTTGGCAAAGCCACAAACATGTAGTGGATGTCCTTGTCACTTTTTCAGCATTGGCCTACTCAGTAAGGTTACTGCAGTTAGCACGGTTAAAGAGAACTTAAGCACAGACACTTGTTAAAGGAGAGACAGATTTGCTCCAAGCCTATTGCAATAGAGGAGAAACAATGCAGTAGGGAAGAGTGACCGAGTTCAATTCTGAATACAGCAAGATGCAGGGCTGGAGGATTTATAGACAGAGTAAAGGGAAATTTGCTAAGAGGTGATACCACACAGGGGAATTATAACTAAACTGACTTAGAATTCTAAGAGCAGGCCAAGGTAAAGGTCTTGAAAGGAAAGCGAGGAACTGGGAGGCGGGTGATCGAACGGAGACCAGGCAGAGATACACACTAGAGTTTATTTGTCAGAGCTGACAAATAAAGGCACATCTCTCCATAGATGGAGAGAGGCAAAACAGGCTTGGGGTTCAAGACTTTTATGGGACAGGCTCAGGAATTAGAGCCGGGCAGGTCCTAATGCTGGTGGTTAAGGGGGGGTGGTTAGTATGAGGGAGTGGAGAGCCTTTCTCAGAAATGCCCTTGGGTGGGAAAGTGAAATTTTTCTTAAAATGGAGTCTATCACTTAATATGGCCATGTAGATGCTAAACAAGGACCTTACAATTTCTAGTCAGAGAGGGTCCAGGGTACCTAATCTCTTTGCCAGTTCTTGCTCTTCATGGTGTTTTTCATTAAATTAGCCAGCCATAGTGATCTCATGCCACCAATAGTGTATTCTCATTGACAAAAAAGTGGATAAAATGATATGGAACAAAACTGATTTGCACCAAAGACCCCTGTGTAAATTCTTAAACAGATCTCTTGAATTCCTGAAAGAAACAGATTTATGATGCTGCTGATAACCATGGGAAAAAAGTGAACCCAAAACATCTGTTTAACTTAAAGCTTAACCACCTCAGATAACTTTGATTTCTATCTCTGAGGTGCTAGAACGATCTGCCTTTGTGGTTGTAAAACAGAGTTCAGATTCCAACTTTGCAAACATCTGTGATATTCCATGTAATTAACCTTTCTCTGGACTGACTTTGATAAAGGTTCAGGTTAGAAAATGCTGTTTTTCTACTTTTCTCCCCTACATAACCTTCAATCCATATTGTGTCCAATCTGTAGCCTCCCTGTGTTGGGGCTATGTTGAACCCCACTTTTAAGCCTAGTATTGGTGTTTTTTTTCAGTTGTTGACAGCTTTTCAATTATCAGAATTTTATTTTAATAATTAAAGTTCTTTTAAGGCATTAGAAATTTCTAGTCCACATTAAGATATGAAGTTCACTTATAACTGGAAGCTTTTATCCGTTTTCCCCACTCCTACTCTCAGTTTAGGCCTGCCCTGAAATGGGCATGGTTTCTTGCATCCCTGGCTTTCTTTGTTCTTTTATGCTTCTGATTCACCAGAATTAGGGCAGGGAGAGCAAAGCGTGGAAGAAAAGAGGAAAACCCTGGAGCTGTCTGGTGCTATTCGCATTTTTTTCTTTGGCTACCATGGTCAGCTCTCAAGTCCTCCATGCTGTGCGTGGGTACATCCCTGCTCTGCACAATATCCTGGTGCTGGTCTCTTAAATCTCTCCTCAAATCTTGCCTATGGTAGGCTATTCCAAATTCTCTTAGTGTTGGGTTTTCTTGCCCTGGCAGGAATCCCTCTTGAGTTCCACCAAGACTAGTAAGACTAAGTCTCTTTCACATATCCAGGGCATCCCCATGCTGAGAGCAGAAGCTGGAAATCTGCAGCCTTCAGAAGTCTCTAAATTTCCATATCTGACATGGCACCAAGGAACAAATGCCCAGCCATATTTAGTGTTCTCAAACTGTTTTCTTCTCATATAACTGCCCCAGGGTGGGCTGACGAGTTTTTTTTTGACTGGGCAAAGCACCAGCCAGGACCTGGAACCTCAGCGCCCTCATCTGGAAGAATCCTAGTTAGGTGGATGATTTCCCTTGTTCTCTTTCTTAATAAGCTGGCCTCTGCTTCCATGGGCTGATAACACAGAGGGATCCAAGCCCAGGCACGGCTACCTCTTAGCAAGACCTGTAGTAATGGGCCTAGTAGGCCCTCCTGAGAATGTTGGGATGACTAGTGACCATGAACTATTATCCTTAGCTTCAGCTGACCTTTGAGAATATAAAGCATAAAATAATCTTGCTATATTAGCAAGCTTCTCTTGAGTCTCAGGTTTTTAATTTTTTAATTAATTATTTTTAGTTAAATGAGAGTACAAAAATCTTTCTATTAGGATTGTTGTAAGGATAAAATGAGAACATGTATATGGAAATTGCCTGTCAGACCTCAGTCTCTTTTCTGTCTGTCATGGTTTGGATGTGAATTGTCCCCCCAAAACTCACATGTGAGATAATTTAAGAAGGTTCAGAGGAGAAAATGATTGGGTTGCAAAAGCTTTAACCTAATCAGTGATTTAATCTCTTGATAGGGATTAACTGAGTGGTAACTGAAGGCAGGTAAGATGTGGCTGGAGGAGGTGGGCAGTGGGGGCATGCCTTTAAGGGTATAAATTTGGTATATGGCCAGTGGAGTCTCTCTCTCTGCTTCCTGATCATCCTGTGAGCTGTTTCTGTCTGCCACACTCTTCCATCATGTTGTTCTGCCTCACCTTGAGCCCTGAGGAATGGAGCTGGCTGTCTATGACCTAAGACCTCTGAATCCATGAGCCTGCAAATAAACTCTTCCTCCTTTGCAATTGTTCTGATCGGGTCTTCTAGTCTCAGCAGTGAAAAAGCTGACTACAACACTGGCCCTCCCTTCTTTTTTCTTTTTACTCTGTTTACCTTTTCCCACCATTTCTTCTGGGTCCCAAGGTTGATTGGATAGAATCTGATAAAACTATTGGGATCTTAATTCAGACTTTCTTACACAAAACAAAAAACAAAACTATTTTGTTGCTGGAGGAGGTAAAGCCTCCATATAGGGAAAGCTGGAACTAGGAAATTATCAGGACCTCTCAGATGTAAGAACAGAAAACAGAGGAAGACAAAGTTTTGTTTAGTAGGAATCTGCTGGTGAAGGTCTCCATTCCCAGGTTTGGGTGTGTGATCAAGCAAATTTCCTGACAAACTGGGAACTGCTCTCGCTACCCTGCTCCTACAGGAATGGGTGCCGCTAAATGCCTGCAGTCTTGGGACTTGTTCCTCAGTGAGTTTCCATTCATGGCTTGCAAAGGATTGCAGGGAGGCCTCAGGGAACAGAGGCTGAGAATCCCCTCAGTGTTGTGCCTCCCTGTCTGGTTGTAGAGCTCTTCGTGATGAATGAGCTTGGGGTGTGATATCTGCAGAGATGGATCACAGAGGAGTATGAAAATTCATGAGGAAGCATTAGGTTGTATTTCATGGCACCTCATCTGTGTGTGTGTGTGTGTGTGTGTGTGTGTATGTGTGTGTCTTTGTAGCCCCATTATCTGTCTAGACTGCATACAGCTATGCCATTTTGACAATTTATTGTTTTCTGTCTGCTCTGTTTTCCCATGCATGCATCAGAGGGGGAGAGCTACTTGTCCTTTGATGAACAGGTGGCTGGATGACAACTCTTCTTGTTGCCTTTGGACCTTTGCCTCCCTTTTCCATTTGTGTGTTTGTCTGCCTGAGGGAATGTGTGTTTGTGGGAGTGTTGGCTTGAGGGATCTGCCTTCATTTTCATCTACTACTGTCCACACCACTTGGGAAGTTCTTGGATTTCCAAGATACTGGATGCAACCATGAAGTAGTGTTATCCTCTGAACCTTCTAATATAAGTGGAGGATGAGGACAGGGACAGATAATTTTAGAGTTTGTTTCCTGTAAGAAAATGGATAATCAAGGGATCATGGAAACATGCAAAACTTTTTTTACCCTGTCAAAGTTGCACAACGTTAAATATTTCAAAGCTGTCCTCAGATTATTCTAAATATTAAGTTATACGACCCTGTGCATATTCTGGTGGTTCTTCCTCCTTTCCTTTTTTTCTATTCAAAAGGGCGTCTTGGTGTGGTGGGAAAAAGCTACAGAATCAGAAGGTGTAATTTTTGTCCCAGTTCTGCTCCACTCCATCCTGTGGCATGGCTGAGACACCCATTCTCCTCCATCAGCAATGTGAGATGATTTGACAGGAAGGCTGCTGTCCCTTTGCAGATAGGCTCTGTGGTTGGAGTTAGTGGGACAAGCCTGGGCCACTGTGTGGAGAAGCTGTGAGGGAGCTGAGATCCCTGGAGTTCTGGGCCTGTGTGTGTGAGACACTGGCCCTCCTATTCAGGCTTGTGCAGAATAGAAAGATCTGACCTAGAAGAGCTTGTTAGTGCTTCTTGGAGATGTTTCCTGGCTTAATGGCTCTCATGAAGGAATCTCTCACTCACTCATGCTGGATGAGCTGAGGCTTGGCTGAGTCTCCCAACACTCTCTTCATCTTCAGCCAGATCTTACACCTGGCTAGCTCCATAGAACAATCCCCTTGAATTTTCTATAAGTAGGCATGAGCTAAAGAATCTGGTTAATTGGTGGGCACCAGGCAGAATTTCCAGCAATGCTTCACTCTACCAAAGGGGAGCTTGCTCAGGTGTTTGGATCATAATTAGGCAATTTCGGAGAGCTATGACACCATCATACTGCAAGGAGGAAGTGGTCTTTGCTTGTCAGTTCCATTATTTTGACGTTCTGAGAGTTAGAACTTTCAGCCTTTCAACATAAGACATGGCCATTTGCTCAGGCAGGTCCGTGAGGGGCTTTGGACCCACTGACATCTGAAGGAGCCCCTGCCAGGGAGATCCTGCTGCTTTGTGTGACAGGAGAAGCCAAATCACTTAAGCCACCACTTTAACTTCTTTTCCATTTTCTCAGCTCCCCTTGACTCCAGGCAGGGTTCTCTGCAAAAAGCAAAGGTGGAAAAATCTGCCTCGGCGTAAGTAGAAAACCAAGTTTGTTATTTGCTGTCAGGACCATGCCAGACTGCAGGAGCGCCTTGATGTGCTGATGCTTAGTACAGCTTGCCAGAAACACTCCAGAAGGTTTGATATAATGAAAAAGGAAGGAATAAAAGACTTAAAATAGAATTGGCACATTAACTATTAAATGGCTACTTGAGTCATTAGGAAAGGTTTTACAGTTGTGGCCTTCTTAGATATACGTTTATTAAGAGTTAATAATGACCATCATAGGCACTGTTTACCAAGGGCCCACTCTTACAGATGAGTTATAGATAGATGTACCATCATCTGATTTTTGAGGAATTCTGTGAGACAAGTTTATTTACTTATTTTTGAATAGATGAGGAAATTGGGTCAGTAGCCAAGGTACCACAGTCAATATAGAGGACAGAATCATGGTCCCCTAAAGATGTCTGTATGCTAATATCCAGAACATGGAACTATGTTAGGTTACACAGCAAAGGAAGTTTATAGATGGAATTAGGGTGACTGACCTAAAGAGAGAGATTATTTGGTTGGGTCCATGTAGTCCTAAGGGCCTTAAAGGCAGAAGGGGAGCCAGTATTAAAGCAATGGGATATGAGAAAGACTTGACTGGAAGGCTTTGTTGAGGGAAAGGGTCCATGAGTCAAGGACTGTGGGTGACCTTCAGAAGCAGGAGAAGACAAGGAAATGGGGCTCTTTGCTAGATTCCTCCAGGAGACCCAGACCTGCTGACACCTCGATTTTAACCCAATGAGACCTGTCCAACTTCTGACCTACAGAACTGGAAGGTAATGAATTTGTATTGGTTTAAGGCACTAATGTGTGCCAATTTGTTACAGCAATAGGAAACTAATACAGCTCCCGAGGGGAAGAGCCAGGACTTAAAATGGAATCCAAAGTTTATTCTCTCACCACTATGCAAAATGACTTCTAAATTGCTGGATACATAAAAATAGAGCCAGAAAAAGCCTGCTCAACCACCTTAGCTATTTTCTCTCCCCCACCTTTTCCTGCTTTTCTCTTATGCTCAGTTCATGTGCTTCCTCTCTCCCTCTTTGCCTTTCCCTAAATTAACAGATTCTTGCTGTAAAAGAAATTGATTCTTCACTCCAAAGTAGGTCATTATAACAAGGGTTTTAAATCATTTGGTCCTCCCATTTGTGAAATATAGACTTCACTTTAATCTTCTGTGCATTACCAGCAGTAAAAAAAAAAAATAAGGTCCATAATTTTGTGAAAAATGGGATTTCCCCCCCTACTATCAGTCACCTGGACAGACATGTAAGTTTTTCACTCCTTTTTCAGCCTCTCTCTCATACCTGGAAGTCAGCAGGACCAGTGTTGATCCACACAGAGTACCCTCATTCCATTTATACTTCCAGGACCAAATTTTAAAACTTGAAACAAACACTGGGTTCCAAGAGCCAAATGGGTAGAACCCCTGATAGCTCTGATCTCATTATTTTTTCCAATCTTCAATTCTCCTTCTTGGAGATCCTCATATTTAAGTAATTCTTCCAATCTCTTAAAACTTCTGAGTTTATTTCTAAAAAACTTAACCTAAGCTTGTTTTGATGGTGAAATTTGGAATAGTCAGAATTTTTGCCCCTGTATGCACAAGGGAGGTTCACAGTTGCTTTGAGATTGTTTTCTCTCCTCAGAAGGTCACCTAAACAAACATGGTGGACTTATTGGTGTCATAGGACACACATTAAGTGGGACAGTTATATAGGAACTGTATATTCTCAGTATCTAATGTTACAATGTAAGGGCCTTTTGCAATGTACCCAACATAAGAGTTCTTTAGACAGGAGGAGATGTACTCTTTGGATGCACATGGAGTATGTCATGAGTCTTCTGTGGACTCTTTATTACAGTTCTAGCACAACTTTATACATACTTTGGAATCTGGTAGGCCTGGGTTCAAATTCTGATTTGGCTACGTGCCCACTGTGTGCTTCTTGTCTAGTTTCTTAGTCTCTTTGATCTATATGTGGTTCGTCTGCAAATTGGGCTGTGGAAATCCATAATGCTGTAAAATGAAACACAAATTTAAAAATACTTAGTAAAGTCTCAGCATTGCACATAGTAGGTATAAAATAAAAAAAAATGTAGTGGTTAAAATTGTGGAGCTGTGTTTCCCAAGTTTAAGTTTCCATACATATTAAGAAAGAGATGCATTCTCTTTATACCTCTGTTTCCTCATCTGTAAAATGGGTGTAATAATGGCACTTAGCTCAGAGGTTGTTGGATGGATTGAGTTAACATATGAGTGTGAATGTGTATGGATCCAGGGACAAGTATGCACTGAATGCTCTTTAGAAGCAGTAATAAATTATAATACCTATACTTGTCTTCTGAAACCTATTTCATTTAATTTAAAATGCTCTCCTGTTTGAACTTTCCAATAATGCACGGAAGGGAAAATTTAGTTAGTTAATAAGGATTATTCCAAAATTCTTCCCTGCTTTTTCAGACGTTATAACTTATGTGAGCAAAGACTCAAAGCCAATTCTCCATCCTCATATTTTCTTGGGGTCCAAAGGGAGGGAAACTGTAATTTTGGCAAACCATGTTCTGGAGCTAATGGAAGAAAGACTTCCTGTGGCAGAAAAAGTAATTCCCCCCCCCCCTTCCTGGATTAAACCCAATGTTTGTAACAAATATAACTGCTGTGGGCCTTGCACTTAAAACAACAACAACATCTTTGTTTGAAAAATTATATATACATATGCTTAGTTTTCTAAGTAACAGCATTGCAATATGGTGTGTCAGAAATTACAGCCAGCTCTTGATTTCACTGCAAAGAAAAATTTTGCATAACCTAAAACTGCACTAGTGTTAGAAACCAGGATTATCAGATAGAATTTTAATTGTTGATTCCATTCTCCCTGGTGTCCCTTATGAAGTTCTATTTTCTTTGTCAAGCTCTGAGCAACCTCTTTTGTTAGGGCACATGCTTATGGTGGTGCAGTAAAGCCCTCCTTCTAGGGTTCCCTACCCTTTCACATAAGGGCTGAAACAGAGGGGACCACTCCCTTTCTTGTCAACTTCCTTTTCCCATTAATATCACGGAATGTTTTGAAGGTTTAAAACAAAGCTAGGTTTGAGTTATCCAATCACAAAAAACATCTGAAAAATGTCTGAGCAGGTGAAAAACACCACCCTTTACATGCTCTGCTAACTCTGAAATGTCCAGATGGAATTCAAGCTGAGAACAAGCATGAAGAATCACAGAACAAGTGGTAATTGTTTTCAGCTAGTCACAAGTGCCTGAAATCAGTGTACCCTTGACCAACACAAAGCCCTGCTCCTCAATAGCCAGAGAATGAAAGTTTTCAAATCAGCTTTGCTCTTGACTCAGAGTTCCACCTCTGAAAGCTCCCCAGATGGGTGGAAGTCCTTCACAAACATGGGTGGAGAAGGCACTTCTCAAAAGGGAACAAGCTGTAAAATGAGGCCAGTGAAATTCAATGACTCAACTCATGGTGGCTTCTCTACGAGCTAAGGCCAAGGCAATGTGGGTGCTGCACTTGAGCAGTGGTGTGAGGCTGTGCTGAGTTTATGGCCTTATTGCTTATATGGCATTCGGGTGAGAAGGAACGCGAGTCCAGTCTTCATTTTATACATAAGGAACTCTGAGGGCCGCAGGGATGTTAAGGTCCCTCCGGCTGTTTATTGTTTACAGGTGGCAGGATCTCATATTTCCTCCCTCTATCTTTTCCTTCCCTGTTTTCTCCTCTGGGGATGAGTCAGGATTTAGGTTTGCTGCTCCATCTCCCCGGAGAAAGAGATAGTAATGACCAAATTTCAAGACACTTAAGTGCCTACAGAGCTAGAAAAGGGGGCTGCCTACAAAGGTTTGTTCTCTTCCTTTTTAGAAGCCTGAGGGAATGAGAGCACCTGTCCTCCCAATACCTTCCAGAAATTGTTGTCTGACATTGGAGAAACTATTGTTTATTTTTGCCTCTAGAAGTGTGGTGTGTGTCTGTGGTCATGTATGTAGATGCAGGGGAGGAGAAAGGATATCTGAGCCCCCTGTTCACTTGCAGATCTGTGCCTGAAGCTAAAGTTCTGGTTCTGGGGAGAAGGTGGCATAGCCTACCTTTGATTTAATTGGGCTCTAGGCCTCTTAGAGTTATAGAGATCAGGTCCAGGTGGTCCTGGTATATTCTCATCTAGTTCTCCAATTTTCCTCCTAAGGGCCTATGACCCCGGCCTGAGACTCAATCTCCAGACAGTCAAAACAAACAAAAAACAACAACAACAAGCAGCTCACTTGCATTTTCTAGTTTGCTCCTGGCTCCTGGTGAATGATGTCTTTTTTTTTCTCTCTTCTTCTGCTTAGCCAAGAGCTAAGCAGCTTTCCTCTACCCTATGGAAGCTTCCCACTATAATGTTCTGCATCACTGTGGGCCCAGAGCAGTGGAGTTGACTGACTATGGGCTGAGACCTCTAACTGACCAGCATAGTAATGAAGCTAGTAAGTGAAGGAGATGGGATTCAAACCCAGGCAGTCTGACCCACATACCACCATGGTAATCACTATATGGATAGTAGGATACATATGGCAACTAGCTTAGTAGAGGATACCTAGGAAATGCTCGCTCATGATAGTTGTGATGATGTTTGTATTTGGTGGATACGAGAAGCTAAGTGACAGTTCAAAGAAGCTGTAGCAAATTTTTGGGGAATCAGGCACCTCTACCGACGAAATGAATTGGGGAGCTTGCAATTCAGAGCAGGTTAAGGAGCATATGCATGTACTTTTGAGGCACTTGAGTGAGGAGAACTGACCATTGATAGAAGAAATGTGAAGAGAAAAAAGGGCCTGTGACCTGAGTCAGTAAGCTGCTTTCACCTTCTAGACTGTGCTGGTTAGGTTTTCATTATTGTGACAAAACTACCTGACAAGAACAATTTAGAGGAGGAAAGTTTATTTGAGGATCACAGCTTCAGAAGTCTCAGTCCATAGGTGGCTGACTCCATTGCTTTGGGCCCAGAACATCATGGTGGAGGAGCATTGCTCACCTTGTGGTGGCCAGGAGGCACAGGAAATGGGGATGGGACCACAGGGAAGATAAAGCCTTTCTGGGTACATCTCCAGTGACCCACCTCCTCTCACCATGCCCCACCTGCCTACAACCCAGTCAGTCCTTTCAAACTGGGATGGACTGATTAGGTTACAGCTCTCATAATCTAAACATTGCACCACGGAATGTTCCTGCATTAACACGGGGAATTTTGGGGGGCCCCTCGTATCCAAGTTATAACGCAGACATTAAACATCCCTCACCTTAGTGTACTGGATGGAATTCTTCATACTGAGAACAAACCCTGTGACAGAACCCCGAATGTTCAGGGTGACGGAGAATTTTGGAGAAGATCCATGCTGGTGGTCATGCTGGTGGCCTGTGGGACACATGGATCATCTCATTGTTGTATTTTGACTATTTTTTTTATTAGTTGCTAAATTAAAAAACTGAGATAATACACATAAACCATGTATTTCTTGTTTTTCTTAGAGGATGGAAAGATCTGGCAATACTGAGCATCCATTCCCACTCATGAACGCTTGCCTTCCTTGAGTTGTGGCTCCTCTCTTTAGATGAGGCATTCAAGACACATTTTCCACAGGCCCTGCTATTGTATGTTTTCTCCCACTCCCCTGACTGCCTGTCTCTGTCAGCATTTGAGTGTATAAATGACAGAGGGCTTAGTGGTGACTGGCCCTCACTTTTGAGTTGCTGTGTGAACATTTCCTCAGTGGTTCTCACTGCTTTGTTGCACAATTCCTTATGTCATAACACAGCACCATGTGTTTATGGCTTGGACTGTCTAGGTTTTGGGTGGTACTGTGGCCTGAATGTGTCCCCTCAAAGTTCAAATTACAAAATGGGTTGAAATCTTAATCCAGTGTGATGGTAATAGGAGAGTCTTTGGCGGGTGAGTAGATCATAAAAGGCAGATCATCATGAATGAGATTAGCCCCCTAATAGAAGAGATACTGGAGAGATCTTTTGCCTTTTCTTCCAGGTTAGGACTCAGCCAAAAGTTCTACATATGAACTAGTAAGCACTGAATCTGCTGATACCTTGATCCTTGACTTCCAGGCCTCCAGAACCATCAGAAATACATTACTATTGTTCGTAAGACATCTAATTTATGCTATTTTGTTATAGTAGCCCACATGGACTGTGACAGGTAGCACATTGATGTTACACTGACCCTCTGAAGTTGCAAATAGGAGGCACAATTCATTTAATAGCAAAAGCATCATATATCCGAATTTTGGGAAATCCTTAACTTTCATGAAGTCATTGTGTTGCTGTGGCTGATAACTGAATTTGAACCACCAGGATGGGCAGTAATGAAGAGGAATCTCCAATGGGAATGAGGACCATCCTCAAGAACAATGTCGTCATAGCCTTAGATAATCTTCAGTAGATCACCCAGGATTGGTGGTGGGATGGATCCCTATTAGATAATTCCTATGAATTTTTTTGATTCTTTCACTAAAATTCATCTGCCAGTAATACTTCAGTACTTGAAAACTTACATTTCATTTTGTCTCTTCCATGTTATTTCCAATTTCTAACCTAACCTCCTTGTACCCTGATGGCTTCTCCCACCACCACTTAGAGTTGTCTAAATAAACATACGCTGTAAATGCAATGGCCCACGGTATGCTTTAAATCTCTATATACTCAATCAGAATTTTCATAAAAAGATACACAATTATCTTTGGTTCCATTGTAAAAAATAAATTTGTTTCCTGTGGAAGTTTTATAGAATCAGATCTGATTTCCTTCTCCACTTTCTGACTCTGTTCTAAGATCCAGAAGATGGGAACAATAACTCTCTTGCAGAGTAGTTCTGAGGAGTCAATGATATAAGGGATAGAAAGTATCTACCACGTTTCTGGCATCTCAGGATCACAAGATGTAAGTTCACTGCCTCTATCATGACCTCCTTTTAGAGCAGACTGGGTGTAACCTATTGTGGACTGGACAATTTGTAGGTACTAGGAATTGTTCTTTGGAAAACCAGGAGAGTGGGTACCCAAGAGGGATAAAATACCTACAACAGTCAGAAGAAGGTGCTGGGGTGGAGGAATGACAAGCTCAGGGAAACAGAGAGCAAGCTAGAACTTATTCTAGTTGTTCAGAAAAGTAAAGAATGCCGTTTTCTTCTTTTCTCTCTCCTTAGAAGGGCAACACCTTACATTTCAGAGTGGACACTCAATAACTGTGGTTGACTGACAGACCGCAGAATGTTATAGAAGGTTTACAGGGCAGGGAATATAATATTAATATCATTGCAATGTTTTTACGTTTTAATTTTGGTAGAGGAAGCCTGAAGCCTGGGGCAAAAGCTAGTGTTTTCATTTGCTTCACCTGAAGTTATATTGGCAGGGGCCCTCAGGGTAAAGAAGAAAAGGATTAGGTTTGGGAGTGGGAAAGGGTATGAAGGAGTTGTAATAAAATATATAAGTGCAAGAGCTTGAGGAATAAACACAGATGAATTTCAGTCAGAGAAGAGAAGGATTCGGCATAAAGACATTTTGAAGGGGGAAAAAATACACCCATAGGGTAGGCTTTGCTGAATGGAAGAGAGCATGTTCGAAAAGTAATGAAAAACTTTTAATATCCTGGAGCTCCCTAAGAGGTGCATGGATATTGTTGTTTTAAGTTGATTGAGGGCCCACCACGTACAGGGCTGGTATCTGCTTGAAAACCTAATGTATGAAAATATGTTCAGGGGAAAGGGTAAACCTTCCATGGATGGAGGGAAAGACAAATCTACACTTAACATGGACAGAGGGAAAGCATACTTTGCTATACATGGATATGTGCAGGAAATGAATAAGGGAATGATTATTTGACTGGTAAGGTCTTAATAAAAAATATTTGTAAATCATTAGAAGCCAAGTCTGGTGTTTACACCAGCACAGTCACAGTCTCATCTAAAGCAAATAAGAGATCACAGCTCTCAGGAAAGAAATTTGCATTTCTCACCATAGGAGTTTAGAATAATTTGTAGTATTAACATGAAGATATCTGTATCTCTTGTTAATCGGAAATTTGTCAAGAAGAGTCCCAGTGCAATTGTAAAGTACTTTTAAAAAATGAATACATTGGGGGGTCTTTTGCTACCATCGGAACCTTGTTAATATTCTAATTTTTGACAGAATCACTAAGGGTAAACTCTGATAACTGCCTAAGGACAGAAACCACAGGTACATTTCCCCTGCCCCTCCCCTGAGGGACACCTAACGAAGACTAGCTGAACACATGAATGCTGGTGTATTGCAGTTATAACACTCTCAAAGTCCGGAGATATTAGACCACAGTGGACTACTAAGAAAAATGGGCTACTTAGTGAGCTCTGGAACTGAGAGTAGGAAGGGATTTCCTATGAGGTCATCTAGCTCAGCACCCCTGTTAGGAAGCTTGTGTCCTCAAGTGGATATTGGGCTGGTCTGATAGACTCGAAGCTTACAATTTATTTATTTTGAAATTATCTAGATTCTACTGTTTAATTTTGTCTCGAACTTCAAGAACATTCCAGAATAAGTCTATTTCATGTATTTACAGATAGCTGAAAGCAACTTAATTTTTTGATTGTAAAAGAGACCCTGTTTTCTTCAACTATTTGTTGAATCCTTATCACTTTCTGCATCCCTAGATCAGTCAGGATAGGCTGGACTTTGCTGTGGCAACAAACAGCCCCATGACCAATATTTGTTATATTTACATAATTTGGGTAGTTGGGCAGTATTTTCAAGTGCTGAGACATGCAAGGTGACACAAAAGTGGCTATGAAGAACCAGGCCATGCGTTCAGTTGAGCTATGTTCTTTTTCTGTTTTCTCTGAATTGAAAGGTTTGCCTGGATATTGATTTTTACTTCATTCTTTAATAACACTGTTGCTTTGCATTCGCATAGTGTGCCACCCTTTTCACATCTATCACAGCTTTCACTTTTGCTGTTTCTGTTGTCTGGAAGGTTCTTTCCCTGGTTAGTGGCGTGGGTCCTCCCTTACAATTTTTAGATCCTTCCTCACATGTTACCTTCTCTGTCAGGCCCGCCTCCAGCTTTCCATCTAAAATTGCAAAACAAACGTAAAACTCTTTGAAATACTCTCTGATAGTCATTCCAATTCCTTTCCTTTGGTTAGGATGGTGTCACTATCGTATGCCATATTTTTATTTATAGATGCTCTTCAATTTACAGTGGAATTATGTCCCAATAAATCCATCGTAAATTAAAAATATCATTAGGATGAGAAAGCATTAAATACACCTAGCCTATGACCTCATAGCTTAGTCATGCCTACCTTAAATGTGCTCAAAATGGTACATCCACCCATAGTCGGGTATCTTGAGAGAGCATCATACCATATATCACTAGCCCAGGAAAATGTAATAATTCAAAATTTAAATATGGTTTCTACTGAATGCATATTGCCTTCCATCATGGTAAAGTTGAAAATTATAAATCAAATCATTTTGAGTCAGGGAGCAGTCTATATACACCTTGCTTACTCTTTGTCCCTCCCATGTAGAACAAGAAGTTCTTGGAGGGGTGGGGTTTTTGTTTCTTATTCAGTGCTGTATTCTCTGTCTCTTAACCCTGCATCTGGCATGTATGGGTCCTCCACAATGTTGAATAAGAATGTGTGATCGACATTTTCTTATGGTCAAGTAAGTGGATATGTGGTAGAAGAGGCCCTTTGCCCATTGGTTCTTGTTTATTGTGGCTTTGTGAAGAGAGAGATTTGGTGGGGGTGGGGTGAGGGTCATTTCATTGAAGTGTTTGATCCTAGGTAAGAAGGTTTGGATCATTGTTTATCCTGTGGCTGGAATATTAACATAGGCTCAAATGTGGATGTTAAACCATCTCAATTGCTGTCTCCTTGGGTCTCTGCAGATATAGTGTTACCCTTCTTGTTACAGAGACAGCTCCATCTTCTCCAATTCTTGCTCTTCAAGAGTATCTATGTTTGGATGTTTTATAAATTACATTTCCCTGAAGGTTATTCAAGTTTAAAGACGATTAAATGATAACACCTATATAGACAGAGAGGTGCCAGTTGTCTCAAGGGTACTGAGCTGTTTATCTTGTTGTTCACAGGATAGAGCTTGAAGCAGGAGTGAATATGGTGAATGGTGAATATTCAGGTATCCTCAAAGAAGTCCGTGAGAAATATAACATGGCAAACACTTTGCTTTATGTGGAATAATGGCAGTTGATTTTGCCTTTGTCTCTGAGAAACTACTAGGGTCATTTAATTGGGGGTTAATTGAGGGAGGTGAGAGAAGAAATTAGGCAAAGCATTAGAGGTATTACAATATATGCATTAGTCAGCTTTCTGTTACTATGACATAATATACCTGAGATAATCAACTTACAAAAGGAAAGATTTATTTTGGTTTAAAATTTTGGAGATTTTATGATTAGTTGGCCCTGTTGCTTTTGGGCTGTGATGAGGCCAGAATATCACAGTGATAGTGCATGGTAAAAATTCTCAACTTATATCTGGTTTGTGAAAGACAGGTTGAAGAAAGAACTAGGATCTAAATATCTTCTTTAAAAGCATGCCCCTGATGACTCTAAGACTTTCTACTCGGCTCCACCTATTAAAAGTTCTGCCACGTTTCAGTAGTGCCAAAGGCTGAGGATCACAGGCTCCCAAAGGCCTGTAATACATGGGCCTTTGCAGAACACTTACTCAAATCATAGCAGTGTCTTTTAGTTTCCTGGGACTGCTGTAACAAACCACAACACAATGGGTGATTTAAACATCAAAAAGGTATTGTCTCAGAGTTTTGGAAATTAGGAGTCTGAGATCGAGGTGTCAAGGTTGGTTCTTCTCAGGCTGTCAGGAAGAATTTGCTCCTGCCTTCCTCCTCTTTGCTGTTCTTTGGCTTCTGCTGTTATCACCCTGATCCCTTTCACCTTCATATGGCATTTTCCTTGTGCACTTTTGTGTGTCCAAACTGCCTAGCGTTATGAAGATACCAGTCATAATGGACTAGGGAGTCCCTAGTATGACCTTATTGTAACTAATTACAATCTGCCATGACACTATTTCCAAATGAAGCCACACTTGGAAGTACTAGGTTTGGGGCTTCAACATGAATTTTGAGGGGACACATTTCAAGTCATAACATATAATTGGGCAGTCAGTAACATTGGGGGTGTTATAAATGTGATGAAAATGTTCTCAGTTCATTTTCAGCTCTCAGGCCAACCACACTTAGTACCCTGATTTGTGCAGGGCTGAATTATGTAGTCTACATCATCCTAAAATGTTATATATAGAAATTTGTCATTTACAGCTCTGGAAACATTTGCATAATAAAAATTCATTCTCAAAGTGTACTCTAGTCATTTTCATCATAGTGCCGCATGCTGAAACCTGTTAGCCAAGCTTACACTGTCGTTATTGGAAGCCCTGCAAACTCCATGTTGTGATTAGCATATTATGAAGATTAACTAATTGATGAAGTTTTAGAATAGTTCTCTACTAGTATCAGAAGCAACTGTATTCATTTTTATTTATTTGTTGGTTATTTACAAATATTTATTGAATCCCTGCTAGGAAGCGAAGACAAATTATTTCCTTTGCTTTTGAGCATCAGGAGGTAGAATGAGACACACATGTACATATTCTAGTAAAATGCTGGACCCAAGAAAAAAGCTTTTGAGAGAACAAACTGCTCTTGGTTGTCCTGAAATCTCACTCTACCTTGAATTGGGAGGACTTGGCTTTCAGAGGAAGATATGGTTCTGCTGCTGTCCACACTTTCCTTCCCTTTGGGGAGAGGATTAGGGCTCCTATTACTAAATTCTGGCTTGTAACGCTCTATATAAGTCTTTGAGTTCTGGGTGGTTCTGACCTATTAACATGAGACCCTGTTATTTTAACTCTGAAAAATTGCTAAGTAGAAGTTACCATGACAGCTAAATGAAAGCCATAATTCTAAACATTTAGTGGACCTAGGCAAGGGGTATTATAAGACCAGATTCATTAGTGCAAAGGATGAACCATTCAGAGGTAGGATGCACCATTCAGAGGTAGAATCCAGAGCTGGGCTCACCTCACTCCTTAGTGGGTTAAATGAAAAAAGGTGGGATTGCTCATAGGACATCCCTGAGGGCCCTGGTAAGCAGCAAGGAGGCAGCAGGAAGGTTGTGCTCCCTCTCAGAGTCATTTCTAAAAATGCCAGTGCTCCAAGATATGCGCATCTGAAGTCATTACCAGCAGTCGATACTTTAATTAGCAGCTCATATTTTAGCAGAGATTAACTGATGAGGTGTGAGAGGGGAACAGGGACAAGGTGGTTTGTAGGGTGGTGGTGGTGCTGAGAAGGCACCTGGAAGGAGAGGAGGTATAAGCCGGGGAAAAGGGGTCTTAGTAGAAAACGTGTGCATAGGGGGCACTAACTTCATTTTCTTTAATCTGGCCAAAGTGTTTGTCATGTTGTGAATGATCAAACTTGGATCTTAAGTCTGTTTCAGGAAATGGAAAAGAAGATATAATCCTCTCAATTATTGCTAGAATACTTGTTTGTCTCATTACCAGGAAGTCTAGCATCTTCTTCTCCTATGACTTGGTACAAGGGCCACAGGATCTGGCTCAGTTCAAGGTGTGAGGAGGGAGATAAGCTGTCGCGACCCCCTTGCCCGCAAGGAAGACGCAACACCGGGAATCTTCTTCCAGTCGTTTATTCTGGTTCTCGAGATCTCTTCCACTCTACTCTCTTCTTCATCATCCTCTTCTTCATCTTCCTCTTCTTCATCTTCCTTTCCGAATGCTCCTACCAGCCTTAATAAAGCATCTCAAGCCCCAATGCGAAGCTGCCACGTGGAGCTTTCTCATAGGGTGTTAGAAAACCACGCACCAACTCTCCCAATTAAGGAGTTGTTTGTCACAAACCACAGTCGAGCCAGCGCCATCTTGTAATGGCGACCGCAGTCCGCAGAAACGGCTCACTACAGTTCCCCCTTTTGTTTTCTAAAAACAATACAGGCGAGAGTAGAGGTCCTATCCCACTGTGCAGAAGTGGCTGCATAGTATGGCTCAGCCCCAAGGAGGCGCCTTCCCCAGATCTGAGACCATATCAGCCGACGCT
Source organism: Spermophilus citellus (assembly GCF_964194105.1). Classification (NCBI taxonomy): domain Eukaryota; kingdom Metazoa; phylum Chordata; class Mammalia; order Rodentia; family Sciuridae; genus Spermophilus; species Spermophilus citellus. The sequence goes on from NC_138183.1 coordinate 82,601,119, forward strand.
TTTCTCGTGGGACGGGGCGTGGACGCGTCTAACCCGCATGCAATAGGACATGCTCTCCTTGAGGTCCACTTCAAGGATCACTCAAGTGCAGTGCCTTGCCTCGCATCCTGTATCGTGATGGACGGAGGGGGATAGCCGAGGCTGAACTGTGGCTGTTTAGAAATACAACGACAAACAAGTTGGTAACACCCTAAAAGAAAGGCACGGGTAATCTGTGCAAGCCAGACTTGAGGTGAAATGCCATTACTCATACTAAGCCTTCAACCAGGAACCTTATCAGACCCAAACAGGTCAGGACGTTCCCACATGACCGTAATTGGCTGAATATGAAAACAGACACCACAAATCTTTCAAGGCCTTGTGAGCTCCTTCAAGGTCTTGTGAGCTGGCCTCTTTGACATGCACAAAAATCAGGGCTGGATCCAAGCCCTGGGGGCCGGGGGGAATCCGTGCCAGCAGTTCCCCCCCTTTTGTTTGTTGCACGTCAAAGGGAATCAAGTAGCCCCTGTCTTAGGTCGTTCACTGCCCCTACACTGCTTACCCGTCTTTGGGGAGGCCCCATTCCCCTGTCTTAGGTTGCAGTGCAAGCGTGAAAGTTGCCCGTCTCTGGGTACTACAAGATCAGCTTGTTGTTGCCAAGGCGTTCAGTGGTATCTATTCAGCCAGTCATTATTGGGTCTTTAATTGGTTCCGGTTCAACAAGGCATAGAGTAAAAATAAAGAAGAAAAAGGGGGCAAAAGGAGGAAGGCATGAAGTAGGGATCATTGTAGAAAAATCATCTTCGAATTGGTCGGAGACAAACTTCAGCAAGATCATCCTTGGTCTGCAGGCGTTGATAATGGATCTGTATTGGCTTAGAAGTCAGAATGTTAATTTGGTCTTTAATAAATTGTGTCATTCTCTTACCTAGGCAGGGGCCTACAGCAGCTATAAGGAGGAGACCGAAAAGCGGTCCCATTACAGTGGATATCAAAGGAGTTAACCATGGGGTATTTTTAAACCACTGTTCAAACCATCCTTGTTGTGCTTCAAACTCCTTTTGTCTTTTAGCCAATCTTTCCGTGACTTTTTCCATAGTTTCACGGATTACCCCAGTATGATCTACATAAAAACAACACTGTTCCTTTAAGGCTACACATAGTCCTCCTTCCCTTAGGAATAATAAATCTAGTCCCCTCCTATTTTGTAACACAACTTCTGAGAGGGAGGTGAGGGACTTTTTCAAAGCAGTAATTGACTTGGCCATGGCTGTTAAATCTTATAGCTGGGTAGAGAATAAAGATCCCAGGGTCATAATTAATCTGCTGCTGCGGCACCCATGGCACAGCAACAGAAGGAACACAGAAAACGAAAGACACAGACGACAAAAAAAGAACACAGAAAACAAAAGTGAAAGTACACATAGCAGCTGCAATAAAATATGAGGCCTACGGGGTCCCGCTCTCGGGGACGAGGAGTCCGCTCCGCTCAGGGACGAGGGGTCCGCTCAGGGACGAGGGGTCCGCTCAGGGACGAGGGGTCCGCTCAGGGACGAGGGGTCCGCTCAGGGACGAGGGGTCCACTCACGGGACGAGGGGTCCGCTCAGGGACGAGGGGTCCGCTCAGGGACGAGGGGTCCGCTCACGGGACGATTGGTGCACCACTCCTGACGACTGAAAGTTCTGATTTTCCCGGGTTTCGGCACCATTTGTCGCGACCCCCTTGCCCGCAAGGAAGACGCAACACCGGGAATCTTCTTCCAGTCGTTTATTCTGGTTCTCGAGATCTCTTCCACTCTACTCTCTTCTTCATCATCCTCTTCTTCATCTTCCTCTTCTTCATCTTCCTTTCCGAATGCTCCTACCAGCCTTAATAAAGCATCTCAAGCCCCAATGCGAAGCTGCCACGTGGAGCTTTCTCATAGGGTGTTAGAAAACCACGCACCAACTCTCCCAATTAAGGAGTTGTTTGTCACAAACCACAGTCGAGCCAGCGCCATCTTGTAATGGCGACCGCAGTCCGCAGAAACGGCTCACTACAATAAGCTTTTTTTTAAATTTTTTTTTTAGATTAGACAATGCAGTTTATTATTATTATTATTATTTTTTATTGGTTGTTCACAACATTACAAAGCTCTTGACATATCATATTTCATACATTAGATTGAAGTGGGTTATGATCTGCAATCTGCAAGCTAAGTCTTCATTTGGCCCTTTCTGGTGTGGAGGGCATTGATGTTCATTTGGTATCTTCCATAGTTGTCATTTCCTCTGCCTGACACATGGTGGCGCTGTTGGGGTGGTGTCCTGGGCAATCTCAGTTTGCTAGTCTCTGCTGCCCTGGCGAAGGCTCCGTCTCAAAGGCCATGTCTCCTTCCTATGTCTAACAACATTGTGAAGCAGGTTGTTGGCATATGGGTTATGGGGTTACACTTTTTATTGGGTAAAAGGAAAAAAGAGCTGGAGGGTTAGCCAAGAGTGTCTGGTTTTAGAGCTAGTACATTTGATAAAGAGAGGGCTATGGGAGGAACAAATACTAACAACAGCAGAAAGTGCCCATAAATTATCCATGGGGTCAGGATGGAATGTGTTTCTGAATTATTCACCAGGATCACACAGGTAGTTTATATATATGGACCCACATTCCCATTCTCCTGTGTAGCTGGAATCTTTCACGTGTGGGGAAAAGGAGCAAGGAGGGAGTTTATAGGGATGTCAGGTAATAGAGCCAGGGAAGTTGGTCATTCTGTGTAGCATCTTGTAACTTGTCCCTTGGTTTTGGTGTGCTAAAATATAATTTAATCACTTTAAAAATGTCTTAATCTCTATCTTAGTGCAGAAACTGGAGGAAGAACATAGTATCCATGGAAAAGGAGCCTGTTTCATTGCAACAAATACACCCATGTCCTCATCTCCATGGACCAACTGACCCCCACACATTGTCTTTCCTCCTTTTAGTGCTTGCTTTCAGAAAAAAACTTAATTCATTTTTTTTTGTTGTTGTAACAAAATACTCAAGAATGGGATAAATTATAAAGAAAGGAGGTCTATTTTGGCTTGGGTTTTGGAGGTTGGAATATCCAGGTTCAGATGACCACATCTAGTGAGGATCTCATGCTGTCCATCACAACATGGCAGATGGCATCTCATGGCAGTGGCAGTGAGCAGTAGCTGCAGAAGATGGACTTGGAAGGTGCCAGGATTGCTTATAACAACCTACTCTTGTGGTTTCTAATCCAATCCTGTGAGACCTAACCAACCCAGAGAGACCAGGGTTAATCTTTTCCTAAAGCAGAGCCTTCAGGACCTGCTTACCTTCCTCTGTACCCCACTTTTAAGGTGTCACCACCTTTCAACATTCCCATGCTAGGGACCAAGTTTCCAGCATGGGAGCCTTTGGGGGTCAGACCATATACAAACCACTATGAGAACCTAGAAAACAAATTCAGAGTAAATTTGTAAATAACTGACAAAATTCAGTATTTCCTCTAATTTAGCCTTATCAACTTCAAAGCAGTTTACCCTGTAAACTAAATCATTTGATTAACTTTGGAAATTTAGATAGTCAGAAGATCAGAGTGGTGAGTTAAGTTCTTCTCATGAAAGCATGACTAGAGAAATGGGCATTTCTGGAACCATGTCATTTTTTTTTCCTCACTGTTGAGAACCCACAACCAAATCTGCAGCCCAATTCGTTAAGACTATTGATGTTTCGATTGTCTTCAAATCTTCAAAACAATTTTAAAAATACTATTCAATGGTCATGCTCACATTATTCAAATGTTGCTCTCACTAAATTTCCATTGTTTCCCTAGTAATATTTGTGGCATTTGAGATAATTAAATAAGCAATTAGAAATGGTTTGGTAAGGCAAGTTCAGTTCATGTAGTCTTTAAGATCTGTCTTTCAAATAGAGACATTCGTTTCAGGTATGAACAAGGAAATAAATTGTCAAATTTGTGTCACAAAGTTATGATCTCCTTGACATATATCTATTTTTAGCAGAAAGCATTCTTCTCTAAGAGAGGGTGTGTTTAAGATTTTCCTTCTTATGATGGTTGTTTATTTTTAATGAATCTTTTGCACATCAATTTTGTCTTCTCTAGCTTCATTTTTCTCATAATTACCTTTATTCTACTTTTTCCTGGCCTATGTTCTTTTTTAAGTGCCTTGAATTTAGGCATGGACCCAGGGGAATCTCCTGATATGCTGTCCTCTGTCCTTCCTATTGTCACCCTGCAGGGAGTGCACAAAAGGGCAAAGGAGGCTCTCCCGTGGTGCATCTGGGACCACCCTAGTTTCCAGTAGCTGGGAACTATCAATAAGTGGACTGTGCATCAACATTTCGCAGTAAAAATTTTAAAACGTTATTATGATAGTAATATGGGGAGTGGGGTGATTGTCACAAGGTAAGTGCCAGCTGCTGAGAGAAGGCATGAGGGCTCTGCTGTGTGAGGCTGGCTGCCCACAGACCCAAAGATGAGCATCCTTCATGTGATGGCTCAGTGTTGACCTGGCTGCAGATTCATCGCTGTGATCATCTGTGCTTTGTGCTCTGCCCGAGAGTCACTTCGGCCTGTCTGAAGGAGGCAGCTGTTGTAAATTATAAGTGCAGATCCAGAGGATAATTCTTGGCTTTCAACATGCTGTGAAGGCTTCAGCAATTAATTTCTTCTGTTCTTCGTGCAGCCAAGGATTCTCCGCATTATTCATCTCTTTGGGCAAAAGCCATCAGTGGCTTCTGAGTTATTTTCTCATTAGGTTTATGATAGGAATTACCTGATTGTGAATGGCTTTTTCTTGTAGTTCATTTTGCAGGTGACTTCTGACTAGGTATGTCTCAGCAGTAACTTAATCTGCCTTAAGCTCCCAAGAGTTTAAGAATTCAGCATGGTATTTCCATTTGACCTGAAAGTACTTGCTTGGCATTTGCAAATCCAGAGGCACAAACTCAGTGATGCTTTAGCCTCTTGAGGTGACTGGTTTTCCCCATGTGTATTTATTTGGCAAGACCCAAGAAGCTTCATTAGGACATCGACCTGTGCTTTTGTTTCCAACATCTTTCTGGCACTTTATTAGGAAAACAAAAGCAAAGCAAATAAAAACATCAGCCTTTCCCATTGGGAGATTTAACACTTGACCAAAATAGAGTCTAGATGCACCTGAGTCTGGGTCTGGTAAACCACAGGACAGAGACTGTGAGGGCTGAGGATGGGAGCTGGGCCCTTGGGGGTCTAAGCCAGGTGTTCACAGAGAATCCAGAGAACCCAGATAGTGTCTCTGCAGGATCCATTTAGAATGGTCATCCTGATAGTTTTTTTTTTTTTTTTTGTATGTGAGAAGAGCAGATAAATTCACAGGAATCTAGCCCTAATATTTCTCCAGATCAGCAGTGTTCCCTGTTGTGTATCTGGGCTAGGCCCATATATTGCCAAATCAGTAGTCAAAAGAATACAAATACCCCGGTCTCATGGAAACCACTAGAATGGAGCAAGAAGAGAAGCCCTGTTCAGATGGTCAGAGTGCTGGCTGATTCTCAGGAGGCTCGCCTGAATGTTTTGTAACCCTGGGCGGGAGAGCCAGGGCTTTTCAACTCCCAGAGAGGCATAATTAAAAAGTGCTGGCTCAAGAGGAACATTGTGACGAGGGCCAAGCTGATCTTGAGTGTTTTTAGTTGTCTTTGTGCTTAGAAACTTAATTCAGAGTGTATCCTACACCCTTGGCACCATCCATGGCACAGAGTAGTAGGCATGTCATGAATATTTGATGAATGGATGAAAGGATAAATGACCAGAGTGGAGAGTCCCTCATTTTGGTGCTCTCTTTTTGCAACACAATTCCCTCCAATTTTCTCCCTTTGTTGGCCTCTGCAGCAAAATGTCCCTGCTTGCTGTTCCACTGCTGCTCAAGTCCTCAGCTCATGGCAGCTCATTGGAATGTAATCTGAACCACTCATTCTCTCTCAGGTGGAATAGTAGATAATGAATAATTTAATGTTCTACCCTGGAAGGGTTATGCACATTTTAACAAGTGACAGATAACTGGATACAGAGTAAATACAAAGAATACATTCATATTAAAGGTGGAACTTTAAGTTGATCACAGGACACTGTTTTCAGTCAGGAGGAGGCATCTGTGATTTCCCTCAAACCACATCACTAGTTGACTTCTGTGTCTCTGGCATCATTTTGTTCCCGGGTAGGATCATAGAGGAGCTGGCTGTGGTGGTGCACGCCTATAATCCCAGAAGCATGGGAGGCTGAGGCAGGAGGATTACAAGTTCAAAGCCAGCCTCAGCAACTTAGAGGGGCTCTAAGCAGCTTAGTGAGACCCTGTCTCTAAATAAAAATGTAAAAAGGGCCGGCGATGTGGGTCAGTGGTTAAGCATTCTTGGGTTCAACCCCACTACTCCCCCTACCAAAAAAAAATAATCATAGAGTATTTGAAAAAGGTTATTGTTCCCTGGAGTGTCTGAGTCATCATGAGGGCATGTCTTACATTGCAGCATAGGACAAGAACAGACATCTTCCAAATCTAGGCTGTGTGCAGAAGGAGCAGGTAGATTCATTGGGAAACACAGATAGATTCAGTGCATATTTTCCAGATCTTCTTATCCGACAAAATGTATGTGAGCCTCTAATGAATTTTGAAAATTTGCAGCTCTGACAACCTCTTTTCATGGAAGGCCTGTGTTGAGCATGGAGTCATAACTGTAAGTGGGAGGGAATGAGGAGAACAGTTCCCTTTTGGCAGCGATGGGGAGGTTTCTGCTGGCTCAGAACACAATTTGCTCAAGGTCACTCAGCAAGTCACCACTCTGTGCCTCCCTGTTCCTAGTCTGGCTCACCATTGACCTGCATGCCCGTTCTTCCAGTTCAGAAGCAGAGCTGTGTCTGAGTTAGTCTCCTTGCTGGGGCTGCAGGGATTGTGGATGTCAGCAGTCTGGGTTTGCAAGAGGCTCAGAAACAATACCAGGTATTTTGTAGCAGGTATGTGCTGAGTGTTCTTCTCTCACTCTCTGCATTTGGAGCGTTCAGCATATAATCCTACAATTAGTTCATTAAAAAAAATAAAAACTACTTGCAGGTCACCTTTAAAACAAAGGGAGAAGCAATTTTGAATTTAGCAATTTTTCATTTTTGACATCTAGTACCACCTCAAGCTCTGCAGTTACAAATAATGCTTGTGGTGAACGGGTCCTTTTATGCACATTTGAAGAGAGAAGGGCTATACATTATGAATAGAACAAGGATAAAGGAATTGGCTGTGTAGTGCAAGATATTTTGAGTACATTAATCAGCCCATCTCTTTTAGAGTGAGAATCATTTTTCTAAAAAATGGGTATAAAACAGAATGCAAACAATTTGTGCAATGCAAGTCTGCTTGATATGCAGTGGATATAGAAGGGCAAAGGGAAGAGGAGAAAACACAGGGAGCAGGGCACTTGAAAGGAAGTTCTATAGGGTAAAATAAGGCAAAGGAAAGAAGCAACTTGGAGGAAGCCTCAGGATGGTATTGGGTCCCACTGACATGGCTGCCCTCCTTGGCACATGGATTCACTTGCTTCTTATAAGCAGCAAATAGGTTTCTTCCAGCATTAGCCCTGACCCTGTAGAACTCACATTCTAGGGAAGAAGGCAGACACTCAGCTAGTTTCGATTAGACTTGTAATATGCAGGTGAACACAAGGAAGCCACATCAGTAAGGAATGCTCTTGTTTACAAGTGTGGTCATACATCACTTAATGACAGGGACCTGTTGTGAGAAATGTGTTGTTAGGCAATTTTGTCACCGTGTGAACACCATAGGGTGTACTTATGCCAACTAAGATGGCAACAATGTCAGTAGGTGATATAATCTTACAGGACTGCTGTCATTTATGTAGTTTGTCGTTGACCAAAATGTAGCTATGTGGTGCATGGCTGTAATTGAAAACACTTTAACAGTGGATTAAATATATGAAAGTTTATAGTTCTCATATAACAAGAAATTGAGGAGGAGGCAGCTGCTGATATGGTTTTAATAATGTATCTTTGTGATTTTCTTGGGTTCTCCTCCAGTATTTCAAGATAGCATCCATAGCTCAAGGAATCACCTTCACTTTGATGGTGGAGGAAAGATCTAGATACTGAGGATGACCAACCTGGTTCATTAGTTAAAGAAGTAAGTCTTTGTATAAGAATCATCTCATAAGACCAAACAGTATGTCAAATGACACCCCCTTTCCAGATACCTGTTATAAAGGAACAGAGAAAATAAGAATGGAGCATTTCTAGATCTCCCTTTGAAGCCTTGTTCTCTGTGCCCCAGGAGGCTGGCAGGCAAGACATCCCTTGCCTTTGGATTTGGTTGATAGGCAGAGGAAAGGAGAAGAGCAAGAGTGGCTCCCTTCCTATCTGGTGGCAGCAGGCTACATTTGGAAGCTCTGGTCAGGTGGCACCTCTCCTTCTGGTCTGGGAGATGCTAGCTCTCCTATTACTTTGGGATCTAGTGATATCTTGTTTTTGCTAGAGCCTTGGATGCTACAGTTATCCTTTAGGGTTTCTGTATTGTCAGTCCTTTCTAAGTAAGTCCCTTGATGTTCTTCTCAAATCACTCATTGAACGTACCATCTGCTTCCTGTGGGGACCGTTGATAAAAGAGTGGGCTTAGGAGTAGGCGTTCTTTTAGCCAAGCAACATTGCTATTGGAGGGACCTAATTCCCTAGGAGTTGCTAGTGAGTGTGGGGGGTGTCAGAGAAGGTTTCTCAGAGAAGTTGATGTTTGAGGTACATCTCAAAGAATCAGAAGGAATTTGCCAGGTGGAAAAGGGGTGGGGGATGAAAGGAGTGTTGAGCCTTCTAGCAAGAGGAATTAACATTGCAAAACTATGGAGGTAAGGATGAGCACTGCTGAGCAGTGCTTCTGGAATTTGGAGAGAGGCTGGGAAGTGTGGGATGGAGAACATGCATGAGGAGAAGTTAGCCTTTGGAGTTTTATTCTGAGGGAGATGGGATGCTCTTAGATGATTAAGAGGGGAGTGTCTTAATGTATATTTTACACAACTGTGTTACAGAGAAAATTCTGAGAGCACCCTGGAGGGTTATTGGAATGATTTGAGAAAACATCTGGGAGAAGCTTGAGAAAGTTTCAAAAGGTTTTTCCACCAGATAATAAAATCTTGAACTCAGGTTAGCTTTCCCCATGGCCTTCCCCAGAAAAATTACCTTCTCTGACCAAAGTGGTCACTGTAGACCATACTTGATCCAGCACCAGACTATTATAACAGTAATATTATTATAATATAGCTCAATAGTTCACTATATTGTTGACTTTTCCACTTCCCTATAAAACTCCCCAGGGAGAGGGATAATGCCTTGTATTTTTGTATTCCTAGTGCATAGCATGGAGCCTGGCTCACAATAAGCTTTCAATAATTGTTTATTGGATTGAACATAGGGCTTGGGATTGTCATGTACTGGTAAAGATGCATTTTATGTGCAAAGTGGTTACTTGTGACGACTAATAGAAGTTGACTCTCACATCTTCTAGCTGTTCTCTTTCTGATTAAAGGAAGGAAACAAAGGAGGGGGGAAGAGAAGGAAGAAAGGATGGGTAAGTCTGTTTTTTTGAATAACATGGATGAATGAGAAGGGCAGTGATAGGAAGCTGAACAAGGTTGGGTGTTGACCTTTGGTGCATGTTATATCAAGAAGTTCCAAACCAAGACGAACAGAAGTCAAATTCTACTTTGGTTCAGTGAAATGAAAGGAGGAAAAGCAGGCCAGATAACAACAGTGGGTGCCTTAGTGTTGACACACAGACTGGGTTATTCCTGCACAGGCTGGGAGCGACTGCCCAGAGGTCCTTTCTGCAACCACAGGAAAAGAGTAAGGGTGCTCTTTGCTGCCAGATAATGATAACTGCACATCTGCTAGGAGAAGGAAGGGTCTCTTTTAACTCATTACCTTAATAATACTGGAAAAGGAAATGTGATCAAATGTGGCACTGGTTAAAAAAGTGGGTAGGGGAAGGAAATACATTTTGAAGAGTGATTTGAAAATAGTTTTTTGAGAGTTGTGAAAAAATGCAGCCCTAGGTCAGAAAATTCAGTATATCAATAAAAAACTGACTAGCTTGAGAACAAACTAGAACAACATGTCAGAGGACAGTTAAACTTGTCTTTAAAATCACATTGTTAATACTTGTAAAGTTGTGTTATTAGGATAAAGTCTTGGGACTTTAAAATAGAGTTTTCCAGTACATTTTGAGTATATATTCAAAACCAGGCCCTGGTCATATTTAAGGCCAGGCTTATAGTCTTATAAAACACAAAGGTATCTATTATTATATTCATTTGCTCGATGAGGAAACTGAGGCTTACAGAGTTTAAGTAACCTGCCCAAGGTCACACAGGAGGTGAAGGACTAGAATTTGGACCCCATTCCTCTCTGATGTTAATGAATGCCAAACACCTTGATGCCTTCCACCTAATTCACTGAACTGTATCAGTCTTACTGTATCTCCCCTCCATTTGCCCAAGTTTTGTTCTTTAGCATGTTTCAGTTATTTGATTGCTTGAGGGATTCAGTCTTGCTCTCAATGGGAGTTTTGGTTGTGACTTTGCATCTCAGGTGTTAATCCTTCCTTAAAAAGAGAAAATTGAGATCATTGACTCTTGAATCAATCTTTGACATGACACAACATTTTTCTTTCTCTTGGGCTTTTTGTATAGTTTAGGTGATTTACTGTGTATTTGTCCTTGAAAGTATTTGTTTTAGGTACAAAGAGTGACCTTGTTTTCTGGCCTGTGGTTTCATTCACCTTGTTTTGCTCTTCATTGGAAGCATGCGACTCCTCCGGGGATGCATGGGCACTGGGGGGTAAGCAAAAGCACAGCAGGTCCTGGTAAGAGCAGCTGGCTCTGCTGTTCATCAGGAGTGAACTTGGAACCCAGAGAATTGTACATGTGCTCTTCAGTAGTAAGAAGGGAGTTTCTTAGTTTTCAGGGTGTTGAAGTGCTGCATTTCTTTTTGAACTGTTAAAAATCTGCAGTTTACCATCTCAGTGAGCCAACACTAGGACCTGCAGTGCTGGGCCCTCCAAGGTGTGACCAAAAGTTGCCCAGGAGAATGGGATCCTCTGGTCCTAGAGAAGCAACGGACTTCTGTGTTTTAACTTGTAAAGTTCTTTCTTCTCTGTGTTATGATCTGTTGATCATTTCTGGCTATTGGTGGAGGTAATGCCTTTTCTATCCCTGATATCATTGCCTCCTGTTGTACTTTGACTTGATCTTCAGTCTGAGATCTGAGCTCTAGGGTGGTTTTCAGGTTATCATGAATTCTAAACCAAAGGCTAGGAGGATTTCTCAGGAGTCTGTGAGTATAGTCTTTCATCAGCTGATTAATTCCTTATTTATTTATTTATTGGTACCAGGGTTTGAACCCAGGGATGCTTAACCACTGAGCCACACTTCCAGCCCTTTTAAAAATATTTTATTTAGAGATAGGGTCTCAATGAGTTGCTTAGGGCCTTGCTGAGTTGCTGAGGCTGACTTTGAACTCGAGATCCTCCTGCCTCAGCCTCCTGAGCTGCTGGGATTACAGGCATGCACCTAGCTAGGTGCTTCATTTCTTAGGACTTGGTTCCTTCTTGTATTACTTTAGTATTACTTGCATAAGATCCCAGGTTTAGTGTAGGAGGAGCTAAAATATAGCAAGAAGTTGAATGAGTGCCCCCCTCCCCCCGCCATTCAAGTTATTGCCATTTTCCTTCTTTGTCTCTTGTTTATAGAGATGGTAGGGGAGATCCCTGTGTCATTACTGCAACCAGCTTAGTAGTCCCATGCAGTAGGTTTAATTATCCTTTTCCACTGCTCCTAAAACCTGGAAAAGCTTTCTGCATGTAGCCTTGTGTCAGCAAGTCTTTGGGGAAAAGTGCTAGCTGGGCAAGATGGTTCTGCAAAGGGATAAAAGAAGAACTGGCTTTACGTGAAATGGGACTGAGAACTCACAGAAGGGGAAACTGAGGGATGAATAGGATAAATGTAGTCCTTCCCTTACTCCACCCACCCCTAAACTCCCAGGGACCACCAGAAGATGGTGGGTTTCTCACACATAAATGAATATTTAATCCAGTCTTGCTAAAATCTTTTAAGAATAAAGTGATTCCTGCAGCTGATGACGTTTGGGTCACAACGAATGTGGATCAGAGACTAAAGCAATACTTCAAGTCCAAAGTCATTTTCTTTTAGAAATGGACAGAGGAGCGGGGCAACCAGGCGTGCACAGGTGTGACTGTAACACACACTGCACTACTTTTATATGGCTCATGAAAATCTTTTCCAATATGCTCTTGTCATGTCTGATCCAACTGTTGTCTTTGGCAAGCCCTAGAGTGTTTTGTTTTGTATTTGGTTTCGTTTAGTTTGATGGAGAGGAAAAAATTAAGACCAGGTCTAAAATGTTTACAACTTTCAGTATGAAAAAGAAACCAAACCCCATGTGTAAGTAAGGCATGATTTGAAGAAGTGGAAAACCAGGAGGAGGATAGAAGGAATGCTGCCCCTATTACACGCTCTGGTTTAGCAAAAGGTGGTTGCCTTGGGGGGACCCCCTCCCCTGCCAGTTCCCTAATTATCCTAAGTCTTTATGAGTGAAACATGCTGCTCACATCAGGGGGCCTGCTACTTAATCTTCATCCCTCTGTATTCCCCCTGCCTCCTAATCCTGGATTTAATTCCAAATTGATAAAATGCTTTTGCTGGCTACATTAGTGCAATAAACACAGAACTGTGGGCCATCAGGACACACTTTTATTCTTTTAGAAAAACAAGAAGGAAATGATGATGAAAACCATTTTGTGAACTAAAGGGAAAGAAAAAAAGAAATAAATAAAAATGATAAAAATGCATTACTGCAGGCAGTCTGCAAACTAGGGGAGAAAAGAAAGATTCCTGGCTTTGATTCATACCTTCTGAGAAGGTTTCCTTAATGACTGCTCCTTTGTGTCGCCAAAGCTGTGCTCATTTATCAGTCTGTGGTTTAATCCAAACCGATCAGGATGAAAATTCAAGGAGGATGAAGGTTAAATGACAGACATCCTGACTTGGAAACTACAGAGTTGACAAATGTCTACAAAACTTGACTGAAAAGGTTGAGAAGAAAAACAACCCCTCTCTCCTGAGCCACTGGAGACAGAGGTGGTTGGGTGGGGGATGGGGATGGGGAGGTGGGGCAAATCCTATTTAAATACAGAATACATTTGATTTTAACAATGCACTTAATTAATTGTGAGTCAGAGGGAAATTCTGAACTATGCCTGTCCTATATGACAATTCCGAGAAATTTGTGGTGATAAATGTTTTACAGCAAAAAGCAAAGGCATTAATTATGGAAAAACCATTTTTTAACACAATAGTTACTAGTAAGATGTCTTCAGCCGTGTTGTTTGAACAGTCTTCCGGTTCTTACTGAACCTATTTCTTTCTGAATCCCAGGATGGTAAAAGGGCCTCATCATCTCTCTTTTTCAGAGGTATATAGTGTCTCTTTTTAAAAGTGCCCCTTGTCTAGCTAATCTTGCCACATAGTATAACATCTGCCATATAGTAGTTGCTTGATAAATCTTTGCTTATTCAAATCAAATTGCATTATGTTTAATTGTTTTCAATATATTGCATATGGATGCAATCTTTTTCTGATGACATAGCCATCGCCAGCTATTAAACTTGGCAATAGTGGTCAAGAGGTTGACTTTGGAGTCAAATTTGGAGTGAGTTACTTAGCCCTTCTGGCTCCATTTTCTCCATTTGCAAAGTGGGGTTTATAATATGTTCACCTCATGGGGTTGGCATGAAGACTCACTGGGTTCATATTTATAAAAGTTCTTAGAAGAAAGAAAAATGGTTATTCTGGGAGACATGGCATGTGCCGATGAATGTTTTCAGAACTGTGAAAGAATCAAAATCTACAAATTCCGTAAAAACTACAAGTTACAAGAAATGAGAAAAATGAAGAATTTGGCATGAGTGATATGCTTTTCTCTATCTTCTGTGTCCTCTTTTCTAAAATAAAATCAATCTCAGAAAATATACTGAAACCATGCTAAAAACTTATTAGTATTTAATGTTTAAAGATTATATCCAAAAAGTACTTCTGCAAATTTAGCATGTCACCCCTGTGTCATGCCTGCTCCCACAGCATTGCACATATGAGGAGGGTGACCTTCTGCCTGTGAATGAATGAGTGCTCAGAATGATCAATCATGAGGAGCTGTTCACGACTAGCTCCTTTTTAGGGCTGATACTGACATTTCATTTTTTTCTGATTCCTGGATTGACTTCTGGGTTTGCTCACATTATTTTAGTGGATTCATTTTTCCCCCCTTCTCCTAATTAAAATGTATCTCATCTGAGAAAAGACCAGATCTTGAATCAGGATGGCACTTCTTTGGCATTCAAAGCATGAAAACCAAGCTTTTCATTGCTTAACATGTCCCATTTTCTATTGAGTGTGTAATTGTTTAGGTCTGCGACTACTTACTGGTCTACAGTGGAATCTTAAAAAAATGAATCCTTTGGATGAGGACCACAGGTACATAAGGTTGAGCAAGGTGTGGTGATAATAGTTTGGTGGACGTGGTTGCTAATAGTAGGTGGAAGGAGTTGGAAGACTGACTCTGACATGCATTTCTCTCTGGACTCCTAGGGCCAAGGCTGTGCTATGAGCGAGGCTGTCTCTGGGGCATGTCCTGTCACCCAAGGAGGGACTGTGGAACCCCGTGATCCTGGGCAGAGGATTGTTGCCAGAGAGGCCAGAGCATCCCACTTCCTCCTCTTCTCATGCAGCTTGAGGCCAGGGGGCACCCCCATAGACTTCCCGTGAGAGGAAGGCGTGTCCTATGGAACATGGGCTGGAAGGGAATCATGCTCTGTAGCCTGTCACTCTGTCTTCAGTGTTCTCTCTGACCCTGACCTACCAATGCCCCAGCAAGGAAGTAAGTCCTTTGAAGATGCCCTCTTTTCTTACAGCTCTGTGGCTAGAATCTACTCCAATACTCTCTTTTCATTTCCTTCAGAAGCTTTATGCTACTGTGTTGTAGTCACTTCAGAATCTTTGTATTTAGCTTATTTAGAGGAATAAACAAATATTATGATAATGACAACAGCCAGTGAACAAATGGTAATAACAGCAGAGGCCTAAATACAAGAATCAATTAACGAGAAACAGAAAACAGGCCCAGCTGTCTCGAGCAATTTTGAAAGCTTAACTCGAGACACAGAAGACGTCCTTAGGAAGATGTAAGTGGAGGAGCAAACACCACATGTCATTAGCATGTTCACTACAGATGTGAGCTTTGTCAGCAGCATCTCTTTTCTTATTGTAAATCCAAAGTTGGCATTACAGGATTACATCAATTATGTCAAATTAAAAAGTGCCACGTGACTCGAGAGAGCTAGCCAAAGAAATCCCACTGGTAAAGGCACTGAAGTTAATTTATATTGGTTTAACATCAGCATCATGCGATGCATTGTTCTGTTGTCTAATTTTGAGACTCAATCTACTTACGCTTTTGGGTGAAAAAAATGATTCAGATTAAGCATCCCTTACCCAAATGGCTTCAGATTTTAGAACAGGGTTGACTGTCCTTTGGTGCGGGGGTTAAGGGTGCCAACTTTCCCAAGTAACTGAAAATCTCAGTATAACTTTTGACTCCCCAAAGCAAGACGTTGAGTAGCCTGCTGACAACTGGAAGTCTTACAGATAACATAAGTACCTCATTAATACCCATTTTATATGTTACATGCACTATGTATGGTGAAAAACACACAAGAAATTCATGAGAATTATTAGATCACTTTGTCCTGCAACATGCCATTTACTAGAAGGACAAAATTGTCATGTGGAGGTGATTAGTATCACATGCTGTTTTCAGTGGGTGCTTGTACTAACCACCACAAAAGCAACAGAGGTGGCTAAGAAACTATTACAGTAGGTCACTATGACTGCCAGTAATTTTATACAGTTATAATTTAAAGTTCATCTTTACACATTTGTTTACATTTCTCTTGACTACATATGGTACCATGTACAATTTATGCCACTGTGGGTAAATTTTGATATTTTTAATCTTTTATAAAAGACTTATATATATATATATTTGGTGGTAGTAAATGATAGATTATTATTTGCATATTTTTTTGTATACATGACACATCAAACTTTTCCTTGATTTTTAAATTTCTGAGCTATGTAGTTTACCTGCAAGTTGTTTTAACTTAACACAAATCTCCAAAACCAAAATCCATGTGTAAGTAGACCCTCACATTTCAAACTCATGTTGTTCAAGGGTCAACTAATTTGCATATATGTAATGAGACATCCATATGGGTGAGACTTAAGTCCAATCACAAAATTCATATATATTTTACACACGTTACCTGAAAAGAAATTTAAAAACATTTTAAAATAATTTTGTGAATGAAACAAAATTTCATGGCATGGTATTTTCTAACTGTGCTGTCATGTCATTCAAAAAGTTCTGAATTTTGGGTTTTCAGATTAGGGATGGTTAAACTATATTATATTGAGATGTTTCCTATTTGCAGAAAATCTCCTTTCATCTTTCAAATAACAAAAATCACAAAGCAAATGTATTCAGGGAGAACCTTTATAAGAAGCAAGACCATAGAATTGTCTAAACTGTTTTGAGAACTAGGGGGGATGCTATTAATAATTATGCTGGGACAATAGGCAGAAACCTATACTGTCCCTGACTAGTCAGGATGTATATTTATTTCCCTGAATTACAGAAATTATAGAATTTTTGAAAACTCTTCTCCATTTGTATCAGTCTTTGAAAGATAACTAAAAGGTTACCAGGTTATAACTTTGAAATTTATTGTACTTTGGGAGATATGACAATTTATAGTAAAGACAGTTTTTCTATAGTCACCTAAAATTATGAGTGTTTAATGAAATATTTCTTTCCAATGTTAAGATTTTCTTTCTTACAGAAGGTTTTTGAAATTATTTATTTTTTAACTGATAAAATGAAAATTTTTTTCTTTATCCTCTGTGTCTGCGCAACTTGATTTTCTTTTGTTCAACAATTTGTTCTCTTAATGAAGAGTACTGGAATATCAGAGCAATCCTCCCCTGGCTCTCTAGCATACTCAACAGCATCTGGGGTCCTCACTGCAGTAGGCATGGGGTTGGACTCAGGTCTTCAAGCATAACATTCTTCACCTTCCAAAAATTACAGCAAAAAGCTGATTTCGGTGGAGGTGAAAACCTACAGTGCTCTTTCTCTGTTCAACCATCCATCTAGTTGTTCACTGATGAATGAGGTCAGAAAATATCTCCCTTAGGCCCCTGAGAGCAGCGCATTATGGTCACAAAGATTTGGCTTCTCCTTCACCGCACTTAGAATGCTGAATCCAAACCATCAGCACATGATGACCTTCCACAGTTCAGGAAAACGTCACTTGGTTAGGCTGAGACCCAATCTGTGCAATTCACTTAATAAAGAAGTAGAAATCTCCCCTAGATGCTGAATGGATACAGCTTGACCTCTGTATCTTGAACTTTGGTCTCTTTCATTATTTCGAATGGAGACAGTGTGGTTGACTGCACACAATTGCCGACCATCTTACAAATTGAGAGACATCTGGCCTCTGAAAAATTGTGGAAAGACTGCTCAGGATGACAGATAATTTTCTGTTGGCTACTCTTGTCCCACAGCAATTTGATAGTGCTGACTTTTTTGCACACCTGGAAATACTTCTCATCTAAACTTCCACCCCAACTAACCCTGAGCTCCATGCTGAACCATGGAGACTTCTAGGACTTTATCTCCAAGGGCTAGTTTTTCAAAGAAGCTGTCCTCTTGGCTAGAGGGAGGAAATTCTATGACTTTCTTTTTAGACTTCCTGACAGCTAAAAACAGCAAGGGAACATTCAAACTTAGATATAAATAATTCAGCACTGATTTTCCTTGAGTTTCATAACCAATATTAGTTTCTTTCTCTGTCTTGTCATTGCTCCCATGTCCTTGACTGGAAGGAATAACCTTCCTCTTACACCTGTCATTGACTTGGTCTGTAGTATATTTGGGGCAGCAGCAAGGAGAAATTGATGATAACCTCAGCGGCTACAACCTTATGTGGCCCTCCAAAATGCTTATAAGATTCTCCTTCCATTTTTATGCCACATGTCACAGAGTTTGATTTTTTTATTTAAAAATTTTTTTAATGCTTTATTACAGTGTGTTACCAGGGCCATTTCTCTCCCAAAGAGAAAGCATAGCTGTAATAAAGGTCTGACATGCTTTTTATGAGAACTCTTCTCCATGAGGGCTGGGGCCTCACTATTAGATCTCTGCCAATTCCCTCTCTGTGGCATTGGTAATGCGGGTAACCAAATATATTCCCTCTCACCTCTTGAATTGCCTTTTATAGTTAACTGATTAATGAAATATAAATAATTATAAAAATGTGGGCACGGGAGCTAAGAGGAAGAAGAAAAGAATCTGCCTGCATTTCATCAATCTGCAACGAACTCTTTCCTTTTATAGATTGCCTGTCAACTCAAAAAAATCATTTAAAAATTCTGCATGACTCAGAAAGATTTTGAATTCTTTAAAAGGAAGACATGCTTTTCTTGGAAGGGAAAATCACATTTCCAGGTATTTTCTGTTGGTTAGGCATCAGAGCTGCCTCATTTTTTCTTTTCTTTTCTCCTCCCTTCTCTTCTTCTCCTTTACCTTCTTGATTTTCATGATTACTGATGGCCTGCTCTATGTCAGAAATTCTAGGGAAAGAGAAGACTGAGGGTCAGGCATGGACCTGATGAGAAGAGGCCATAGGACTGCCATTAATGGGTTGTCAAGACAACAATGTAGCTGTGGCAATGTGCTCAGAGAAGCCACGCTGGGTACTGTGAGAGTTCAGGGCAGAAACATGGAGAAAGGCAGGGTGAATGTTGCCTCGAAAGGGAAAAGTTTTCCTTGAGGAGAAGTGAAGCAGGTTTTGATTGAAGATTAGGCATTCCCAAGGTGGAGGGGCAGAGTTCAGAAGACAGGAGGCATCATGGTTGGCAGCTGATGTGGTAAGGGAAAGTGTTGCAAGGTGAGAAGCACTTAAGTTTGAGGAGTGGTGATGTGGAATGCCGGGGGTATTTCCGGTGAAAGGAAGGGTAGGGGTGAAAGCATATTGTATTAGTCAGCTTTCTCTCACCATAATGAAATACCTGAGATAGTTAATTTATAAAGAGAAAAGGTTTATTTTGATTCACAGTTTTGGAGGTTCCACTCTATGGTTCATCATTTCTATTGTTTTGGGGCTGTACTGAGATAGCATATCATGGCAGGAATGTAAAGTGGAGTAAAGCCACTCACCTTTTGGCCAGGAAGCCAAGAGGGAGGAAGAGGAAGCAGTCAGGGTCCCACAATACCCTTTGAGGGTGTGTTTCCAACGATCTAAAGGCCTTCCACTAGGTCCCTCCTTTTAAAGGTTCCACTACCTCTTAATTGCACCTCCCTATGGACCAAGATTTTAATGCACAGGCCTTTGGGGAACTTCAACATTTTAACTATAGCAAATGTTTTTTGAGCTGAGAAGAAGACTAACAGTTATTATCAATCATTGCTGATGCTTGTAACAACCATTATCGACAATCATTATGCTATAATTATACACACTTCAAATAACAGGAAATTGAGACACAAAAATGCCCAGTGATTCACTTAAAGTCATGGAGCTACTAAATGGCAGAGTCAGGATTCAAATTTCATGGGCCTGCCTCCATAGCTAACCCTCCCTTTAATATACCAATGCAATAGGAAGCAGGGACCTGGGAGGGGGAAGAATTGACCTTTAAATCCATTTATTGCAGCAGTTGACAAACCATTCTGAATCATTGTGGCACAGAGCTACAGGTACTCCCTTTTTCTAAGGAAACTCAGAGCTAATAGATTATCCACCTTGAAGCCTTGTCCTGTTGGCTCTAACTTTGTTTGGTATACATTAGGCAAGGAGGGCAGATAAGTTTTCTGAGGCCATTGGGATGCAACCTTAGGAGATTTTGTCAGTACAGACTAGATTATGCTGAAGTGAAGAAGAGCCTCCAAACATCAGTCCCTTGAGTCAGAAACCATTGGCTTATCCCTCATGTACATACCAGTGGGGCTGGAGTAGCCCCTTCTCCATACTGTCAGTCAAGAGCTCAGGTGCAGAGATTACACCATTTGTCTTAGGACACTGAATTCTCAACCTGGCATGTTGCGATTTCCCTCAACAGGGTAGCATGCTGAAGAGATGAGCACCACCTGTAATACTGTGGCCTAGAAGTGGTCCACATCACTTCTGCTCACATTTCATCATATAGAACAAGTCACATGACCACACTTGAAGGGATTACAATCTTCAGTCTCTTTGGAAGGAGAAAAAGGGTATATGTGAGTAATGTCACCTCAGGAGTACAGAAAAGCCAATTCACTCCCCAGTACATCACCTTTAACTCTCAGGCATAATCAAAAATCAATTCTACATGGCTCCAGATCTGTCACTTTTCCTGTTGCTATTTGTTTTTCTTGACTGTCTAATACAGTAATCACTAGTAACATGTAGCTTTTAAAATAAAAAGTAAAATGAGAGATGGGGATGTAGCTTAGTGGTGAAGCATTTGCCTATCATACTCAAGGCCCTGGGTTCTGTTCCCAGCACATAAACTAAATATTTAATTAAATACTCCTTAATTGCACTAATTATATTTCAAGTTCTCAATAGCCATATGTGGCTTGTGGCTACCATTATGGAAAGTGTAAAGATAAGACATTTACATTAATATAGAAAATTCCATTGGACAGTGATGTCTAAATGAGAGGTTAGTGAATTTTTTTTTCTGTAAAAGGTCAAATAGAAAACATTTTAGATTTTGCAGGACATATGGTCTGTGTTGCAATTATTCAACTGTGTTATTACAGCATGAAAGCAGCCACAGATAATATGTAAGTAAAGAGGCATAGCTGTGTTCCCATAAAGCTTTATCAAAACCAAAACCATCCCCCAAATAAAAACCAGACAGTAGGTAGAATTTGACTCACAGTCACTTCTTTTCCAATCCCTGATTTAAACCAATGGTTCCCAAAGAGATGGCGGACATTTTTACAAAACTATCCAATAAGTATGGCAAGTAAACATTTTAATTTTAATTTATATTAAAAATAAAATTGATTGATCTTTGTTTGTATCCACTGTCCTGACTGGTGTTGACTCCTTCTGTCTTGACCCATTTGTTAAGTGGTCACATGCATTATGATATATATAAAAAAAGTACTATTGAAAAATCAATTTTCATCCCCTACTGTTAAGGATGAATCCTACTTCTAGTTTATATTATGTCTTGAGATTTGAATTAATGATAATAAGAAGACAAAGCAATTAATAAGATAATTTAAAACAAAGTAACTCAGACATGAAGAAGAACCTGTAGGATTCTCAGTGATATTTGAAATAATGAGCTATTTAGTCTTTTATTAAAATGTGCTGAACTTCATATTCAATATTTAGAAGCAATTTTGAGGTTTTAAATAGTAGCTTTCTGAGCATAAGCATCATATTTCAATTTGGTTTAATGGTATGCCCTAAGAACATAGAGCAGTATGTGGCCTGCAGTCGACAATGTATGTATTAAATGAACCAGTAAGTACTAATTAACAGTAAATGACAGAGTCCATATACCTTTAGAAATACCGTATTCTTACCATTATGATAATAAATGATTATCATAAACAGTATTGTAATAAAGTAAAACACATTCCTTTGCCAGCAAATACTACTGCAAAGCCTAGAGAAAACACTGCTGATCATTTGAAGGAAGAAGTTATTAGGACAAACATAGAACATTGGCTACATAGCTGTCTCAAAGTACAGGTGATTTTGTCATGGCTCAGTTTATGGGATTTAGTAAGTTCTATTTCTTTTATTTTTAAAGATAGGTTTTTTAAAAATACTTTTTTTTTAGTTGTTGATGGGCCTTTGTTTTATTTATTATATGTGGTGCTGAGAATTGAACCCAGTGCCTCACACATGCTAGGCAAGCGCTCTACCACTGAGCTACGACCCCAGCCCTTAAGTTCTATTTCAATTGAAGAACATTTAAAAAGACCTACTTTGAGATACATAGAAGAGAACATATCCAATAAGATATTTTTATACATTAACCAACTGAGTTCTCTGAATTAACTGTATTTTGGAAAAGCTGTGTAAGTATTACTGCTTTGACTGGAACTGAAAATAAGAATTCTAGGGGTAAAACCACAGAGAAGAACCATGAGTGAAATTCACTCCCAGATGCCTCTGTAAGCAGAAACATTGCAGTGAAGAAGTTGAAGCTAGATGTGGCCAAACTGTTATATGGTGTTGATATCCTTAATTTTTCCCCCTAAAGTCAGACTTTTAAATACTGCATTGTTACAGTGTGTATATGAGATGAAATGTGACCATGAAAATAACTTTAACTATATAGAAGTTAGTTCTTGATTCTGGTGCAAATGGCCTAAAAGAGATATAAAGCTAAAAGAAGTTGTATTTTATTCTTCGACAAACACAAATACTCCAAATTTGCTGACCTTTTATATAAAAACCAAGTGGCTCTCTTCAGTATGTTACTTGGAAGCTATTTTTAAAATACCCACTCTTAATCAGTTCTTTTGACATAAGGATGATATTTTAATAGTGAATGAGAAAGTAACTGCTTTTCAAAAGATACTTATGCTACGGAAAGAAGATTTTGAAAAATATCATTTAAAAAGGTTATAATTGTTACATGATTTTGTTGCTGAAAGGGTCCCAACATTCTATTGGCATACTTGACATTGGAAAGAAAACGTTCTAGCTCATTGAATCATATCACACATTGTCAAAACTATTTTTTAAAAATATGAATTCTGCACTTTCCAATTAGTTTGTAGAAACAAATACTTGAATTCAGGGAGGATGAAAGTTTAGCTAAATGTCCACACCAGTCTTTGCTTGCCAGGAGGACATGTTTGAAAGTCTTGCTGTTTTTTAGCAAGTTCGAGGGAGGGGGATTTTCTATTTGGAGTCATACAACCTTTCTGAGGTAGGATTTTCATGAAAGAGCAAATATTGAAATAAACTTCAGTTTGAGATGTAATTAGAATATCTGCTTTTAAACTGTTAAGTCTGAATTTTCATAGACAATGAAGAATTTTAATCCTATTTACTCACTAGACATATTTTAATGAGGTTAAATGGAGTTTTGTATTACTAAAATAGATTATGAAAATACTAAAATGATAATTTACATTAGACTTTAACAAATTTAAGATACCTATTATAACTTCTAGGGTATTATTAAAATATTAGAATAAAACTATGCATTTAAGAAAGTAACCGAGGGGGAAATAGAATGATATAAAATATGTGACTGACTTGAATAAGATAATAAAGAGAGAAACAAATAGGAAGAAAGTAGATTTAAACCTAAATATATAGATGATTATTAAGTGTATATAGACTAAATATTGTCATGTTGACTTGCTGGATAAAAAGCAAAATATAAATGATACTACCTTATAAGAGAGAGATTTAAAATAATACAGGAAAAATACATACAAAAATAAAAAATTCTACATTTGTACGTATTTATATGCAAAATGTTTTCTGTGTCTCTGTCTTTTGGTATCTTCTAAGATAAATATTTTGTAGGCGATTTTAACACACCTTCTCAGTAACTTAATGAATGAAAGTAAGATAGCAAAGATCTGTAAGGATATAGAAAATTTTAGCAACAAATATGATCTAATACTCGTACAGAGAATCTTTCACCTACAAATGACAGAAATGACATTCTAATCATGCTCCTAAGTATCATTAACAGGGGTATAAATTAAGTCCCAATGAATTTCACTGGATTTGAAGCATTTAAATTCTACGGTAGAATTAAATTAGAAATTAGTCACAAAAAATAATGGAAAAAATCCTCAGATGTCAAACAAACATTTTTAAATTATCCATCTGTCAAAGAAGAACACAATGTAAACTAGAAATATTTCTAATAAAGAATGAAAATGACATAATTTGTGGAATATTGGTAAAGCCATGTGTATATAGAATGTACAGCCTTAAATGCTCATATTAGAAAGGAAGAATGGTTGAAGATAAATTATCTCAGAATATTCTTTGAGAAATCAGCAAAAGAATAGCAAATTAAACTGAAATTCACTTAGGTGAGAAAATAATAAAGATAAACTCAGAAATAAATAAAATATAAAATTAATAGATTAGATCATAAGGCCAAAATATTTTTTGAGGAGACTAATAAGATTCCTAATTTTCTGACAATTTTTCTGACTATCAAAACACAGAAGGAAATCAGGAGTAAAAACAGTGCATCAAAAAACCATAGAGTGCCGGGGATCCCAAAAGCCAACGGTGTGACCCCGGAGATCCAGGCTGTCTGATTCGTGCGGCCTGCCCTGCGGCTACAGAAGGCGTGGCGCTGCAGAGAAGGGATTAACTAGTAAGCAGGGAGATAAGTGGCTGCGACACGGTGGTATCCCACCAGCCAAGCCCGCACTGACCCCCGGGCTGAGTTCGGGATTGCAGACGGGGAAGGAAGCGGTACAGTCCCATCCCCCACAAGGGACACTCCACTAAGGCAGCCAGCAGCCACCATCTTGGAGAGCTGAAGTATCCACCGCCACTCTCCGACAGATTGCAACAACAAAACAGGAGAAACCAAGACTAGCAGGAGAAACCAGGAGACTAGAGGCAAAGCCCTCGCGACTGGGCAGCTGTAAACTGTAGGCCCGCTGGCGACAGTTCACCCACTGCCCGCGTAACTGGGCGGTAGGAGAACGCCCACCTGCTGGTGACTGATCACCTGCCCGCGGCCTGTGATACTGGGTGGCTGGAGACTGCCCGCCTGCCACGACCGGGAGCTGAAACCAAACAGAGACAGTCCAGTCACACCCCCCCCATTAGGGCACCCCGGCAAGGAGACTGGGGCCCGTCATAGCAGAGTAGTGTCGTCACTGGAGCTCGGACGTCGGAATTCCTTCCCAGCGGAATCCACGTTAGCAGGCATAGTTTAACAACACAAAGGAGAGACATCAGAGTAATACAGAAACAAAACAAATCTATAGAAGAGAGCAGAAACACGACAATCAAAAAGAGCTGGAAAGTAACATGGACAACATGAGAAAACAAGGGAAAAAAGGATTACAAACAATGTAAGACAACTCAATTCTACAGGAGGACATAGAAACATCAGAAACAGGGATAGGGAAAGAACTCAAGGCATACCTAACTCGAATGGAAAGGAATATTAGAGAAGACATGAGACAGCAAGTCCAAGAAATAAAAGTATATTTTGAAAATGAATTAAACAAACAAATTCAAATGGCAAAGAACGAGCTCTACCAGGAGATAGAGATCTTAAAAAAAAATCAAACAATAATCCTAGAATTGCAGGAAACTATAAACCAAATTAAAAACTCAAACGAGAATATTACAAATAGACTTGATCAAGTAGAAGTCAGAACATCAGATAATGAAGACAAGGTTTATCAACTTGAAAAGAATATAGTCAACACAGAAAAGATGCTTAAATCCCACGAGCAATCTATTCAAGAGATATGGGATGTCATAAAAAAACCAAATCTGAGAGTCATAGGGATAGAAGAAGGCACAGAGATTCAAACCAAAGGAATGGACAGCATATTAAATGAAATAATTCTAGAAAACTTCCCAGAGATGAAAGATGGAATGGATTGCCAAATCCTGGAAGCCTACAGGACCCCAAACATTCAAAACCATAATAGACCAACTCCAAGACATATAATTATGAAGATAGCCAACGTACAGAACAAGGAGAGAATATTAAAAGCTACGAGAGAAAAGAGGCAGATTACATTCAGGGGTAAACCAATTAGGTTAACGACCGATTTCTCATCACAAACTCTGAAAGCGAGAAGATCCTGGAGTAATGTATTTCAAATGCTGAAAAATAATGGATTCCAACCAAGAATACTATATCCAGCAAAATTGAGCTTCAAATTTGACAATGAAATTAAAATCTTTCACGATAAACAAAAGCTAAAAGAATTTGCAGCAAGAAAACCAGCTCTGCAAAGCATTTTGAACAAAACACTACAAGAAGAGGAATTGAAAAATAGTGCCCCAAACTAACAGCAGGAGGTATCTCAGTAAAGGGGGAGGAAAATAACCAAAAAGCAAAACTAGCCAAACTAAAATAAATAAATAAAGAAGCATGACTGGAAGTACAAATCATATCTCAATTGTAACCTTAAATGTTAATGGCCTAAACTCACCAATCAAGAGACATAGGCTAGTAACCTGGATCAAAAAAACAAATCCAACAATATGCTGCCTTCAGGAAACTCATATGATAGGAAAAGACATACACAGGCTGAAGGTAAAAGGTTGGGAAAAATCATACCACTAACATGGCCCTCGGAAGCAAGCAGGAGTGGCCATACTCATAGCGAATAAAATCAACTTCAAACCTAAGTTAATCAAGAAGGATAAAGAAGGTCACTATATACTGTTAAAAGGAAACATCCACCAACAAGACATAACAATCATCAACTTGTATGCACCAAACAATGGAGCTGCAACGTTCATAAAACAAACTCTCCTCAAGTTCAAGAGTCAAATAGACCACAACACGATAATTATGGGTGACTTCAACACACCGCTCTCGCCATTAGACAGATCCTCTAGACAAAAGCTGAATAAAGAAACTATAGAACTCAACAGCACAATCAATAACCTAGACTTAACCGACATATATAGAATATATCAACCATCATCAAGTGGATACACGTTCTTCTCAGCAGCACATGGATCCTACTCAAAGATAGATCATATATTATGCCATAACGCAATGCTTAGTAAATATAAAGGCGTAGAGATAATACCATGCACCATATCTGATCATAATGGAATGAAATTGGAAATCAATGATAAAGGAAGGAAGGAAAAATCCTACATCACATGGAAAATGAACAATATATTATTGAATGATCAATGGGTTATAGAAGACATAAAGGAGGAGATGAAAAAATTCTTAGAATCAAATGATAACACAGACACAAAATACCGGAATCTATGGGACACAATGAAAGCAGTTTTACGAGGGAAATTCATTTCTTGGAGTTCTTACCTCAAAAAAAGAAAAAAAACAACAAATAAATGAACTCACGCAACACCTCAAAAACCTAGAAAAGGAAGAGCAAAACAACAGCAAATGTAGTAGAAGACAAGAAATAATTAAAATTAGAGCAGAAATCAACGAAATTGAAACAAAAGAAACCATTGAAAAAATTGATAAAACTAAAAGTTGGTTCTTTGAAAAAATAAATAAGATCGACAGACCCTTAGCCATGCTAACGAGAAGAAGAAGAGAGAGAACTCAAATTACTAACATACGGGATGAAAAAGGCAATATCACAACAGACACTACAGAAATACAGAAGATAATTAGAAAGTATTTGGAAACCCTATATTCCAATAAAATAGAAGATAATGAAGATATCGATAAATTTCTTAAGGCATATGATTTGCCCAGATTGAGATAGGAAGACACACACAATTTAAACAGACCAATAACAAAAGAAGAAATAGAAGAAGCCATCAAAAGACTACCAACCAAGAAAAGCCCTGGACCGGATGGGTATACATCGGAGTTCTACAAAACCTTCAAAGAAGAATTAATACCAATACTTTTCAAGCTATTTCAAGAAATAGAAAAAGAAGGAGCTCTTCCAAATTCATCCTATGAGGCCAACATCACTTTGATCCCAAAACCAGACAAAGATACTTCAAAGAAAGAAAACTACAGACCAATATCTCTAATGAACTTGGATGCAAAAATTCTCAATAAAATTCTGGCGAATCGAATACAAAAACATATCAGAAAACTTGTGCACCATGATCAAGTAGGATTCATTTCTGGGATGCAAGGGTGGTTCAATATACGGAAATCAATAAATGCTATTCACCACATCAATAGACTTAAAGACAAGAACCACATGATCATCTCAATGGATGCAGAAAAAGCATTTGACAAAGTACAGCATCCCTTTATGTTCAAAACACTAGAAAAACTAGGGATAATAGGAACTTACCTCAACAGTGTAAAAGCTATATATGCTAAACCTCAGGCTAGCATCATCCTAAACGGAGAAGAACTGAAGGCATTTCCTCTAAAATCTGGAACAAGACAGGGATGCCCTCTATCACCACTTCTATTCAATTTAGTTCTCGAAGTACTAGCCAGAGCAATTAGACAGACAAAAGAAATTAAAGGCATAAAAATAGGAAAAGAAGAAATTAAACTATCGCTATTTGTGGATGACATGATAATATACTTAACAGACCCAAAAGAGTCTACAAAGAAGCTGCTAGAGTTAATAAATGAATTCAGCAAAGTGGCAGGTTATAAAATCAACATGCATAAATCAAAGGCATTCCTGTATATCAGCAACAAAACCTCTGAAATGGAAATAAGGAAAACCACTCCATTCACAATATCCTCAAAGAAAATAAGATACTTGGGAATCAACCTAACAAAAGAAGTGAAAGATTTATACAATGAAAACTACAGAACCCTAAAGAGAGAGATAGAAGAAGATCTCAGAAGATGGAAAAATGTACCCTGTTCATGGATAGGCAGAACTAACATCATCAAAATGGCGATATTACCCAAAGTTCTCTACAGGTTTAATGCGATGCCAATCAAAATCCCAATGGCATTTCTTGTAGAAATAGACAAAGCAATCATGAAATTCATATGGAAAAACAAAAGACCCAGAATAGCAAAAGCAATTCTAAGCAGGAAGTGTGAATCTGGAGGTATAGCGATACCAGAGGTCAAACTGTACTACAAAGCAATAGTAACAAAAACAGCATGGTACTGGTACCAAAACAGGCAGGTGGACCAATGGTACAGAATAGAAGACACAGAGACTAATCCACAAAGTTACAACTATCTTATATTTGATAAAGGGGCTAAAAGCATGCAATGGAGGAAGGATAGCATCTTCAACAAATGGTGCTGGGAAAATTGGAAATCCATATGCAACAAAATGAAATTGAATCCCTTTCTCTCGCCATCCACACAAATTAACTCAAAATGGATCAGGGAGCTAGATATCAAATCAGAGACACTGCGTCTGATAGAAGAAAAAGTTGGCTACGATCTACATATTGTGGGGTCGGGCTCCAAATTCCTTAATAGGACACCCATAGCCCAAGAGTTAACAACAAGAATAAACAAATGGGACTTACTTAAACTAAAAAGTTTTTTTCTCAGCAAGAGTAACAATAAAAGAGGTAAATAGAGAGCCTACATCCTGGGAACAAATTTTTACCCCCCCACACCTCCGATAGAGCCCTAATATCCAGAATGTACAAAGAACTCAAAAAATTAAATAATAAGATAACAAATAACCCAATTAACAAATGGGCCAAGGACCTGAACAGACACTTCTCAGAGGAGGACATACAATCAATCAACAAGTACATGAAAAAATGCTCACCATCTCTAGCAATCAGAGAAATGCAAATCAAAACCACCCTAAGATACCATCTCACTCCAGTAAGATTGGCAGCCATTATGAAGTCAAACAACAATAAGTGTTGGCGGGGATGTGGGGAAAAGGGTACACTTGTACACTGCTGGTGGGGCTGCAAAATGGTGAGGCCAATTTGGAAAGCAGTATGGAGATTCCTGGGAAAGCTGGGAATGGATCCACCATTTGACCCAGCTATTGCACTTCTCGGACTATTCCCTGAGGACCTTAAAAAAGCGCTCTATAGGGATACGGCTGCATCAATGATTATAGCGGCACAATTCACAATAGCTAGACTGTGGAACCAATCTAGAAGCCCCTCAATAGATGAATGGATAAAAAAAAATGTGGCATCTATACACAATGGAGTATTATGCAGCACTAAGAAATGACAAAATCATAGAATTTGCAGGGAAATGGATGGCATTAGAGCAGATTATGCTAAGCAAAGCTAGCCAAGCCCTAAAAAACAAATGCCAAATGTCTGCTTTGATATAAAGAGAACAACTAAGAACAGAACAGGAAGGAAGAGCATGAGGAAAAGACTACAGTAAACAAAGACGAATGGGGGGAGAGAAACGGAGAGAGAAGGGAAAGCACATGGAAATAGTAGGAGACCTTCAATGATACATAAAATTATAAGAGGTTATGAGGGGCAAGGGGGAGGGAAAAAAAGGGAGAGAATTGAACAACAGCAGGGGAGGTAGAGAGGGAAGATGGGAGGGGAGGGGAGGGGAGGGGGGATAGTAGGGGATAGGAAAGGTAGCAGAATACAACAGTCACTAATATGGCATTATGTAAAAATGTGAATATGTAACAGATGTGATTCTGCAATCTGTATTTGGGGTGAAAATGGGAGTTCAAAACACAATTTGAGTCAAATGTATGAAAGATGATATATCATGAGCTATGTAATGCTTTAAATAATCAATAAAAAAATTAAAAAAAAACAATGCATCATCCTGCAGTAAATCTGAAAATTGTGGTATAATGGGCAAATCTATTGAAAACGCAAAACACCAAAACAGACACTAGAGGAAATAGAAAGTTCTGTACAGTCCTTCATTATATAACATTCATAAAATAAGAAAGACCCAAATGAATGTAGGACTCTGTTGTGTCTATGGACTGGGAGACCCATCACTACAAAGATGTCTGTCTCTTTAAGTTAATCTGCAGACTCAGGACTGTATCTGTTAACACCCAGCATATTTTTGTTTTTGATGTGTGCTAGTTTGGAAATGAAGAACATGATTTAAAAATTTTTATGGAAATGCACAGGTCCAAGAACAACAAAGGTGTTCTTAAGTAGATTGGAGTTTTTGTTTTTTACCTTATATGAAGATTTATTATAGAGCTACAGTAATTGGGATAGTGTGGTATTGGCGCATAGATATATCATTATACTAATAGATTAGAATAGAGTCCAGAATCAGACCCATGAATAGATGTAGACTTAAGTTATTGCAAAGTTTGCCCTTAAGGTCTGTAGGGAAGGTGCAATTTTATTTTCAATAAATGGTGCAACATTGATTGTTTATTCATATTAAAAAGAGAAAAATCTAACTTCTACCTTATACCAAAACAAACATCAATGCTGGTGTATAGTAGATATAAATGCTAAAACAATAGATATTCTAGAAGGTGATTTAGGATAATAATTGAATAACCTGGGAGTAGTCAAAAATTTTTCAAGAAGACATGAAAATTCCCTGACAATAAAGGGAAAGATTGCTAAATTTGCCCTTATCAACAGTAAGAAATTCTTTGTATTTAAAAAGTCCTTACTTAGAGAATACAAACTGCATTTTGGAAAAGATATTTGGAATACAAATAACAGAAAGAAGGGCTTGCATAATAAATTCCTACAAATCAATAAGAAAAAGAGTGCCCTTGGAAAAATGGGAAGGATTACCATAGCAGCTCTTCACAGAAGATGGCATTCAGATGTTCAATGAAGGTGCTGACTCTTATTATAGTACCTAGGAAAATGTGATTATTTATTTTTATATTAGGCTAAAGATATTTATTATATCTTATTAAATAACTACAGAGCCAATATATATGCAGAAGAGGTTTCAGGAAAACTCTAGGAGCCTATCAAAAAACTCCTGATCCTACAAGAAAATGCAACTTAAAACCACATTACAGTCATAGGTGGCATAACATATTTAATTGTGGTGCTATAAGAGTATACTGCCTAGAGATGCTCTCGCCATTTTAGTTTGTGTAAATAAACTCTATGATACATGCACAATGATGAACTTGCCTAATAATGCATTTCTTAGAACATATCACTGTTAAGTGACACATGACTACATTTAAAATAAAGTCACAATACATTAATAAAATATTTAGAAACTAACAATAAGAATTTCTGAGGATGTGAAGTGGCTGAAGTGCGTGTATACACGGGAAGGATGAAAGGTGGTCAGTCAGTCTGGCAGCTGTTTGGCAGTATCTACTATACACGTCTATTCTCCAACTCAGCAATTTCACTCCTAGGAGTATATCCAGCAAACATGCATTTATTTATATGATTGAAAAAGATCTAAAATAAACATTCATAACAACATTTCTTTTTGGTACTAGAAACTGGAAAAAAAACCCCAAATAATTATCCCTATTTGGATAATATTGTAAGATATTTTGTCTAATGGAATTCTATATAGTAATGAAAAAGAAGTACTGCTACATGTGACAGGGATTAATCACACACTCTTAAGATTTGTCAAAAAACTAGACTTAAAGAGTAAGATATCATATGTTCAAAATGGCTAAAAATGAGTCCATGGCATTAGATTTCAGAACAGTTATTCATCTTAGAAAAAGAAAAGATACAGAAATCTCAAAGGGACAGGAAGGAGCAGGATTTCTGAAGTGCAGTCATTATTTCTTGGCCTGAGTGGCAGCTCTATGGATTTGTCAAACTTCTTACAATTAAACTGTAACACTTCTTCTTCTTCTATTAGACACAGGGTCTCTATTCTAGTGCCTAACTCTTTGATCCATTTTGAGTTGAGTTTTGTGCAGGGTGAGAGCTAGAGATTTAATTTTATTTTGTTACATGTGGTTTTCCAATTTTTTCCAGTACCATTTGTTGAAGAGGTTCTTTTCTCCAGTGAATGTTTTTGGTGCCTTTGTCTAGTTAGAGATAACCGAATTTATTTGGGTTTGTCTCTGCATCTTCTATTCTGTACCATTGGTCTCTGTGTCTGTTTTGGTGCCCAAACCATGCAATACTTTTACTCTGGCTCTGTAGTATGGTTTAAATTCTGGTATTGTGATGTGTCCTGCTTCACTTTTCTTGCTAAGGATTGCTTTGTCTATTCTGGGTCTTTAATTTTTTTCCAAATGAATTTCACGATTGCTTTTTCTAGTTCCATGAAGAATGTCATTGGGATTTTAATTGGAATTGTATTAACTCTATATAACACTTTTGGTAATATGGTCATTTTGACAATATTAATTCTGTCTATCCAAGAGCATGGAAGATCTTTTCATCTTCTGAGGTCTACTTCAACTTCTTTCTTTAGTTTTCTGTAGTTTTCATTGTAGAGATCTTTCACCTCTTTTGTTAGATTGATTCCCAAGTATTTTATTTTTGAGGCTATTGTGATTGGGGTAGTTTTCCTAATTTCTCTTTCACTGGAATTGACTGTCTTAACAAGACTCCTAAAGTACAAGAAGTAAAGTCAAGATTCAGTAAATGGGATGGATTCAAACTAAAAACCTTCTTCTCAGCAAAGGAAGCAATCAGTTTCTGAAGCAATCAGAGCCTACAGCATGGGAAAAAAATCTTATCACACACACATAAGATAGAGGATTAATTTCCAGGATATATTAAAATACTCTGAAAACTTAACACCAAAAAAACCAAATAACCCAATCAACAAATGGGCTAAGGAACTGAGTAGATACTTCACAGAAGAAGATATACAATTGATCAACAATATATGAAAAAAATGTTCATCTCTAGCAATTAGAGAAATGCAAGTCAAAACTAAGGGGCTGGAATTGTGGCTCCGTGGTAGAGTGCTTGCCTAGCACATGTGAGGCCCTGGGTTTGATCCTGAGCACCACATAAAAAAAAAAAGAATAAACAGATAAAATAAAGTTACTAAAAACAAAACAAAAATAAACAAAAAAACCCTAAGCTCTAAGATTTCATCTCACCCCAGTCAGAAATGGCAATTATCAAGAATATAAACACCAATAAATGTTGGCAAGGATGTTTGGGAAAAGGCACACTCATACATTGCTGGTGGGACTGCAAATTGGTGCAACCACTATGGAAAGCAGTATGGAGATACCCCAGGAAACTTGGAATGGAGCCACCATTTGATCCAGCTATCCTACTCTTTGGTCTGTACCCAAAGGACTTAAAATCAGCACACTCAGTGACACAGCTACATCTGTGTTTTAGCAGCTCAATTCACAATAGCCAAACTATGGAACCAACCTAGATGCCCTTCGACAGATGAATGAATAAAGAAAGTGTTGTATATATACAGAATGGAATATTACTCAATCATAAAGAAAAATGAAATTATGGCATTTGCAGGTAATGGATGGAGCTGGAGAATATCATGCTATATCATGCTAAGTGAAATAAGCCAATCCCCCCAAAACAAAGGCTGAATGTTTTCTCTGATACATGGATGCTAATTACAATAAGTGGGGGGTCTAGGGAAAGATAAGGGACTTTGGATTAGGTAGAGGGGGGTGAATGGAGGGGGAGGGGTTATGGGATAGGAAGAAAAGTAGAATGAATCAGACATTATTACCCTATGTACATATATGATTACACGACTGGTGTGGTCCTACAACATATACAGCAAGAAAGATGAGAAGTTATACTCCATTTATGTATGATGTGTCAAAATGCATTCTACTGTCATGTATAACTAATTAGAACAAATAAAATAATTTAAAAATAAAAAAGTGGTAAATTCAGTTAAGGTTTAGCATTCTTCTACAAAACAAGAGAGGGGGAAAAAGGATAGTAACAACCCAACAATAGCATCAGAGCATCACATCAGACTTACCATGCTTAATTAAAAAAAAAAAGCTGATTGACAAAATACTGATGCTAACCAATATGCATTTATTTAGTTTTATTTTAATGAATCCCTCTCATACTTCTCAATAAAAGGATTTAAATCTGCTCCACCCCCCCAAGAAAACCCTATACACTAAAATTTGAGTATTCTATGTATAGTTTTTTTTTTTAGTGATTTCAAAAGGAGAGACAGGAGGGAACACTGGGCACTAATGTGAGCATGTGAATTCTTTTTCTGTGTATCCTCTCTCAGTTCTGGTCATCAGATGTGTTACCACTTGGAATGGAACCACCATTTGACCCAGCTATCCCACTCCTTGGAGTATACACAAAGGACTTAAAATCAGCAAACTACAGTGATGCAGCCACATCAATGTTTATAGCAACTCAATTCGCAATAGCCAAACTATGAAGCCAACCTAAATGCCCTTCAACAGATGAATGGAAAAAGAAAGTGTTGTATATATACACAATGGAATATTACTATTGTTAGTGCCAGTGGTGGTGAGTTTCTTCTGTGGTCTTGGCTCCTGGTGGGAATTCTCCATGGAGACTGGGCACCAGGTGTATCTGCAGAAAGGTGTAAAGCTTCACTTGGGACTCCCCATAGCATAAACTTCACAGGGTTTGGCAAGTGCTGTGGTTTGAATGTTGTCCCCTTGAAAACACATGTTGAAGTTTAATGGCCATTGTAACAGTATTGAAAAGTGACACCGTTGAGAGGTGGTTGGACCACGAGTGCTCCATCCACGTGGATGGGATTGGTGCTGTCATGAAATGGGAAGTTCAGCACCTCCCCACCTGATCTTATCTCCTTTTGTCATGCAAGAATGCAGCAGAAAGCCTCCTCTCACCATTCAGGCACCTTGATATTGGACTTCTCAGTTTCCAGAATTGTAAGTTAATATCTTTCTGCTCACTGTAAGTTACTCAGTCTCAGGACTTGTTATAGTAGCACAAAGCAGACCAAGATAATAGGGTTACCTAAAGTTATAATATTGGACTTTGGGAGATGGCAGTAGTATAGCAATCATTGCACTTTTTAGAAATCTCTTGTTTTGTTCAGAACTCTTTAATCAGTTAAACATAAGGTATTGCTTAGGAAGGGGAAAATAGTTTGCTATAAAACTTCCTGAACAAATTAAAGAAAGATGTAAAACTCCTGACAAGCTTAGCCTTACTAGAAAAGAGCACAAAGGACTAAAAATCATTGTTAACTGATGCCAGCCACAGAGTGTCATCAAAAGCTCCAAGTTTGGAGGAAACTTAAGAAAATCTGGATATAATCAACCTTGTACTTAAGTTTGAAATGACTTCCTTGAAGAATAACTGAAAAAAGAGAAATTCTAATGTTCATAAAAAGATGAGTTGATGGAGGCATTTATAAGTATGAAAAGGATATAAAAACCATTGTTCCATGAGTGACTTTCCCCCAAAGAACATTTGCCAGCCAGCATTTCGCCAAGGGACACTCATCAGTGAATGAAGCATCTTCTGCAAGGAGGGCTTCTCTCTGTTGCATTCAGGATCTCATCTTTCCCAGGATTTATTTACTCACCTCCAGCTCCAGATAGGTCTGGGAGTTCCAGTGGGTCCAAGTTGTTGTTCCCAGGGAGGGGACTTGTTTTGAATCTCCTCCTTCTGTAATACACATGGAGACCTTTTTTCTGACGCTGCAATGTAACTTTCTACCAACAGGTTTCTTGACATGTCTTGCCAGCCAGAGAAATGAAGGATGACCATCTAGCAGGAAGTTTTTCTTAATATTTTTCTCCATTGCCTAGATTTCTTCCTATCTCCATAATCTAAACTTAGAAATGAATTACCAGCAGGGTTGATCTAATCTTCAAATGAACCAATTACTCAGCAGCAGAATCCCCAGCAAGAAACCTTAGACTCTTTTTACCTTATTTCAAAGAGAATTTTGAATGGTTCCCTTTCATTACCAGTTTAAGCAACTGCTGTTAACTTAAGGGATATTTAGTTTTATTTAAACCCAAGCCCCTAGAATTATAATTTTCAAGGTACCTATGTTTGTAAATAGGTTTCATGTATAAATCCAGTAAGTTTTTTTGTGTACTCTACATGGTAGACATTTTTACTTAGCTGGTTCATTTTATCATAAATATCAATCAAAGCATGACATGAGTAATTCAACAGGTTACTTTAAACTGTAAAGGTTAGTTTGTATGTCAAGAGCTATACTTAACAGAGTTCTAATATTAATGTGAGAGGAAAATGTTAAATTATACTTACTTATCTTAGCGGTATGTTTTTTTTTTAATTGGTTGTTCACAACATTACAAAGCTCTTGACATATCATATTTCATACATTAGATTGATGTGGGTTATGAACTCCCAATTTTTACCCCAAATGCAGATTGCAGAATCACATCAGTTACACATCCACAATTTTACATAATGCCCTAATAGTAATTGTTGTATTCTGCTACCTTTCCTATCCCCTACTATCCCCCCTCCCCTCCCCTCCCAACTTCTCTCTCTACCCCATCTACTGTAATTCATTTCTCTCTTTGTTTATTTTCCCATTCCCCTCACAACCTCTTATATGTAATTTTGTTTAGCAATGAGGGTCTCCCTTCATTTCCATGCAATTTCCCTTTTCTCTCCCTTTCCCTCCCATCTCAAGTCTCTGTTTAATGTTAATCGTTTCTTCTTACTCTTCCTCCCTGCTCTGTTCATAGTTGCTCTCATTATATCAAAGAAGACATTTGGTATTTGTTTTTTAGGGTTTGGCTAGCTTCACTAAGCATAATCTGCTCTAGTGCCATCCATTTCCCTGAAAATTCTATGATTTTGTCATTTTTTATTGCTGCATAGTACTCCATTGTGTATAGATGCCACATTTTTTTTATCCATTCATCTATTGAAGGGCATCTGGGTTGGTTCCACAGTCTAGCAATTGTGAATTGTGCTGCTATGAACATCGATGTGGTAGTGTCACTGTAGCATGCTGTTTTAAGGTCTTCAGGGAATAGTCGGAGAAGGGCAATAGCAGGGTCAAATGATGGTTCCATTCCCAGCTTTCCCAGGAATCTCCAAACTGCTTTCCAAATTGGCCGCACCAATTTGCAGTCCCACCAGCAATGTACAAGTGTACCCTTTTCTCCACATCCTCGCCAGCACTTGTTGTTGTTTGACTTCATAGTGGCTGCCAATCTTACTGGAGTGAGATGGTATCTTAGGGTGGTTTTGATTTGCATTTCTCTGACTGCCAGAGATGGAGAGCATTTTTTCATGTACTTGTTGATTGATTGTATATCCTCCTCTGAGAAGTGTCTGTTCAGGTCCTTGGCCCATTTGTTGATTGTGTTATTTGTTATCTTAATGTCTAATTTTTTGAGTTCTTTGTATACTCTGGATATTAGGGCTCTATCTGAAGTGTGAGGCGTAAAAATTTGTTCCCAGGATGTAGGCTCCCTATTTACCTCTCTTATTGTTTCTTTTGCTGAGAAAAAACTTTTAAGTTTAATTAAGTCCCATTTGTTGATTCTAGTTGTTAACTCTTGTGCTATGGGTGTCCTATTAAGGAATTTGGAGCCCGACCCCACAATCTGTAGATCGGAGCCAACTTTATCTTCTATCAGACGCAGAGTTTCTGATTTGATATCAAGCTCCTTGATCCATTTTGAGTTAACTTTTGTGCATGGTGAGAGAAAGGGATTCAGTTTCATTTTGTTGCATATGGATTTCCAGTTTTCCCAACACCATTTGTTGAAGATGCTATCCTTCCTCCATTGCATGCTTTTAGCCCCTTTATCAAATATAAGATAGTTGTAACTTTGTGGATTAGTCTCTGTGTCTTCTATTCTGTACCATTGGTCCACCTGCCTGTTTTGGTACCAGTACCATGCTGTTTTTGTCACTATTGCTCTGTAATATAGTTTGAAATCTGGTATCGCTATACCGCCTGATTCACACTTTCTGCTTAGAATTGCTTTTGCTATTCTGGGTTTTTTATTTTTCCATATGAATTTCATGATTGCTTTATCTATTTCTACAAGAAATGCCTTTGGGATTTTTATTGGCATTGCATTAAATCTATAGAGAACTTTTGGTAATATCGCCATTTTGATGATGTTAGTTCTGCCTATCCATGAACAGGGTATATTTTTCCATCTTCTAAGATCTTCTTCTACTTCTCTCTTTAGGGTTCTGTAGTTTTCATTGTATAAATCTTTCACCTCTTTTGTTAGGTTGATTCCCAAGTATTTTATTTTTTTTGAGGATATTGTGAATGGAGTGTTTTCCCTCATTTCCATTTCAGAAGTTTTGTCGCTGATATACAGAAATGCCTTTGATTTATGCGTGTTCATTTTATATCCTGCCACGTTGCTGAATTCATTTATTAGTTCTAGTAGTTTCTTTGTAGACCCTTTTGGGTCTGCTAGGTATAGAATCATGTCATCTGCAAATAGTGATAATTTAAGTTCTTCTTTTCCAATTTTTATGCCTTTAATTTCTTTCGTCTGTCTAATTGCTCTGGCCAGTGTTTCGAGAACTATCTTGAATAGAAGTGGAGATAGAGGGCATCCCTGTCTTGTTCCAGATTTTAGAGGGAATGCCTTCAACTTTTGTCCATTCAGAATGATGCTAGCCTGAGGCTTAGCATAGATAGCTTTTACAATGTCAAGGTAAGTTCCTGTTATCCCTAGTTTTTCTAATGTTTTGAACATAAAGGCATGCTGTACTTTGTCGAATGCTTTCTCTGCATCTATCGAGATGATCATATGGTTCTTGTCTTTAATTCTATTGATGTGGTGAATAACATTTATTGATTTCCGTATGTTGAACCATCCTTGCATCCCAGGGATGAATCCTACTTGATCATGGTGCACTATTTTTTTGATGTGTTTTTGTATTCGATTCGCCAGAATTTTATTGAGGATTTTTGCATCTAGGTTCATTAGAGATATTGGTCTGTAGTTTTCTTTCTTTGAGGTGTCTTTGTCTGGTTTCGGGATCAGGGTGATGTTGGCCTCATAGAATGAATTTGGAAGAGCTCCCTCTTTTTCTATTTCCTGAAATAACTTGAAAAGTATTGGTATTAATTCTTCTTTAAAGGTTTTGTAAAACTCCGCTGTATACCCATCTGGTCCTGGGCTTTTCTTGGTTGGTAGTCTTTTGATGGCTTCTTCAATTTCATCCATTGATATTGGTCTGTTCAGATTGTGTGTATCCTCCTGACTCAGTCTGGGCAAATCATATGACTTAAGAAATTTATCGATGTCTTCACTATCCTCTATTTTATTGGAATATAGGTTTTCAAAATAATTTCTAATTGTCTTCTGTATTTCTGTAGCTGTGGTGAGCCGTTTCTGCGGACTGTGGTCGCCATTACAAGATGGCGCTGGCTCCGCTGTGGTCTGTAACAAACAACTCCTTATTTGGGAGAGTTGGCGCATGGTTTTTTAACACCCTATGAGAAAGCTCCACGTGGCAGCTTCGCATTGGGGCTTGAGATGCTTTATTAAGGCTGGGAGAGGCATCCGAAAGGGAAGAAGAAGAAATATCAAGGACCTGAGTGAATGGCTGAAAGAAGACTCCTGTTGTTGCGTCTTCCTTGCGGGCAAGGGGGTCGCGACAAGTGGTGCCGAAACCCGGGAACCAGAACTTTCAGACGTCAGGGGTGGTGCACCGGATAGTCCCAGGTAAGTGGGACCCGCGACCAAAGCGGGGATAGTCCCAGTAAGTGGGATCCGCGACCAAAGCGGGGTCAGCTCCTCTACAAAGAAAGAGAGAGCCTCATATTTTATTGCAGCTGCAATGTGTACTTTCACTTTTGTTTTCTGTGTTTCTTTTGTCGTCTGTGTCTTTTGTTTTCTGTGTTTCTTTTGTTGTTGTGTCATGGGTGCCGCATCTTCAAGTCCGCTTCTCCTGGCCCTAGATGGCCTGTTACGTTCCAAGGGCCTGGAAGTGAAGCATCGTACTTTACAGAGATTTTTACAGAAGATAGATATTGCTGCACCGTGGTTTGCATTTTCGGGCAGCCTTACCATACCTAGTTGGGATAAATTAGGCAAAGATCTTGACTTTGCTTCTGAGCAGGGCATATTAGAGGGCGGGGTGATACCCCTTTGGAGAATAGTCCGTAGTTGCCTCACAGAGGACAGATGTCATGACGCACTTACTAAAGGACAGGAAGTTCTAGAACAATTACATGAGGAGAAATCAGAGACGGCAGGAAGTGAGGTATCTCAGGAGGATGGAAGTGTGCGGAGCGTGAAACAGGGGAAGAGGCGATTGTATCCAGATCTCAGTGCGCTGCGCACACCTCCATGTGAAAGTGGGTCAGAGGAAGAGGAGAATGAGGAGGAGGAGCTTGGGAGGCTGTCTCGCCAGCTAGGGAGTTTAGCTGTAGGAGAAGGGAGCAAAGATAAGCAGGGGCTCAAGAAATGTGATCCTCCGGATCCACCGCCGTATGGTGGGGGTGTTTCGGGGAGAGCTTTCCATGCTCAAACATGGAAGGCTGTTCACGCTGAGATGGGTCTTGCTTATCCAGTTTTTCAGGACGATAATAGGGGAAGATTCCACGAGCCTTTAGATTTTAAAATTGTGAAGACCCTGGCGGAGTCTGTGCACACTTATGGGGTGGATGCCGCCTTCACACTAACTCAGGTGGAGAGTCTGTCTAGATACTGTATGACTCCCTCTGATTGGGCTAGCCTTGTTCGGGCTTGTGTTTCCCCAGGTAAATATTTGGACTGGAGAACATTTGTGTTAGAGGGCGCAATAGAACAGGCCGCCCAAAACCATGCGGCGGGACATCCTCATTGGGATAAGGACATGCTTTTGGGGCAAGGTAGATTTGCTAATCAACAGACAGGATTCCCTCTTGAGGTATATGATCAAATTAATAACATTTGCATTCGGGCATGGAAGTCACTTCCAAATAGAGGAGAGGTATCTGGTAATTTGACCAAGATTATACAAGGCCCTACAGAACCCTTTTCAGACTTTGTAGCAAGGATGGTGGATGCCGCTGGAAAGATTTTTTGATGCTCAAATGCAACTTGTGGGGCCCATTCAAAGAGGGCTGCCTCTGCTCTCCTCTGTTCCTCAGGGCTGGCACATTATTGTTATTGACATTAAGGACTGTTTCTTTTCTATTCCTTTGCATCCTAAAGACTCGCGGCGTTTTGCCTTCACCCTTCCATCGTGTAACCACGAGGAACCAGATCAAAGGTTTGAGTGGGTAGTGTTGCCGCAGGGAATGGCTAATAGTCCCACGATGTGTCAGATGTATGTGGGGAAGACACTCGCACCTCTCAGACAGAAGTATTCCTCCATCAAGATCATTCATTGTATGGATGATGTATTGTTGGCTGCTAAATTAGAGCAGACAATTCATGAGGCCTATAAAGACCTAGTGAAGTTGTTAGCTCAATATGGACTGCATATCGCACCTAAAAAGATTCAAACAGGGGATTCTATTAAGTATTTGGGAGCAACAATTGGGTGTGACAAATTACGACCACAAAAAATCACCATACGAACTCAGGATCTCCAAACTCTAAATGATTATCAAAAACTGCTGGGAGATATTAATTGGATACGAGGATATTTACATATTTCTAATGTTATGCTACAGCCTTTGTATGCTACTCTTAGGGGTGATCCAGATCTTACTTCCCCTCGTAGCCTCACTAAAGAGGCTAGAGCGGCCCTTATGACAGTAGAAGAAGCTATACAACATGCTACTTTATGCAGGCTCCAGAGTGATAAACCTTTCCAATTATGTGTGCTTGCCACTATGCGGCAGCCTACTGTTGAGCGTGCTCATCGCACCTTAAAGGAAACTTTACAAAAACAAAAGGGGGGAATAGGAGCTGAACATACTCCTAAAGAACGCCTGTCCTTAGCTCTCTTTACCATTAATTTTTTGAATTTGGATATTCACGGTCGCTCTGCGGCCGATAGACATGTGTCCCCTCAGCCCTCTGTGATTGGCTATGTTAAGTGGAAAGATGTTCTTACGGGCCAATGGAACGGCCCCGACCCCGTGCTGACATGGGCACGAGGATCTGTATGTGTTTTTTCCCAGGATCGCACGGAACCATTGTGGGTCCCTGAACGCCTGACAAGAAGAGTCTTGACGCCAGCTACTCAGCAACAAGAAATACCACAGCAACCCCGTGATGAGGATCTTCATTCTGCTGAGTGCTCTGGCTCTGGTGCTGGTGCCGATGACATGGACGACACCGATGCAGTGGTGGGCAGCGGCACGGGCTTGGCCAATGCCGATGCCGGTTCATGATTTAATGATTCCAGGAATGCCTCCCGTATCATTGGCGAATATTTGGCCGGAAATTGGTCCAGATAAAGCTATGATCATACAAGCTCTTGCAGCTTTAGAAAATGGCATCTCATCTCAAGTCTGGCTTGCGCAGATTAAACAGTAAATCTTTGACATGGTCGTTGCACCCCAAGTTTTATGAACATTGCACTGGGATCGACATGTCTTTCTTTGTTATTCTCTTAGTGTTGGAAAGCCCTTGCACTCTGCCGGCTTTACTGCCATTGCACGCAGATGGGTTTCCACACTAGTGCTTTTCTATCGCCTTAAGACCCGTGCCTTTCTTTTAGGGTGTTGCCAACTTGTTTGTCGTCGTATTTCTATACAGCCACAGTTCAGCCTCAGCCATCCCCCTTCGTCCACCATCATCACGATACAGGATGCGAGGCAAGGCACTGCACTTGAGTGATCCTTGAAGTGGACCTCAAGGAGAGCATGTCCTATTGCATGCGGGTTA
Organism: Spermophilus citellus; assembly: GCF_964194105.1. Classification (NCBI taxonomy): domain Eukaryota; kingdom Metazoa; phylum Chordata; class Mammalia; order Rodentia; family Sciuridae; genus Spermophilus; species Spermophilus citellus. The sequence continues at coordinate 82,644,537 of NC_138183.1, forward strand.
GACGCGTCCACGCCCCGTCCCACGAAAAAAGGCGTCGGCTGATATGGCCTCAGATCTGGGGAAGGGCCCTCCTTGGGGCTGAGCCATACTATGCAGCCACTTCTGCACAGTGGGATAGGACCTCTACTCTCGCCTGTATTGTTTTTGGAAAACAAAAGGGGGAACTGTGGTGAGCCGTTTCTGCGGACTGTGGTCGCCATTACAAGATGGCGCTGGCTCCGCTGTGGTCTGTAACAAACAACTCCTTATTTGGGAGAGTTGGCGCATGGTTTTTTAACACCCTATGAGAAAGCTCCACGTGGCAGCTTCGCATTGGGGCTTGAGATGCTTTATTAAGGCTGGGAGAGGCATCCGAAAGGGAAGAAGAAGAAATATCAAGGACCTGAGTGAACGGCTGAAAGAAGATTCCTGTTGTTGCGTCTTCCTTGCGGGCAAGGGGGTCGCGACATGTAGCATCTGTTGTGATATTGCCTTTTTCATCCCGTATGTTAGTAATTTGAGTTCTCTCTCTTCTTCTCTTCGTTAGCATGGCTAAAGGTCTGTCGATCTTATTTATTTTTTCGAAGAACCAACTTTTAGTTTTGTTAATTTTTTCAATAGTTTCTTTTGTTTCAATTTCATTGATTTCCGCTCTGATTTTAATTATTTCTTGCCTTCTGCTACATTTGCTGTTGTTTTGCTCTTCCTTTTCTAGGGCTTTGAGTTGGAGTGTGAGCTCATTTATTTGTTGGTTTTTTCTTTTTTTGAGGAATGACCACCAGGCGATGAACTTTCCTCTTAAAACTGCTTTCATTGTGTCCCATAGATTCCGATATATTGTGTCTGTATTTTCGTTTATCTCTAAGAATTTTTTGATTTCCTCCTTTATGTCTTCTGTAACCCATTGATCATTCAGTAGCATATTGTTCATTTTCCATGAGATGTAGGATTTTTCCTTCCTTCTTTTATCATTGATTTCCAGTTTCATTCCATTATGATCAGATAAAATGCATGGTATTATCTCCACCCCTTTATATTTACTGAGGGTTGCCCTATGGCATAATATATGGTCTATTTTTGAGAAGGATCCATGTGCTGCTGAGAAAAAAGTATATCCATTTGATGATGGTTGATATATTCTATATAGGTCAGTTAAGTCTAGGTTATTGATTGTGGTATTGAGTTCTATAGTTTCTTTATTTAACTTTTGTTTGGAGGATCTGTCCAATGGTGAGAGAGGTGTGTTGAAGTCACCCATAATTATTGTGTTGTGGTCTATTTGATTCTTGAATTTGAGGAGAATTTGTTTTATGAATGTCGCAGCACCATTATTTGGTGCGCAAATATTGATAATTGTTATGTCTTGTTGGTGAATGGTTCCTTTTAACAGTATATAATGACCTTCTTTATCCCTTTTGATTAACTTAGTCTTGAAGTCGATTTTATTCGATATGAGGATGGCCACCCCTGCTTGCTTGCGAGGACCGTGTGTGTGGTATATTTTTTCCCATCCTTTCACCTTCAGCCTGTGTATGTCTTTTCCAATCAGATGTGTCTCCTGGAGGCAGCATATTGTTGGATTTGTTTTTTTAATCCATGATACCAGCCTATGTCGCTTTATTGGAGAGTTTAAACCATTAACATTCAGAGTTACTATTGATATGTGGTTTGAACTTCCATCCATGTTTGATTGTTTATCCTTTTTTTTTAAAAATTTTTGTTTGTTTCTCCATGATTGTCTTTCCCCTCACCCTCTGTCTTTACTGAGGCACTTCCCACTGATGGTTTTGGTTATTGTTTTTCATTTCTTCCTCGTGTAGTGTTTTGCTCAAAATGCTTTGCAATGCAGGTTTTCTGGCTGCAAATTCTTTTAACTTTTGTTTATCATGAAAGATCTTTATTTCGTTGTCATACCTGAAGCTTAATTTTGCTGGATACAGAATTCTTTGTTGGCATCCATTGTCTTTCAGTGTTTGAAATACATTGTTCCATGACCTTCTTGCTTTCAGTGTCTGTGATGAAAAACCCGTGGTTAACCGTATTGGTTTACCCCTAAATGTAATCTGTCTCCTTTCTCTTGTAGCTTTTAATATTTTCTCTTTGTTCTGTATATTGGATATCTTCATAACAATGTGTCTTGGCGTTGGTCTACTGTGATTTTGTGTGCTCGGTGTCCTGTATGCATCTTCAATTTGTATATCTGTTTCCTTTTTTATTTCTGGAAAGTTTTCTGTAATTATTTCATTCAGCAGGCTTCTCATTCCCTTGGTTTGAATCTCTGTACCTTCTTCTATCCCGATGACTCGTAAGTTTGGTTTCTTCATGTTATCCCATAACTCTTGGATGTTTTTCTCGTGATTTTTTACCAGCCTTTCTGAGTTGGCTAGACTCTTTTCAAGATGGTATATTTTGTCTTCATTATCTGACATTCTGGTTTCTACTTGCTCCACTCTGTTAGTGATACTCTCAATTGAGTTTTTAATTTGGTTTATCGTTTCCTTCATTTCTAGAATTATTGTTTGATTATTTTTTATAATCTCTATCTCCTGATAAAGATGCTTAACTTCTTCTTTTATCTGTTTATGAAATGCATCCTCAATGTGTTCTTTCGCTGCTTGAATTTGCTGTCTTGTATCCTCTTTAAGGTTCCATTCCATCTGTCTTAGGTGTTCCTTGAGTTCTTTATATGACCATTTTTCTGATGACTCTAGGTCCTCCTGAATATTTAGGCTGTCCTGCATTGTTTGTACTCCTTTTCTTCCTTGTTTTTTGAAGCTGCTCATGTTGCTTCTTGTTCTGTTTGACTGCTGAGTTACTGTTTACTCCTATAGATTAATTTGATGCTTGGGAGGAAAGGTATTTGAAGGGAAGGGAAGAAGTCTCTAAAGAGAATGAGAGTAGGCAGGTAGAATTCAAGGAAAAAAGGGGGGATAAGAAAAATGAAAAGACTACAGAAGAAAAAGAATAGGAACCAGAAAAGAAAAAAAATTAAAAAAAAATAATAATTAAAAAAAATTAAAAAAAATGAAAATGAAAGAAAAACCCAAATCAAAAAAAAAGAGAAAAGAAAAAGAGAAAAAAAAATTTAAAAAAAACCTAATAAATGCCGTCTTAGAGTTTGATTAACTTCTCTTCCAGTAGATGGCGCTGTGCCCACCGGGTCAAGTTTCTCCTGTGAATACGCGGGAACCAATCACTGTGCAGCAGCTCTTCCCAGACTGGGCGAGTCTCCAATCCTGAGTGTCTAGGGGCTCCTCTTGTGTCTAGTCACTTCCCACTTTTTCTCTAGCCAGGCCCCTCTCACCACAATACTGGCTACATGCCAAGTGTGCTGCTCCCGGGAGCCCTGTTTTCATGAACGACTGGGCACACTCTTCCAGTTTGCCATTCCCTCAGACCCTAAGTTTGTAGAGTTTGGGGCTGAGAATCCTCAGTGGATTTTACTTGTCCTCCGGTATCCACTTCCCCGTAGCTGGTGCAAGAGACCTCAGCAGTCAGCACTGGTGGGAGCGGTAATTCCGCTCCGCGGGTCCCGCACCACCTTGATTCCCTCGGGCTGGCTATAGCACTCATGGGAGAGCTGGGAGGGGCCCTTACAGGAGAGCTGGGAGGGGCCCTTAAGGTTTTCCCGATGTGTGGAGAGGCAAGGCTATGGGATCACACACCTGTTTCCACGAAGTTATCTCCTCCGCAGCAGTTTGATGACGTCGTTTCCCTTTGCCGGGCGACCAATTCAACGGGTGGGTCCTTCTCTCCCAAGGCCCATTTCAAACCTGTGGCCACTACTTATGAAGGCTCGGTAGGCATTTACCTTCGTATGATGAGAAGGGCTGACCAGTTGTTTCAGCCGGATGAATTAATGCCGAGTCATAGCTGTTTGTCTGCGGGAAGCAGGTGACCAGGAGTTTGAATTCAGCGGGTCAGAGCTCAGTGCGTGTTCTCGGATCACTTGGATTTTAAATTGTCACTCATCTTATCAGCTGTTTCATATAATTCGGCAGCTCATTCGCGCAGTGAAGAGTCTGCTCTATGGTGCTCCGTGGGAGGCGGCGGCGGCTGCGGCGGCGGCAGCAGCGGCCTTCGGGACCCCCGGGGAGGGGGTGCGGGTTGGGGGAGAGGAGGCGGCACCTCAGGGCCGCGCAGTCCGGGTGCCGGACACGCAGGAGAGCGGGCGGGGTGGGGGAAAGAAATTGAGATCTAAATTTAGAGACTGAGCTTGGGAGGAGAGACAGCTGGGGAGAAAGAAGCGAGGCGGAAAGGCGGAGAGGGGAAGAAGATGGGGCCGATAGAGCCGTGCAGCTGGGGCTGCAGCCTTACTGCTCACACTGAAGTCGTGATGGACTCCCTTCACCTTGGCTGGATTAGTGTTGGATTCACTCCACCTAGGTCCCTTTCTTGACACGGTGCTGGGTTTTTGTCGACAGATCTCCTTTAATGATCTTTACCTCCTCTTTTCAGACGTGGCGGCGTGGGGCACAGAGCGGCTTACTCACTTCCCGCCGCCATCTTCTCTCTATTTTTAGCGGTATGTTTTTTAAGGCTAGTGTAGAAGAAGTTTGGAGACCATGGTCTAAATATCTCTTGATTTGGTTTCCTCAGAGATAGAAGGGCTCTCTGGTCACCTGAGTGGTATTCTGGAACCATCTCACACTACATAACATGAGATGAGTATTAAATGTTCATTTGAATGAACTGGTTATTAATCATGGCTGTTACTAAATATTGCTATATAAACAATCAAGTGTAATAATCAAAGGTAATAAATTTAAACAAACTATTTACATTAATTATTTTGCTACATTTTATGATTTTTATGCCCTTGAGATTACTTACACATGTAGTAGAAATGCTGTATAATGGTATGCTGCTATACATCTTAGCTCTGCATTCAGTGACATTAATAATCTGAATATCATAGAAATCAAATGATATTGATTTATTGGGCTTTTTTGTTTTGCTGATTTTCTAGACTGAAGAAAGGGATGAAGAAAATGTTAATAATGCAAATTAAATTTAAAAATATATTGCCTGTGTAGCTGTGACAGTGTATAAAACTCAAAAAAATGGAAAAATGTTCTTCCAATGTTTAAAAATATTATCTTAATAAAAAAAGTTGCTTAAAAATGTACTATCAGGGGGGATCCAACATGGCCGCCGGCGAGGAAGCAGCGATTCCAATGTCTCCACATTAACGGGATCAGAAAGACCCATTGGAACAGCGGCAGTCTACCTACTGAGGAACTTCTAGCTAAATTCCGTTAAGAGGGGACCTGCCGGGAATTGGTAGGTTTATTAGAAGTGTCAGTTTGTCCCAGACAAGTGGATCTTGGCTGGCCACGCGGGCGCGGAGGTCCAGTCCCGCAGCCACCAGCCGCTTCTGCAAGTGGCCGGCGGCCCAGAGCGGCGCGGCCCGCCGGACCTGCAGACGGCACCCACCATCCTGCCGTCCTGGGGAGGCCCTGCTCTCGCTCGGTGAACGGCCACCATGCCTGCCAGGCTCGTAGCCACGCGGCCGCAGCTGCCCGGCTCTACAGGTGGCTCCCCGGCGGGTGCAGAGGTACAATCCCGCGGCCACTAGCCGCTTCAGAAAGCGGCCGGCGGCCCCGAGCGGCGCGGCCTGCCCGAACCCGCAGACGGCACCCGCTATCCCGCCGTCCCGGGAGGCCCCGCTCTCGCTCAGCGAACGGCCACCCCCACCTGCCTGGATCTTAGCCACGCAGCCGCAGCTGCCTGGCTCTACAGGCAGCCCCCAGCGGCCCGGCGCAGTGAGAAGTGTCCCCGCCTGGCCCAGCAGACAGCCCGTGCCCTCCCGGCTCTACTAACAGCCCCGCCCACCCGGTGAACGGCTCCCCCCCCGTGACAGCGTGAAGGGAATCTAACCAACCCTTTACGAAATAGCGAACTGGGAACTAAAACCAGAGATTGTGTCAGACCAGAGACAAGCCAGTTCCACCCCTCCCTTCGGACACTCCGGCAAGGAGCCAGGGGCCCACCATAGCAGAGAGGGGAAGTCACCAAAGTTCGGCCAAAGAGATTCCTTCCCAGCGGAATCTACTTTAGCAGGTGTGTGACTCCCACCCACACCAGATACAAACAACCGGGAAACTTCAAAATCTCTCTGTGGGCGTGACCGTAAGGGCCAAAGGACTCTTGACCTCCAACTCCCCCTACTGCCAGTGATGAGGGCGTGACTGTAGGGGCAGAGGGAAGCAGAGAAGACTCCCCACCCCCAAATCCCCCAACCGCGAACTGAGAGGGTGTGACGGTAGGGGCGGAGGGAAACAGGACACTCCAGACCCCCAACTCCTCCTACCACCAGCAGTGTGGTTGTGACTGTAGGGGCTGAGGGAAGTAGAGGGGATCCTCGACCCCCAACTCCTATTACCACCAGCAGCGACACCAATGGTGTTAGCTGCCAGATTCCGAAGGTGTGCCCACCAAAGGGGTCCGGAAAAATTAAACAATCGACTCCCAGACCACAGCTCCACAGCACTGAGGCTCAGTAGTTAGGGAAATAGAGCACTCAGTGGGGCTGAAAGTGTAACCAAATCCTTGGGGAACTGCCTCCGGTGAGCAGGACCTGGCTGGCTGGCAGGAGGAAGGGGAGGAGGGGCCGTAGAAGTGAAACGGCTCTGGACCAACAGGATTGAGAGACTCCCAGGAACCACCTTACAGGGATTGATGTTGACACATTGAGGGCAAAACTCAGCCCGGAGGGCACAGCTTTGCCTACAGGAAGAGAAGAAAATGGATCTCTAAGACCTAATTTTATTTCCTATTTCATTTTAATTTTTTCTCTCCCTTTTCCCTCTCTCTCTCCCCTTCCAAGTATTACTGCTCTTTCCATTCTCCTCTATGCTATCTATCTCCCTCTCCTACTTTCTTTTCAAGAGCACCTACCTTCCTCTTCCCCCCAACTTTCATCCCAAGCATTACGTCCTCCATTTTGCGTAACTGTCTAAATACAAATAGGTGTGCACCCTCCCCCCGTGCCTGCAAGGTAGCCGGACCTGCAACCCACCAGCAGGTCAGGCCCAGCAACCTGGGAGTGGCAGAGCCGCCCCACGTGCCTACAAGGTAGGCGCACCTGCTACCAACCAGCAGAACAGGCCCAGTGGCCTGCCGATGTGGTAGGCACAGTGCCCCAATTGGAGGAGGAGCAGAGCCCCTGCCCGCGCCTGCGCAGGAGACTTTGCAACTATACAAGAGTAATACAAATATATAGGGGGAAAATTCAATAACACAACAGTCTCAGTAAGCAGAAAGAAACGCGAACAGTATGAAGAGACAAGGAAAGAAAGGACCACAAGCAATACAGGTCAACTCAACGTTAGAAGAGGTAATATCTGCAGCAGATGGAATTTCAGATAAAGAATTCAGGAGATACATGCTTCAGATGATCTGGAGTCTCAAGGAAGACATTAGACAGCAAAATCAGACAATGAAAGATCTCTTCAACAATGAAATACATAAACAAATCCAGGAAGCAAAAGATCAACTATACAGGGAGATAGAGGTTATAAAAAACAAACAAACAGAAATCCTAGAAAGGCAGGAAGCAATAAACCAACTTAAAAACTCAATTGAGAATACTACCAGCAGAGTAGAACACTTAGAAGATAGAACATCAGACAATGAAGACAAAGTATTTCAACTTGAAAAGAACATAGACAGCTCAGCAAGACTGTTAAGAAACCATGAGCAGAACATCCAAGAAATATGGGATAACATTAAAAGATCAAACTTAAGAGTCATTGGGATACAGGAAGGCACAGAGCTCCAAACCAAAGGAATGAGCAATCTATTCAATGAAATAATTCGAGAAAACTTCCCAGACTTGAAAAACGAGACAGAATCCCAAATCCTAGAAGCCTACAGGAATGCCGAATGTGCATAATCATAAGAGATCCACACCTAGACACATTATAATGAAGATGCCCAACATACAGAATAAGGAGAGAATTTTAAAAGCTACAAGAGAAAGGAAGCAGATTACATTTAGGGGTAAACCAATCAGGATAACAGCTGATCTCTCAACACAGACTTTGAAAGCTAGAAGATCCTGGAATAACATATTTCAAACACTGAAAGAAAATGGGTTCCAATGAAGAATTGTGTATCCAGCAAAATTAAGCTTCAAGATGGAAGATGAAATTAAAACCTTCCACGATAAAGAAAAGTTAAAAGAATTTGCAGCTAGAAAACCATCTCTCCAAAAAATCCTCAGCAAAACATTACAGGAAGAGGAAATGGAAAATAACAATGAAAACCAACAGTGGGAGGTAGGACAGTAAAGGGGGGAAAATAATCAAAGAGGAAAACAAACCATATTCAGTAACATAAATAAACAAATATGGCTGGAAGGATAACCCATATCTCAATAATAACCCTAAATGTTAATGGCTTAAACTCACCAATTAAGAGACACAGGCTAGTTGAATGGATCACAAAACATGACCCAACAATATGCTGCCTACAGGAGATGCATTTGATAGGAAAAGACATACATAGACTGGAGGTGAAAGGTTGGGAAAAATCATATCACTCATATGGACTTCGGAAATAAGCAGGAGTGTCCATACTCATATCAAATAAAATAGATTTCAAGCCAAAGTTAATCAAAAGGGATAAAGAGGGACACTACATACTGCTCAAGGGAACCATACACCAACAAGACATAACAATCATAAATATATATGCCCCAAACAATGGTGCAGCTATGTTTATCAAACAAACTCTTCTCAAGTTCAAGAGTCTAATAGACCACCATACAATAATCACGGGAGACTTCAACACACCTCTCTCACCACTGGACAGATCTTCCAAACAAAAGTTGAATAAGTAAACTATAGAACTCAATAACACAATTAACAACCTAGACTTAATTGACATATATAGAATATACCACCCAACATCAAGCAGTTACACTTTTTTCTCAGCAGCACATGGATCCTCCTCAAAAATAGATCATATATTATGTCACAGGGCAACTCTTAGACAATATAAAGGAGTAGCGATAATACCATGCATCTTATCTGACCATAATGGAATGAAACTGAAAATCAACGATAAAAGAAGGAAGGAAAAATCATGCATCACGTGGAGAATGAACAATAGGTTACTGAATGATCAATGGGTTATAGAAGACATTAAGGAGGAAATCAAAAAATTCTTAGAGATAAATGAAAATACAGGCACAACATATCGGAATCTATGGGACACATTGAAAGCAGTTCTAAGAGGAAAATTCATTGCTTGGAGTTCATTCCTTAAAAAAAGAAAAAAACCAACAAATAAATGATCTCATACTTCATCTCAAAATCCTAGAAAAAGAAGAGCAAAATAACAGCAAAAGAAGTAGAAGACAAGAAATAATTAAAATCAGAGCTGAAATTAATGAAATCGAAACAAAAGAAACAATTGAAAAAATTGATAAAACTAAAAGTTGGTTCTTTGAAAAAATAAATAAGATCGACAGACCCTTAGCCATGCTAACGAAGAGAAGAAGAGAGAGAACTCAAATTACTAGCATACAGGATGAAAAAGGCAATATCACAACAGACACTTCAGAAATACAGAAGATAATCAGAAATTATTTTGAATCCTTATACTACAATAAAATAGAAGATAGTGAAGGCATCAATAAATTTCTTAAGTCATATGATCTGCCCAGATTTAGACAGGAGGATATAGACATCCTAAACAGACCAATATCAATTGAGGAAATAGAAGAAACCATCAAAAGATTACCAATTAAGAAAAGCCCAGGACCGGATGAGTATACAGCAGAGTTTCACAAAACCTTTAAAGAGGAACTAACACCAATAATTTTCAAGCTATTTCAGAAAATAGAAAAAGAGGGAGAACTTCCAAATTCATTCTTGAGGCCAACATCACCCTGATTCCTAAACCAGACAAAGACACTTGAAAGAAAGAAAACTACAGACCTATATCTCTAATGAACATAGACGCAAAAATCCTCAATAAAATTCTGGCAAATCGGATACAAAATCATATCAAAAAAATTGTACACCATGATCAAGTAGGATTCATCCCTGGGATGCAAGCCTGGTTCAATATACGGAAATCAATAAATGTTATTCACCACATCAATAGACTTAAAAATAAGAACCATATGATCATCTCGATAGATGCGGAAAAAGTATTCGACAAAGTACAGCATCCCTTTTTGTTCAAAACTCTCGAAAAAATAGGGATAACAGGAACATACCTCAACATTGTAAAAGCAATCTACGCTAAGCCCCAGGCTAGCATCATTCTGAATGGAGAAAAATTGAAGGCATTCCCTCTAAAATCTGGAACAAGACAGGGATGCCCTCTCTCACCACTTCTGTTCAACATAGTTCTGGAAACACTGGCCAGAGCAATTAGACAGACGAAAGAAATTAAAGGCATAAAAATAGGAAAAGAAGAACTTAAATTATCACTATTTGCAGATGACATGATTCTATACCTAGCAGACCCAAAAGGGTCTACAAAGAAACTATTAGAGCTAATAAATGAATTCAGCAAGTGGCAGGATATAAAATCAACACGCATAAATCAAAGGCATTCCTGTATATCAGCGACAAACCCTCTGAAATGGAAATGAGGACAACCACTGCATTCACAATATCCTCAAAAATAATAAAGTACTTGGGAATCAACCTAACAAAAGAGGTAAAAGTCTTATACAATGAAAACTACAGAACCCTAAAAAGAGAAATTGAAGAAGATCTTAGAAGATGGAAAAATATACCCTGTTCATGGATAGGCAGAACTAACATCATCAAAATGGCGATATTACCAAAAGTTCTCTATAGGTTTAATGCAATGCCAATCAAAATCCCAATGGCATTTCTTGTAGAAATAGATAAAGCTATCATGAAATTCATATGGAAAAATAAAAGACCCAGAATAGCAAAAACAATGCTAAGCAGGAAGTGTGAATCAGGTGGTATAGCGATACCAGACTTCAAACTATACTACAGAGCAATAGTAACAAAAACAGCATGGTACTGGTACCAAAACAGGCGGGTGGACCAATGGTACAGAATAGAGGACACAGAAACCAACCCACAAAACTACAACTTTCTTATATTTGATAAAGGGGCTAAAAGCATGCAATGGAGGAAGGATAGCATCTTCAACAAATGGTGCTGGGAAAACTGGAAATCCATATGCAACAAAATGAAACTGAATCCCTTTCTCTCGCCATGCACAAAAGTTAACTCAAAATGGATCAAGGAGCTTGATATCAAACCAGAGACAAGGCATCTGATAGAAGAAAAAGTTGGCTACGACCTACATACTGTGGGGTCGGGCTCCAAATTCCTCAATAGGACACCCATAGCACAAGAATTAATATCTAGAATCAACAAATGGGACTTGCTCAAACTAAAAAGTTTTTTCTCAGCAAAAGAAACAATAAGAGAGGTAAATAGGGAGCCTACATCATGGGAACAAATCTTTATTCCTCACACTTCAGATAGAGCCCTAATATCCAGAGTATATAAAGAACTCAAAAAATTAGACAATAAGATAACAAATAACCCAATCAACAAGTGGGCCAAGGACCTGAACAGACACTTCTCAGAGGAGGACCTACAATCAATCAACAAGTACATGAAAAAATGCTCACCATCGCTAGCAGTCAGAGAAATGCAAATCAAAACCACCCTAAGATATCGTCTCACTCCAGTAAGATTGGCAGCCATTATGCAGTCAAACAACAACAAGTGCTGGCGAGGATGTGGGGAAAAGGGTACACTTGTACATTGTTGGTGGGACTGCAAATTGGTGCAAACAAGTTGGAAAGCAGTATGGAGATTTCTTGGAAAGCTGGGAATGGAACCACCATTTGATCCAGCTATTCCCCTCCTGGGTCTATTCCCTAAAGACCTAAAAACAGCATGCTACAGGGACACTGCTACATCGATGTACATAGCAGTACAATTCACAATAGCAAGACTGTGGAAGCAACCTAGATGCCCTTCAATAGATGAATGGATAAAAAAATGTGGCATTTATACACAATGGAGTATTACTCTGCATTAAAAAATGACAAAATTATAGAATTTGGAGGGAAATGGATGGCATTAGAGCAGATTATGCTAAGTGAAGCTAGCCAATCCCTAAAAAACAAATGCCAAATGTCTTCTTTGATATAAGGAGAGTAACTAAGAACAGAGTAGGGAAGAAGAGCATGAGAAGATGACTAACATTAAACAGGGATGAGAGGTGGGAGGGACAGGGAGAGAGAAGGGAAATTGCTTGGAAATGGAAGGAGACCCTTAAGGTTATACAAAATTACATACAAGAGGATGTGAGGGGAAAGGGAAAAATAATACAAGGGGGAGAAATGAATTACAGTAGAGGGGGTAGAGAGAGAAGCGGGGAGGGGAGGGGAGGGGAGGGGGGATAGTAGAGGATAGGAAAGGCAGCAGAATACAACAGACATGAGTATGTCAATATGTAAATCAGTGGAAGTGTAACTGATGTGACTCTGCAATCTGTATACGGGGTAAAAATGGGAGTTCATAACCCATTTGAATCAAAGTGTGAAATATGATATATCAAGAACTATGTAATGTTTTGAACAACCAATAAAAAAATGTACTATCATACCTCTTTGTTGTTTCACTTTTATCTTCCTTGTTAAAATAAATAAAATAACATCCAACATTCATGTTAGCTCATTAAACAGGTTGGCTCTAAATTTGAATTAAGCCGAAATTAAGAAAAGTGTTCTCTAAGATATGGTCATATGAAATTTATAATAGAGTGTTGTGTATTTTATATTTGCTAATTGCATGCTTACATTGTTTGTACAAATAAATTTTATGATAGACTCTTATGTACTATATATGATTTTTTTTCATTTAGAGAGTTGGTTGTTAAGTTTACCAGCACACCACTTGTTATACATGATTTCTGATGATATGCCAGCATCAGAACTGCATTCTAATCTTTTTATGACACTATTTCTTAAAAGGATACCTGTCTTGAGATACATTTTTGTGAGGATAGAATATATTTCCTGCAGAGCATAGACTTTCTTGGAAATTCAGAGGAAACATCAAAAGAAAGAGAAATCCATTAGGAAGCCAATTTAGCTTCATTTTAGCATAATGTTTCCAAGACTTTGTGACCAGCAACTCTTCTCTCTCTTCGTGAATATTGATTTCACATTTGGGAAAATGCTGCTTCAGGGACTGCTTAAACAGTTTCACTTGAATGTTGAGTCTTTTAGGACCAGGTTCCAAGGCTTCAGATATCATCCAGTATTCTACCTGATTTGATGATCAATCACTCAATAGTAAAGAGATGTCTTTTTGAGTAAGTGCTAAAAATCTTGTTTTCTGACTTGAAAGCCAATGTATAATGATGGATTACAAGCAAGTCAGTTTAATGACTGGATTTTGGGAGCACTTGGGACACTTCTGGGGAGTTGTGTTGGCATCACACCTGCTTGACTCGTTTGGTGGTTCCAGTGGTTTGCTCTCTGAATCCTGATACAAACCAGTTCTTTTCCAGGAAGTTATATCATGAGAGATTGAAACAAATCTGTGAAAAAGCAACACTCACATTTATTGCCTGGTTTCTGGCAACATACCTCTGTGGCTTTCATCATTGTAGAGACATGTAAGCAATAGTTCAAAGAACATGTGGGGAAAGTATGTTTACTGACTATTACTATGGAAGGTATGTTTACTGTCTATTTTGCAATGTAATTTCAATTGTCTTTCAGTCTCTACCTTCTGTAATAACTTTTTAGCTAATACTGTAGTTTTCTCAAGGACCTTGTTCTTTTACTTTTCATATTATTATCATATGAACACTGAGTCTAATGATATTTAAAACCTTGAGATGGGAAAAAATTTAAACAACAATGGATTCCATTTTAATCCATATAATATCCTTAACTCTGAATACCTGGTCTCGGTTTGAAGGATTCATGGACAGATAACTACATGTGGATTGAGGAGATCAGTCTATTTTGTAACATGCTGAAAGTTGTATCTTTCTTTTTTAAAAATTTAATTAGTTATACATAACAGCAGAATGCATTTTGACTCATTGTACATAAATGGAATACAATTTTTTATTTCTCTGGTTGTACACAATGCAGAATCACACCAGCTCATCCCTGATTTCTTCTGCTATCCATTCATTGTTTCATAGCATATTATTTAGTCTCCAGGTGTTTAAGTAGCTTCTATTTTTAATTTTATCATTGATTTATAATTTCATTTCATTATGATCTGATGGAATGCACAGTAGTATCTTTATTTTTTTGTATTTGTTAAGAGTTGCTTTGTGGCATAACATATGGTCTATTTTAGAGAAGGAACCATGTGCTTCTAAGAGGAAAGTGTATTTGCTTGTTGATGGATGAAATATTCTATATATGTCTGTTGAGTCTAAATTATTGATTGTATTATTGATTTTTATAGTTTCTTTGTTCAGTTTTTGTTTGGAAGATCTATCCAGTGGTGAGAGAAGTATGTTAAAGTCACTCATTAGTTTTGTGTTGTGGTCTATTTGATTCTTGAAATTGAGAAGAGTTTATTCAATGTACATAGATGCTCCATTATTTAGGGCATATATATTTGTGATTGTTATGTTTTGTTGATGTATGATTCCCTTAAGCAGTATGAAATATCCTTCTTTATCCCTTCTGATACCTTTGGCTTGAAGTCTACTTTATCTCATATGAGGACAAAACCCTCTGCTTGTTTATGCAGTCCATGTGAGTTGTACGTTTTTTCTCAATATTTCACCTTTAGTTGTGGATATCTTTTTCCTAGAAGGTGAATCTCTTGAAGACAGCATATTGTTGGGTCTTTTTTAAAAATCTAATCTGCCCATCTATTTCTTTTCATTGATGAGTTTAGATCATTAACATTCAGTGTTATTATTGGAGACATGATTTGTATTCCTGGTCATTTTGGCTCATTTTTGATTTTTAACTTGACTTGGTTTCTCCTTTGATTGGCTTTTCCTTTAGTGTAATACCTCCCTTTCCTGATTTTCATTGTCGTTTTTTATTTGTTCCTCATGGAATATTTTGCTGAGGATGTTCTCTAGTGCAGGGTTTCTTGTTGTAAATTCTGTTAACTTTTGTTTACCATGGGAGATTTTTATTTTGTCATAAAATATGAAGCTTAATTTTGTTGGATATAGGACTCTTGTGGTATCCATTTTCTTCCAGAGCTTTGTATATGTTATTCCAGAACCTCCTAGCTTTGAGGATCTGGGCAGAGAAATCTGCTGCCATCTGAATTGGTTTCCGCCTATATGTAATCTGATACTTTTCTCTTGTAACTTTTAAAATTCTATCCTTATTCTGTATGCTAGGCACTTTCATTATAATGTGTCTTGGGGTGGATCTGTTGCAATTTTGTACATTTGGTGTCCTATAAGCCTCTTGTATTTGATTTTCCATTTCATTCTTCAGTTTTGGGAAATTTTCTGATATTATTTCATTAAAAAGATTGTTCACAACTTTGGTTTGTATCTCTGTGCCTTCCTCTATCCTGATAATTCTTAAATTTGTTTTTTTTCATATTATCCCATAACTCTTAAAAGTTCTGTTCATGGTTTCTTACCATCTTCACTGTGTGGCCAACTTTATTTTCAAGATTATATATTTTGTCTTCATTATCTGAGGTTCAGTCTTCCAAGTGATCTAGTATGTTGGTAATGCTTTCTATTGAGTTTTTTTATTTGGTTTATTGTTTTCTTCATTTCAAGGATTTTTATTTTCAGAATCTCTCTTTATTGAAGTAATCTTTTGCTTCCTGCATTTGCTGTCTCTTATCTCTTTATTGAAGTGATATTTGCTGCCTTTGTTTTCTCTCTTATATCATCCTTTACTTCAGAGATCATTTTAATTATGTACATTCTGAACTCCTGTGACATTTCTTTTACTGGGCTGAGTAGCATCTTGGTGTGTTTGGGGCACTTTCTTCCCTTATTTTTTTATGTTGTTTGTTTGTCTTCCCCTCTAGCAGTGTGGATCTGAGATATTACAGTTTCTACCCTATAGACTTATAGTGTCCCTGCAGGTTTCCAATACCTCAACTTTAAGGGGGAGATCAATATTAATAGCACCCAGTGCAAACAATATGTAGCCTTAAATCAAATAGTTCCTATTAAGATGTTTACAGTTTTGTTGCAATAAATGGAAATGATATGTTCCATTATTATCTACAATATAAACAGTAGGTTTGCAAAAGGGTCTACAGTTTCTAATGGTGAACAAAGAGAGAACCAGGGGGATGTAGAAAGAAATGTTAATGAAGTAGGAGATGAGAATATAGAGGTATTAGATCATAGGAAGCATGAAAGAGAAATCAAAAGAAGTTGGCTATCAGTAGGAGAAAGAGAGAGAGAGAGAGAGAGAGAGAGAGAGAGAGAGACACTCTGGGGAGACAAATAAGTAGGATGAAAATATATAGAGAGAGTTAAAAAATAAAAAGAAAAAATGTAAATACAAAAGAATATACAACAAAAATGTAATAGACTATTCAGACCTCTCAATCCTCAATAGGCTTATGTATGAAAAGTACTTGGTTTTATAAATGTTGGGGATGCGAGGGCAGGAAAAGAAAGAAAAAAAATCTTGAAGGATAATTGAATGATTTTTTTCTGTTGGAGTTCAATATCCTTCCTGCTTCCCTTCTCATCCAATAGGTGGGGTTGTCTGAGTTTTCTGGTATCTCTACCCTCAGGATAGTGAAGCCTTCTAGGGTGGGAGGCTTAGTCTTGGAGGTGGAACTCCTGCAGGTGGGGTATAGAAATTGACGGTCCCCATTGGAAGGCTGCACCCCAGGAATCTCTTTTGGGGTTCACTTCTGTGATGTGGGAGCCTTGTCTTAGTCCCTTACATCATCCGTGGACCCCACAATTCTTGATCTCTAGTCTCTAAACTCTATCTCTCTCTCCCTCTTCCTTTTCACTTCCCAACTGGAACCTCTCTCTCCAGAGGTCCTGAGGGCTGAGTAAGAGGACCTGAGTGCCTGTTGTGGAGAACTGTTCTGTATTGGGCTAATCAGAACCGGGCGTTGAGAGCTGTGGGCAGCTACCTAGCTCAAGTGCTGGGCTGGATTGGTGGTGGCAGGGTGGGGGTGGGGGATAAGGGAGGTTGGGAGGTAGGAGGCTGGGATCGTGGTTGGAAGACTGGGGATTAGGGAGCTGGAGGGCTATGTTGATTGCAAAACCTATGGGATCATGTGATTGGTGGAGGCTGTATTGGGGGAGGAAGTCGGGGACTGGGTTGGTATTGGCTCCTAGCAAGTGCTGCCCAAGTTGGTGCTGGGAACCTGATTGGTGCCGGATTGGTTGACTGGGCAAGCTGGGATCAAGATGCCCTCACACCTTTTTCCAACCTATTGACCCTGTGCAAGTCTCTCTCCTGCCTCTGCAACAAGATGGTAGCTATTAGCACACCTAGCAGGGAGACCTCAGGTGTAACCAAGCCTGAAGGGACCTTGTTGATGATCTACTAGGTCCTGGCTGTTATCCCTAGGTGGAAGCAGCCACGTCCCTAGTTGGTGGTGGCAGTGGTGGCAGACCTATAGGTACCTTGATGTAAGGCTTCCAGGCCCCAGCCAGTGTCTTAAGATGGAAATTGCCCCAACTAAAGATGGTAATGATGGTAGTGGAGGTAACCCAAGATGGCAGCAGAGGTGTCCCAAGATGGAGGCAACTGATTCCAGAGGTTGGGAAGGCTGTTTGGAAATGTAGTGCTGTGGTGAGCAGTGTTGCAGTAGGCAGCTGCCTTCAGGCCCTGTCAGGTGTCCCAAGGTGGAGGCTACCATGTTGAGGGGCTATGGTGGCAGCTGCAGTGTTCCAAGATGGAGGCAGCTGGGGAAACCCTGTATTGATATCTGATAAATGGGGAGCCAGATGTGAGGGGTCCACAAAGGTGCAAGGGTGGTGGTCTGGCATGGGGGCGGTGGGTCCCCAAATTTTCAATCATATTGATTCATAATACATGCTTATAACTTCTACTCATTGGTTTTAAGACTCCCATGTTAGGCGGCATAAAAGGAAAATTTTATCCCTTATTCTATGTGGGAGCTCAGTAACGTCTGAAAGGCCACTATCCAATTTTCCTTAGTTTCTTATGCTTTTCAGGTCAATGTCCTCAGTTGTCCTTTATATTTCCTTATATGACTTCTTGCCAAACTACAAAGGTCCACTCCCTTATTCATTGGGTATATGTTCCAAGACCCTCAGTAAATGCCTGAAGCCACAGATAGTACCAAACCCTATATGCAAACACTGTGATATTTGGCAATCAATCTGTAATGAAGATATAGTTACTAAGGAGCTAGCAGACAGGTGCACATGTAGGAGTATATGCTAGACAAAGGGATGATCCATGTCTCAGGTGGGTCAGAGCAGGATGGTATGAGATTTCATGATACCACTCAGAATGGTACTCCATTTTCAAATTTGTGATTTATTTCTGGAATTTTCTTGTTAGTATTTGATTTTAATTTTTAACATTGATTTTTTTAAACAATTGTATTGGGTTGTAATAGTTGTCAGATTGTCTTTTGTTTTTTAATCTTTATTTATTTATGTGGTTCTGAGGATCGAACCCAGTGCCTCACGGATGCAAGGCAAACACTTAACCACTGAGCTACAACCCCAGCCCCCAACATTGATTTTTAATATTAATTTTCTGTTTAATATCTGTATAATAGTTGACCCTGGGTAACAAAATTGGGATACAAAACAAAACAAACAAACAAAAAAATCCCAAACATTGGGAAACAAAATTGTAGGTAAGAGAGTTCTACCAAATGATCTTCTCTGCGTACATTTCATTTTGTTGTCATTATCCTTTAGATCTCAGGATTAAAGTAAATACTGCAGGGAAGAACTAGTTGGTGCACTGTGGGAGATAGCTGGCTTTCTCATTTGAGAGGCTGAATATTTCTCCTAACTTTATGATCTGTAGTTTTTAGCTTTATATAATGGATGCTGATTGAGACACATCTTTCCCCTCCTACCCTTTTATGATCTTAGTAATTTTATGGTAAAATTTGGCCCATCATCTCTATTTCTCTACTTTGAGAATTTGCTTTTTCTGTCCAAAATAGTGTTTATTTTTTTTTTCAGTTTTATCTACAGATTAGATCAGCCTGACATTAATGCTTTTCTGCAAATCATTAATCAAAATGTTAAAACTAAAAAGCTGTAATAGCACTTTTTTCATCTATATTAATTTAAAATATAAGAAAATGGTCACATTGTGGTGTTTCTGTAGCCAATAGTTTTTATTCTTTTTTATGAGATTACATTAGAATTGTGCTAATGTTTTTTTTTGGTTTATGTATTTTTTAATAACTACTCACTGCAAAATATCAAAATACTAATCATTTTTAGGTACTATAATTTAAATATTGAAACTCTAAAAATTAAATGAAAATGAGAAAGTCCAATATAAATTAACAAGGATTTCAAAGGGAATAACAGTTTGAAATTCAAAATTTTCAGAAAGAATACTGAAGAAAATTTATAGTATTTTTACCAGGCTGTCAACCTTTATGTCAAAATTTGAATTTGTGAATAATCTTGATGGATTGTCTGATAAGCAAATTAATAATTACTTGAGTTTATCAAATAATTTAGGTGGAGAGAGCTTGGTGAAAGGTGAAATGACAATTATGTGTGCAGTCTGGACCAAATGGATGTTGAGAGATACAGAAAGTGGTTCTTTATGGTTTTTGTTTTCCTTTGAAATAGAATGAAAAATTTTATCATAAGAGGCCCAAGAAGTAAACTGACTTGTTATGATATTTTAATATGTTTTGTTAGGAAAGCAATGTGATCTGACTCACTTATTACTCCTATGTTACAAACTGAACAGCTGACCCTGTGTTTTTTTTTTTTTAAAGAGAGAGTGAGAGAGGAGAGAGAGAGAATTTTTAATATTTATTTCTTAGTATTTGGCGGACACAACATCTTTGTTGGTATGTGGTACTGAGGATCGAACCCTGGCCGCACGCATGCCAGACGAGCGCGCTACCGCTTGAGCCACATTCCCAGCCCCCTGACCCTGTGTTTTGACAGGTGGACAGCTTTATCTTTTAATATGCCATCTGTAGCCACACTTTCGGAAAGCATTGTCTACATTTCTGCCTCTGTCTCATTATTTACTACAATCCGGTTTCTGTCCCACTGCTCTGCTCCTAAAAACATGCTTGCTGAGTCCAATGATGGTTCTCAGTCTTTATCTTTCTTTTTTTTTATTTTTAAATTTTTTGGTACCCAGAATTGAACCCAGGGGCACTTAACCGTTAAGCCACATCATCAGCCCTTTATTTATTTTTTTATTTTTAATTTTGGAACCCGAAATTGCTTAGGGTCTCTCTAAGTTTCTGAGACTGGCTTTGAACTTGAGATCTTCCTGCCTCAGCCTCCAGAGCAGTCAGTCTATCTTTCTTGGTCTCTTGACAGCACTGTCCACATCCCTCTTCTGGAATTTTAAGAAATATCCTCCATAACATTGCATTTTCTCAGTGGTCCTCTGACTTCTGTAGAAATCCCACATCCTTCTTCCTTTTATCCCTAAAATGTTGATATAGCCCAGGGCATCTCTTCAGGTCTGTCATCTTTCTTACTCTGTGTGCTCTCCTCAGGCAATCCCATTCACTCCCCTACCATTGCTTTCAACTAAATATTGACGATTCTCATATCCAATCCTGAATCTTCTACTCAGATCTCTCCTGAGTATTGAATTTGCTTTTTCACCTAAACCAAAGATACTTTAAAATTAAAAGCAACTTCCTGATACCTGCTTTTCTGCATCTTGAACTTCTTCACATTGAGAATAAAAAGTTCCTCATGCTGAGGATGGTATCAAAGAAGTTAAACCCACATATTCTCCAGCTAAGCACAGCCTCATTAAATCTACATATGTATATCAATCTGTTTCTCCCTAGTTTAATCAAAATGCATAAAATTCACTTTCCCATTTTCCATTGTTTGCTCATTTCTTATGTGGGTGGATAACTGAATCCACACAGCTGAGATGAGGCAGGTTCCCTGGTTTGTGTGTTGCTAACATACCCACCTGCCTGACATATCTGTTGGGATGTTTCATAAGTAACTCAAATGAATTTGTCGTTTTCCTAGTCTGTTTTCTGTTGTCATAGCAAAGTTTCTGAGAATGAGTTTATTAACTTTCCTTTGCTGTGACAAATATCTTTGATAAATCAACTTAAAAAGAGGAAAATTCCTTTTGGTTCATGGCTTCAGAGGTCTCGGTCCACGGTCATTTGGTCTTATTGCTCTGGACCTGCAATAACAAATTACATCCTGGCCGAATAGTGTATGGTGGCAGGAGCATGCAGCAGGGTAGGTCTGTTAACCATATTGTGGGTGGAAAGCAGAGATAAGGCCCCTACATCCAAATATTGTTAATCTATGACTTTGTGGATTAAATTTCTAATATATGAAATTTGCAGGAAACATTTGAATCATGGCAGTTGTCTTCCTCAGCAAATTCTAATTTCTCCCCCTACCTCATTAGAGTTTGGGAGCCAAAGGCTGGGGGTATGGCTCAGTCAGTAGAGTGCTTGCCTCACATGCACAGGGCCTTGGGTTCAAGCCCCAGCACCACAAAACAGAACAGAACAGAACAAAAAAGAGTTTAGGAGCCAAGGTCTACAAGATCAGCTCAAATTTGAACCTGAAGGTTATTTTTGACTTCTCCCTACCCTGTAATCCCACAGAATCCATTCAATCTTCATGTTATGTTGAGTCTAGTTTTCCAGCTTCCTGGGGATCTCTCTTCTTTTCTATTTCCACCACCACCGTCTTAGAACAATCATCTTACTCTATGTATCTCTCATTTAAAGCCTCCAATCTATTTTCCATATTGATACCAGAATGATCTCTCTAAAACAATTAGTTTTAAAAAACAAAAGAAAACTTTAAATGGTTTTCCTTTGGCCTCAAAATATTTATAAAGCCCTGTGTGAGCTATTTCCTGCCTACTTTTCATTGTCTTTTCTCATGAATTCCATCTAGTATTGTATGTTTGAGACAGCCAGAGTTTCTTGTGGCTTCTTGAATGTGCCTTCATTGTAATCCCCTCCTCCTCCCCTTGCCTTAATAGGGCAGCAATATCTGGTGATCAGCTCAGCCCAGTCTCCTACTGGGAATTTGTATCTGTTAGACTAGTAGGTAGCAGAAAGACCACAGGGTAGTAGAAAGAAATGAATGAAAAACAAAAAACAAAACAAAACAAGACAAAACAAAACAAAAAACAGCCTCAGGGTTTAGGAGGGGCAGAAATGAGGGCTGCTTCAGAAATCTGAGAGATCAGAACCAATATATTATCACTTCAAGATTTTGCAGTTGGAAGAACTCCAGCCATTTTTCATCTTGTAACACCCTACTCACCGTTAATATTTCTGAGAGAACTCCCCTTAATTGTCCTAGCTTGGGTCATATCCACTCCATTCTCAGCAATTAAGGCAAGAGTTTCCCAACTTCAGTGAAATGAGTGTTCTCCTTTGGCAAACGAGGTGCTAGTACTCAGAAAGAGGAGAAAAAATGCTGGGCGGGTGAAAAATAAATAAATAGATATATAGATAAATAGATAAATAAATAAATAAACTCAGCAGATGAGTAACAGCAGAAATTCTAAACTCCTCAGATTTGAATTAGGTGGCCTGAGTTTTTTTTTTTTTTTTTCTTTTCATGGCTGGGGATGGAACCCAGGGCCTTTTACATGTTATGCAAGTATTCTACCACTGAGCTGCATCCCCAGTCCAAGGTGGTCTTTCTATATACTTTCATAATGGTCATTTGCTTTTTTTTTTTTTTTAATGCACTCAATGGGATTCTTACTTGATTGGAACTCCACTAAGATAGTTAACTTTGTTAGTACAATGACTGGCACTTGGCAGATAACCCAAAAACATTTATTTAATGTAGGACAGAAAGAATAAAGAGCCATGAGCAGATGTATGCAAACAAGCTCTGAAAGGCTTTTGAGGCTGACTAGTTCATGTTACATGATTTAAAGAAATGAAATTGGAAGTTGTTTTTTTTTCAAGATTGTCAATGACAATAAGTATAAATCCATATGAACATAATGTTAGGCAGAATCTAAACTTCTTGAGGGTAGATGAAGGCTTTCTATATATCTCATGTAATGCTTAGTACAGAATTTACACAAAGAACTCTCTGAATAGGCACTTAACTGAATTAAGGCTTTTCATGGAAATTTCTTTTGTATTCCAGTGGTAATATGTTAATCTTAAGCATACCCTAACACTTTCTTTTTCCTTTGTGTGTATGTGCTGTTGCAGTTTTTAATACCACTAATGACTTTGAAATGGGACATTGACTCAGAATTAGTGACAATCAAGAGTTAATGGTCCTTGCCTCTGTGGCCTATCAGCAACTCATCTCAGCTGATCATTAGTTCTCAGAAAAGAAGCTGGATCAGGCTTTCCCAAGATGTGGCCATTTAGAAAAGATTCCTGATTATCGCTGGAACCTTTCACTCAGCTTTCATTGTTTTTTCTATTTCTATGTTTTGGCTTGTGCTTTTGATCGAAGGGAGTACTCAATGCCAGATACTGTGGGTAGGTAAATAAGAATAATAAAAAAAAAAAAAGCAAGAGAAATAGAATAAAATATTCAACCCCAATTCACATGCTCCATAATAAAATAAAGGAACGTAATTGCCAGAGTAACTTTAGAGATTTTCTAATTAAACTCCCTCATTTTTCATTTTATAAATTAGGAAACTGAGAACCAGGGAGGTAAAGTGACTTTCCCAAGATCTGTAAAAGAAAAAAAAAAAAAGATATGCACATAATTCTCTTTGTTTCTCTAAGCATTTCTGAATCCCTTGTGATATTGGGCCTCCTGTAATAGACTTATCTTGAATCAATTTGCAAAAAATTATGAGAATGAGAAATCAATCAAAATTTTATTAGTTCAATAATCACTGGTATACTTTCTACTTCTTGATCTGTGATATTCCAGAGATTGTCATTTTCAAAAGACAAGAGCAGCTGGATGTGGTGGCACATGCTTATAATTCCAGCAACTCAGGAGGCTGAGAGAGGAGGATCTAATTCAAGGCCAGCCTGGGCAATTCAGTGAGGCCCTGTTTTTAAACAAATAAATAAATAGGGTTGGATATGTTGCTCAGTGGTGCCCTGGGTTCAATCCTAGTGCCTCCAAAACAAAAACAAAAATCCAATAAAATATTAAATAAAGGATTAAAAAAAAACAGACAAAAAATGTTGAAAGAGAAATTAGAATCAAACAATAGGCGTCTTCTCTGGCGAAGTATTCTGTGAACATTATTATGTGCTATCTAACCAGGGTTCAGCAAGAAATCAATCACAGAGATGCTAAATTCCTTTTTGTTGGGCAGATTTAAATAATCTGGAATGTTTTTTTGTGCTGATTGGTAATGTACCATTTCTGGACCTTTTTGCCTACCAGTTCATCCCTTATTCTTTTCCTCCCCAGTTCTGTGTCATAGCAGGAGGTTACTTCTGGGCTGCTTTTTTCCAGATTTTATTGTTTGCTGGACAGGGTTTTGCTGGATATGTTTCATAACTGTGGTTGAGACAAACTAGTAAATGTCAAGAAATCCTGGTTTAGAAAACCAGTTAAAACCATCATTAATAATTAAATAACAGAACTTACAGTTAACTAAATTATGTTAAAAAGCAAAAATCATATATAACTCAGATTTAACATTTTTAAAAAATTATTTATTAATTTTCCCCTTGCTATCATGATCCTGGAGTTTATTTATGGTATTATATTTACATGGAAGAAATACTTCATAATGGTGTGCATCTTTTCCTAATTTTGTAATACTGACAATGCAAGTAATAGCTTGAAATTGGCCACATGGAAATTGGAAAATGCCAGAGTTAGGTTTTTTTTTTTTTTGGAGAGTCATTTGTTAACTCCTTTTCCAGTTGTGTTTGTCCAATGGGAGACACCAGAGGAGGTTGGAGGATGGGGGAGGGAAGTGGTCATGTTTTTTCATTTTGCTTTCTGTAGCCTGGGTACATTCTCCCCCTGGTCTCCTCTAGTTGTATCTTGATTGGAGAGGGGAGGTATCAGCTTCTTGCTGTTGCTAATCTCTGGGTTGCTTTGCTCTCTGCCATTTGCTTTGGAGGTTTTCAGTTCTTCTGTCTACCAATTCCTGTAATCAATTCCCTGCATTAAATTCTTACTGTACTGCTTTTAATACTTGAATGGTTTCCTTTTCCTGTTTAGGTCTTGTTTGATACATGCAGCAAAATAACTTAAATTGCTCTTTTGTTTTCAGTAGCATTTTTGTGTTAGAGCTTATGAGATTTAAAATAATATTATGTATTAAAGATGGACGGCCTTATCCTTATTTAGAAGAATAATTAGACCCAGGAAGGATAAACAACTTGTCCAAGGACCTGTCATAATAAGTTGGTGAAGAGCAATACATGCTTCCTTAGCATATCATGAGACGTATGGGCCACGCATTAATATTTAGAACTACTGGTGATATGAACTTTATTAGAATTTCTGAATTCCTCCAATACTTTTTTGATATCTGATTTTTGATTTGATAACTCATGCTGCCTTTTGATTTATTCTATTTTTTTTTTGTTTTTTGTTCTTTTGCTTATGGCTTGTGGTAGTTAAATTACATCTCAAATGGAAAATTTGGTAAAATCTGCATGATTTTAAAACATTGAATTGCTTTTTAATGGAAATTGAATTGACAGTCAACTAGCTGATTTTCTGTCTTACAAAAATAGTTTATTGGGTTTATGGCTGCTGCATTTGGTTTCTATTTATGAAGGCCCATTAGCTTATCATTTCATGTATTGATCAAAATCCACATGAGTCTATGGGACACAGAGGGAGGCAGATGCTAGGGAAGGGCAGTTTCTTCCCTTTTCTTATGGATTTGTATACTATAGAGAAAATAGATTTCATTTAGGAAATGACTGAATAGTTTCGTGTTTCATCTCATAGGGAAGCACTGATTTTCAAACTCCGCTGAAATGGCTTAGATTACAAACATCGTTCATGTAACTTTATATCTTGCAAGTCTCCTTTAGTGCTCTGTTATTAAAATATTATGAAAGAGAAAGAGCACTGATTAAATTTGCCTACATGGATACATTTACATTAATGCATGATGATTAATTATAAGTTAATGTGCTCATTCACAAAAATATTTTAAGGTGGCATAATGATAAGTCTGCATTGATAACCTTGCACAGCCCCTTATTAACATTATCAAAAGCCAGATGTGAGGCGACATTAGCACATTTTGGAGTGGCATGCTGACAAGCCAAGCTGGCTTTCTGTGCATGTCATACTCACCTTTGACCACAAGATGCCGCTCAATAATCCATTATGATTTAGGTCTTTTGTTAGAAGCCAAATGGCATCTCCATTTATTTTATAGGCCGTCCAATTACATATAAAAATTCATAGTGGATGGGTTGAGGTAGAGGAGACCCTAACTCTTTTTAACTTGTGTGTGGGAAATTCATGAACAATTCCTTTAAGATCTAACAAATTGAAACTGAGAATTCAGACACCATAAAATTGTGCACCCTGAATTTCTCTCCTTATGTGTGTACATGTCTGAATCGACCCTGCCAGCCACTCAACCTGTTATGTATAGTCAGCAGCACCATCTGCCTAGATGGAATAATTTCCTGCTGGCCCCTGCTAGCAACATGCAAATCAACCTATTTATGTAACTATTCAAAATGTCAAAGGATTACCTGAAAATGAAAACATGTAATCAGTTTTCTGTGTTTCAGGCAGCAATTAAGTAGTCACAACATGGCAGTTCGTAGATGAAAGCTCTAGAAATAATCATTGGCAAAGGTAGTTACTGGAAGATCATCATTTTATTTCCCAAGTCCTTGTCTTAAGCTGGAAAGAACAATCATGGGATGAGAAGATTCTCTATGATAGAGACAGCTGTGGTCTTTAACTTTCCTATAATTTGTCCTAGATTCAAACTTATACTTTTTGAGATAACAAGGAGGCCCGGTTTCTTCACAGGTACTTTTTCCTTCTCTTAATGACCAGTGTCTAAACAAAGACCTGTGATTTTATAGGACAGGGTGGCCATGTAATTAAAATATGTTCTGAAAAGTGCAAGAGCCAGATTTAGACCAGAAGCAGCTACATTAAAAAATTTCTTTCATGAACATCTTATAGGAAGGTCATGTTGTTCTTTTCTGGTATTGCTTTGGCAACAACAGAGCTGATTTGGGGCCCTGATAAAATAGACTCCAGGGGCAGTGTGATTTCTGGGATGCCAAGAACTAACCCTCAAGATTCAAATCCTCAGTAGTCACTTTCATTTTAGTATGAGTTGTTTTGAGATACTTTGTCTCAGCTGGCTGAGCCCAGGGTTTTAGAAGATGAAGACTGATGATCAGTGGAAACAAACATGAGGCCCTAGCTGGTGATGAAGAGATAGAGAATAAGCAGTAGAAATGCAGGGAGAATGATCTAGAAGTGGGAATACAGAGATCCTCTAAGAGAGTCCCATCTGCTACATTGTTTTACCTGCCATCCCATCCTAGGACTGGATCAAATTGGTGATGTGAACATTTAGTTAAAGCAATAAAATAAATGAATGGAAAAGCTTACACTACTTTCTCATTTTCATGTCCATTCTGTCTCCTTGTATCACTGATACACACCTCAGATTTCTTCATTTTTGTTCATTTGTTCATTCTTGCAAATTCATCCATTCAGCAACGATTCATTTTGTACTTCCTAGAAGTCAGGTACTGGGTTAGGTACTGTAGATGTGAAGATGAACAACGTTCACTTGTCAGATCTACAAGGAGAAAATCACTGGAACTATTATGCAGAAAAATTCATTTTTTTTCCTTAAAAATATCTTAGCCCACATAGTGGAAACTTTAAAATTTGCTTTACTTAGTATAAAAATGTTAGAGTGAAAAAAAGAAAAAGTATAGCATTTTTAGACCAGTGATTCTCATTCACATGCACAGGAATCATCCTAGGGTTTGGTTAAAATATAGATTCTGATTCTGTATGTCCAAGGAAGGCTTGAAGTTGTGCATTTCTAACAAGCTCTTGGGGAATGCTAATGCCCAGGACCACACTTTGAGTAAAAAAGCTTTAGCCAGACTTACTGCAGAGTGATCCAGAAAGAGAAGTTTCTTACAGCAACATGAACCTCTTCTAGGTCAGAGAAAGAGGAGGCAAAGGTGTTAAGACAAGTATTCATAAAACTAGGACAGAGAGGGTCTGAGTATGATGGATTGTTTCTGCCATGTGACTCTGCATTTTTGAGAATCAGACATAAAGTACCAGGCCCTGGGATATGGGGTTTCTCCTCGGAGGAGCACCAATCATCACCTGCATCAGTGTTTTGAAACATCACAACCAAAATGGCTTTTATGTTCCTAAAAGGAGAAGAAGAGGAAGAAGAAAAAGGCAGAGCTTTTGGAGGGAAAAAAATAATTTTCCGATAACCCCCATTAACTACAGGGGTCATTGTGGCAAAATGAATGGGATTAGAAATCTGCTAAAAGCTGCAGTATATGGTACGCTGTGACTGACAAGCCTTTTGCTGAGTAGTTACAAATGGGACTAATGGTTTAAACTTGTTAGTCATTGTCAGAGCCTCTGATCCTTGAGTCAGCCATGGAAGCTATGGCAGAAATCGATAAGGCACCACTTTCCACAGTGAACTGCTAGACCATATAGATTGCCTGGAGGGAAATGCTGAGTTCCCTCCCAGGCTGCCAGATGAAAGCAGGCAGCTAAATCTCCAGGAAGATTGACCACACTGCTCGGGGCAATTAGGCCTTTCACCACTTTGAACGATGATTATAAATGGGGGAGAGTGGTGGGGGAGTGAAGGGGAGACAGCTCCTCATGACAAACTGAAGGCCGGAAGCCATGTTGGGGAGCCCTGTCAGTTTCATGGTCACTCAGGGCATTTTTTTTTCCTTTTCCCTTGTTCAGATTGTTATACAATGAATGTTCTGGGGCTGCCGCTTTTCTTTCCTGTTTTCTTCCCCTTTATTTTTCTTTAGAAGCTGAGCAGGGAGGACAAGCAGCCAGAGTAACACTTGGTTGATGATAAACTGTAAACTACAGCTGAACTCCATTAATCCCTTCAATCCGTAAAGCCTGGGCCTGAGAGCAGGGTGGAGGAGGGCTTCCTGTTGGGCACATTTCAAAACAATCACATCCCATTGTTCAGTGCCTTTTTGGGTAGAGCCCTGCAAGGGTGCCAAAATCATCAGCGAAAGAAAGTGCGTGTTCACGCAACAATTACAGACAAGCTGCAGATTATCAGCAGGCTGCAAGGGGCACGGTGCTGGGGCTCATTTGGCAGAGGGCTCTGCTTTGGAGAGGAGCCCCATATCTGATGCACACAAGGCTGAACCCAGCATTATTATTAAGAGCATCCAAGTGCTCTGTGGCTGCCCAGGCTGTGGGAAGCCCAGATGTGCAAGAGGAGAGGAACTATGGGAGATGTACAGAGCTTTGCCTTGGGTCTTGGTGGAAAGGCAGGATAGCTCAGTCCCGTGTTAAAGAGTTTCTGTCCTCTTCCTGCTTCATCAACTCTGCATTTCTGCTCACATGTCAACTGGGGATACATCTCCTTTCTATTGTTCCTGTTGTTGAGCTCACTTCCCTGGCTAAAATTCGCCTCGTGATTGATTTGTGTAAATTTTTTTTTGTTTTTTTCTTATCAGGCCCTGGCTCTGTTGTATGTTGACTTTAAGTTGTACTATAAACCATTTTCTGCTAAGTACTGTTTAACTGTCAAAAGGTTGGGGAGGCAAGATGTTGTGGGAATAATCCCAAATTGCTGTTCTGTGGGAGGGCTGACTGTCACAGGTTCTTGGACTATTCATCAATCTGGTGAATGTAGCTCCTGAAAGAGAGTATTGCAAGTCTACTTTTTGAATTTTGCTTGGTGGTTGATAACTGGAAAAAATTTACATATTCTATATATATATCAAGAATTAAAATGCCCAAGTTCACTAGGAAACAAGGTGGACATGACATTCGCTAGGAAATGAGGGAAACAAATAATGGACATCAGAAATACATATTTTTAAATGGTGGTGGTCTCTTCCATGTAAGGGGAGGTTGAGGGGGATGGTTTGTTACACGGAAAGGGGTGCTTTGGCTGGAATGGCAGATGATGGAGTATGTCTTGGTTTATCTTCAATTCACTAAGCATCCATGGTATATCACTGTGTTAGTACCCTTTTTGTCACTGTGACCAAAATACCTAAAAGGAACACCTTAGAAAAGAAAAATTCTATTTTGGGCTCATGGTTTCAAAGATTCAACCCATGGTCAGTCAGCAGACTTCATTTCTCTGGGCCAGAGGTGATGTGGAAGATCATGGTGGATAGGAATGGCAGAGGAAAATACTCAGCTCTTGGCAGCCTGGAAGGGGGATGGAGAGAGAGAGAGAGAGAGAGAGAGAGAGAGAGAGAGATATGTGTGGAGGGGAGAGGAGAGGAGAGGAGAGGAGAGGAGAGGGGAGGGAGAATGAATATGAATCAGGACAAATATAATCCCTAAGGACTTGCCCCCAGTGACCTATTTCTTCCAGTTATGTCCTGCCTGCCTTTAGTTACCAGTCAATTCAAATTATTAATCCATCAAATGGATTAATAGGTTATTAACCACTGATCTTATACCTCTCATAATCCAGTAATTTTACCTCCTGTATTAACAGAAATTTGGGGGGACACCTCATATCCAAACCATAACACCCACTATCAGAGAAATTTTATGTTGCCTGTTTGTGATGCACAGGATGGACTGGCCATTCAGGAAAACAAAGGAAGACTTAGAATATACACAAAGAGTGAGCCCTATTATGATCTGTGAATTCTGAGTGATGATAACTCTGTCGCTGTGGGCTCATCTATAATAAGAAATGTGCTACTCTGGTGGGGCATGTTGTGGGAAGGAGGGGAGGGTCTATGGGAACCCTCTGCACCATTGCTCAATTTTGCTGTGAACCTAAAAGTGCTCTAAAAATAAACTATTTTTAAAAAGGCAAAAAATCCTCCCCCTCAAATCAAAGGGGAAATTATAACCACTATCCAAATCTTAATCACATATATAAGTGGAATAAAATGAAGCAATTTATTTGATTTGGAAGATTCTTTTATAAAGTAAGTGGATATGACCTTCCCCAACCTCCTTTATGGTGTGAAATGAGAATTCGTTCTGCAAATCAAGTACATTTAAAAGAATATATTAACTCTTTTAGGCAACCAAAGAATAAACTTAGAAATACTTAATAATCAGGGTCCTTAGAAGAATTTATAGAATTGGGAAGAACATTCAGTCTTAGAAAGGTATTTATTTTAATAATATCCCTTTTAGCTATGATTCTTCTTAAATTATATTTTTACTGAAGATGACAGTGTGGGATTCTAGAATACTGGGCTGGAAGGTGGGAAACATGAATTCTGGGGCTGATTCTACCCTAGGGTATATTGGTGAGCCAGCACCTCCAGATCTTTGACCCTCTTCACCTGGAAAATGGAGTATTTCATTAACCAACATTAAGTTCCTATGGTCAGCAGAAAAATGGCCACATCCTAACCCTGGACTTGTGAATTGTTATATTTCATGATAAAAGGAACTGGGCGAGTGTGGTTAAGAATCTTAATATAGGAAAATTGGCATGGATTATCTGCATGGAGTCACAAGGGTTTTTAAAAGATGGAAGAGGTAGGCAAAGGAAGAAATGTTATGAAGGAAGTCAGACTGGAGCAATGCAATGTGAGGGGCACTCAACCTGCCAATGGTGATTTCCAAGATGGCGGCCTCTGAAGCTGGAATAGGCAAGGAAATGGCTTTCTTCCCAGAATCTCTAGAAGAAATACAGCCTGGCTTATGCCTTGATTTTAGCCCAGCGAGACTCTTTTGAACTTTTAACTTTCAGAGCTATGAAATAATAATAATAATAATAATTTGTTGTTTTTCAGCTGCTAAAGTTTAAGTACTTTTGTTATAGCAGCAATAGAAAACAGAAACAGATCTCTTTCAGCAATAACTTTTCATGAAACTATGAACATACGGTGTGTGGAAGGTCACTAGGAAATTTCCATGTCAGTGACATGCTCAAAAAATGACTACCACCAATGATTCAAATGTGAAGTGGAGAGCTCACTGAAGGTAAGGCTCATAAGAACAAAAAGCAGTAATGAGAGAAGTTAGGACATCCCAACCCAGGAAGAAAAAGAAAGACGGACAAGACATTTGTGGAGAAGATTCAAGCTTGAACATTTGTTTATGCTCAAGGTATGCTCTAAGTATTTTTCTTTTCTCTTTTCCTTTGAATTGCAGAATGTAGAATGTTAACAGATAAGGCTTTAGAAGGGAACAATATTAGAAGGTTTTTTCCTTAATGATGTCCTTGTAATGAATGTCAGGATTCATTCTTTTGTGTTCCAGGAAATTGTCCTTCATTGCTCTGGTAGAATACTGCCTGTGATGAGTCTTTATCACACTCCATGGACAGTCTCCAGTTTTTGTGTAGCCATAATTCTTAAATAACCTTTCTTATACAAAACCAAACTCTATTTTCTCATAATGCCCATTATTTGGTCTTGATTTCATGTTTTTTTTTGCAAATTTGTGATGCTCAGATGATCTCAAGATAAACAAACCTGTTAGTGATCAGAATATGGGTGTGGATTCTGAGGCAAAGTTCAAAACTAGAGAGATATGAATTAAAATCCCAAATCATCTGCATAGAGACATAGATGTTTGGATGGGGGGGGTAGGAATTTAAACATACTGAAAAGACTAAAATAGCTTCATGAAGTATTCCAGTAGCATTTTTACTGCTCTATCCCTGGTGACCACCAAATGGTGCCTAGCTCATAGTCAGTGCTTAATAAATATTTGTTGACTTAATGAATATATTTTATTAATGACAGTGAAAGTTACTAGTAATAAGTAAATCAGAAATTATGGAAAAAATAGCCAATTTAGATTTATTAAATTGGAAACAAAACATACTTTGAATATAACAATAGCTTTTGTGTTTTTGTTTTTTTTTTTAAAGAGAGAGTGAGAGAGGAGAGAGAGAGAGAATTTTTAATATTTATTTTTTAGTTCTCGGCGGACACAACATCTTTGTTGGTATGTGGTGCTGAGGATCGAACCCGGGTCGCACGCATGCCAGGCGAGCGCGCTACCGCTTGAGCCACATCCCCAGCCCCAGCTTTTGTGTTTTTCTTTCTTCCCAATTTGATAGTATGCAAGTTGCCTTCTGTTAGTACCTTCAAAGAGATTTTCTGCTTTCCAGGGGGACTATAGGTGATATGCAGAAGTACTCACATGGTTTCCTTTATGAAACCAGTGAACTCCCCAGGAAACCAGGAGGTCATCGTCTATTATTAAGGACTATTTAGCACTGCTTTCCTCTCAGGCAAATCTAATGAAGCCATGTGGGTTGCTGTAACCTCCCTGTAAAACAGGATGTGGAGGTTACATTGGGCCTTGAACAATTAATCAGCATTATGGTGTAACAGCTCAAATATGGAAATTCTAAAGGTCCTACATGTTGATAAATGACCAATTTATGCTAAGATCCATCAAGTGTGTTGGAGCATTTGGAACTATCACTGCATAATCATGACATGGTCATTATCGGGCTGCAAATTGTCCAAAGAAATGACATGCCTCAGGAAGCAAGATTTGCAGGCAGAGCCTGCCTCTTTCTAAACTCAGTGTGTGGCCAGCTTGCTGTAAACGAAGCAATACAGCATGTAGATTAGCTCATGTGCAGCAGCTGCATGGTAGAAAGCAATTATAACACAGAGGCAACTCCACATGCAGGAACTAGCACCTCCTGAAATATGATCACCTCCACTTCACTACCAAGGGAGATGCCAAACTGAAATACACACATGGCCATAATGGAAGCCAGAGATCTGAATATGTAATAGTGTGAAGAGATGCTGGGGTTCTTTTTGAACAACCTCAGCTGAAACTAAGCGGTTGTCAGAGGCCACTGTCGAAAACTTTTTAGTTCCTCTGAACACTAAGATGGGATTTTTCTAGGGATGCCACAATCCACTATTTCCTTGTCTTAAAATGCAGGATAGTAAAGTGAAGTCATCATGGGTTTTCTTTCTATTGATCATATTAGACACAATCATCACTTTCCTCTTTCTAGAGAACCCCTTACTCAATGAGTGGGCATTAGTCCAGGAAGGCAGACCCAGTGGACGGGATAACTGAAGGGCAGCAGACCAGTCACATAGCTCAAAGTGTTTTCTGGTATTTGGATATAAAGTGATGATGAAAAGTAGGGTTAGGCCTGGTAATTGATGGGCTGGTGTGCAGGTGAGAAGAAGCCATTTAGACACACAGACAGGTGGACCTAAGACAACAGGCTGACAGTAGAGTCAGTGAGGTCAGCTTCTGTCTTTCCATTCCCTAGTTTTATTTATTTATTTTATTTCTTTTTTTATTGGTTGTTCAAAACATTACAAAGCTCATGACATATCATCTTTCATACATTTGATTCAAGTGGGTTATGAACTCCCATTTTTACCCCAAATACAAGTTGCAGAATCACATTGGTTACACATCCACATTTTTACATAATGCCATACTAGTAACTGTTGTATTCTGCTACCTTTCCTATCCCCTACTATCCCCCCTCCCCTTCCCTCTCATCTTTCCTCTCTACCCCATCTGCTGTTATTCAATTATCTCCCTTGTTATTTTTTTCCCCTTTCCCCTCACAAACTCTTATATGTAATTTTGTGTAACAATGAGGGTCTTCTTCCATTTCCATACAGTTTCCCTTCTCTCTCCCTTTCTCTCCCCCCACTCGTCTCTGTTTAATGTTAATCTTTTCCTCATGCTCTTCCTCCCTGTTCTGTTCTTAGTTGCTCTCTTTATATCGAAGAAGACATTTGGCATTTGTTTTTTAAGGATTGGCTAGCTTCACTTAGCATAATCTGCTCTAATGCCATCCATTTCCCTCCAAATTCCATGATTTTGTCCTTTTTTAGTGCTGTGTAATACTCCATTGTGTATAAATGCCACATTTTTTAATCCATTCATCTATTGAAGGGAATCTAGGTTGATTCCACAGTCTAGCTATTGTGAATTGTGCTGCGATGATCATTGGTGTGGCAGTATCCCTATAGTATGCTCTTTTAAGGTCTTCAGGGAATAGACCGAGAAGGGCGATAGCTGGATCAAATGGTGGTTCCATTCCCAGCTTTCCCAGGAATCTCCATAATGCTTTCCATATTGGCTGCACCAATTTGCAGTCCCACCAGCAATGTACAAGTGTACCCTTTTCCCCACATCCTCGCCAGCACTTATTGTTGTTTGACTTCATAATGGCTGCCAATCTTACTGGAGTGAAATGGTATCTTAGGGTGGTTTTGATTTGCATTTCTCTGACTGCTAGAGATGGTGAGCATTTTTTCATGTACTTATTGATTGATTGTATGTCCTCCTCTGAGAAGTGTCTGTTCAGGTCCTTGGCCCATTTGTTGATAGGGTTATTTGTTATCTTAATGTCTAATTTTTTGAGTTCTTTGTATACTCTGGATATTAGGGCTCTATCTGAAGTGTGAGGAGTAAAAATTTGTTCCCATGATGTAGGCTCCCTATTTACCTCTCTTATTGTTTCTCTTGCTGAGAAAAAACTTTTTAGTTTAAGTAAGTCCCATTTGTTTATTCTTGTTGTTAACTCTTGGGCTATGGGCATCCTATTAAGGAATTTGGAGCCCGACCCCACAATATGTAGATCGGAGCCAACTTTTTCTTCTATCAGGCGCAGAGTCTCTGATTTGATATCAAGCTCTTTGATCCATTTTGAATTAACTTTTGTGCATGGCGAGAGAAAGGGGTTCAGCTTCATTTTGTTGCATATGGATTTCCAGTTTTCCCAGCACCATTTGTTGAAGATGCTATCCTTTCTCCATTTCATGCTTTTAGCCCCTTTATCAAATATAAGAAAGTTGTAATTTTGTGGATTGGTCTCTGTGTCCTCTATTCTGTACCATTGGTCCACCTGCCTGTTTTGTTACTAGTACCATGCTGTTTTTGTTACTATTGCTCTGTAGTACAGTTTGAAATCTGGTATCGCTATACCGCCTGATTTACACTTCCTGCTTAGAATTGCTTTTGCTATTCTGGGTCTTCTGTTTTTCCATATGAATTTCATGATAGCTTTATCTATTTCTACAAGAAATGCCGTTGGGATTTTGATTGGCATTGCGTTGAACCTGTAGAGAACTTTGGGTAATATCGCCATTTTGATGATGTTGGTTCTGCCTATCCATGAACAGGGTACATTTTTCCATCTTCTAAGATCTTCTTCTATGTCTCTCTTTAGTTTTCATTGTATAAATCTTTCACCTCTTTTGTTAGGTTGATTCCCAAGTATTTTTTTTTTTTTTGAGGATATTGTGAATGGGGTGGTTTTCCTCATTTCCGTTTCAGAAGTTTTGTTGCTGATATATAGGAATGCCTTTGATTTATGCGTGTTGATTTTATATCCTGCCACTTTGCTGAATTCATTTATTAGTTCTAGTAGTTTCTTTGTAGACCCTTTTGGGTCTTCTAGGTATAGGATCATGTCTTCTGCAAATAGTGATATTTTAAGTTCTTCTTTTCCTATTTTTATGCCTTTAATTTCTTTTGTCTGTCTAATTGCTCTGGCTAGTATTTCAAGGACTAAATTAAATAGAAGTGGTGAGAGAGGGCATCCCTGACTTGTTCCAGATTTTAGCGGGAATGCCTTCAGTTTTTCTCCATTTAGAATGATGCTAGCCTGAGGCTTAGCATAGATAGCTTTTACAATGTTGAGGTAAGTTCCTGTTATCCCTAGTTTTTCTTGTGTTTTGAACATAAAGGGATGCTGTACTTTGTTGAATGCTTTTTCTGCATCTATTGAGACGATCATATGGTTCTTATCTTTAAGTCTATTGATGTGGTGAATAACATTTATTGATTTCCATATATTGAACCAACCTTGCATCCCAGGGATGAGTCCTACTTGATCATGGTGCACAATTTTTTTGATATCCTTTTGTATTTGATTCGCCAGGATTTTATTGAGAATTTTTGCATCTATGTTCATTAGAGATATTGGTCTGTAGTGTTCTTTCTTTGAAGTGTCTTCATCTGGTTTTGGGATCAGGGTGATGTTGGCCTCATAGAATGAATTTGGAAGAGCTCCTTCTTTTTCTATTTCTTGAAATAGCTTGAAAAGTATTGGTATTAATTCTTCTTTGAAGGTTTTGTAAAACTCCGCTGTATACCCATCCGGTCCAAGGCTTTTCTTGGTTGGCAGTCTTTTGATGGCTTCTTCTATTTCTTCCTTTGTTATTCGTCTGTTTAAATTGTGTGTGTCTTCCTGACTCAATCTGGGCAGATCATATGACTTAAGAAATTTATTGATATCTTCACTATCTTCTATTTTATTAGAATATAGGTTTCAAAATACTTTCTAATTATCTTCTGTATTTCTGTAGTGTCTGTTGTGATATTGCCTTTTTCATCCCGTATGTTAGTAATTTGAGTTTTCTCTCTTCTTCTCTTCGTTAACATGGCTAAGGGTCTGTCGATCTTATTTATTTTTTCAAAGAACCAACTTTTAGTTTTATCAATTTTTCAATGGTTTCTTTTGTTTCAATTTCGTTGATTTCCGCTCTGATTTTAATGATTTCTTGTCTTCTGCTATATTTGCTGTTGTTTTGCTCTTCCTTTTCTGGGGTTTTGAGATGTAGTGTGAGTTCATTTATTTGTTGTTTTTTTTTTCTTTTTTTGAGGAATGAACTCCAGGAAATGAATTTTCCTCTTAAAACTGCTTTCATTGTGTCCCATAGATTCCAGTATGTTGTGTCTGAATTGTCGTTTATCTCTAAGAATTTTTTGATTTCCTCCTTTATGTCTTCTGTAACCCATTGATCATTCAGTAACATATTGTTTATTTTCCATGTGATGCAGGATTTTTCCTTCCTTCTTTTATCATTGATTTCCAGTTTCATTCCATTATGATCAGATATAGTGCATGGTATTATCTCCACACGTTTATATTTACTAAGAGTTGCCCTATGGCGTAATATATGATCTATCTTTGAGTAAGATCCATGTTCTGCTGAGAAGAAGTGTATCCACTTGATGATGGTTCATATATTCTATATATGTCGGTTAAGTCTAGGTTATTGATTGTGTCATTGAGTTCTATAGTTTCTTTATTCAGCTTTTGTCTGGAGGATCTGTCTAATGGCGAGAGCGGTGTGTTGAAGTCACCCATAATTATTGTGTTGTGGTCTATTGACTCTTGAACTTGAGGAGAGTTTGTTTTATGAACGTTGCAGCTCCATTGTTTGGTGCATACAAATTAATAATTGTTATGTCTTGTTGGTGGATGGTTCCTTTTAACAGGATATAGTGTCCTTCTTTATCCCTTTTGATTAACTTAGGTTTGAAGTTGATTTTATTCGATATGAGTATGGCCACTCCTGCTTGCTTCCGAGGGCCATGTGAGTGGTACGATTTTTCCCAACCTTTCACCTTCAGGCTGTGTATGTCTTTTCCTATCATATGAGTCTCCTGAAGGCAGCATATTGTTGGATTTGTTTTTTTAATCCAGGTTACTAGCTTGTGTCTCTTGATTGGTGAGTTTAGTCTATTAACATTTAAGGTTACAATTGAAATATGATTTGTACTTCCAGT
This sequence comes from Spermophilus citellus, assembly GCF_964194105.1. Lineage (NCBI taxonomy): Eukaryota > Metazoa > Chordata > Mammalia > Rodentia > Sciuridae > Spermophilus > Spermophilus citellus. Next base: position 82,683,288 of record NC_138183.1, read on the forward strand.
CATATTTATTTGTTTATTTATTTTAGTTTGGCTAGTTTTTACTTTTTGGTTATTTTCCTCCCCCTTTACTGAGATACCTCCCGCTGTTAGTTTTGGGCACTATTTTTCCATTCCTCTTCTTGTAGAATTTTGCCCAAAATGCTTTGCAGTGCTGGTTTTCTGTCTGCAAATTCTTTTAGCTTTTGTTTATCGTGAAAGATTTTAATTTCATTGTCAAATCTGAAGCTTAATTTTGCTGGTATTCTTGGTTGGAATCCATTATTTTTCAGCATTTGAAATACATTGTTCCAGGATCTTCTCGCTTTCAAAGTCTATGATGAAAAATCCGTCGTTAACCTAATTGGTTTACCCCTGAATGTAATCTGCCTCCTTTCTCTCGTAGCTTTTAATATTCTCTCCTTGTTCTGTATGTTGGCCATCTTCATAATTATATGTCTTGGAGTTGGTCTATTACGGTTTTAGATGTTTGGGGTCCTGTAGGCTTCCAGGATTTGGCAATCCATTCCATCTTTCATCTCTGGGAAGTTTTCTAGGATTATTTCATTTAATAAGTTGTCCATTCCTTTGGTTTGAACCTCTGTGCCTTCTTCTATCCCAATGACTCTCAAATTTGTTTTTTTTTTTTTTTTTTGGATCCCATATCTCTTGGATAGATTGCTCGTGAGATTTAAGCATCTTTTCTGTGTTGACTATATTCTTTTCAAGTTGATAAACTTTGTCTTCATTATCTGATGTTCTGACTTCTACTTGATCTAGTCTATTTGTAATATTCTTGTTAGAGTTTTTAATCTGGTTTATGGTTTCTTGCATTTCTAGGATTACTGTTTTTTTTTTTTTTAAGATCTCTATCTCCTGGTAAAGCTCGTTTTTTGCAGTTTGAATTTGTTTGTTTAGTTCATTTTCAAAATATACTTTCAATGCTTGGACTTGCTGTCTCATGTCTTCTCTAATATTCCGTTCCATCTGAGTTAGGTATGCCTTGATTTCTTTCCCTGTCCATGTTTCTGATGCTTCTAGGTCTTCCTGTAGATTTAAGTTGTCCTGCATTATCTGTAATTCTTTTTTCCCTTGTTTTTTCCCATTCCCTAGTTTTAATCGCTGTGTGGCCCTGTGATAATTTCTCTTCTTGGTTTCTATGAGATAGTCATACATCCTTTCATAAATGCCCATTCCTTAATTCTACTTTGAGTGGCTCTTTGTTTCTGAGATTTTAATTAAATAATTGCCTGGCTTCCTCCCTTCATTCCTCAGCTTTGTCTGTAGCCTTACCATGCAGAAGAATTTGCTTAGATGATTTAGGGTCTATCATCTTATTCAAAACTCTTCCCCACATTCAAAGGCAGATATTATTTCACTTTTTTTCATGAGGAGATAGACTCAGAAAGGTTAGATAATATCTCCAAAGTCACATAGTTGATACGTGGGGGAAGTGGTGATTTCTATTGAAGTTACATTTGCATCAAAATTGATTTTACATTTTCTGTGAAATCATTAAACCACCTACTAGATAGTAAATGATTTATGCTATAATTTGAGAACAGAATCTATGTTGAATTACTGAATCAACTTGGGAGTATGACTAGAAACCAAATCATCTTTATTTAAAAAGCTAACATTACTTATGTTTACTTGTGGGTTGAAAACTTTAACAAGTCTTAAAGAAAGCAGGCTATGTACAAGAGTTTTCCTGAGGTGGTAAAAAGTAAAGGTTTAAGTACCACCCAGGGTATTTCCTATTCCTGTTTGCAGCCTGCAGTTTTATCAACTCTGAAGCTAAGAACTGTGAAAGAGGTCACCTGATATTTCAGGAATTGCTCATCTTTGGGATCTGACATGGAGAAGATCATTAAAGATAATTAGTTTAATGTTTTAAATTATTAAAATAAAGCATTCTGATACTCCTCTTTTTTTGATTTCATCTTTCTTTTGAACATAAGGAAGAAATGCCTTCCTTAACTGATAACATTTGGGACTTTTGTCCTCTGGTTTTCATTTGCCTGATTGTGTTTTACTTGCTGTAGTTATTTTTACCATGACCATTCATGCTCTGGCCATAATCAGTGTTTCCTTTGTGGTCTCGGTTACCCTCCACAGGTTCAGTATTCCAGCCAAACTGAATTGCTTAGAGGTCTTCATTCACCCTTTCTCAGTCTACCTATCTGGCTTCTTGCCTCTTAACCCATTTTACCACTTAGTTTAAACAGACACATATTACGCATCCTTTAAGGTTCAGTTTAAATATTCCTCCTGCATAATGGAACTTTCCTTGATTGCTATAGACTGCAATAAACATTGCCCCAATGTAAACTCCCATAATATTCTCCCTTCACCATTATGACTCCTAAAAAACAAAATCTATGTATTTTAGAAATTTCTGCATGTGCCTTCTCATTACTGCACTGCGGGCAATTCGAGGGAAGATGAACTTTGATATGTCTCTCCTTTCTACCATCCACAGAATGTATCTTTTGAGAAATAAGTATTCAATTAATATCTGTTAAATTACATCCTTTTATATGGAAGTAATTTTTAATATAGTTCTGACCTGATGTTTACATTTCTTATCTCCTGGAATACTAGGATATAATATACAAATTTGTCATTTTTAGTACAGTTTTCTTTTTGTGGGAAACACTACATATGTTTATTTAGTGAATGAGAGGAGAAAGAAGCATTCATTAAAAGTGTAAGAGACCAAATTATTAATACACTGTACAAGAAGTTGGGAGGTGGGGTAGTTCCAAGGTCAGTCAAATTCATGTCCAACTACATCTTTACTCTCCACTTTCTGCTTTTGTTCTCATGCTAGCTTCATAATTTTACTGCTAAAATTAGTCTATGGTTTTAGTAACTCTAGTAATCACATTCAGGCACAATAACATCCAATGGAAAAAGAGGACAGGTCTTTTGAATATTGTTGGCAGCATAAATTCTATCATGGAGACCCTGCAATCTACTAGCCAGGATTGAGTCACATCGCTGTTCTGAATCTACTTTGGATAAATGCATTGAGGTTACCATGATTGGATTAGACTTGGAGGATTTTATCTCTGATTTTGGAATAGAGTCACCACTATCTCTAGAAAATTCTAGCTCAAAATGAGGATTCTGTTATCAAGGGCAAATTTAGAGTTGCATTTGGAGGGTAACACCAGTATTTTCCATAATGATAATGGAAGTCTTCCTTTCATAGACAAGTGATTCTCACTTATGGACATGGGGACATAGGGGCAGTTCTCAACACCTCTCAGGGACATTGAGGATATCTAGAGAGACACTTTTGGTGGTCACAATTGGAGAGGAGAAGAGGCTTTGGTGGGTACAGACTAGAGGTGAATCTTACAATGAGTAGGGCAGCATCCCACAACAAAGAATTTTCTGGCTTCAAATGTCAGTAGTGCTGAGCTTGCAGGTCTCTTGTGTACATAGTTGTTCTCTGGGGCTAACACTGTCTAAAATCTTACTTTTATTTATCACATTGATTTGAGATTGTGAGAACCTCTGTTTATTTTTATTTTATTTTGGAGGAATAATATTCTAATGAAAAATTATCCATTAAAATAATAGCAAAAATATTTTATCAAATTACCTGACCAGCCACTTAGTAAGACCCTAGAGAAAAGTGAACGTGACTGATAACACAGAGGCTCTGACAATGAGACTGAAGTCAAAGGAAGAACAAGTCCAGGATAATAAACAGTGGCAGGTGAAGCCGCTACTTCCTTTATTGAATGCACTAAAAAACTATGAAGGGTTAAGAAAAGAGAGAAAATGCTAATTATTTGACTGCCCAGGAAATTTATAGCATACAGTATAATATTTTCTAAATGAGAAAATTAAATTTCAGTGATGTTAAAAAAGGTTGAAAAACCATTATGTTAAAGAGAAAAGAATTATTTGAATTTTGTGAGAGAATCATTTTCCCTTTAGTTATTTTCTTTTTCATTTCTGAATAAGTGAGATACAGTTGTCCTCATCACTTTGGTAGAATTGGAAATGTGCCAGTTGGAATTTTGAGACAGGCTAATTCTATAAAAGATACTTGTCAAACTTCCTCTTCAAGTTATTTTTGAAATTATAGGCAATTATATAGATCAATCCCTCACACCATTGAAATATTATTTTTTAAAAATATGTAGACATACATTACTTACATTGTATCCTATAGACCTTCTAGCACACTGGGCTAGAGATAGTAAATATAATGGATGTTGCTTACTACTATGGGATACCTAGCTTCCTATCCCCCTTTGTAGTGGGGAAGAATCTGCCATCATGTCGAGAACTCTGCCTTTCACCAAAAAAAGCTGAAAAATTCACACTCTGCCTTTTCCTGCCCTCTGGTCACCAGGGCAAGGAGCATGTGACTGAAGTCTCAATGTTATGTGCTTCTCCTGGATTTTGTACCCCAGAGATCTAGGGAGCCATGATTATAGATGATATAGTTATAAGTTGGTAGTTGTGTGGATCCCTGTGTCACTGTTTGGAGAAGAGCTTCCTGAAAGAACTACATGACCCTTACTGACTTGCGTGACTTGTCAAGCTAATAGGATTTAAGGTACTATTTGTTACTGCAACCTAGCCAAGTCTATCCTGACTAATGTATTGATGAAAACATATTTAACAGATAAATACCTAAAAAACCAATTACCTGGTAAATTGTGTAGTCTGATATGAAGAAGAACTTCACTTCTACCCTTTCCTATTTATGTGACTTTAGGTATTAGTTGAAGGGAATCTGGAAATATGTACTGGGTAATTTTTTTTTTTTCACACTACTAGGAAGAGGGCAGCTCTGGGTTGAGAAAACTTGAGTGAGACACAGCGTCAAGACTATATATCTGTTGAGAAACTACCATCTCATTTTCTCAAAATGATTTCTCTATTTTTCTCCAAAAGGAATTTATTGTGTTTCTCATACAAACTAATCTTGTGCAAATTTACATGAGTCTTTTAAAAAAAATTATAGGCCACATTCATGCCTTGATGAGCTGAAATGCCATTCTCCAAGTCTGGTAGCTGGAAGTTAAAATTCCACATTTCATAGCTTGACCTTGGGCCTTCTCTCATCCATCTACCTCATCCTCTCCTTGATGCAGACCCCTCAGGTGGTTGCCCAGTTAGTTTTTCACCCCTAAGCATCACTGCCTGTTGTCCCCTTGTTTTGTATCTTCAGAGCAGTCTGATGGAAACTCAGTGTTACGTGACCTGAAACTAGCATTTCACAGACATTATTCTTTTGTGCCAAAGAGCTTATTCAAATATAATGTCCAATCTTCCCACAATTATCACATTTCCTTTCCCTGCTGAGAACTCTGATGCATTTTTGCTAAGTAGTTACAGAACCACAGTGGAAATAGTACCGGTCTCTGGTGGTCAGATTTGCAAATTTATCCCAAACCATTGTAACCCTGGACACGTGCCTCACATATGCAGAAAGCCTTCTGTTATGCCGAACAGGTAAGTGGGTTATTCTGGGGTGCCCTCTTTGCCATTAGTCTTACTGCAATGGGATTGTGGGGCACTGAACTAGAACTCCCAACAGCTCTGATTGCTGCCTGCTGCCTCAATGAATTTTATATTAGCAGGCAAATGAAACACTCAACCAAGTGAAAGGAATTCATAATGCAGAGGCTTCTTAGGACTAGAATATGCTGTGCATTTTGCAAAAAGGATTGTGGCTATCAATGTGCGATGACTAATCTAGATAAATCGCCACTTTACGACACATCTGGTCTCAAGTCCTTTAAATTAGTGGAGTTCAGCTGTAGAACACCAGCTGAACTGGAATCTACAAATTCATATGCTTCCTACACATGCATAAATGCTAAACGATGAGCTTAGTAATGACTGGGAACCCCTCATTTCTGAGAGACTGATAAGCCAGTACAGTGTTTCTTTGCTGCACATTAATTAAGACAGTGTAATAAAGCTTCAGAAGTACTAGTCTTCCAAGCAAGATATTTGAATTAATGTTTATGAAAGCTCTTTATTAACCTGAAAATGATCTTCATAGGTAATATGGGAAAAGTCTTTTCCCCTCTTAATTTGGCATTTTAGTAAATATAACAAATCTTTCCATTTAATGCTTATTCTCATTATAACCAAGGCCAAAACCTTAAAAAATTTAGCAGCTTACTAGTGTGTCTTTGCCATTATCTTCTTCCATATCCCCCTTAAACAATGATAAAGTCCTTCATTTTGTGGGTGAGGTTAGCACCTTCAGGATGTCCTTCTTAGTGGATACCTGGAGTTTAGAGTTGGATAAAAGGTTTCAAACCCAACCATCTTATGCTGCAAAATGGAAAAACTGAGATTCTATTTAATATAAATCAAACCAGAACAATAATGGAGTTGTTAAAAAAGTTGTTGAATCAGAACATGAGTGGCATATGTGGTAATGATATTATCATATTCTAAAGTTTCCAGATTACTTCTGTAGCTTTGCATTTATTTCAGAATAAAACTATAGATAGGAGTGTTGGAAAGAAGAACTGACTCATAGAAACAGGTCTACAAGAGGCATTGAAGTTATGCCAAAAAAATGGTTGATGAGTGTCTGTACTAAGGAAGATTCAGGAGGAACTTGAGAGGTGACTTTGGATAAAGGAAGGTCATATGGAAGAAAGGCAGTCTGAGAAATCCCGGAGCTCACATGCAGAGTATGTGTGTATATCAGAGCAGTCATGCTTTTAGGTGGTCCATAGAATTAACCAGACTCTCAAGAGACCAAAGTTTTATGTGTGGCTAAAGGGGTCAGAACAGTGACCAATAGCTCTGAGTTGCAAGGAGGCAAAATCTAGCTGTAGAAGTAGTAATATTTTTTAAAATTCGAGTTGTCTCCATATGGATTAGTCTGCCTCCAGGAGGAGTGAGTTTCTTATCACTTGACATTTCTAAGTCCCAGACTAATCAAGAATGGTCTAGAGAAGACTGATGCATCAGAGACAGGTTGGATTAAACTGCTTCTGTGGTTCACACCAATTTTGAGTTTCCAGGATCCTATAACACACAGAAATCAAACAAATCTTTATAAGTCATGAACATAATTTGTTGGTTAGATCCAACAAATTGTTGGTGTGTGTATTTCTTTTCCATTCTCTTCCTGTTGCTGATTTCTCCTGGTTTAATATTATCATATGTAGATCAAAGATCCCCAACAACAACAGCAACAATGCAATGGAATAATCAAGGGTTTCCTAATCACATTTTGTTTTTATTTTAACATTTGTATAACTTGTATGAAATCTCTGAGTGTATGAGGATACTAAATTAGAGGATGTTATAGGTTTTTGTTGTTTATGATATATGATATGAATGTATTTGGCTGACAAAACACACTTTCAAATAAGTTTGGAATTGTCAATTATAAAGCATTAATGCCATTATTAGCTCTGTTACTATTTCTTTATTTTCCTATGTTATATGTATATTACTTCATATCATGCACAAATATTAATGAATATTTGCTCAATTCTAGACATGGACTGGAGTGCTTTACAGATGTTTTCTCATTTAAATTTTATCATATTTGATGATGACAGCATTATTCCTCTCCCTATTTTACACATATGAAAAATAAATTCTATAGAAGTTCACAAAGAAAATAACTAGTGGGGTTAGGTTTTGAACTCAGATCTCTTTGGCTCCAAAATATGCGTGTAGTCCATTGGCCCTTTCGGCCTCCCACAGTTATTGAATGGTGGTGTTGGTTGGATAATGAGATAATTGCACTGTGGTGAGAAACAGTGTCAAGTTGTATGGTGGCTTTGCAGTGTGTCTATTTAGCTAGATGGAATGCAGTTTCCAGAGTACCCTTCCTTGTATGCATTTAATAGGGGTAGGACATAAAGAGGTCCTCACAGGGAATGGGAGGGTGAAGTGAAGTAGCTGCCATATTGTAGCATACATGCGGTGTCACTTTTCTGCCAGCTCATCTTAGGCAGGAGGCAGTGACTTGGCTGTGTCTGCACGCTTTCTCCTACAATTTCCTTCAGTTCCAATTGGATCACATGTGTGTGTTTAGCTTCATGACAAGTGCTGCTTACCTACCTCCCAGCTACTGCAGGAAACTCAAACCATCAAGGTCAAGGTCAGTCAATAAAAATTTTCAAGGGCTTTATCCACCATTGTGGGATTTCAGTCTTTCCTGCTTCCAGGAAATTCTAAAGGTTCTGATTAATTCTGCTCTCAGTCTTCAGTAGTACCTGTCCCTGAGTTCAACAGCATTACAGAGATGTTCTCACCACTCTTCTAATTGCCTGAGTCAAATTCTTGTAACAAACTCATCCCGACTCACCCCAACCTACTTTTATCAGCCAGTCAGGATTCAAACTTATTTATTCTTTCTACGGCTTCTCTGATTGAACCATTACCAATTGGTTACAGGTCCTTTGGAGGAAAGACCTTGATTTTGCATTTATGTGGACACAGTTCTTTCTTCTGTTGTTATGGGTCCTCATTTCTGAACCCTGGGAATAGTCAGTGAAACCCGTGAAATAGTAAATTTATCTCCATATTTCAGCCCTAAGAGAAGAGACATAGGGGATGTTAGCAGAGGTGTAGACAAGGTGTGCAGGAGTGGACATTTCCAACCCATAGGAGACAGCCTGGAGATAGCAGGGCTATGTTGCTCGATGATACTGGGCAAGTTGTTATTCTCTCTGGACCTGTTTCTTTGTCTGCTGAAAGGGATAATATTAATATCTACTTCACAGGATGTATGAGGATTAAATACGTTAACACATGTAAAGTGCTTATAAAGTGTTAGCTTTGGATTAGTGCTTGCTATTTCAGTCATCATTGGGAGTCCACAGGGGATTTGTTCCAGGACCCTCCACGCACTCCCCACCCCCAGACTAGCAAACTCCTCAGATGCTCAAGTCCCTTATATGAAATGGTATAGTATTTATAAATAAACTACATACATTCTCCCATATACTTAAATGATCTCTAGATTACTTATAATACCTCATACAGTGTAAATTCTAGGTAAATATTGTTGTGCTGTATTGTTTAGGGAATAATAAGAAAAGTCTTTACATGCTCAGTATTGACACGACCATCATAGGCCTACCTATTCAGTACACAAATGAGATGTGAGGCAGACAATTCTCAAACATTGAATGCTAAGAGAGAGGCAGAGGGTCTGTGATATGGAGAAGCTACCGCAGGGTGTACCTGCATATCACTCCATTTGCATGGATGCAGCATGGTGCCTGGTACAAGGCAAATCCAAGGTTTTCTGTTTGAAAAGTCTGACTTTTTTCCTGAACATTTTTGACCTATGGTTGATTGAATCCATCCATATGGAGCCCACAGTTATGGAGGGCCAACTGTGTATCATTGTTTTTGTTATTAGAGGAGAAAGAAACTCTGTTCATTCTTTTTTAGAAGTGTGTCAATGCCTTTTAGCTTCATAGGGCTTGAAAACATGTGCTGCAAGTCCTTGAGATTCTTTATGCTTTTCCCATCCATCCTATCTCTGCTTTTCGATTCTCTCTTGTCTCTAAGCATTTTTTTTTTCTTTTGCAGGGGAGGTGTGGTGGTCAAGAAAGGGAAACAGATGAATGGAAAAGACAACAGAGTTACAGGGGTAGGAGACAAGGAAGAAATTCATGAAAAGAGTTTCAACTAACTCTTTTCCTTACATCAATCCAAAGAAAATGGGGGAGATGACAAATGAAGAAAAAAAAAAGGTCTTAGCTGAACAGGGGACTTTGCTCTATGTCAAGTCCCCCTACTAACAGTCTCTGGGCAGATTCTAACTGTGTGTTCTGCACTGAAAACCTGGTGGGATGATGGTAGAGAGAAAGCACCCTTCTTACCTACCATTGAGCTCTTTCATGCTCCTTTTAAAAAATAAGTGTTTTATTTCCTCACACATTCTAGTACATTTCTCTGTGGCCTCCCCTGGAACAGCTCACCTTTTTTGGCTCTACAAGATAGGAGAAACCTTTTGAACACAGCTGCTTGTCTGGACTGATACAGGGGCCTGGGCAGACATTTATTCATTCCTTTTCAAAGACAGCCTCTCACCATCCCTCTGGAGTCACTTCTTGCCAAAGTGGCTGCTGTCTGGCAACCAGGCAGGCTGGAGTGGTCAAGTTTCAAATGTCACCATGCAAAAGGCAGTTCCAAGGACCAAAGTCAAGGATCGAAATGCCAAACCTTAAATGTCCCTCAAATACATGTTTTTCCAACTAGCAACTCGCCACAGAAATAAACAGCAATTATGCAAAAGCCACCCCTCCTGGCTCTCCCATTCCCTCTTGATGTTCCAAAGCCATTACATGGAGTACTTTGTGATAAAAAGATGTCTCAGTGTGGCCCACTTAGTATTTTGAAGCAGAGAAATGAAAGATGGTAGGGCACATATGCCACAGAACCACTAAATGACAGTCATCACTGGCCTAGTTTCTGAGTCACTGTGACAGACTCAAGGGGATTGCTTTTAAAGCTGCTGATCACACATCAAGGAGAGAGAAGAGGATGTTGAGTGGCAAGGAATCTTACTTTCTGACTTGGAAATCAGTTTTGAATTCAGATCTTTTCCTTATTTCTTTTAAAAAAATGGTGCAGAGAGAATGAAAAGCAAGAGACACGGGGCTGACATGAAGACCTGGATGTACCAGCAGAGAGAATGGGGCACACTTTTTTTAAAAAAATTTTTTAGCTATTTAGGGTGGTGGGGATGGCATCGGTTACTGCAGGGGAAATTTCACCACAGAGCAATGAGCCAAAGAAAACATTACTATTTAACTATTATAGGCTGCTGTAATTCAGTCTCTTCGCCATGAACAGCAAATGAGTCAAGTTAACTAATACAGAAGGTTGGGCTGGTTTTCTTGTGAGGAGCCTCAGGAGAATTTCCATAGTGTCTTTTTGCTCAGACAACCCAGTTCTTCTTCTTCTTTTTTTTTCCTCCCTTGTTTGTGCAGTTACTCATCCAATTCTAGATCCAGAAGGGATCAGGAGAAATGAGAGGAGCAACTCTCAGGAAGAACAGGGCTAACTTTTGATGATTCTGAGAGCAGAGTGAAATGTCCCGCAGATGTCTGATGTTTTTAATACCTGCCCCTTGGAGAAAACTTGCAGCTCAAGTTGTAGGAAACTTGTTCACAGCTCCTAAATTAAAGGGTGAGGAGAGAGGAAAGCCCACCATGACTTGAACTTTTCATTGAAGCAAACCAATCAACAAACTAAATCCATACTATATGTCCTCATTGAGCCACTGTGTTGGTAAGCTATCTAGGATAATTTGCTTTAGAATGATTTCTATCAAAACTGATTTTCTTTAGTTACTCGCCTACTAAATTAGTAGAAGTCAATAGACCTTGAAAAGTGAAATGGCGGCTGATTAAATGTGACAGTTTGAATTTTGATATCATGTGAAAACTTTAGAAATAAAAATTCAGGTCTCCCCATAAAATTCAAATTTCGGATAAATAGTGAATACTTTTATCTAGTACGTTTCAAATATTGCAAGGGTTATATTTATTCTAAAAATAGTTGTTGTTCAACTGAAATACTAAGAATATTTGTTTTCTACCTGAAACTGAATTTTAACTGGGAGTTCAGCATTTTACCTGCAATCCTAGTATCATTCTGCATTAACACTGTAACAGTGAAATGGCTTTTCAATACTTTCTAAGGGATTGGATGGACGTGTGTAGGTTTACTAGTGCCTGTGTAACCTGCCTGCTGAGTGCCAGGCTGTTCTTGTAAGAGGAAGGACAGCTCCCATTGTCTCATTGTCCTGGTAACAGTGGCGTTGTAACCATCCCTCCCAGGCAGACTGAGGCTTGGGGTGCTACTCTTGTCCCTAAGAAGGCCTGCTGGTGAGGACCAGTTTTCCCTGAGCCCTGTGGAGACCTGCAGTCTGAAATGAACCCACCCATCTGCTAGTGTGCAGTGTGTTCTGTTGGGAGTGATGAGAATTTGGAAAGCTTCGCTTTCCTCTTTCTTAGGAATCTTTTCTTCTTTTCCCACGGAGGAGGCTAGAGAAAGAGGGAGCTATGTTACAACTTTGCGGTTAGATGCACTCAAAATCTGTGTTTTTTTTTATGTAACAGCCAGTCAAGCATTACAACTAGAAATTCATCCTTAGATGCCTGCAGACATTCAAGCATAGCAGAAAGATGTAAGATGAAGTGTGAAGTTGAGCCACAAAAGAGTAGTTTGATAATAACTTCTGTGGGCCTTAGGGAGATTATTTTGTGGAACCCTGAATTAATTAATTTGTTTTAGAATATAACTTGGGAAAATAATACATTGTTGGTAGATCCTAAAGTGAGAAAATGAAGCTGGAAGATGGGATGTGTTAACCTGTCTGATATTTTCTTCATTCATTAATTTATTGATGATTTTAACAGAGGTTTTGAGCATCTCTTATGAACTAAGCTCCATTCTGGGCGTACAATGGTGGATACGACAGTGCCTTCCTGCAGTTGGTTGAAAGATTGACAGAGAAGACATATCAATAGTTGAAGAAAATACAGGATGACAAGGGGCACAGGAGAGAGAAATTTGGCTTGTTTTGGAGTTATGGAGGAGGGACTGCACGGCAGAGGATGAATTATATGGTTTCTTGTAGGAGGTGATGGTTGAACTGAGTCCTGAAGAAGGAGAAGGATTTATGTAGATAAAAATGGAGGAAGGGTGTCCTAAATGGGGTAGCAAGACCTAAGGGGTGGACTTACTATGTTAGGGGTGCTGGTGGTGGTTTAGAGGTATTGTAAGACGAGGTGAAGGGTAGAGTTGAGACAAACTGGTTAAATTAAACAGGGCCTGGATGTCCCAGGGCTTTTTGTTGGTGGGGAATTTGGATTTTAATCTAGGAGCATTGGGAGGCCATCAAAGTCGTCCAGTCAAGGTAGTTACATGACCACACTTTCGTTATAGAGCCATTGCTCTGGCTGCAGCTTGGAGAAGAAAGGGTTAGGGAGGTAAGACCTGAGTGGATGACCTGTTTTAAAGACAGTTTCATTCATCCAAAATGATCATGAGGGTGGCCAGAATAAATGGAAGGAGATATGTGTGCTGGTGTGGGGAACCTAAGTTTGGGAGACTTAGAATGGATCTGTCTTTAGTGGCAGGATAGACTTTGCATGTGGGGTATGGAGAAGTGTCAGTGGCTTGGGCAACTGCTCAGGGCACTGATCACAGAGGATGAAGCAAGGGCTGGCTATGACTTTGCTGAGAAGTGAAGAAGTGGAGTAGTTGCTGCATTGCTTCAGAACATTCCTATGGTAGGTGTGATGGTCTCCCACCTCAATTTGGTTACACCCAACAGCCATTTTTTGACAGTTTAACGTGGGCCAGAAACTAGGGGTATGACAATGATGATAGGGCTCAGTTTTAATAGACAATAATAAGTTTTTTCCTTTGGCTCTTACATAACATGTCCATCTAGCTTGACTGGGTTCATGTTTGGTTTGATTTAGTGAGTCTGTGAAGTCATTAAGAATTCTCTTAGGGGCTGGGGATGTGGCTCAAGCGGTGGCGCACTCGCCTGGCATGCGTGCGGCCCGGGTTCGATCCTCAGCACCACATACCAACAAAGATGTTGTGTCCGCCGAGAACTAAAAAATAAATATTAAAAAAATTCTCTCTCTCTCTCTCTCTCTCTCTCTCTCTCTCTCTCTCTCTCTCTCCTCTCTCACTCTCTCTTAAAAAAAAAAAAAGAATTCTCTTAGCTGGGTTTGGTGGCACACGCCTGTAATCCCAGTGGCTTGAGCGGCTGAGGCAGGAGGATTGCAGGTTTGAAGCTAGCATCAGAATTTTATTGACACTGTAAGCAACCTAGTGAGACCCTGTCTCAAAATAAAACAAAAATAAAAGGGCTGGGGATGTGATTTGGTGGTTAGGCACCCCTGAGTTCAACTTATGGTATTGAAAAGGAAAAAAAAAAAAAACATAAGGAATCTTCTTACCATCAGTCATGATTGTCTGCCATAGTGTTCATGTCTTTCTAAGACTGACTTTCCAAGAATCTTCATTCTTTTTCTTTCTCATGGAGGTTTTTAAAGAAAACCAGGGAAGATTTCTTTTTCTTTTATCTTTTTGATACTGGGGATTGAACCCAAGGGTGCTTAACCACTGAGCCACATCTCAGCCCTTTTTATATTTTATTTTGAGACAGGGTCTTGCCAAGTTGCTTAAGGACTCACTAAGTTGCTGAGGATGACTTTGAGTTGCAATCCTCCTGTCTCAGTTTCCTGAGCCTCTGGGATTACGCTGTTCTGTCCAGAGGGAGCTTTTTCTTGAAAATTAGGAGCAAACCTCTCCTCTTTCATCTTTGGTTGATTGGGTAATGCATCCATTTCTGAATTATGAGTTGCAGCCTGGATTTAGGATGATTGTTTAAGCCCAAACCTTTTACTGTGAACTACCTGGCCTGCATGAGACTAAAGATTTGGGAAGTTACCAAAAGAAACAAAAATTTGTCAGAGAGTCAGATCCAACTTCTATAATTTGTAGAAGAGGCTCAGGGAGAATCAAGTAGGGGATGACTTTTTTTTTCTGGTGGAAAGAAATGGATATATTTACAGAGGCAAGAGGACTTAAGTAAAACTTGTTTTAATCTGCTTGGTCAACCACAATAAAAATATAAACTGGGTAGTTCTGGAGACTGGAAGTCCAAGATCAAAGTGCTGGCTGATTCAGTTTTTGACAAGGGCTCTCTTCCTGGCCCATGAAGCCACCTTCTCCATGTATCTTCACATGGGGAGATTAATCTCTCTTTTTCTTCCTCTTCTTAAAGGCCACCAATCCTAGTGGAATCACCTTTTGACCCAGTAATCACACTCCTTGGTTTATACCCAAAGGACTTAAAAACAGCATACTACAGTGATGTTACAATAGCTCAACTCAAATAGCCAAGCTATGGAACCAACCCAGGTGTCTTTCAACAGATGAATGGACAAAGAAAATGCGGTATATATACACAATGGAATATTACTCAGCCTTAAAGAAGAATTAAATCATGGAATTTGCTAGTAAATAGATGGATTTGGAGAATATCATGCTAAATAAAATAAGCCAATCCCAAGAAACAAAGACTGAATGTTCTCTGTGATTTGTGGGTGTTAACCTAAAACAAGGAATGTTGGGGAGGAGAATAATAGAAATCCATTAGATTAGACAAACAAAAACAAAAGGAATGGAGCGGGGAGGGGATTAGGAAAGACAGTAGAATTAACTGGTTGTAACTTTCCTAGCCTTGTGTTTGTTTGCACAACCAGGGTAACTTCTTCACATCATGTATGACCACAGAGTGGGAACCTAAATAGAATAAGTTATACTCTATGTACGTATCTGCCAAAATACATTCCACTGTCATGTATAACTAGAAATAAAAAAAGGCCACCAATCCTGGTAACATTAGGATTCTACCCTTCTGACCTCATTTAACCTTCATAACCTTTAAAGCTCTGTTCCCCATATACTCACATTGAGAATTAGGGTTTTAACACATGAATTTTTTTGTTGGTGGAGGGAGCTACAATTTTGCCTATAGCAGATCTGAACCCTGAAACATTAGAAGGTATTTTCCAGGTGGAGAATGAGGAGGTGGGAGAAGGGTGGGTAGGAACTCTGCATAGGGAATGGAGTGGCATGTTGGTTCAGAGATAGTTGAAGTGCATATTGCTGGTTATGTATGTAGAGATGTTGGGAGGTAGGCTGATATTTTAAATTTATGTTAGGCTCTGAAGGCACTTTGATAAGAAAAATTAAATATCATGTTGTAGGGAATAAGGAACCTATCACAGGACCTTGAAGAAAATGTCACCAATTCCATGTATGTATGTCTGGATATGTAGCCACAAACCACAACTTGAATGAGACTGTATAGAACATCTGCATTTTTTCAGCCATTTTATTACCAACTTGCATTAATTGAGCACTCTAAATGCAGAGGGATAAATGTATCCTAAGCAAAGACAAAAGATTTCCCCTAAAATTAATTCTGCTTTCTTTAGCTCTATTTACATTGAC
Source organism: Spermophilus citellus (assembly GCF_964194105.1). Classification (NCBI taxonomy): domain Eukaryota; kingdom Metazoa; phylum Chordata; class Mammalia; order Rodentia; family Sciuridae; genus Spermophilus; species Spermophilus citellus. The sequence continues at coordinate 82,699,287 of NC_138183.1, forward strand.
CCCATGGGGTATGCCGCAGTCTGGCTGCAGCAAAACAAGGGGGGGGTGGTGTCGAACAACTTGTGTACATTGATTCAGCAGGAGTGGGAGCCGTTTATTGCAGGACAACAGAGGTATTTATACATTCCACACAGCTTATCTTAATTAGCATAAACTAGATACAGCACTCAACCAATAAGAAATCTCCACACTTAATGGCTCGCTGGCGTTACTTCACAAACGACTCCCTCTGCAAAATGCCAGGCACCATCCAGACTTGTTTACAGACTCTTAATATTTGCCAGGTGCCATCCTGACTTGTTTACAGACCCTAACAAGGTACTTCTTGTTTGATTTTACAGCCACATAAGGACACCTGGTGACCTGAATTCAGTGAAAGAGAATTCACTGAACTGGATCTCCAATGCTGTAACCTTGGTATATGTCTAGGATTTTAAGAAATGAAGGGAAAGTGGGTAGAAAAGAGAATCTAATGTGTTTAATTAGCTAACTAATTAATTAATTTCAGGACCCTGATTAGGGTGGGAAGGAATATTTAAGACTAGAAAAGAAAAGAAATCAGACAACTCTAAGCAACTGTCCCATGTTTGTTAGTTTTAGAAAATTATCCAGTGTAGAGTTCTGGGAAACCTATACCACACTCCAGTACTTAAAAAACTGGGTGCTCCAATTACTATCTCTCTCTATAATAAATGAGCAGAACTAGATATTAGAAAAGCTGTTCTCTAATGTATGGTGTCAGTCAGGGATGTGGTAGGGTGGGGATGCAGCAGAGGTCATATAAATAGGCATTGTGCTTGCTTTAGAGTGTCTCTTAGAGCCTTAGAAGTTAATCTTCTTTGGGAAACTGAGGAGCATATTGAACTTGTTTTTCATTCCCCTGAGCTTTATCCATCATAACTTGATGGACATTTGTCACCCTTACGCTTGAAGCTTTTTTGTAAGCTCTCTGGCTCTGCAGCCCACTTCGGGTCTCTTTCTTCTCTTCTCTGTCCTTGGCAATATATTCGTTCTGAACTCTTTTCTTCATTTGTTCCACCCTGAAAATACATCATGGTTTCTGTCTAAACCCTATATTTTCTTGCTTCTCATCATTCTGCTTCCCACCTGACTTCTCATAACTCTTTTGCCAATATCGTATGCATCTTGTTTTATTATTCCTTGTACCTTCCCACCTCTACCACTTGCTCCCAGTACAGCAGAGGCTTGCATTCTCTTCAGGGACTCACATGACATATTTTTGTGTAAATAAAGCTGTCCTCTTCACTGGGTGGGCTCCTTTTCCTCTCTTATACATTTTAAAGCATAAAGAACCCCAACCTTTTAGTTAAGTACATATTGTTTTTCTAGGGCAGGCTATATTTTCAATCTTTTCAGGGGGTAACCTTCATAATGCCTCCTCTGTGTGTGTACTGTTGAGGTTCCCAGCAGTGACCTGGGGTTGAGTACAGCTGTGGCACTCACTGCCTGATTCACTCAACCCTTCAAATGAACAACATGTCATTAATTTCCCTGATGTCTTCCAGAGTCACACCCACCCTTCCATACTGTGTCCTGCCAGGGCTGGGAGTCTGTAAACTATATTCCCCAGGCTCCCTTGCCAGCTAGCTTCCTGTTGTCATTCATCATTAGGAGGCACTGGTAAGGGATCAACAGATGGAAAGATGAAGGAGGCTTGTGCTTTAGGCTCATTCAGGAGGGTGGTGATTCTCAACTCCAGATGGAACAGGACTGTTTCAATATCCTTAGCTGTGGAGGTGCCCTTTCTGTGATCTAAAATTAACTGCTGTGGTGTCTCCAACTGAGTAACAGCTTGTCAGCCTCATGAGGTTCATTCACTTAAGTGCTATTAGTAGCATCTGGGTCTCACCACACCGTTCCTGAAGACTTTCAATTCTGTTTACATCAATACCCCTAAAGTAAATTTCTCCCATTGGAAATACCTAAGATGATTTCTATTTTCCTGAGTGAATATACTAAAACACAAAAATGGCATAGCTTAAAAAACCTTTTGTTTTTGGTAGGTTTTATTATCAAATGAACCATTCTGTCAAAGTTCATGCCGTGGAGCAATGTTATATGTGTTAGCAATGTGTAATCAGCACCATCTTGGGTATCAGAAAACCCAATACCTTGGAATGGCGATCCAGAGCAAACCATCTTAAAATGAAAGACTGAGAGGTTAGTGGAGAAACACTGGTAGAGAGGAAAAGAACATCATAGTTAAAGTCAAAACTCCTGAGTTCAAGTCTGCCTTCTTGATTTTCTTGATTTACCATATATAATAACAGACAATCTGGTGCTCATTTTGAGACTGCATTTCCTCACAAAATGGTGGCATTAACATCATGGGATCATAATAAAAGTCATATGAGGATTGGGTGTAGAAGTAAACTTCATGTTGCTATAAAGATGAGTAGATTTCTTCCTTAGTTTGATTTCAAACTAGTTGATGGTTTTATAAACCATTATACACTCATAGTTTTTAAATATTTGGTAGCTCAATGTATGAAAAGTGATTCTTAATTAAGATTAAGGCAGCTAGTAATTTCTGATACCACTGTCATTTGGGTAAATTGGAAGGAAACTCCTCATTGTTTGGGGACCTCAGTTTCTTTATCTGTAACTGGGGAGCAGGATGCTGACCTGCCTCCTGAATGTGTTGTAGGCATTAATTAACTGCATGTGATTGAATAGCTTCCTCAAGGCAAGCATTGAAATGCCAAGTGTTCTCACTGATAATAAAGCAGATACTTTCTTGATGGAGTTGTCATGAGGATTAATGATTTAATTGCAACAGAGTGCTCTGATATTCTTAGATGAAAAGTGCCATATAACTTTCAAGAGGAATATTATTAAATAGCTTCTCCTTTGTTTCCCAGAAGAGCAACTCCAAATAAGGCAATGCTGATCTGCACATGCCTATGTAAATGTTTCTGCCTCCTTTTAGAATAGTAGGGATGTAGACAGCAGAAATTTAGAAATGGGGTTCAGAGGAGGCCTGGAACAGAGCCTTTTGCCTAACCCAAAGGGTTATATCATTGACATTTCCTTCCCTCTGCACTTGACTTTGGTGTTATATTCCTTGGAACTTTCAATTTTTGATATTGCTTCTTTAGTTGGCTCATGGGGTCACTTCAAGATGAATTCTTCAAAACTGTCAACAATAATATAACTGGAAAATAACCAGAACAAACACTTTTCTGTTGGTAAGGACAAAAGCTCATCTTTATAATTTTGCAAATCTAAATATCAATGTACCCGTCATTTTCTATACTCCAACCACACTGCCTTCCTTTGGCTTCCTTCTTTTCTCCAGGCTCTTTTGTATTGCTTTGTGACTTTTACATTGTTATTCCTAGCTTTTCAAAGGCCTGGGTACAATCATCTTTTTCCCTTCCAAATATCAGATCATCACCTCTCCATAAAGAGGCCACTCTTTCAGGACTCCCCTTTCCCCTCACCCCTTTCTTTTTTGCCACACCAACCTTTTAGCTTGTCATTAGTATTTATTGGTCAATCAATTTATCTTACCGTGTACTTGTTTACTTCTATGTTGTTTGTCTTCTGCCACTGAAATGTAAATATGTCGCAGTATGGCTTTAGTCCATTTTATCCTGCTTTTCAGTGGTCTCTACTATGTAGTGGTTGTTTAGAAGAGTTTATTCAATAAATGAATTATTTATGCTACTTTTGTATTGACCAAATTTGTCTAACTGGTTGTCAGTAAATTAGGCTAACTTAGAATCGTCTATAATGACAGGTTAGGTAGGTTTAAAAAGTGGAAACTTCTTTTGGCAAATTTCTATAATATTGTAAATATTAAGAATTAGATGTAAAAATAATAGATAATATAGAATCTAATAATAGAGTTAAAATTCTTTTGCCTGACCGAAAGGGTTACATCATTGACATTTACTTCCTCTGCACTTGACTTTGGCATTATACTCTCTGCAACTTTCAGTCCTTGAGAAATGTAAAAAATTAAGGATTGTTAGTTTGTTAGTGTCCTAGATCAGGAATCAGTCTTCAGGCAAGACAATTACCTTTTTCTGTGAATGAGTTTTATGGAAATATAGTCATGTGCATTCATTCTGTGTTTTCTATACTTGTTTTTTTTCTTTTTTTAGTAACATTAGCAGAATCAAGTCAGCAAAGCCAAAAATATTTACTCCCTGGCCCTTTAGAGAAGTTTACCCGTGTCTATCCCAGAGCATTGTATTCCCAGCTCTTTGAGAACTAGTTAAAAGCTACCAGAACTTTTAAATATGTAAATGTGATTCAAGGAAACATTGATGGCAGGTTCTATTTGGAGTTTTTACCTTTATTTTCTACTATTTTGAGAATAAGAGGATTAAATATATATATATATATATATATATATATATATATATAATGTAATAAATGTTATATATTTTACATAATATATAATACATATATAAAATTAAGCTAGCAAGCTGGAAAAACTCTCTAAAATGTCCCCAGGTTAACTTGAAGAGCTTCTCTTCAAAATGAGCTTTGAGTGAATGAAATGCTATAATTTTTGCTTTTATGACAACTTTTATTTGTAGGAGGGAGACTCTTTTATCGGAGTGCAGATTGAAGATTCTCCAGTTTTAGAAAGGAAAATTTGAAGGAAAAAAGAAAGGAAAAAATGGGTCCACTTTTAGCACCAATGCAATTTTTAATTATTGCAAAAATTATAATAATTGTATATCTACATACCTGGATTGGGCCAGGTGCCCAGAGGACTGCAGTGACTTTCTCAGGGTCCACTAGGTGCAAAGAAGTGGCCTAGAATTATGATTCATGTCTATTCACTCCTTCCCAGGAGAGTAGCAGTTAGAGATAGGGGCCTGTGCTTTAAATACAGTAAAAGCAGTGTGTCCTGACAGAGGAAATGTTAGTGATCACATCCTTCCCTAACAAGTGACCCCAAACGCGGGGCTTCCAGCAGTGTGCAGCAGCCAGTGGCCCACTGAACTGCTTTAACTTGAAGAGAGAAAGGGAAGCCACTTTTCCCACCTTGACTCCTGCATCTTTCATTTGCAGTAAGGTGCTGCTTTGATAGGATGGAGAAAGAAGCAGAACAGAGAAGTGCTCTCTAGCGCTTACTTATTAATTTGAAATGCCTTTAGCAAAGTTGGCTACCAGCAAGTTTTTAAGGAGAATCACATTCCTTTGCATTTTCTTTGCAAAGACAGCTTTTGAGAAAAGTCTCCTTTCAAACATTCCATGACTTTGGTCAAAGAGCCAGGAACCTGGTATTAAAGATTTCAGCACTGTCGGGAGCTTCAGCCAATGAGAGTGCCCCTGTCATTCACACTGGGGCTTGCTCAGTATTTCTTGTGTTCCTTGCCTTTGTCCTGACAGCTTCGAAGTCCCAGGGGGCTAGGGATTTTACTTTATCTTTTTATTTCCTCTCCAAAGTGTATATATTTATTGGGAGACTATCAGGTGGGAGGGGCTAGAGAGAAGGTTGGGGAGGATAGATAAAGGAAAAGAACAAGGGTTCAACAATTTTTGTGCCATTTTTGTTACTTTATGAAATCTTAAATTAAAATATTGGCCATTTGTTCAGTCTCTTCCCTTTTGCTAATATTTAAAAGCATTCAATTAAGATTTTCTAATGTGTCCAATGAGTTAAACCGTCCTATGGTATTAGAAAAATATTACACATATAAATAAAATACGTCAAAGCATTAAAAAGCTATTACACACACTGAACATAAAATGGCAGAATAATGATGGATCCCGCCATGCAGGAAACATATTCAAAAATATTATCTTCCTGGTAATGAAATGCCATCCGTTTCATTTTAAGCTAAATACGTTAGACATATCAGTGGAGTCTGTGCTGACACAGCAGTGAGTTGAAATTGAAAATCTGAAATTATATATATGATTGGACACAGTGTTAAAGTAATTTATAGGAAAAACCACGAATGTGCTGGGTCTGCACCTTCTGGTGAACTCATTTTATAGAATCAGATAGAGGAAAACTCTACCATTTCTAATGTGCAGTTAGAATGGCAGCCCGCCAGGGCCCCAATATATTCAGTCTGAAAAGAGAGAAGGAGGACAGACAGAGACAGGGGCTGGATGGGGGGAGAGACTGGGGAAGGGAGAAGCAGCAAGCTAAGGGGGGTGACGGGTGGGTGATGGAGACAGTGGGAGAAGCCAGGCCAGAGAGACTTGCTTCAAATTACAGCAATTCTGCATAATCCATCCAGAGGGTGGCATTGGTTTTCACTGCCCTGACCTAATAGGATATAGCAACTAGGAGCTACATTAGCTGTCAAGACGAGTGGGAGATAACAGGGAGACAGGTGCAGGGGCAGGCTTCAGTAAGACTGTGGCTGGGCACTCTGTGACACGGCTCAGTGTGGTGACAGTTGAGCTCCAGGAGAGATCACCTGACCTCAGAAGTTTGGATGGACCCAGAGTGCTGATGGGAAAGGGCATGATGGACGGCCCTCCCAGACCCACTGGACTTACCTGTCTGCTTGTCTATATCTCTGCCCTTCTTTATCTTTTACAGTGCTGTCCATGTGGGGCCACACAGTGAAGTGGGAAGCCGGGTAAGCCAGGAAATGAGGAGAAAAACAAAGCTGCGCTGTTGTGTGGAGATGCATGACGAATTGGTACCCTGATGTGCTTTTCATCTTTCATTTATATCCATAATCCTGCTTGAAATGTGGATTAGGTATTCATACCTGGTCTCCTCCAGGAATGTTGCAGAGCCTCTGCTGTGAATTTTCATTTGGTGGCTGCCCTGGCTGAGGCAGTAGTGGCCTTGTTTCTCCAGAGGTGTCCTTTCTAACCTCTGATTCCTCAAGAGAGGAAAGAAAGGCTTGAACATGAAAGAAAGGAGAGAGGATGGTTTTCATCCTCTAGAGGACAATGGATGCTCAGGAAGGAAGTGTAGAGTTTAGGAAGAACTCTTGACACCCCAGACAAGATTGAGGTAAATGTTACCACAACTTGTGTTTAATCTTACCTGTCCCCATCAGACAGCCTGAAGGTTTTAGAAGAGTAAAAAAAATTATGTTCTAGAACACGTGTGGCAATTTTTTTTTTCTGAGCACTCAGGATGTTCCCTACTTATTTTAATAGTAGAAGTTGCCAGTTATTGAGGATTTACTCTGCAGCTGATACTGGTATTCCCATGCACGATCTCACAGCATATGATGAAGGTGCTATTGTGTTTCTTTTTTGATGAGGGAAATGATGCTTACAGATATTAGATGACCTTCTCCAAGGTTTTAAAGACAATAGGTACCCCAGATACAAACTCTAACTTCCTCAAAGTCTTTGTGAGGGAAACATTTTCTGCTCCATTTAATAGCAATCACTGTGGATGAATGGAGGGGTTAAATGACATGCCCTAGGTCTTAGCTCAAGTCTCAGTCTTCTCTGAATTCTCCAACTAGCTCAGTTGGCTTCTTTAGTGTCCCATGCCTTTCTTCAAAGCACTTACCATGAACAATAATTTCTTTTTATATGAATGCTGATTATCATCTGGACTAAACACTAAGTTCGTGAATATAGCAACTGTTTTTATGTGACTCCCTCTTACCTCTCTAGGGCTTAAATAGTGTCTGGCCCTCAATAGGTGCTCAGTAAATTTTGGTTGGTTTGATAAGTGGGTGCTTGGATAGGTGCATTGTCACTGGTAATCTGTAATAGTGCGGGGACTGGAAACTTTCAGGTCTTCCCCTAGAACACCGTTTTTTTTTTTCCTTTATTGTTCTTATTCTCATTGTTGTCTTCCCTAGAAAATAAATCAATGTTCATAAAAATAGAATTTTAAAGTTTCAGGAAACCTAATGAAATATCTAGTCGACCATTCTATCTAGTGCTGAATAACTCTAGCCACTCAATTCTGCTTTGATATATCCTGAGAAGGGGCACTCATAAGACAACTCATTCTACAGCTTGATAGCAGCAGTTTATAAAGGTATTTTGTATAAAGAATTAAAATATTGAACACAATTCCAAATGTGATTGAATCTATTAATATGAACTTTATATCACTTGGACAACCACATACAACACAGTCCTATATTATATATTTTCATAGCACAAACCAGAGTTGAACCATATTAAGTTTATGGCCAGCCAAAACTTACTTGTTCAGCTCATTGATTCACTAACAAGTATTTCTTAATACAATATCATATGCTAGTCACAGACAAATCTTGACAATAAGATGAATGAGACATGATTTCTGCTATCGACTGAGGATTTGCCAATCTATTACATAAGGAATATAAGTTAATTTTTCAATCGTAAGATACATATCTGAAAGATATTTGATTACTTTAAAAATCATTATGCATTTTACAAATGATGTTCAGTGTTATAGCATTTGATACAGCATTTGATTTTCTATACTATTATAAGTCATTGGTATTTTAACCACAGTTTTATAACTGAGGGAATATTGTATTTGTACACTATACATTTGTCTATAGTATGTGCCAGGTGAAGGTGTAATGCAAAAGAATGATGATCATCTCTGCTTCAGATGGACAGAAAATACTTTTAGGCCTTGATGGGTAAGTCATGGTTTGCCACATCATGGTCAGAAGCTTGGGCAATAGGAGGGATGTGACTGCCAGGCCAGGCGGTCATCTCCTGTGTGAACAACAGGAGGAAACTTGGCCTCACCACTTAGAAAGTCTCTTGACAAGGAAACCTGCTTTTCTATAGAAAGAATATGATATTACCACAAAGAGACACAGTTATTTCCTATAAATCTTCACAAATGAAAAGGAAAAAGGGCATCTGTTTGGGGTTGCAAGGAGAGAAGTCTGGAAAGGTTTGGTGAATCTCTATCTAGGGTACATTTGTAATGGAAGAAGAGTAGGCTTTCAAAGAAAGTGGAAGGAAGGCCTTCCAAAGAAGGGAATCGCATGCACAAAGGCCTAGATGGGGGAGAGATCAGAAAGACTGAGCAATCAATTGCAAGCTTCCCAGTTTGTATGGAGTCCAGAATTAGAGCAGAGAAGTGATAATAATAATTTGGGACATATGGAAAAGACCTGAATATCCACAGCCTTTGCCACATTTGAATAAATGAGAATACAGATGGGGTTGGACTCAGAAACCTTGGGTTTCACTCTGGAATATATGGTGATGATGTTCTGGCTGAACCTCTCTTTAACTGTGGTGTTAAATACAAATAGAAACAAATAGAATAATTGATGTTTCCTTTTATGAAAAGTTAACTGTGGCTGGGCAAGAGTGAAGTAAATCATTGTGTGAACAATTTTAATTCTGGTCTCAATAAGTTCTTGTCTTCTACAATTTTTTTCACCAGTAGTTTCAGATTAGAGCCCCTGCTTTTGGCATGCGTCTCTTTCTGTGATTCCCAATTTCAACAGATTTTACCCCCCAAGCTGTTAAGTAGGGTTGCTCAACAATTTTTCTTGCACAGGTGCCTTCTTTCAGTACAGAACTTTTCATTTACTGTGCTCAAAGGTAATTGAGCTGGCTTTGTCCAAACTTTGCATCTATTCAGGATCTCTTTGTATTGAAAATTTTATTCAGCACATGCTATTCCTCCTAATGTTTTGATATTGAAAAATTTATATGTGCTTTATTTCTTTATCCAAATAATTGGCACTAAATTTCAAAAAACACAGGACTAAAGAAAGAACTGTGTAGCACTCAATACAACATGAATATGGGTGCTGGAGTATTTTCATCTACTACAAAATTACTATCATGGAGTCCCTCTAAGATTTTTTTAAAAATAAAATAAACTATATGCAGGAAAAACTTATAAACATCTACCAAATTTTGCCAAGAGGAAAACAGGGTTACTGTGGCATAGAGATATGACTGAAAATTAACCTGAAGGATAAACTTTTTTTTTTTAATTTTTTTAATATATATTTTTTAGTTTTCAGCAGACACAACATCTTTGTTGGTATGTGGTGCTGAGGATCGAACCCGGGCCGCACGCATGCCAGGCGAGCGCACTACCGCTTGAGCCACATCCCCAGCCCAAGGATAAACTTTTTGATCCCAGAAAAACTTTTCTCTCTGATGTGGATCCTCATGCTGCCACCTGTATCAATTTCCTTCTGTGCCAACTCCACAGTCTCAGTTGCCCTTTTTCTCTATGGCTGAGTTTTGATGGATGAAATGTTCCCAATGGGTTTTGACTATCCAGGAAGTCATTCAGTGTTTCAGGAGACCAGAGGAGATCTGTCACATAAAAGCAGAATTCAATTTGCGTTTTAGCCTTGCTTTTATCACCAAAGTCACCAGTATCAGACTTCCATGTGTTATGAACTGAATTGCATCTCCCCCCAAAGTCTATACATTGAAACCGTAACCCCCACTATGACTGTATTTAAGGTTAAATGAGGCCATAAAGGTGGGACCCTGATCCAATATGACTGGAAGAAGTGAAGGGCACACTAGGGGATGCACATGCACAGAAGAAAAGCTGTGTGAAGACATAGTGAGAAGGTGACTGTGAGCCAAGGAAAGAGGCCAAACCTGCCATTTTGATCTTGGACTTCCAGCTTCCAGAACTGTGAGAAATAAACTTCCATTGTTGAAGCCACCCAGTCTGTGGTATTTTGTTATGGAAGTCTTGGCAGATTAAGATACCATATTACCATTTGAATGCTGTATACAACATTCCCTCCACACCCAATGAAGCAAATGTTCTTTGAATGTGGATTTTGGGGGAGAAAAGACACCATTTAAGAGTACACACCATTTTTAAGACACATGCTAAGTGCAAATACATTCCAATTTGGAAAAAGAATTGTTGAATTTAGTGCTTCTGCATTTTTGCACACTCACAGTCATGTTTCATAGTTTGTGTGGCATTGATTTCAGTGGGTCTCTTCCTAATCAGCAGTCTCTAACCTGGCAAAAAGATCATTGAAATAAATTTACACACTGTGAGAGTTACCTCCGGAGGATCACCACATTCTACTCTAAATGACAGAGTCCATGAGAAGACACACAGGTAGAAGGAAACAGAACTTGTTTCTGGTTTTCAGAAATACATTTTTGGTTGGGGCTGAAGACTCTTAGAACCCTGTAGCTTTGCTGCAGAGGCTCTTTGGATCTCTATAATTCTCCAACCATGAGCCTCTAGTTTCCTCTCTCTTTTAGCTACGTTTTTAGAGTTTTAGGATTGCCATAACAAAGTTTCATGAACTTAGTATGTCGAAACTGTGCTTACAGTTTTGTCAACTCACAGAGTGGCCTGGGTCTTTGGCTTATTAGAGTCTCACAAAGGTGTTGGTAGGGCTAGTATCATTTCTGAAACTTCTGAGAATGAGTTGGCTTCCAGTCTGACTGAAGCTGTTGTTGGAACTTAGTTCTCTGGTTGTAGGATTGGAATTCTTGTTTCCTTGCTGGTTACCAGCCTCTTCAGGTTGCCTGCTTTCCACATGGCTTTCCTCCACAGTTGTGGATGGAGTCTCTCATTCTTCGAATCTCCCTGGTTTCCTCTCGTCTCCTCTCTCTTTTGATGCCCTCTTCTGTGATTAACTGGAGAACATTATTGGCTTCTAAAAGCTCACTTGATTGGATTGATCCCGCCTAGATTATCTAGGATAATCTCCCTATTTTAAGGTTTATTAATTATGTGTGCCATATTCTTTTTGCCATAGTAAATAACAAAGGTTCTAAGGATTATGGAATATGAATTTTTCTTTTGGTGTTGTTATTCTGACTACCACAAAAGGTTTCTACATTTTATTTTTTCCTTAATTTTTTCTTTACCTCAAATTTTAGAAAAGTTAGAGTATGCATGAAAAATCCGTTCAGACCAAATAACTGGAAAGGGGACATTTATTAATAACTAGCTTTGAGCTCCTATGATGTCTTAGGCATTAACACATTATAGTATGTGAGTAAAAAATTATAGTAAACCAGACAGAGTGCTTGTCCTTTGAGCTTTTATCTTAGTGCTGAAGACAGATGTTGAAATTATAAACCTGATGATTATTATTTTCGTTATTATTATTATAGCACTAAGGGGGAAAAAAGCAATGGAGGGGAAGAGAAAAGCACAGAGTGGACTTTAGGTAATAAAAAGGGTTCTTTGAAGGAGGGTACATTTGAATTGAGATTAAAAGTAGAAGAGCTAGTCTTGTTAATGTTTGGACTAAAGCATGCTAAGAAGAAGGTAGAGCAAGTGAGACATGCTTCACATATTTTAACTCATTTAATCCTGTCAACAGTTGTGTGGAAGGACCCTATTATTACTATTTTCAAAGTTGACCTTAAAGCAAGGATTTAGGTCTGAACAATTTATCTGGGAGGTGATCCCAGGAAGAACTAAGAGAGTGGGTACTGTGGTTTGTAAGTATTTAGTCCCACAAAGATTCATCTGGGAACTTTCATCTCATAACCACCTGTTATACTCTGTTTTCTTTTTAGATTTTTAAAATTTGTTCTTTTTAGTTATACACGACAGTAGCTGTTTTCTTTTTTTTGCTTCATGTTTTGCTTTGACAATGAACTTGCCCCATTTCTCTTTAGAATTTTCTGTTTTCTTTGTGGCTCTCATGATCTGTATCTTCCAGGATCTTTTTAGAAGCCTCACTATCATAACACATTCAGAGAAGGAACCCTCCTCACCCATTGCATTTCCTCTTCCTGTAACTGGGTTTTGCCTCATCTTCTCCTTGGTATCTTCTTTGTGAAAGTTTACTTATTGAGGATGGAGAGTTGAATAATGCCAACTAGTAAGTTGTATTTTTTTTTAAATTTAAATCTCACTTGGGAATAATTGAGGCGGTAAATGGCACACCTGGTCAAGATTCTATAGCAGCTTTGTCATGCAGAAGTAGGATGGGTGTTGTATTTGTGCTTACTGATCACTGAATAAATACCCATGTACTCCGCATTTCTCTATTCCTTTGCAATATGGGCCACAAGGGAGTTTTGGCTCTTAGCTGTGAGTGCAAGGGACCCGATTATTTCTAGGCTGAAGCATTGAAGACATGATATGAGACTGTGGACTCTTGCTTTCTGTGCATTTTCAGACAATGGAGCACTCCTTTGTCCAGGCCTCTGAATGACTGTGTGGAGCCCAGCTGGCCCCTCCCCTAACCCATGGCATAGCATAGGTAGAGAAATAAACATTTGTTGGCGTAAGCCACTAAGGTTTAGGGAGTAAACTTGTTGATATAGATAACTTAAGCTTATCCCGAAGAGCCCAGCTCTTGATCTGTATAAGAGAAAACAAAATCATGATGGAAGAGGGACAGTATGGTTTGATGAAATAGGATTGAATTTTATAGCTTCTCTAAATAAGATCTTGGTAAGAATCAAATAATTTTAGAACTGAACACAGTTGTTAAGAGGAATTATGATGAAGGAGATTGAACATTTATCTGAGTTTCTTTAACAACCTTTTCCATCTCCCTACAAAGAGGAAAGAGTTATTAAAATCTATCATGTAGTAATTCATATGTCTGTTACAAACTCAAGAATTTGTAGGATCCTTGAATCAGTAAGTACATTCATTAAGTGCCTACTGTGTGCAGATCGATGAAGTAGGTATTATGGGAAGATGTAAAAAACATTATACAGGATAGTATCCCTAATCTTGAGTGTTTTTCAATTCAGAAAGGCAGAACTGACACCTGTAAATGGAGTTAGGATAGGGTGGATATAACTAAGAATATACCAGAAGATGTCAACTTTAAAGTCATATTTTGAGGGGCTGGGGATGTGGCTCAAGCGGTAGCGCGCTCACCTGGCATGCGTGCAGCCCGGGTTCGATCCTCAGCACCACATACAAACAAAGAGTGTGTCATAAACTCTTTCCATGGAGATACATGGGCTAAAAAAATAAAAAAAATAAAATAAATATTTAAAAAATTATCTTTCTCTCTCTCCCTCTCTCCCTCTCCCTCTCTCTCTCACTCTCTCTTAAAAAAAAAGTCATATTTTGAATGTCTAGGGACATAAAAGCTAATGGGGGTAGTGATGAACATGAAGAATTTCTGGAATTAAGAATAAACAACATTGAGGACTTTAAAAAAAGCTTTCAAGACAAGTTTTGTCTATAAAATCTACATAGAGAAGTCTTTAACATGATCACATTTTGCAACAAAATTGGTTACCAGGTTTTTAAAATGGGAAAATAATCATTTATTCTTTATTAACAATGCAAATATATTACTAAGAAAAACATACCAATCTTTAATTTGGCATGTGAGAGCAGAATTCCTATATTGAAGCAATGCCTACCCAGAAGTTATAATGGAATTATAAAGTACTTGATATATTTATTTCTCACTTTTTGGCTTATATTTTTTGATAGATGCAAATATAATTATTAAAATTCAATAGTTAATTTTTAATATAGATTTTTCTCTGTAACATCATAAAGTACTAAAAAACATTATGCTTTAATCCTCTTTCTAAAATGTGACAATGAAATTAGAAAAGGTTAATGCATTGCAGTGCTTATAAATTAATGCTTCTTATCCTGCTAACAGCCACAAAGTGAAACACCCCTTATTTCTTTATAGGACTTGTTTTCCAATATTACTTTTAGTTGATTAGTTTTAGTTTAGGAGAAGGACTAGATTATTAAATATATATATATATTTATAATAATAGCATATTATTATATTTAATTTCATGATTTCATTTAGAATTTATATTCTTCTTGATTCTGCTCTTATTTTGGGGGGAATTCAAGTTATTGTTAGTCAAAAGGGTATTATTTACAATTTGCAGTTGAGATATCAATAACTCAGCAGAATAGAAAGCTCCTGACTCTACTTTCACTCATGGATACCTGTTCATGGATCAATTCCCTCTGAGAGACTGAGAGAACAGTCTGCTGTAGGTTAACTGAGAAAACACTCTTATCCAGTGGGCAGGAAAACTATGTCACCCTGAGCCCTGTCCTGGGCACTGCACTATAAAATTAGGAAGGGTGGACTGGGGCTATAGCTCAGTGGCACATGTGAGGCACTGGTTCTATCCTTAGCACCACATAAAAATAAACAAATAAAATAAAGGCATTTTGTCCATTTACAATTAAAATAATAATAACAACAACAACAACAACAACAACAATTAGGAAGGGCTTCCCCAAACCCATCTTCTCCTTGTGGAGGAAGGTTTGGAACTCACACTTAGTCCCTAATTCTAGGATACTCCCCCATTGGGCAGCTGTAAGAGCGGAAGGCATTATCTACATGTAAGTCTCTCTAGATCACAGGAAAACAGTTGGAGTTTTCCCCTGCACCCCACAGGAGCAGTACAGAAAAGGAGATTAAAACCCATAGCCCATGTATCTCCATGGAAAGAGTTTATGACACACTCTTGAAGTGGCTACTTGGAGACCTGGCTTCTAAATTACTTGTATTGAGATGTGAAAGTGACAGACAAATACTAACACAACAGCAGACTAAGAAACAGATTATATTTCCTGAGCCCTCTTTCATCTTCCCTAGTGATAACTCTAGGTCCATTAATCCATCTGGAAGGAGTTTGTCCACACATACAAGGCCCAACTCTTACAGTTTCTACCCAGTGGACTATACCTTAAAATTTCTAGATCTGGGTGGGACTAGACATATATGAGTCATTTTAGATCACAGAACAAAGAGGTGATCTTAAATGAACATGCAATTATTTCCAGGGGTTATATCTGTTTGGATCCATGCTGAAAAGAGACAGAAATGAACAGCTCTTATTTTTTTTTCTTTCTAGAAAGTGATTAAAACATATATTCCCAGTGGCTACTTATGGGTGTGGCTTCTAACAAACTTGCATTGGGGAACTAATAGAGAAACAAAAATTGTCCTCTTGCAGCATGAGCCCAAGCTCAACATTTCATGAACTTTTCTTCTAATTCACTCCAGTGATACATCCAAGTCCACTCATTCTTCCTGGAAGACATTGGACCACACAGTGCCTCAACTTCTGGAACTCCCACCCTAGAGGCTGTCTACTTAACCTAGCTCTGGGAGTCAGTGGGGTTTTGCATTCCTGAGTAGCCCTAGACCATAGAAAACAAGGAGGTGGATGTAAAACAGGTGACTTAAATCAACTGTCTCCTCAGGATCAGAGGGTGCACCCTGAACATGAGTACAGGCATTTGCCACAAATCTTTTCCCCAAAGAATATGGGAGATAAAAGTCTATACTCAGATCACCATGAAACTGGAACACATTCCAACCTTTCCAACTACATGTAGAGATTCTGGCTTCTACCTTATAGGTCTTAGGGTAATAACAGAATGTGGCACATCCTATAGACCAGGAGGCCACAAAAAAACAGATAGCAATCTGAACAAACACAAAGATTTGAATCTCTAACTGGAAAAATACCAAAATTTATGGGACACCAAATGTTATGGGATGTAGCAAGCAGGTCCAAATTCCTAGAAAAATATAAACGGTGAAGACCGAATCACAAAGAAGTTAGAAATCTGAGGAGACCAATAATGAGCAATTAGGAGTCTCCATTAAAGAAAAGCCCAGGGCTGGATTGCTTCTTGGTTGAATTCTACCAAACATTTGAAGAACTAATATCAATCCTTTTCAAACTCTTACAAAAAACCAAAGAGAAGGAAATACTTCCAAACTCCTTTTAGGATGCCAACATTACCTTGATAACACACTGTAAGAAGACTATATCAATGAAGGTAGATGCAAACATTTTCAACAAAATGTTATCAAACTGTTTTAAGTAGAACATTAAAAGATAATTTACCATGATCAAGTGGGATTTATCCCCGAGGTGCAAGTTTGGTTTTATATAGGCAAATCAATAAGTATGATTCACCATATTAGCAGAATAAAGGACAAAACCTGTATTATTTCTCAGTAGATGCAGGAAAAGTATTGACAGAATTCATTATCCTTTCATGGTGAAAGCTTTCAAAGAGTTAGGTTTAGAAGAAATGTTCTTCAACAGAATAAAGGCTATATGTGACAAGCTTATAGCTAAAATTGTACTTAACAGTAAAAAGCTACAGGCTTTTCCTGTAAGGTGAGGAACAAAACAAGGATGCCTACCCTCACCACTTCTGCTCATTAAAGTACTGGAAGTCTTAGAGATGTTGTGCAAGAGCAAGAAATAAAGGGCATCCAAATAGGAAAGAAAAAAATAAAAAATAAAAGAAAGAAAAAACAAATAGGAAAGAAGTGAAATTGTCTTTGCTGATGACATGATCTTACATATAGAAAATCCTAAAGACTCCACAGAAATACTGTTAGAATTGCTAAACAAATTCACTAAATTTGCAGGTTTCGAAACTGAGAAGAGAAATTAAGAGAGTAATTCCATTTACAATAGGATAAAAAATACTTAGTAAATTTAACCAAAGAAATAAAAGATCTGTAAACTAAAAACTGTGAAATATTGATGAAAGAATTTGAAGATGACAAAAATAAATGAAAAGATATTCTGTGTTTATGGATTATAAGAATTAACATTGTTAAAATAGCCATACTACCCTACGTGATTTGCAAATTCAATGCATTCCCTGTGAAAATTCCATGTCGTTTTCACAGAAATAGAAAAAAAAATCATAAAATCCAATGGAAGAACAAAAGACCCTAAATAGGCAAAGCTATCTTGGCCAAATGAACATAGCTAGAGACATCACAGTACGTGATGTTAAAATGTACCACAAAGCTAATCGAAACAACATGGTACTGGCAAAAACAAACAAAGCAATAACATCAACAACAAAAACAGACACATAGACCAATGGTACACAATAGAGAGCCTAGAAATAGATCCATGCTTTTACAGTCCATTGATTTTTGACAAAAGTGCCAAAAACACACAACAGGGAAAGAATTGTCTCAATAAATGGTGTTGGAAATCCTGTATATCCATATGCAAAACAATGAAAATGGACCCTTGTCATCTCCTTACACATTTTGAGAATCAACTCAAAATGGATTAAAGAATTAAAGGTAAGACCTATAAAATGATTAGACCAGCTCTGTGGCATTGGTTTGAGCAGTGTTGTTTTTGGAGATGACCCCACAAGCACAGACAACAAAAGCAAAAATAGAAAAATGGGATTGTATCAAAAGAAAAGCTTTTGCACAACAAAAGAAACTAATTAATAGAGTGAAATAACCACCCAGAGAGTAGGAAAAGATATCTTCACGTCAGTCATGCATTAGATAAGGAGTTAAGACCCCAATATGTACAAGGAACTCAAACTACTTCTCAATGATAAGGAAAATAATCCTATTAAAACTGGACAAAAATGTGAAAAATACATTTTTCAAAAGAAGATATAAGTTACCAACATGCATAAAAAATGCTCAGTAACTTTAATCATAGAAATGCAAATTAAAACCAGAATGAGATATGACCTCACACCTACTAGATTGGCTATTTCCAAAAAGGTAATGATAACAGTTGTTGACAAGAATGTGGAGAAGAGGAAACTCCTGCGTACTCTTGGTGGCATTGTAGGTTAGTACAATCCTTTTTGAAAACAATATGAAGGTTTCTAAAAAAAAGGAAAAGAAAAAAGAAAAAACCAACCAACCAAACAAACAAAAACCACTAAAAATAGATCATACGACCCAGCAATCCCATTTCTGTGTATGTATCTGAAGAAATCATTGTGTCAAAGACATGTCGATTCTCATGTTCATTGTAGCATTATTTCCAATAGCCAAGATATGGGACCAACCTAATTACCATCAATAGATGTGATTAAACAATGTTATACATATACCATGGAATAATTTTCAGCCTTAAAATATTCTGTTGTGTGACAAAATAGATGAGCATAGAGGATATTATGTTAAGCGCAATAAGCTTGGCACAGAGAGACAAATATTTGCATGATCTTGTATATGGGATCTAAGAAACTTGAACTTTTAGTATAATTGTGCTTACCAGAGGCTGGAGGGGGACTAGTAGATGCAGAAAACAGGAGAAGTTAAACAGGAATAATTTCTGTTGTTCTGCTGCACAGCCCAGTGACTATAGTTAATCATACATCTTTCAAAACTACTAAGAGAGGATTTTAAATGTTTTTTTTTTTTACCATCATAACATGATAACTACTAGAAGTGATGGAATGATAACTTGCTTGATTTGATCATTCCAAGATGTATACCTACATTGAAACAACATATCATACCCCATAGTATATACAGTTATCATTTGTCATTAGAGGTGTGGGAGGGGAAAGGAGGGGACATAGGGTTATAAATGATGGTGAAATGAGATGGACATCATTATCCAAAGTACATGTATGAAGACACAAATTGGTGTGAATATACTTTATATACAACCAGAGATATGAAAAATTGTGCCATGTATGTGAAATATGCATTTTAATGCATTTTGCTGTCATATATAACAAATTAGAATAAAAAAAATTTTAAATGAAGCTCTTGCTTACATATGGCAACCAAATCATCCTTGGCCAAGCAATTCAAAAAATAAAATGGGCTGATAGTATTTAGGAGTGTTATTTCCTTTTACTTATTTTACTACATTTGGATATAAACAATAAACTTTTAAAGAAGAAAAAAAAGTAAAATAAAAACTTAGGTTTCAATTTTCAGTAAAGGTAGGTTTCCACATTAAGAAACAATTCGGCAGCAAGTTGAACATACACATACCTTATAATTCAACATTTTAAAGTATTTATCTGAAAGAAATGCATAAACGTGTACTAAATTACATATGAAAATGTTCATAGAAGTATTATTTAGAAAAAAACCAAACTGAAATCAATGTAAATGACCATTCACAATGAAACAGATTTTATTCTTAAATGTGACTTATTCATACAGTGGAATATAGATGGTCCCTGATTTACAGTGTTTGACTTTAAGCTTTTTTGACTTTACTATGGTACAAAGGCAATACATATTTAGTAGGAACAGTGCTTCAAATTTTAAATTTTGGTCTTTTCTCAGTCTAGTGATGTGATGTGACAATCTTTTGTGGTGCTGGGCAGTGCTGCTGAGCCACAGTTCCCAGTCAGCCATGCAAATCAGGATTAAGCCACTGATATTACTGTGATATGTGATCATGTTACATAGGTTAGTTAGATTAATATACAGAATTGTCCCAACTTATAATAATGTTTTTTCAGGATCTAGCTACATCATATGTTGAGAAGCATCTATATTATAAAGCAATAACATGAACAAGATGCTCCTACATGCAACAGCAATGTGAATCTCTGACATCATATTGAGGGAAATATGCCATATTTAAAAATGTGTATTCAATACAATTATGGTTATGTAAACCTAAAAACAAAAGAATCCAGAACTAACTTTTGATATGATTAGTTATGATAATAATTACTTCTGAGGAGAAAAGTAGGGGTGGTGACTTGAAGAGGTCTTTAGGGGCCCTGGAAGTATTGTTGGATGGTCTGTCTTGATCAGGTGTGGATGGCAGGTGTGGGCTCACTCTGTCATAATTTGCTGAACAATATGCTTAGGATTTGTGCAGTTTTCTATATATACATAATGCGTCATCAAAAAAGAGAGTACTTTTAATAGGCATTTCAGACACATGAGAATTGTCTTTGCCTAGGAAAATGTTGAGCAGAGCTACTCAAATTGAGGTCTAGGGATAATGCCAGTCTATGAGCATTTGCTACCAATCCAGTTGAGAGATGTCCAGAGATTGGGAGTAAGCATCTGGAACATTCTATAGCCATTTGACAGAGTACCTTCATGTCTATTGAATTCAATAATTGAAAGGTGAAGTTTGTATTTTGCAAGAAAAAATAAGTTTACAATTTGAGCATTTATCTATTTATTTCTGGCTAACTAAATTATATATATATATGATAAAATAAAATACAACAACTAAGATGAGAATTATGAATAGAGTAAATATATAAATATTATTTATGATCCTCATCTTATTTGTTCTATTTTATTTTATCATATAAATCTATCATTTAAATTTCTCATACTTTTACAAATCAGTATTGTAAAGGATATAATGCTTAATTTAAAAAAAATTCATGTGAATCTGTATTTTTTTTTAAGTACTACACACACACACACACACACACACACACACACACACACGAAAATAACACATATAGAAATAGAAAAAACACCAAAATGCTATCAATTTGGAGGGAGGTGTCATTTAAATTTTCAAAAATTTTCTCTACCTTTAAAAATTTTACAATCTCTGACATAAGCAGCAATATATTTTTCAGGTTTATTTATCATTCGGATTCCCCCTGTTTTTACTGAAATATATAAAACATTAAAGACAAAATTTAAAAGTAAGATTCCATAATCTGATCACAATACCATTATTCTACTTTTTTTAAAATATTGCTTTCTATTTGGCATCCAACTGCATATATATTTGACAGAAATGCCATAAAATTGTATCTGTAAGTTTTTGAATAAGTAAAATATTCATACAATAAAAAATTTAAAGGATAAAAAGGATTTATAATAAAAAGTATATATAATTTTTTACATAATTGTTTTATTCTTGTATATTTCAACATAAGGCTGGCACATCTTTAATAGCAGCATTATGTTATCCAGTTCCTCTTGATGTATGTGGTTGTTTTTAACTTTTTTTTCAATAATACTTGAATGAATATTCTAGTACTCATGTCATCTTGCACATTTGTAGCTATAGCTGTAACGTAATTTGCAAAATTGTACTCTCTGGGTCTCAATGTGTATTTTTAACATTTTGGTAGTATTGTTTAATTGTCCTTCTCAGAGATTGTACCATTTTATTCCCTTGCAAAGAATGTGTGAAGGATCTAGTTACCTCATTTCTTTTCCTTTCCTTGTCTTCAAGGGATAAGTTCCAAGACCCCCCCTCCCACAATGTGGAGACGTGAAATCCTGGATAGTACTTAACCCTATATATAAGTCATGTTTTTTTCCTATACATATATACATACTTATGTTAAAGTTTAATTTTTAAATTAGACATAGTAATGATTAACAAAATACCTAACAATAAAATGAAATAACTATAATAATATACTGTGATAAAAATTATGTAAATGTGGTCTCTCTCCCCAAATATAATATACTCACCTTTCCTTCTCCTCCCCCATGACCCATGCTCATTTTTCTACACAACTGGTATACCTGCCATTCACTTATATATTTTTAATTGTTCCTTTATAGATATACGCAAAAGTGGAATTCACTGTGTTATATTGATGCATGTACATTTAATATTTTTGCACTGCAGTTGACCATGGGTGACTGAAACTGTGGAACATGAAATACTAAGTTTTAACAAACTCTTGTGTTTGAGAGGTTAAAGGTTTTGCAGGTTGAGTATCTTATGGGAAATACCTGGGCTCAGGAGTACTTTGAATTTTATTTTTTTATATTTTGAAATATTTGCATATACATAATGTAATATTTAACATACGGGAATCAAATCAAAACAAAATTTCTTTCATATACAACTTAAATTATAGCATAAAGGTAATTTTACATAATATTTTCAGTATGCTTGTGGTCACATGAAGTCAGGGGTTAAATTTTCCACTCATAGTGTCATTTTAATGCTCCACAATTTTAGATTTTGGAAAAGGTCAGATTTCAGATTTTTGGACTGTTTTTTTATATACATTTGTATAATTATGTGTGTATGTTTTATATGCATTTAATTATTATGAATGAAATTTAGCATTTTGTCATACTTTTGAGAAATATTTTTCTTTTCTTTTTTTTAGAACTATTTGTTGTCACATTTCGCATAG
This sequence comes from Spermophilus citellus, assembly GCF_964194105.1. NCBI lineage: Eukaryota > Metazoa > Chordata > Mammalia > Rodentia > Sciuridae > Spermophilus > Spermophilus citellus. The sequence goes on from NC_138183.1 coordinate 82,722,013, forward strand.
TTTCCTATGGATTTTTTTTTGTGTCATTATCATGTTGATTTTAGGTATCCTTCTGTATTAATTCAAGTTTATTTGTGTTCTACCAAACTCTATTCCTATTTATCTATTTATTTAAATTGATATAGGTAGACACTCAATTTTATGATGAATTGCAAATATCTGTTTAAAGTTTGTGGTTCCTTTTATCCCAAGAACCTAAAAGAGTATTAAATCAGAAATCATCAGTTTTTACTCTGTAAGTCTATTTAATTATATATTTCCCCAGCATTTGAAATTATCTAGTCGATCAGAAGGCACAGTTTAATATGTAATTCATATTTCTATTCTGTGAGTCAAATTTTTACATGAAAACAAGGCATATAATCTTCTAATCAGAATTTCATTTTGTCTGTGTTGATAAGAGGTTTTTATAAGATGACTATGGTTGATCTGTTCCATCATCCATAAGTCACTCCATGCATACCACATCTTCTGTCTTCTAAATTTCTAGCTCTTTTTTTTTTAATTTCCAGAAATGGTAGATTTGGGGCTTGGGCTGTAGCTCAATGGTAGAGCATTTGCCTAGCATGTGTGAGGTCCTGGGTTTGATCCTCAGCACCACATAAAAATAAATAAATAGAATAAAGTATTGTGGAAAAACATTCTTAAAAAAAGAAAATGCTAGATTTGGATTCCTTTGTGTCTTTGAACTTGCTTTTCTCTTTGTGTAATATGATATCTAGAGCTGACATCATAACTGTTTGAAAATGAATACTTCTGAATAACTTCGACTATTTGATATTGTATATTTGTTTATATACATTCTTATTCAATAAAGTATGAGAAGCTTTTCCCTGGCAATTGGCAAAGGCATGTCAATCAACAAAATATGCATTGAAAATAGGAGCTCTGGGTAGAATTGATCCATATCAAGAGTAAAAGTATATGTTATTAATCTCCAAGTGTGTGTCACACTTGGGTTTCACTTACATTTTCTATACTGTCAAACTGATGAATCACTGATTTTCCTAGAATATAAGCAAGGATTAAATGCAAACACTTTTTAGAGGGTATTTTCCATAATTCAGGCCATAGCAAAAAAAAATTTCCATTTACGATAAACTTACCCTAAAAATATTTAGGAAAAATTCATAAGTAGAGTCATCAGGGGAAAAAAAAATTAGTGTGCCAAATCCTGAAGTAAAACAATAACGCAAAACTATACAATTAGTATCTTTTAAATGGTTAATAAAGAAGCACAAAGTACAAGAAAAAAAATAAGCAAAGTGACACCAAAGTTGTTTTGAAAAAGGAAATAAATAGAAACAAAGGAAATTTGAAATTAAAATTTAATGGAGAAGTTAAATATCCATTTAGATACAGACAAAGAGAAAATTTGTAAACTAAAAGATGTATGTAGGGAAAATACTCAGCCTCCAGCACAATGAGATGAAAAGCGAGGAGAGAGATGAGGATTGAAAAATACAGCCTAGTATTCTTAAATGGGTTTGGGGGATGACCTTAGACAGAATGGAGGAGAACTAGTTAGAGTTTTGTTTAGCTTGCTATTTTAACTAAATCTTCATTTCTAAAGTATCAGAATCCTCAGTGGTACTGACTTAAGGAAAAATTTCTTTAGTTGATGTTCTGTTGGACATAAATGTATTAAGAGGCTTCACATACATAGGAATGGTTGCCTCATTGAGGGGAATGAAATTGTTGAACTTGATGTCTTGGAGAGTATATTGAAAGTTCATTGGGTGGTGAGTGGGGGAAGGAGAAAGTATGCATACGTAATCAATCTGTGCCCTTTAGATTAGTTCAGATTGGCTAGCCATTGTTATATGTGCATTTTAGTTAATATTGCTGAGTATTAAAGGACAAGTTCTAACAAAGTTTGTTAGATGAAGCGAAATAATCCCTATATGAATATTCTTTTGTTAGTTTTTAGGAAAAGCTGTCTTTTGGGAATGACCTTTGTTAATCCACCTGTTAGAGCTTGGGGTTGTTCTGCTGCATTTAGTCACTGGAATGGTGAAGAGGCTGAAGAGGAAGGGTGAGGGAAAGTGCTATTTGCTGGTATTTCCATTCTGGAAGACAGTTTTAGATTATAACCATAGATCTGTATGTGCATTTTTGGTAAAGTACTTGTGTTTATTGTGCACTAAGTTCATATTTTATTTTACCACATCTAAACTTTCTAGATGTCCTAATAGTGTATCATAAAAAAAGCTAGTGAGTTAGCTTAATTGTTAATATCTTTTTGTTATAATTGATAGAAAAGATGCATCTTGGATATGGAATTGTTTTATCTCTGGGCAGTGTGTATCAGGACTTTTTCATTAGGCTGGGAGCCAAGGGGCAGAAAGAAGCTGAAGGAACATGTCCAACTAAGCTACTTGTGAGTGGATGACTTGTTCTTTGCTTGTGTTTTTATTTTTCCTGTAATATACATGTTAAATTTTTTAAAATAAAAGCTATTAAAAATAAATAAAAAAGATTCTTCCCAGAGCAACTTTTGAGTTATAGGACTGGACTCCATTGCAATGAAATAACCCAATTTCCCCTTGATTGCTGTAATTAGTCATTACGGCCAATACAACCCCCCCTTTCCTTTTTATTGGTTCTTTTTAATTATACAAAACATTAGGATTCAATTTGGCATAATTATAAAAGCATGGAATAAAATTTGCTCTAATTCAGTCCTTCCTCCCTCTGTTCTCTTTTCTATTGATTTTTCTGTTACTTTTTAAAAAGTTAGTTTCTTGTGGAATATACATTATGGTGAGTATGTTTATATATGTACATAGGAAAGCTAGGTCAAATTAATTCCACTGTTCTCTTATCCCATCTCTTTTTCCTTTTGTCCCTTTCTCTCAATCCCTTTCATTTAGCCACTGATCTTTACAAGAAACCCCCTTTAAGGGGCTGCTTCCTAGGACCACTCCATATACCAAATATCCACTTAATAATGGTAGTGAGGAAGAAAGACAAATACATTAAACTATATTATTCAACACAAAGCATGGAATCATAAAATATATGAAGAGCTATGAAAATAAAATTACAAAATAATTCAAATATTTAAATATGTGTAACAGAAAAGTACATATGTATTATATGTACATACATATTGTATAAAAGTATACATATATTATTATTACATATATATTATATATTGATTACTAGGGACTAGGAAGGGTGTAGGGATGAGTGATGTATGTGAGTGGATAAATGGTGAATGGTTATAATCAAATGCATGCTGTGTGCATGTATGGGATTATTACAGTGAATCCCATTAATAGATATAATTGATATGTATTAATAAAAAATATAGATACCTAAAAATCTAATGATACAGTAAAAGGAAGAAATAATGCATCAGTTTAGTGGTAATTAGAAGAAAACTGATATAGCTCTGTGCATCATGTTGACTGAACATGAAATTATTGCATGATGAAATAATTTATCAGGAAGATTTAACAATTCAGATTTCATAAGTACCTCAAAATGTAGTCTCAGTATATAGAGTAAAAATGGACAAAATCTCATAAAATTACAATCAAATCTTGTTATAGAAAGAGATTTAACATACTGCTCGAATATTGAGATGCAAATTAAGCACACAAAGTAATAAGGAAGGATAGAACAAAGTAATTACAGGATCCATCAAATGGACACATATAGAATTTTATTCTTAAAATTAGTTAAGGGCAAAATAAAACAGTCTCTCTGTACAGAATAAATGTAAATATTCAAGAATAGAAAAAATAATTAAAAAGTTTAGAAAACCAGTACAATATCTAAATAATAGAAGTACAGAAATTGTGTAGGGAGCAGTGAATCAACATCATCAACCAAAGATTTAAGAATTTTCTCAAAGTGAAGGACGTGAGTTTCAAAATATGAAAGAGACCAGTAAACACAACAGAAAAAGAGGGACTCACACCAACCCATTCCACTTCAGAACAGTGGGATCAGACTGGTGATCATCAAGATTCCAGGGGGAAAAAAAGAACACACACTTAACAAATGATCAGACTGACTTCTTGTTTCTCAACATTAACACTAGAAAGTAGAAACTAATGGAGTAATGCTTCAAACTTCTAGAAAAAAATTTCCATCCCAGGATACTATGTCAGTTCCACTATTTTGTTCTTACACATTGTTTTCCTGGAATCTATTTGAGGGTTCACTTTAGAAAGTGAGGAATAAATTTTTAAAATGAGAGCATAGGATACAAGATGCAGGGGACCATACAGGACAAGTGCAAGGGACTCTGTGTGATTCTGAAGACAGTAGCAGTGAGTTGGGCTTGCTGAGTAACTATCTGGATTGAAGTAGGTCAGAGGATTTGGGAGGAACTTCCTCAGAAGACGAAGTTGATAGAATACCCAATCATCATAAAATGAATTTTAGCCGGTTACTGAAGAGTTTGGTCTTGAATTAACTCTAAATTCATAAAAACTTTGCAAATAAAAACAAGACAGTATACACTGACAAAATAAGTTGTCAGTAAAAGAAAAATAATCATAGTTTACTACTTGTTCAGCTGTGAGTAGTGTTTTCATAGCTATAATAATATAAACAGAATATTTATCTAACTAAAGCAAGTATATAACTATTAGGATGATGCAGAGGGAAGGCAGAGTGTAACTGCACGGTTGCAGCTAGAAGCAGAAGATGGAAATTTAATAGACGATTAAAACTGAAATATCAAGTAGTAGCAATGCAAGTAAGTATGTTATTGAGAAATGTGAAAACGAGTACTGAAAGAATCAGTTGAAATATATAAATGCCTTTGCCTTTGTGGATGAGGAAATAGTGAAGGAGGAAGCCTGCTGTGTTTCACAATAAATGAGTAAAGAAATTCGATTCTTTAAAATATGTTCATTTATAATTTTGATAAAAATAAAAATGTGAAACATAAGTCAGTGCAACTTACCTTATTAAAAACTTAGAGGAGAAAAATCATAGAATCAAACAATAAATTAAATTCAGTATTTACTCATGACAATATCTCTTAGCAAATTTTTTAACCTGATAAATAGTAGTTCAAAAATCTATCACAGGGATTATATTTAATGGTGATATGACAAAAGTGACTTAGTTTCAAAGCCAGGAACAAGGCAATGATTCCCACTGTCAATAGCTCTCCTCAGAACCATTGTGGAGCTCCTAGTTTTACCAAGATTAGTCAAAGCATGGAAATGAGAATGGAAGAGATGTGCTTCGTTATTTGCAGATAATAATGTTGTCTACCTAGAAACATCCATATGAATCTATAAACTTTTTGAACTAATTCAGGAAGTACACATATAAATAGTATTCCCTCACAAAAGGAACATAAAATGCAATTTGAAATATCAAGAAGAGCACATATTTTATGATACCTAGGAACAAATGGGTGAAAAGATACTGAAGATATTTATGGAGAAGTTGCAAAAACTTTATTAGAAATGTATAAGACCTAAATAAATGGACAGATGTATATGTAACTGATGGAAGAACTGATGTTCTTATGACAGCAACTGACTTGAAATCTCCAATTTCTATGACAACTATAAGATTTTCATAGATTTTTTTTTCATGGAATTTAAACTGATCTTCAAATTTACACAATGGATTAAAGAGAATATCCATGGCATCTTTTTTTTTTAAATGAGACTACTAAGGTGGCATATATTAAGAGATTATAAACCCATATTCATTAAAACATATGGTTTGGGCTCAAAAATAGCCAGTGGGAATGTACCATTAAAAAATAGAATCATGGGCTCATGTGTACTTCTGGCACAGGAGACAGTGCCCATCCATAAGCCCCCCCCCCCCCCCCCACTCAATGAATATAGTCTAGTCAATCAGCTGTTCACACAGAATGAATTAAAATAGATCCTTACCTCACATCATGAACAAAATTAATCCCAGATGGATTTGATAATAAATGTGAAAAGAAAAATGAAAAGATAATTAAGAAGCATATTGTTGTGATATGAGGCCAGAGAAAGATTTTTTTAAAGACCCAAAATAAAAAACCCAAAATATTGATAAATTTGATTATATTAAAATAATAACTTTTTCATTAGAAGATGATTCAAATAAATTAAAAGAAAACATACTACTAGGACTATGTGTTGAGAGCCACAGTTTAGTCGGAATGATGCCTGGCATTTTGCCAGAGGGAATGGTTGAAAGGTGACCCTGCTCTGGGATTAGGGCGGATACTGCTGCCTCTGGTGCCGGCTACTTTGGAGTTCCCCTTGAGTTCTCACAGGGTTCCCAGGGAGAATTGGCGCGAGGAGCCTGGTGGAGGGAGTGTGTTCCCGGGAAGTGTGTGTAGACTGCCTGTGAGAGTTCGGGAATAAAGAGTTGCTGTTTGAACCTACAAGGCTGTGTGCAGGTTCAGTTATTTTGTGCCCAGCCAGACTGGGGAAACTATGTGATACCACTCTAATCCCTTCATTTTTTTAAAGTTGTACATTCTTTCTACCCCAGTGGTTGGTCAGGTGTAGGGAAACATGATTCACTCCTAATAGGTGGGCAGTGAAATTGCTACAGCATGTGTGGTTACATTTTTAGGAAACACACTTCTTGAAATATAGAGCAGCGGTTCTCAAACGTGGTCCCCAAACCAGTGATTCTGATCACATTGAAATTTGAGAATTATTGTCCTGGCATAGAGAAGAAACTGTTGCACATGCTTATAGGAAATGTTCATAAGATTTTTGTACCATTATTTGTAACAAAAAATGGAGGAAAGATTTATTGGTACAACAGGATATAATAGAACAGTAAAATTAAGGACCTAGGCCTTAATGTTTCAAGTACAATGTAGAGTGAAATATAAAGCAGGGCTGGGGATGCTGCTCAAGCGGTAGCGCGCTCGCCTGGCATGCGTGCAGCCCAGGTTCGAGCCTCAGCACCACATACCAACAAAGATGTTGTGTCCGCCGAGAACTAAAAATAAATATTAAAAAATCTCTCTCTCTCTCTCTCTCTCTCTCTCTTCTCTCTCTCTCTCTCTCTCTCTCTCTCTCTCTCTCTCTCTCTCTCCCCTCTCTCTCTCTCTTTAAAAAAAAAAGAAATATAAAGCAGCAAACATTCATGTAAGGGAGTGGTTGTGTCCTACAGGAGACTTTTGGCAATATCTGGAGACATTTTTATTGTTTTGTTTTTGTAGTCCTGGAGGTTGAACCCAGGACCTTGGGCATGCTAGGCATGCACTTTACCACTGAGCCACATACCAGCCCCTTTATCACCAAGCCACATGCCTAGCTCTGTAGTCATTTTTGATTGCCAAAATTTGGGAAATGCTATTAGCATCTATTGGGTAGAGGCCAGCAATGCAGGTAAACATTCTACAATATACAAGAGAGTCCCTCATCAGAGAAAGAATTATATGGCCAGGTGTAGATTCAATAATGGTCCTTTAAATATGCCACCTCCTAATCCTTTAAATTTGTCAAGTTATTTTCTCTTGAATTAAATAGTAGGATCCTCATCATTAGCCTGAGGCCATCTCTATACTGTGTGTTTACATGTGATAAACTACATGTAATTTTATACATAAACAAATCAAAATCTGACTTAAAGGTGTGTGTGTGTGTGTGTGTGTGTGTGTGTGTGTGTGTGTAACATAGCTAGGTTTCACTCAATTATGACCATTTGAACTTTAGCCAGATGTAGGTAGCCATCTCATCACATCATGCCCAAATAAGGCAGAGGCTTACCTGTAACAAATCAGATGATTTCTCAGCTTTTTATCCCTGCTTATACTTAAGCCTGGTGTTTACACTGCTGGGCAGAGCTCTCTGAACCTCATTTCATTCTGAGTGCTATCTTATTGATAAATTGTTTTTTGCTCAAACTCTGTTATATTTATTGTATCTAAAGTTTTTCTTTCAGCATTTATATGGCAAAATGCAATTTGCAGGCATGAATAAGTCAAGGATCTTGAGATGAGGAGGTTATCTTGGATTTTTCTGGTGGACCAAAGTATGTGTAATTGTAGGGTCCTTAGAAGAATGAAGAAGATATGAGTATGGAATGGGTTGGGGGGAAGGCCAGATAACAAAGGAATACAGTTCAAGAATGTGCATAGCCTCCAGAACCTGGAAGAGGCAAGGAGATGGATTCTCTCCTAGATATTCCAGAGGAAACAGCCCTGACATCTTAATTTCATCTTTCACTTTGAACTTCTCATCTCCAGAACTATCAGAGTATAAATCTGAGCAGTTTCAAGATGCTAAACCTGTGTTATAGCAGAAATAGGAAATACAGCTCCAAATGCCCATAGTTTCAAGATTGAGAAATCCTTGCGTAAAATGTCATTTTCATAAGTTGAGAATTATAAAATGCCATTTTATAGGTATAAATTTTAATCACTTTAGTTTTGATTGACAGAAACTATGTAAATTTATTATATACAAAATGTTCTAAAATATGTATACATTATGGAATGGCTAAGTCAAACTAACATTACGTATTACCTTACATATGAAACACTTTTTTTTGTGTGTGGTAAGAGCATGTATAATCTAATCTCAGCAATTTTCAACAATATTTTGCTATTAATGTAATAAAAATGTTTTGTCTCATAGTTCTGGAGGCTGTGAAGTCCAAAATTAAGATGCTGGCATCTGGTGAAGTCTTCTTGCTGTTTCATAACATGACAGAAGGCATCACATAGGTACAGAGAAGCAGAGGGACCAAACTTGTCTATTTATACTGAGTCTTCACTAATGGCATTAATCTATCCATGAGGGCAATGCTCTCATGACCCAAATGTCACCTGTTAGGCCTCATCTCCCACTACCACCACCACACTGGGGATCAAGTTGCCAACATGAGTTTTGGAGGACACATTGAAATGATGGCAAGTAGTATGGGAGTTTTTAACAATACTAATTCTTGCAATCTATAAAAACAGAATAGTTTCCCCATACTTGTGCCTTCCTGGAATTTTTATTCAATGTTTCATCATTTTTAATGCATGTTTCTTCCAGTTTCTTGATTAAGGTGATTCCTAAGTATGTTATTTTTGTTTTGTGTAGTTGTAAATGGAACTATTTTTCCTGGTATATTTAGTGGATAACTTATTATTAGTGTGTAGAAACACCATTTATTTATATATGTTGATTTTTAAAATTTGTTTTAGTTATATATGATAGTAGAATGAATTTTGTCTTATATCATACATAGATGGAGTATAATTTCTCATTCTTCTGGTTGTACATGATGTGGAATCCCATCATTCATATAGTCACATATGTACAAAGGGTAATAATGTCTTATTTATTCGACTATCCTTCTTATCCCCATAATACCCCCTCCTTTTACTCCCCTCTACCACATTTCCCTAGTACTCCATCCTTATTGTGCATTAGCATCTGCATATCAGAGAAAACATTTGGCTTTTGTGTTTTGGAGATTGGCTTATTTAGCTTAGCGTGATATTCTCCAGTTTCATCCATCTACTGGCAAATGTCATAATTTCATTCTTCTTTAAGGCTGAGTAATATTCATATAATATTCATATATATATATATATATCACATTTTGTTTATCCATTTGTCTGTTGAAGGGCACCTAGGTTGGTTCCATAGTTTAACTATTGTGAGTTGAGCTGCTATAACATTGATGTGGCTGTGTCACTGTAGCATGCTGATTTTAAGTCCTTTGGGTATAAACCGAGGCATGGAATAGCTGGGTCAAATGGTGTTTCCGTTTCAAGTTTTCTGAGGAATCTCCTTACTGCTTTCCATAATGGTTACACCAATTTGCAGTCCCACTACAATAAATGAATGTACCTTTTTCCCCTACATCCTTGCCAACATCTATTGTTGCTTGTATTCTTTATAATTGCCATTCTGACTGGGGTGAGATGAAGTCTTGGAGTAGTTATGATTTGCATTTCTCTAATTGCTAAAGATGTTAAGTATTTTTTATATATTTGTTAATCAGTTGTATTTCTTCTTCTGTGAAGTGTCTGCTTAGTTCCTTAGCCCATTTATTGACTGGGTTATTTGTTTTTTTGGTGTTTAAGTTTTTTTGAGTTCTTTGTCTATCCTGGAGATTAATGCTCTATCTGAGGTGCTATCCTACAAAAAATACATTATATTTTAAATGAATTTTTAGATGTTTGCTTAAAACTGAATATCATGCCTGGGTGTATTAATAATCCGTCTTCTAGGTTGCAGTAAACTTGGGGGTGGGGAGTTGAAGGAAGGGAAGGTGGAGGGAAAATAATTACAAATATGCCTGGGCTTTAACCGTGTCTATTAAGAAATGGAAAAGAAAGCTGAAGTAAATATAACAAAATGTATTAATTCTGGTTGGTGGGTACATGTGATTCTGATATATTTTCAATATCATTTCTGTATATTTGGAATACTCAATGATTTTTTTAAAAAATTTACTTTCGGATGGCAGCACCACAGTGCGGACGCCTGGCCGATCGCGGAGCGCAGCCATCCGCCGCTGCCCAGGGAGCGCCCAAGATGTGGGGGGACTGGGGTGGAAGCGGCTGTAGCAGCTCCAGAGACGGGGGCGCGCAGCAGCCTTTGCTCGCCCGCCTGTCCTGACCTGCGTCGCTTGCCCCCAAAGAATGTCAGCCAAGCCCAAGGGGAACCCCTCCTCGTCCTCTCCAGCCGAGGGACAGCCGGCAGCCTCCAAAACCAAGGTGAAGGAACAAATCAAGATCATCGTGGAGGATCTGGAATTAGTCCTGGGCGACCTGAAGGACGTGGCCAAAGAACTTAAGGAGGTGGTTGACCAGATTGATACCCTGACCTCTGACCTACAGCTGGAGGATGAGATGACAGACAGCTCCAAAACAGACACACTGAATAGTAGCTCCAGCGGCACCACGGCCTCCAGCATAGAGAAGATCAAAGTGCAGGCTAACGCACCTCTTATTAAACCTCCAGCACACCCATCTGCTATCCTCACAGTCCTGAGAAAGCCAAACCCTCCACCACCTCCTCCACGGTTGACACCTGTGAAGTATGAAGACCCTCAAAGGGTGGTGCCAACTGGCAATCCTGTCAAGACCAATGGCACCCTTCTACGGAATGGAGGCTTACCAGGTGGACCCAAGAAAATTCCAAATGGAGATATCTGCTGCATACCCAATAGTAACTTGGACAAGGCTCCAGTGCCGCCTCTGATGCACAGACCTGAAAAAGACAGGTGTCCCCAGGCAGGGCCTCGGGAACGAGTACGATTCAATGAAAAAGTGCAGTACCATGGCTATTGTCCTGACTGTGATACCCGGTATAACATAAAAAACAGGGAGATCCACTTACACAGTGAACCTATCCATCCACCAGGAAAGATTCCTCTCCAAGGCCCTCCTCTCCCTCCTCCACCCCATCTTCCTCCTTTGCCCCTAGAAAATGGGGGACTGGGAATAAGCCACAGTAACAGCTTCCCCCCTCTCAGACCTGCAACTGTGCCTCCTCCCACTGCACCAAAACCACAGAAGACCATCTTGAGGAAATCAACCACTACAACAGTGTGATGTATGCCATTTAAAAAACTTTTTGGTTTTATTTTTATTTTCTATATTATAAGCATAAAAATAATAAGTAATGAGCACTTTCTACTCAAGCAATAAAAAGCCCAAATAAACTAATCCTGCATTCAACAAAGTGGCATAAAAACCACCTGGTAAGTATTCAGTGCATTGCTTATGTCCTGAGTTCACATTATTTTAAATGCACATCATCAAAAACTGCAGAACAATGAAACCTTTGAATGCATTGTTTTTGCACTTGACCTATGACAAACTGTGACCTTCAGATTTCAAATATTTTGATTTATAATGAGAGATGGGATTTCAAATATTTTGATTTATTAATAAACCCACAGCGTGATCCATTTTATTCCTGCCTAACTCATCTATGCATTAAAACATGTCACACTCTTAACTTTGATCTAATGCTTTTTAATAAGAAATTTTAATACAGAAGGACTATTTTGTTAATTTTTCTAAAGATGTTTGTCACTAGTTTTGCATTATTAAATGCTGAGGATAATACCAAAAGTTTATTTTCTATGCTATACAATTACTAATTAAATGTTCAGCTATATATGTAATAAAATATTTTGGTCTGTGGAAATGAATATCAATAAATAATAGTAAATAATGACAAAAAAAAATTTACTTTCTCTTTTACCTTCCAGTAGCTGAGTTTGATGATAGAACTTGTCCAGAGTGGGTATTGCACTCCTGGCATGGAACAGGCGCCACAATCCATGATCTGTTATCTTTGTGACCAGTTTGTACACATTGATGGCTCAGCCGTCCTGGAAAGAACCACAAAAACTTACCTTGAGGGTTATTTTTTATGCCTTCTCATGATATTACTTCTTCCCCAGTCCCTGTCTCCATTTCAGAAATCAAGGGATTGTTTTTATATTCTGTGGTTCTCTTGAGAGGAAACACCTGGCAGGTTCTCTAAAAGCTACTTTTCTTCCTACAAGTCATAGAACCTGTCTGCTCTCAGATCTCTGTTCATGAAGTCCTTTGGGCCAGGGCCAATGCAAAGCTTTGACCTTCACAGATCACATTATTTCCCAAGTGGCAGAGGCCTAGTTTACTTTAAGATAGTTCAGTTTTAAGGACAGTCAGACAAGTTTTATAACAAACTCCTAGAATCTTCAAACCTCACATTTGTAAACACCTGAAGGGGAAGCAAAATGAAATATTATCTTATAGGGATAATTCTCAGTTACATTTAAAGAATCTAAGTGGGATATTCTAAAGTTTTAAATACCACAACTTCCATGCCAACAGACACAAATCCATTTCAATATATTGGGATCACTTATGAGTGTAATGGTTTTGGTCTGAAATATCCCCCCAATGGACCATGTGTTGAAAGCTTGGTTTCAGCCTATGGTGCTATTGGAAGGTGGTAAGACCTTTAAGAGGTGGAGACTGGTTGGAGGAAGTTAGGTCTTTGGGGGTTATTTAGGTACTTGAAGGGGATATTGGGACCCAATTCCTTCCTATCCTTTTTTTGGTACCAGGGGTTGAACCCAGGGGCTATTAACCACTGAGCCACATCCTAGCCTATTTTTTTTTTTAATTTTGAGACATTGTTTTGCTAAATTGCTTAGGGGCTTGCAAGTTGCTGAGGCTGGCTTTGAATATTGCTGGCAGGAAATTGTAATCCTCCTGCCTCAGACTCCTGAGTTGCTGAGATTACAGGCATGCACCACTGCGCCTGACCCTTCCTGACAATTTTACTTTTGGGCTATGATGATGTGAGCATCTTTGTTCTATCATGGACTCCTATCATAATGTGCTGCCTTGCCCATAACTGGAGTCTCTGAAATTATGAGCTAAAATAAACCTTTCCTTTTTATAATTTGATTGTTTTGGATATTTTGTCGCAGTGATAGAAAACTAACAAAATAAGGTAAAAAATATGGATTAACTTCCTCTCTTAGAGAACTCTGATTTTTTGGTATGTTTTCTTAATTTAACTTCCTCAGAAGAATTCTTCCTTTTTTTAATTCATATTATTATAAAGCCTTTCACTATTATAAGGAATTGTTCATTATTGAAAAAACATAGATTTGGGTACCCACTAATAACTTTGTCTATTTCTCTTAAAATGATAAAACTTATAGTTTTGATATTTATGTTCACTGGAGGAAACAGAATTAATTTTTTTTTCTGGACACACTTTTATGTATTTATATATGGAAGATGAAACTTGATCTGGTTTATAACCTGCTGTTTTTTCAAAGCATTTTTCCAGATAAAATCCTAACCTCAAAGTGGTGCAAATTATTAGAACCACATGGGGATATTTAGTGCTTTTATAAGATTTTGGCGAGATCTCAAGTAGAGATCTGTAGCTTTAAATTCTAAAATTTTCAAGGCTTAATCCTTCAGGAGTATGAAGGGAAAAAGAGGTCATCTTTGAAGGCCACCTATGCTCTGCCCCATGCAATGATTCCCATTTCTGTTCATTCTCACCCTTAGAAAATAAATACTTTCCTCTAGAAACTGAGAATGAATCAGAATGACTTATTGATTCCTGCAGAGCCCACTACAGATAAATTCATTCAAATGCCACTCTAGGTTTAAGTTTGCTAGAAACTATTAGCAGAATTATTAGAAGGGATATTTCTAATAGTACTTCCAGTTGAAGTGTTGGGAGAGACTTGAATTAATGCCAGAAGGGGCCCTTGTAGCATGAGAATAAAACAAAAAAGCAGAATTATCTTACTTGGGGCCATAGGCCAACAGAGAGGTAGTCACACACACATAAACTGATCTCACATTCTAATTCTGGCTCATGGGGTGCTCTATGGCATGTCTTAGCTCCCTGCAGTCTTGCCTCAGGCAGGTGGACTTGAGCTTACCCAGGTCTGCAGCACAGGATGGCAAGAAGGCCAGTGTTCAGGTAGAGGCTCCTATCAACAGACTTTGCTTAAATTACACAATCTCTTGTCTGAGGTTTGTTTTCTTTTATTTATTATTGTGATCAATTATTTTTAAATACCTTTCTATCTTTCCATTTCCCAAATTAATTGCATTTTCTCATCTTTAAGTTTACAATGACTTTTGAGCAAAATCCCAGGTTAAAAGAGCACTAAGTAAACTTCTAAACCTTGCAAAATAGCACCCAAAGCATAATTAAGAGTGACAGTATAATATGTCACTATTTGGACTCTCATTATGTTCTTAGCATTTGAGACTCAGCTCTACCTCTCAGTTGGTCTGTGACATGGGTCAAGTCACCTGATCTTCCTCAGCCCAGTTTCTTCATCTGTAATGGGTATACTGATGGAAGAGACTGTATATAAAGCCTTCTACATGTACCATAAAGAGTATGTAATTTATGTAACACTCAGAATTTAATCAAAGAATTAGAACTTCAGAAAATGGGAAGAATGTTGAGTTTATCAAAAGAGGTTGATGTCACACAATTTTTGGAAGACTGCTTCATCTGGACTTAATGTTGTTTCTGAAAGCATCAGGGAAAAATATCAGGAATGAAAGAGAGAGGTGAAGTGGGGGAGAATAAGGACAAAAGGGAACACACAAGGGTGGGCTGGCACCTGCATTGGCACCTCACTGCTCCAAGCCTCCACTATAGCGATGTGAGTGTCCCGCAGGAGAAGGTGTCTTGCACCCTCCTGTAAGAGCCAAACGAGTATGGGTCTCTAGGTCAGAGAAACGGAGGGACAAGACGATCCTGCAGTAGATGAAGGAACAGCATGCTAGGTTAATGTTCTGCACCAACAAAGTGAGACAGCAGATCGGAAAGAAAGTGTGAGTTGCTACCGTGCTGTTGTCCTGTGCTGCCCTTCTGGGCACAAAGAATCATTCTGCTCAATTCCACCTTCCAGATCTTTGTAAGAGGTCACTGGTGTTTCACTTTAACCTACATACAATGCAAGGAGGAAGTTCTATGAAACTAAAAATTCCAGTTGAGCTAAATTGACAGAGTATGAACACACTGCAGTATGTTAACCATTTTCTTTCATCTTAAGGAAAACTTGTCTAAAAGTCTAATTTAAAATTGCCTCCTCCACTCCAAGTCATTCTATATAATCATCTATCTGGAATTATTTACTTAAATAGTATTAACATATTTATATTTTGTCTTGCCAGACTAGACTAAAAGCTCCACGAAGATAGGAAGGTGGTAGTCTTGGTTACCACGATATATCCCAAATCAAGAATTGTGTCTGGAATATATGAATGCTTAATAAATGCTTAGTGAAGATGGTTGGGCTGCAATGTGCATCAATATTGGAGTCACTTTGCAAATTGAATATCCCAGATCTGATCCTAGTATTTAGATTGTGGTGAAAGGTGCGCAAAAATTCTGGAAATTCTTGTGGGCCAAATTCTATGATAAGTCATGATCTGGGCTCTTTCCATCACATGGGTACAACCGTCTCCCCGCATGCTGTTGTCCCTTGCTCTTAAAAGTCCCATGGACTGTTAAAAGTCCTAGCTTGGAAGAAATATACATTATTTCTACTCACATTTCACTGGTGAGAGATGGTCACATGGCACTCCTGGATGAAGAAATATATGGTAAATATAATTCCTGTCTAAGAAGTTGCTTTTCATTTACAGCATCATACTAAGGGAGAACACAGCATTTTTGGATTGTTAGATGTCTCTATTAACCATACATAATTTAGTTAATACTCATAGCAGTATTATAAAGGAGATGCTATTAATGCTCTCATTATATATGAAGAAACACACATGAAGAATGCTTAACTTGATAAAATCACACAATGAGGAATCACAATTTTGAACCAAAGAGATTCAAATCCACATTCTTAACTCTATAAAATACTTCCTCTTGACTCACAAGAATGTTCTAACACAGTTGGTTGATGAACTAGATTATTTAAAAATTTCTACTAGTGTTTCTATAGACAAGACCTATTAGAGATTGCTTATAGTCTATGGTAACTAATAGATCAAGGCCTCAAACACACACACACACACACACACACACACACACACACACATTTTAAATTCTCACATCATCCTGTGGTTATTTTTTCTGCTTCAAACATAGAAAGAAGTTTAATGTTTTTCTATATAATTTCTTAAAATGGATTCTTGGATAGAGATATTTGAACCACAACATAAATTGGATTGTTTGTCATAAAAAGATCAATAAATTTGCATTTGCACTACCCATTTTGGAGAGTTGAGAAGAATAAAAACCTGTGGCCTGTCTGGTTCCCATAGGCCATATCAATGGGAAAAGCACGCAGGCATGTGAGGTTTTCTTAAGGAATTGGCAGTTCTTCTGTATTGATAAACTAGAGCTGAACAGTGCAGGTGGGTCTGAAAACTATCAACACCTTGGTTTAACCCAAACATGGTTAGTACTGTAGAATTTTAGCTCAGTGGCACTCCTTTCAGATAAGAGGCTGAATAAGTAGGACATGCCAAATCGATGCTTCAAATCTAAGTGTAACATATAGAGTCACGAAGTTAGATGACTCAGAAACTGAAAATCAGGTTATCTGGTTCAAGACAATGTAGATGTTTTTTGGAAATACTTCCATCCTTCCTACTCAGGCATTAAACAAATGTGTCATCTCAGGTAATTTCAAAAACATGGTCATGAAATATGCACATTTGTTTGTCACTCATATAACGTGAATCCAAATTGTTGTAAATGGCAAAAACTCAAGAACTTTAAGGTGCTTGTTGTTATGGGCTTGGTTTATCAGGTGCCACTTTTGTGACCTTAGAAATGTAGAAGTTCAAGAAGAGAAGTAAAGTTTAGAGTAAAAACGTTTTCATTCTGTATTGAGAGACTATGACACTTTGTCTAGAAAATGACAGTGAAATTGAAAAGGATACAGGAGTTAGAAGAAAAGGCTATACTAATGAGTTATAAAAATCACTCGGGAGAAGCCAGACGTGTGATACTTGTTAAAAATTATGCAAGGATCTTTTATCCTGTGGAGTTTATTGTCAGACTAATAATAATGTTAATTTAGCAGAAAAGTTGATTTTTACAATGCAGCTGTATGGCAGAGCGATGAAAAGCATGTAATTAATGGTGAGACTAGGTCTTGATCCTGATTCTAGCTCTGCCGTTTACTGTCCATCCATCCTTGAACACACAGTTCAGCCTTCCTAGGAATTAGGTTATTCATCTGTAAGTGGACTGATTAAATCAAATGGTCGTTTAAACCTTTCAGTACAGTGCTTGGTGCACACTAAGTGCTCAATAAATGATAATCGTTAATTTAATTATTCTTTCTTTTAGTCAAGTATTAGATTAAAATATGTGTTTTTTTTTTAAATAAGGTAAAAACCAATCTCTATAAAAGCTCCCTATTTTCTAGAATATTTACAATTGCTTGGAAAATAGGTTTTTGATGTAGCTTTTTGTCATGATCTGAATTTCAAATCTAGGTCTTCCAGTCTCCCTCGTCATATCTCTTCACTTCTGGGCATTCTGTGCTATTTGTTTTACATGACACTAGAAACTTGTCATGGCGATGGAGTAGGAAGGGAAGCATCCTCAGAATTGCTTCTGTGTGTAGGAAGAGCTAAGCATCCCCTACAGGTGTCTTGAGTGAGGACATTAAAGGTGAATGGAAAGTTAGTAGGATGTGAAATACAGAAGATTATGAAGAATAAGTTTCTATGCTTTAATTTCAGCCTCATTTCAAATGAGTTCTGTGTATTGTGAGCCAAGATGGTTTCTTACTATGAAGATTCTGTTCTCATAAATTTACTCATAGGAGAGGCTGATAAAAGCAGAACCAAACATGTGATTAACAGGATCAAAATACTGATTAAGGTTGTCATCCTCCTGGAATTGCTCTCATTTCTGCATGTCTAACCATCATGCTTCCTTTATTTGAAAGCTAGCCTATCACCACTGAATTAAAATGCAACAATAATTTATGACCTTTGGGTGCATTTATTTCTTCTTTAAAGCCTTGTCTGTAGCTGATATTATAAGTTTGGATAGCCTCATAGTTAAATGAGAAACACAATCTTCTGTATCATGATTTAGATAGAGGCAACTTGCATTCCTAATGGCGTAAGCACTTTTGTCTCTTACTTAGTAGAATAGATACATATGAGGACTGTTAATTTAGCTCTAATGTGGGCTGCATGGGAGAAGCTATAGGGGTTCTATTTAGTTGCTAGTAAACAACTTCGGAATCAATGTGTTTTTCTTTACTGAAGACTTGCTTAGTGCATTGGAAAAAAAAATTCTATTAGTTTGCCTCATTTAGTAGTCACCAAGCAGCCTGATGTGCGAGCCAGTGGCACCCATTAAGGCTGCATGACTGTTTGTAGCAAAATGAGCGGAGCCATCTGAATTCAACCCCAGTGTCATCATTCAGCAGGCCAGACAGAGCCATGATTTAGGATTTTCCCAACATTTTATGGCAATTTGTTTCATTTGCCGCAGGCCCGTAACGATGCAAATTGCCACAAAGTGGGATAATCAGGCAGTAGAAGTGTCATAAAGCTGCAGGAGAAACAAATTTCCATCTTGGAACTTTGCATGCCGATGAATGTGGGGGAGAGTAACTGTGGACCTGGCTTTGCTGGTGTTATCTGGTTGCCAAACTCTGTGCCAAGCAGAAATGATTCCATTTTGTCAATTTGTACTCATTTCGAAGCCAAAGGATGGAAGTGAAAAAGGACCTGAAAATATGAGAAAGCACCAGGCCAAAGTCTTCCTTCAGATGCCTGGGCTCTGATACTGGGAGGGGTGGTCCAGGGAGAGCCAGCCAAATGTCTGCTATTAGATAGATGGGCAGCAAATTAAAGGGCTGTTAGGGACTGGAGTGCTTTGGACTTCTGAAATGTCATGGTACTTCTCCTGATAGGTTTTTGGGATCCCTGCCCTGCCTTGAATAGCGCTGCCTCTCTTTTGCCACAAACAGCCTATCCCATGGTGAGAACCAACAGGCTGGAAATGGCATCCTTATACCGCGGCTCTTCAGGCCCTGCTGAGAACTGCAACATGGATGAAAAGAGAGTCCACATTCATTGCTTGCCCTTGGAAGTGAAAATGGAAAAATGTTTTTGATGCTTAAGAAGCAGAGTCCCATTGTCTTCTTGCTTTTGTATTTTTACTTTTTCTTTTTTTTTCCTATTTCATGGGCCGTTTGCCTGTTTCAGGTATCATGAGTCATCCCTTGAAGAACCATGCAGCCTGAAATTTCCGGACTCACTCTACAGCTGATAATGGGGTCGTTTTGCTTCACCCTTTATTTTTGTGTTGTCCATTTTGTTTCCTGTTTTGTAATATTACATTAATGTCATTGGTTTGAAAGTCCCCTAAGGACACATTCCGTAGCTCTATTCCTGCTATCTGAACTGTTTTTGACAGATATCTTAATAACATACTAACTCATTGCCAAGCTGCTAGGGATAAGAGCTAAAATCATTTCCTTCTCTTTAGAAAATGAAATATATCCCAGGAAGAACATCTCTAGAATTCTTCTGATTTCATTTTATAACCTAAATTTATCATGTACTCCTCAATGGACAAGACTGTTTCTGTTTTTTTAAAATATTTTTTTAGTCGTAGTTGGACACAATATCTTTTTTTTTTTTAATGTCATTATTTTTATGTGGTGCTGAGGATCGAACCCAGCACCTTACATGTGCTAGGTGAGTGCTCTACCACTGAACCACAGCCCCAGCCCAGACTGTTTCTGTTTTAAGGCTGGTTTTTCTTTTTCTTTTCTTTTTTCCCTTTTCTTTTCCTTCCTTCCCTC
The DNA here is from genome assembly GCF_964194105.1 of Spermophilus citellus. NCBI lineage: Eukaryota > Metazoa > Chordata > Mammalia > Rodentia > Sciuridae > Spermophilus > Spermophilus citellus. The sequence continues at coordinate 82,742,257 of NC_138183.1, forward strand.
CTTCCTTCCTTCCTTCCTTCCTTCCTTCCTTCCTTCCTTCCTTCCTTCCTTTTTGGTGCTGGGAATTGAGCCTAGGGGCACTTTATCATTGAACTGCACCCCTAGCTCTTTTATTTATTTATTTATTTATTTATTTATTATTTTTTAATTTTGATGCAAGGTCTTGCTAAGTTGCTCAAGCTGGCATGGAACTGGAGATCCTCCTGTTTCAGCCTATTGAGTTGCTGGGATTACAGGCCTGCTCCACCACACCTGGTTTGATGCTCCTGTATCCTATAATTGTGCAATATAGAAGATGGTGAAAAATGGTCTCTTTCTGGCTCTCAGAATGCTGATTTTTTTTATAGCTTTCCCATATAGTCATTTTTATATTTTTATGTTCCTTATCTAATGTAACTTATATTCTTCTGTGAAGTTCCTTTTAAATTTAATGTATGCATGGTATGATATATATATATATATATATATATATATATATATATATATATATATATAATGTTGATCATGTACATTTATTGAAAGCCTGCAATAACCCCACATTAGAGAATCCCTTTCTTTACCTATATTATTTTATTTAATTAAAAAAAACAATGAAGGGTTTTATTCTCAAAATATTCCTGTTTTTTTTTTTTGAGAGGGGGGAGATTCCATTTTGAGCAAAGAGTTGAAAACACAATTATATATAATATTGAATGTATTGATTTCTTTTCTAGCAGAGGACAAGATCTGTTTGGTTTGGTATTCTTTTCTTTTTCTTTCTTTTTTTTTTTTTTTTTTTTGGTCAAAGTGATAAAACTCAGTACCTTGTACATGGTAGGCAAGATCTCTACCACTGATTTATATCTCCAGCCCAAGTGCTATATTTTAAAGACGGTATCTTACAGAATTCATGGTCATGGTCAGAGAAGAAATACTTGATGATTGAGCATCTAAGTATAATATAGAAGTTGGCAAAAACCTAAGCAAATAAATTTATATTTGTGATAACTGGGAAAACTAATTCACTAGAAATTCATATGGTGTTGGTGAATGACTGAACTTGTTATTCAATAGCACTCTGATGCAGGACATTTCTTGAAAAATGTGGCCAGCATGATCTGTTAAAGCACAAAAAGTCAACATTTGCATTAGGTGACTTTTTCAAAGCCATCTTCTTCCATGAAGTCCTTCTCTACTTAAAGTTGCTTCTATTCTCTGGGTGCCTACTGATTTTATTTCTCCAGGGCTTACTCCCTGTTTTTTCTGCTCCCAAACACTTGATTTATGATTTGGATAAATGTCAGCTTGATTAGCTAAACCCACGTGTTTTAAATAGAGAAGGAAATGACTGAACAACATCTTGATAATGTAATACAAATAAGCAATTGGAAGGTTGGTTTCAAGCATAGAAATAAAAATAATTTTAAGGGGGAACTCCTTTTCTGAATAGAAGTAAACAACTAGAATTAGTTTAAGATATTAATTTGCAATTTGGTTATTAGTATGGAGATGTCTTTGAGTTTCAAAACAAAGGAGTCAATACAACTTTGTCAGGATCAAGAAATTGATAGACTATAGATGCCATGACAATATGGTGGAAAGGAATCTATCAGAAGACAAATTTACATTTAGGTAGTAACTCATAAATACAAGATTGAACCTCAGTGTAGAGTATCTGAGTGAAGACAAAAAAAGAGAAATGGAACTGGCCCTTGTGTTGGTATACTATAGGTTCCTTGTCCAAACATTCAAGATTCAATCACAGAACTATCATAGAGACTAGGTATAATAGCAATGGGGGACTACAATGATCGTGATAATAGTCAGAAGTCTCACTCAACCAAAAATAAAGCCTCTGATCATTTTTTTTCTTTTACTTACCTTGCTCAGGAAAATGAGCTCTGTAAAGAACTGATAATGGGATCACTATTCTGAAACTAACTCTGATCAAATGGGAGGAATAGTGTGATAAATATAATCTATTAAATTCCTGCCTGCTAGGAATTGTGTATGATTGGAAACATCAGAAATATGGGAGCATATTTTTACAGATACAGAAGGCGAATTATCCTAGCTTTCAGGAAAGGTAGAGTTTAGAATTTAGAGATATAACATGAGCAAGATAAAGCTCTTAAAACTATGTTACCATTTGGGGAATTTTACAGCAAATAATGCAAATGCATGTTTGGATGTAAAATGTGACTTTTACAACAAACTGTCATGTTTTGATCGAGTCAATTTTGAAAAAGAAATAAAATAAATATATTTGGATGCAAAATACATATTTTAGGTAAATGTATTTTAAGATAACTTGGTACTGACCAACACCATATGGTCATAAAATTTTTGATTACTAGCATACTAGTATTTGGAAAACCTTGTCTCCCTAAGTAAGCTAAAGCTGATGTACCCACAATTAGGGAGTGCTAATGAGTTCATCTGAGGAGTAAAGGAGCCAACAGAAGGCTTTCCTTCCAACTCTGGTACAACACTCTTGGTGGCAATGTTCTGGTGGATTCTTGCCAGGGGAGGAAAATGATTGAGGTGATGGAAGGAATGCCATCTAGTCAGTCCTGGCCCAAAAGAGTGGTAGGAATCAATGGGAGTAATTTCAACAGAGAATAGCCCAGAATTAGCTGAGGTGGCAGAACAACAGGAAATCTCATAACAAAGACAAGGTTTCAGTTTCTATTTGATGCATAGATTGTTTGCATAAGGACACAAAAAACTTGTTGTCTCTTGAGTATGGAGCTGGTGAATTAGAGGACAGGGGCTGGAGAGAGACCTACTTTGCACTGTAGACTTATTCTTCTGGGAATTTTATTATAGGCATTTGTTAGATTTTCAAATAATTGAAACAGGACTTATAAAAACCATAGGCCTGTTATAGATATTGCCATTGTCATGATTTCTTGCCTGTTCTCCACTTCTTATGTAGGGAGTAGGTCTTGGCCATTGACGTGAGCAGAAAGGAGTTATATTTTCAGGTCTGCTCCTTCAAGGAAAGGAGTGTGGTAATCTGCTCCCTAAAACTGGTACTAGTCGATTCTGGAACATACCTTTCTACCAACTAGCATGGTAAGAACTCCAGTCAGCTTGGACTCAAGGCAAAGTTGACAATATTTAGCAAGACATTGGGTGGATGCAATTTGCTCTGGAGGAAAGAATTATTCAAATCATTAAGGCATTTAAAACAATGATGAAGTTACTTAAAATTGTCAAAGCCTATGAGAACAAGTGTAAGCAACTAAATTTTTAAAAAGTCTTTAATATTTTAAAGGATAAAATTAATTTTATAAATATTACAGAGCCTTAAACAGGCCAGATTTCTATTTTTGATTAACAAAAGGTTATATTATCATGGAAAAAAGACACTAATGAAAAATGAGGTCCATGTAGAGCCACAGGGTTGAGGTGGATATTGTTATACTAATAAAACAATTTTGTGAACTGCAGCCCAAATGCCAATTTTCTTTCTACCTCTATCAAGAGTCTGAACAGTTGCTTTTAAGGGGACATAATGTGTCAAAGTTTGGTATCTATCATTTGCCTAGGTATGTTATGATAAATACATGCTCACCAATTGTATTATTTAACAGTGAAGGAGTTAAAATAATCTAGATAAAAATTAGGGAGACCCTAATAAGACCAAACTTAATAGGCAAAAGTGTTAAGGTATGACATTTAAGCCAATATTTCAACTGTGCAAATAATGAGATGGTAGCTTCAAATTCATGTTAAAAAGGACAGCAATTCCAGGTGATGGTAAAATTAATATAAATTCACAATCTTCTGTGTTATGTGGTTACTTCAAATCAAATATAACCCAAGGGTTCATTAATTGGAATGCATTGTACTATTTGGAAGAAAAAAATAATCACTTCACTGTGTATTACATCTATTCTTTCACATCACACTTATCTATTCTTTTTCTTTCTTTCTTTCATTCATTGAATCAATTGGTCTTGATTAAGCATCTACAAAGTCAGATAAGTTATGGATATGCCATCACAGATAGACATTGCTCATTCTCACATGGGGCTTATAATCATTCAGTTATTGTTCAGACCATGTACATACATAGTGGTGAGTTCTGGACGTGACTTTAAGGAATTTAACAAAAAAAAAAGTGAAATCTGGATACCAACTAGTAGTTAATATTGGCCTGGAGTAAACTCATATATGGAAGAATGAAGGTAGCTGGTGAAGAGGAGTTTAAGAGCATGTAATAGCTTTCTAAAAATATATGAAGAGTCATTGTTGAGTATATATGAAAAATGAAAATGAAGCAAGAAGTCCAGTTGAATTGAGTGAGGAGGAGGCAATTAGGGAAGGATTGATGAGGATGCATTTCTTAAACTAAGTCTTGAATGACAAATGGAAATTCATGAGGAAGACAAAGAGAGGACCTGTCTCCAGGTGGAGGAAACCATCTGCACTTGCTCAGAGCCTCACAATGGAAGAAGGGTCTTTGTTAATTGCATGCATTTTAAATGTCTGTGGTACAGAGAATAAGAGCTGTAGGGAGAGGGGAAAGGCAGGAGCAGAAGATCAATCTGGAGAGAGAATCTTGATCACGGAAGTCTTTTATGCCAGGGAGTTTAAATTCCATTTGAAGTCACCAGATGTGTAGGGGGCGGGGAAGGGACATGCTCAGGTTTATGTTTCAGAAAGATTGTGCAATGGCAACGTGGAGGAAGACTTCAGATGAGGGCAGGGTTCCTTATGGGAAGGGAAAGGGGAATTTCTGACAAGGACTGACACTGAGACTGTATTTTGTGGATAATTTTCTCTTAGAGAATCTGAAATACATGATCTTTGTATACAAGCCTCTTTTTTCTACCCAGCTATGTTGAAGGCCAAAGAAAATGTCTCTTCAGATAGGCTATTTTTGTGTAGAGTGCAGAGTTCAATTTTCTCTTGGTGTGCCTGGTGCATTTTTTGGCATTTTCTTACACAAATTCATTAAATATTTGTTGAACATCTGGCTCAGGTATTGTTCTTGGTTCTATGTTCTTGGTTGTGAAGATGAGGTCATAAATTAAAAAAAAATATTTTCTAGGGGAATAGAGAAGACATACATGAATAAACAAATGAAACAACATTTAGATGTTTTAAAATGCTTTTACTAAAATAGTGCAATGTGATTGGCAGTAACTTGGAGGGAGGCAAGTTGATTAGTCGAGATGACTAAAGAAGGAGTCTCTGAGGAGGAGAGATTTGAACTGAGACCCAAATGAAATAAAAAGGCTGCCATCATTTCATCAGAGGGAGGAACTCCAACTAGATAGAATCATAAAATCAGAAATTATTTTACTCAGGAATGACATATAATGTTCAAGGAACATAAAGTGGTGTGTATATAATCAATGAGGGGGAAAGCAGTACTAGATAATACCAGAAAAGTAGGAGAATGACAAGCAGATGTCTTACAGGCATTGGTGTGAGGTTGGAATTTCAGCTCTTCTGTGTTGTCAAGAAATTGTTCTAACAACTTCTAGTGGGATCTGGGTTGGAGGGAGGAAAGAAGGAGAGCAGGAAGATCAGAGGAAGGTTCTTAGGTGTTCCGAGAGAGAGAGAGAAATATTTGACTCTACAATAGTGTTGTCAGTGGTGATGGAGAAACATTGATGGGGTCTAAAGACTGAGTCAAGAGGACTTGCTGATGGATTAGGTGTTGGGTGCTCATGAGAAAGAGAAATGAAGAATGAAGATTTGCTTTTGTGTTTGACCAAATATGGCATTTTTTTTCAAATACGAGAATTTAAGAAGATGGAAAATAATTGGATGGGAAAATTAAGAGTTCAATTTTATTCATGTTAACTTTGAAATGTGATAGGCTGCAAAGTGAAGATACGAACCTGGGGGTTGGATTCATGAATCTGGAGCTCTGTGGTGAGGTCATGCTGGAGATGTGGATTCAGAAGTTATTGGTACTAAATTCATGATGATATGAACAGTAGCTACTCACAAGGAGTTCCCTTGGTCAAGCAATGCCAGTATATACTAAGATAAGATGGGTTAGTCTGGTATTTGGTAGAAGCTCAATACCTTGCTATTGCCTTGATCAGTACTGGACTGTTTCAGTACACTAGAGACAAGTGCATAAGTCCCAAGTATTTTGACTGTTTCCTCCCTAAAATGTATATTTTATGTTTATGATTAAATTCTGGGAGGGCATTATAGATAAATAGTAAATGAGAATAATCTCCATTTTATGTTTGGTGAGTATACTTCTTGGACACCCAAAGAGAAATTTAGAAGAATGTTTCTTTTCTTTTTCTTCTTTTTCATCCCCTATGGAGAACTCATTGATTTTTAAAGTGAATTCAAGATCTGGATCTGTAGTCCTATTAGGTAGTTTTAAAGGTACTTCAAACTCTGAAATTTTAAGCCATAATTAAAGATTGCTCTTTTTTATAACAAAATATTCTAGGTGTCCACCCCTAAACCTTCATCATAATGGGAATGAGAGTCAGAGAGCTGCAGTAACCTGAGCTTGTATCCTGATGTCAGAGATCTTTTCAACCATCGGTCACTAGAAGTTTTGATTTCTGTCTTAAGTAGTATCCATGTACCCATGCACTCATAATGATGTTTCAGTCAATGATGAGCCCATATATGATGGTGATCTCCTAAGATTATAGTAGAGTTGAAAAATTCCTACTGTCTAGTGACATCATAGCCATCTTGCTTCATAAGTCTTGTGTTTGTGGTGGCGCCAGTGTGAACAAACCGACCGCACAGTCATATAAAAATATAGCAATATGATTAGGTATAGTATAATGATAAAGGACTATGTTTCTGGCTTATGTATTTATACTAATGTACTTTTAGTCATTATTTTAGATTGTATTCTTTCTACTGGTTAAAAAAATTTACTGTAAAACAGTATGCTGTGCTACACAGGCAGCAGCTTCATATGCTTGCCATATCTTTTGATTACATCAAGACCAGGTCAAGTGATTGGTTTGTGTAAATACACTTTATGATGTTTGAGCAATGAAGAATTTACCTAACGATGCATTCCTCACAATGCATCCCTCTCATTAAGCAATGTGTCCCTGTAATTAATGAAAACACTGTTCAATGTTTGTTCAATAATCTGAGTTTTAGTTTGCAATCTTGAAAATAAAACAAAAAGCCATTTAAATAAGGCAAGTGAAATTTATTTACACATATATATGTATTGAACACCAATTCAAATTATTTATTAATGCCTAGAAAGATTTTCTGGCTGCTAACTTTTACTGATTTTTCTTACATTGGTAGTCTCTGCAAAGACAGAGCAATCATACACTCTTGAATTCTTTGTCCCCTTTTTATTTTCAAACTTTTATTCTTCTTCATGGATGCTTTTGAAAATCAAGTCATTGAACAGTTTCACAAGATTTTGAAGAGACAAGGGTCTGGTCATTGCTGTATGGGGTCCTATGGGAGAATGAAAATACTGGATCTTAGTTGCCTTAGTTGTCTATCTGTTATGGGATCTTTTCTTACAGGTCTGGAGACAAAATTTCAGCTGCAACTTGCATTCAAGGCAGCACTAGACTTCCATTGACTGGAATAAGGGATATTTAAAAAATATCTTCTATTCTTTCAGAAAAACATTAAGGCATCTTTTCAAATGATCTAGTCATGACTGTTAGGTTGAAAATTACTGTAATCTGCAAAGTTTTATAATAACAATCTAAATTGCATTTTAAATTAATGTCACAGATGTATTAGACAGTAATATTTAGTTCATTTGTTTATATGTTAATTACATTAGATCTGCTTTTCTATGTGGAGCACATACCTTTTCCATAATGTATAATACATTTTAATTCGTTCAGTGTGTTGTGATTGAGTGATATCTATAGATTTCATTATTTATATTATAAAAAACTTTATGAAAAGATGAATTCTTTCTTCCCACTGATCTTTAAAACAGATTTATGTCTTTCAAATGTAGCCCCAGAAGTTAAAATTTAATAACATTTCAATTTATTATTTAAACACTCTTTCAACATTAAATCTTGCTTTAACTCTTGTCTGAGCCTATTTTCCAGTGTGTGTTATTAGTAGTTTAGTGGTGACCAGCATTGCATTGAATATTTTTTTACTTCTGCTTTAAAGAGATTATAAAGTTGTTCCCCCTTATTTGTGCTTTAGCTTTCTATACTTCCAGTTACCCTGGGTCAACTGAGGTCCAAAAATTTTAGGTGGCATTTCCAGAAATAAGTTAGAAGTTTTAAATAAATTTTATTATATTATTATAATATTCTACTTTGTGATTAATTTATAATTTATAAATTAAACTTTTTGTCATAGATATGTGTGTATAGGGAAAAACATAGTGTGTATAGAGTTCGGTACTATCTGCAATTCAGGGCTCCCCTGGGGATCTTGGAAAACCCCCTAATGGGTAAAGTGGGATTGAAGATGGAAAAGCTGAAGAGTTCCCTTTATAGATGGAAAAACTGAGACTGAAGAGAGCCCTCTCTGTTTCCAAATAGTTTTATTATTCCTGTTCTTAGGGTGAAAGAGCAACGTATTCAACATTACTTCTCAGAAGTAGCAGACAAATCTTAAACTGGTGAGTTTATAAACATATTTATTCAACCCAAATTCCATGAAATTAGTTATTACTTAAAAAGGATATAAAAATGATTAAGACATTACTTAAAGGTACATGACCTAGTAAATGGAAAGCTGAGGATCTGTACAACTGAATATTGGAATATAAGCTGGCTTTCTTGTCTAATGCCTAATTTTGTCAACCAAAATTTCCACACACTTTCTGTTCAGTTTTTGTAGTGTGGTGTTCATAAAAACAATATGGTTGGGGAATTGCTTAAATACAGAATTCAGGGAAGACAATGGGAAGAAAAGGTGTTTTTAATAGTATTACTAAGATTAGGATTGATTTTATGACTTCTGAGCATTTAGGGAGATTCTTCTCACTGTTCATTGTTATCCTTGAATTAAAAAGTAGAGAGCCATTGATAAGAGATTCACAGTAGTGTAACTCAGAGACAGGGCAGTAGACAGGCCCTTTGGATTAGGAGAAGTGTCTCTGTTGTGGTGTTTTGCAGTATGTGTGCATCTAAATCTCTAGCACATGCATGGAGCTGTGCGGAGGATGTTAGTGCTGTGGACGGCTGTGATGGTAGAAATGTAATTGTTGAAGGCTCTGCTCTTAGAGTCTTTGGGAAATTTCAGAAAGCAATACTGAGATTTTTTTTGATGTAGAAAAATGACATTGCTGCTCAGATTGCTTAAAGAGGACAGGTGTATCTCACCTGTCAACTCAGATGTGATTTTGACGCTAAGAAGGAGCACATCCTGTAAACAGCCCCTCATTATTATAAAATCTTGCCAAGACGTGTTTCTTTCTGATGGTGACATATGTCATGCTGGCTCTAGGGAAATGTGTGAAGCAGATGACGTTTGTTATTGAAGATCCAGCTGTCTATTAAGAACCTCTTTTCCTTTGCCTCAAGTCCTCTTCTCTATTCTCAACAATGGGATCTTACCCTCCCCGTAGCTTGAAGTGTGAAAATTGGACAACAGGTCAAGCCCTGAGCCTTATTGGGATATTTATATTTTATCAGAAATTAAAATATTAAATTGAGGAAAAGAAAAAGCCAGAAGTGTATTTTTAAAATTAATGAGCCAATGAAGAAGTTTTAAAAGGATATCATTGTCCCCTTACATTTGGGTCTTCAAATGCAATGTAATGTAAATGTAATGTAATTAGTTGTAGTTGGACACAATATCTTTGTTTTATTTATTTATTTTTATGTGGTGCCGAGGATTGAACCCAGGGCTTCACACATGGTAGGCAAATTTTTAAAATTCATGTTTATATTTTCTTTCACACATTTCAACAATATTTTCACTTCCAGAAATAATGCAAGAAGTATACATGAGTTCCCCAAATTTAAAGATGTAGCTTTAATGATATAGCCTTCTATCTTTGAGTTTAATTAAAATTTGTTGTATAGTTTCCAACTTCCTCTAATCTTGACACTGGAAGTGAAGACCTACAGGTAGATTTGCCTTTATGTGTATGTTATTTGAATTTAAATATCTTTGTAATTCTTGTCTCAGGAATAAAAAAATATTGGGCAAATATTAATCTAGGTCTAAAGCTATCACTAACTTATGTTTTTGGAAGTCCATAACTTGTTGTTTCAGTTAAATCTTTTACACAATGATTTGAATATATTTTATGAGAATTTCCTAAGTGGGGGGAACATTGAAAGGGAAGCAGACTGTGTATGAGGGTTGATGTTTTGGCCAGGCTGGGTAAAGGCGAGGCATTACTGGGTATGGGCCGTGGTAAGGCAGATTGCTATGGTTTTGATGTTCTTTATCCCCCAAATGTTCATGTGCTAGAGACTTTGTCTCCCATGTGGCAGTGTTGGGAATTTGGGAAATTTTAAGACGGGGGGCCTAGTGTGAGATGATTGGGTCATTGAAGGTGCTACCATTGAAAAGATAATTGTTGGTCTTGCAGAGTAAATGAGTTCTCCTCTTCTGCATGCAGCTATTTCACTTTATATTCCTCTACTGTGCTGTGACACATCAAAGGAACTCCTTACTAGAGGCTGAACAAATGGGGATATCCAATCTTAGACTCTGAGGCTTCCAAACCTTTAGTTAAATAAGCTTCCCTTCATTATAGAGTACCCAGCCTCAGGTAGTTATAGGAATGAAAAAAAAAATCAATACACAGAGAGTGACTTTGAACTGATGTAGCTTAAAAGATGGTCCTCTCACTTATTAGCTGTGAGACCTCAAGAAAGAAGTTTACTTTTCCTGATGATAGTTTTAATATATGTATTTTATAAACTGGTAACAACATAATACAGAAATTGGGACTCATGATTACATGTAAGCATAACACTAAGCTCAATATCTAATAGGACATAAAAATAAAAGAGGAAAAAGGTGGAACTTCAGATTGTCTGACTTTAGATTAAGAGTAATATTTGTTCCTTTAGCATTATTACTATAGATCAAGATTTATTCTTTGAATTAGAACCCAAAAGTACTATGTATGTGTTAAGCAACACTGAAAAAAGCTACTATGTATAATTACATAACTCACCTAGCCTGATGGCTAACTGCAAACACACCTTATTGGGTTTCCTCCAAGTCTCCAGGTGAGATTGTCTCCTAGGCCTTCTGCAGTGGCCTCTGCCTCAGTCCCTGTGGCTCAGGATTCTGCTTGGGTCCGTACTGTTTAGCTGATTAGGGCTGACCAGTTGCTCATTTGGACAAGTTCAACCCTCGTTGGCTGACACTGAGCCACCAGATGGGACAGTCACATTTTCCCTGTTTCTGACTTCTTTCCATTTCTGGACTTGGATGGTACTCCACAGCAGAAGGTAAGGAGTGTGGGCTGATGTCATCCTGAAGTGTGGGTAACACTTATTGGGGCACATTTTGAACAATAGGAGAGATGGGGAGGACATGGAAGACACATAGGTCTCCTCCATTTCCCCCCCTCATATACTATTCCTTAGTCAAACTTCTCTGTATATCCTGTCTGGAAAAATCCTGTAGGGCTAAGCTGAATTCACTTGCCAAGGAGAATATGTCGTGAAAATTCTTTATCTTGCTTCTCTTCCTGTCCTTCTCTATTTCTCTCAACTTTTCTCCCATATTCCTAACCCAAGAAATTCATCTCTCAAAAACATCATTTAATTCTTGTTTCAGATTCATTTTGCTTAATACATAAAATTTGCTCATTAAATATTGTCTTTGTTAATTTTTCAAACCTGACCTTGGCCAATTCCAGGATAAACTTGAACTTTGGTGTCTTAGTTACCTCTATCTGTTGTCCTTTCTTCTATTTGAACTCATTTTATATCTTAGGTAGTGGTTTTCATGTTTGCTTCTCATTCAATCTTGAAAAACAATTGATCCCTTTGTGTGCTATTTGGTTTCCAGAAGTCTTGACTTGGTATAAATCCAGACAGTGATGAAAGGTTACTATAAAAACTTTCAGCACAAAACTGTGCACAGGAAGTTTATGATTAATTTTATTTAGATTAATTTTATTTCATTGTGTCTAGACATTTCTAGAATGACCACCTAGGTTTGGAAACACCATGTAAATCAATATCCAAACTGGTAAGTTTTCCTATAGCTTAACAGTAATACAATCATTATTCTAGAGAATAGGAGAATTTAGACTCATTCAAAGTCTATTCCATTTTTTGTGTAAGAAAGTGTCAATCTGAGAAATGTCAGAATTTCTGTGGAGCAGAATTCTGTCTCCTGTAGTCAATATTTATAGCCACCCTTTTAAAATAGATATCATGCCTTTTCTCAATGGAGAAAGTAGGTTTTTGGTGTCCAACTTCAGGCCCCATCTTGGGAGTCATAGCTCCTTCCAATTCCAGACCAGTTAGTGACCAACATATATCTTTTTTCTTTGCTTTGATCTTCCTTCCTTCCTTTCTTCATTTTTGTTGCTTTTAGATCTGTGAACACCAGGATAATTAACACAGGCTTCAAGAAGAAGTTGAATTTTAAAATTTCACTATAAATATTATTTCTGGTTTTCCCACAGTGTACACAAAATTGTTTCTTCATCTCAACCAGTCAAAACTCTAATCATTAAGATATATTTCAGATGTCACATTTTCCATGACACCCTTCCTCATATTCTAGTTTGGCAGCAATTTCATTGACCTCATTTGGATTTCCACATAGTTTTTCTCTCTACATCAGTCATGGGTTGTTGGTTAATGATTTTTGTCCTTGATCAAGTAAGTACTCTTTGAAGGCAGGGGTTAAATCTCATGTATCTTTGTATTAGTCCTCAGCACAGTGTTTAGTACATAAGATGCTTAAAAATATTTGTTCTACTGAATTTTCCCCGTTCTTCTTGTTATATGCCTTGAATATTTACTGCATGCCAACTACTATGCTAAGCATTATGTAATTCAGATCAATTCTTCCTCCTTGGACCCAGCAAAGATCAATAAATATTTTCTAAATTATAGTCCCTAGAAGAGAACAATATTCACAACTTGGAATTTGCAAAGAATCCTTCACTTATGGATCACTGATTAGTTTGAACAGATCTATGAGGGCCCTTAATGTCTGTGCCAGAAATACTTTTCTACTGAGTTAGCTTTCCTCTTGCCCTTGAGCCTTTCTCTGCTGCTGACCTTGGCTGTTTCTCTGACTTCAGACCTTCCCGAGTTTTTTCAATTTTCCATGTTACCTGGATTTAACTCTTATAGGTATTGTAATTTGTGTGAATTTAGGATGGGTTTAGATATCAGGTATTCTGGTTGATTTCCCTCTCTGCTTTCTGTGGAAAGAACATTTATTTAGAGAATGAGTATGTACTTTATAAGAATTATTATTTGAGAGGTAAAAAGCTGCATTTTTACATTAAACATGAAATGAGACATTAAAGTTTGCTGTAGTCATAAAAATGTTGTAGGTATTCACTGTTCAATATGGTAGTTGCTAGCTTCTATGAGTAATTGGGCACTTGCAATTGGTTTATGCAACTAAGGAGTTGGGTGCTTTTTTTGGGGGGGGGGGCAGGCACCAGGGATTGAACTCAGGGGCACTCAACTACTGAGCAACAGCCCTAACCCTATTTTGTATTTCATTTAGAAACAAGGTTTCACTGAGTTGTTTAGCACCTCGCTCTTGCTAAGGCTGGCTTTGAACTCATGATCTTCCTGTCTCAGCCTCCTGAGCTGCTGGGATTACAGGGGTATGCCTGCACCTGGCAGGAATTGGGTTTTAAATTAAATTAAATTTAATTTGAAATAGCCATATGTGGTTATTAGCTATTGTACTGGACATTGTGGATATGGAACAATGACAGAGCTTTCTCACTTCTCTTTTATAAATATATGAAGTGCCCTTGGATAAATGCTTTTGAGAGAAAGTACATTATCCTGTAGTATGTTATCCCCCTTTGGAGATTCACAAAACACACAGATGTATTAAAGGCTCTATGAAGTCTGACTACAAAAACAAATCAGACCTGTTTGTATTGGTTTTACCCAAAATTTTCTGATTGCATTTGACCATGGAACCTGAACTTCTTCCCTTCTCTCAATAATGACTGTGAACAACTTGTGACCATTCTCAATTCTTTTGCAAAGTCTCCTGCATCCATTTTTTCCCATTAAAAACCTATGTTATACCTTTAACCAAATTTATTTTCTTCTCTACTTGAGAGGAAGCATAAGCATAAGGGATAGAGGATAGCCTTCTTTAAGCTTTATAAAATATGTTCTGTTTCCAGGAGATGGAGCATAATGTTTGTCCCATGGACATGAAGCTATGAAATCTGTGAAAGTACCCTTTGTGGAACATTGTATGTTTTTCTGTTAGAGCTGTGGGAGCCTGCATCAAATTTGGGTCCCTGGAACCACAACGTATCCTCAGTCTAGCCTAAGCCACAGACAGGTAGGGCTCCCTTTTGAAGGCTGATTAGAAACTGTTAGCTGTCCCTGCTTCGGAGTCACTGCTGGCATGAGTTTACCCCCCTAACAAAAACATGGGAAGGAATCTGATAACACTCAGTTATCTTTTCCCCTTCCTTTTAATAGACCAGGTGGTGATGCTTTGGATGAAATTGGTCCAAAGGCTGAGAGCAGGTCCATTATTGGGAGCATTTGCTTTAAATTATGAAATTCAGGAAGGCTTGTGGCAGAGAGGCGGCCAGTTCTGCCGCAAAAGGCGCTCACTTGTCTGTTTCTTGCATTCTGTTAAATATTTCTTATTTCCTCAGAATACACCACAAGGACCATTTGACTGTCCCCTCTGGCTTCTGCATCTTGCTTCTAGCATGAACAGACAGGTAATAACCGTTCAGCAGGGCCATTACCTCTTCTAAAGACTATTATCAAAATGGTCATTATACATAATGGAGATGATTACAGGCAGCCTGAGAGATTTTTTAGATACATCTCTGCAGTAATAGGTGGCCTTTTTTAGCCTTATATATCTGTGGGGATAATACCAGGGCACAGAATACATGACAAATGGTGATTTTTAGCAAAACTCTGTCAGCTTTTAATGCATTAATTGGATTGTGGATTTAAATGGCATTTATGTAGAAACTCTTAAATTTTAACTCTTGATAAATACATAGCACAGCAGGAACATTCCAAGAACAGGAGTTAAAATATATAGGATGCATTGTCTCTGTTTATACTATGCAATCACATATGCATGGATACTGGCCTTAATGAATCCTTTGAGAGCAAACTGTTTTATAATGAAGTAACTGGTCTGTAGTCCGCCAATCAATAAGTATTTATAGACCTTGGGCTTCATGCCAAGCCCTAGAAATATGGTAAGTAGAAAATACAAAGGGAAGCTTAGAATCTAGTGGCTTTTTTAAAGTCAAATTTCAAAATTTCTAAACCCCAGATGATAATACTTTCTTTCTTGTATAGCTTCTATTTGTACCCTTTCGCTTGTTTTCCTAAGTCATGGAGTGAATTCTGCTTTGTGATACCCAAGTGGTTGATAATCAAATGGCTTTTCTCCTTTACAGCCATAGCCCCGTTTTTATTTGATTGAAAGGGTTATCAGTCCCCAGGAATCTATCATTAGAGGGATAAACCAATCAAGTTAATAGAATGTTAATGTAGGGCTCTTGGTTTCTCAGAATTGACTGGAGATCCAAGAACAGAAGCAAAAGGTGTCTAATAATGTGTCATTCCAAGGTGGGTGCTGGATGCTAGATCACCAATACATGATTTGCAAACGGGATATCAAAACCCCTAATTGTGTGAACTCTCACTAAACATTCCTCTTTGAGTGTCCAAACGGTTGAGGTTGAAGTGAGAAAAAGTACTTTTTGGAAACAGCTATTGGAGAACAGTGAAGTTTTGCTTTCTCATTGCTTGTGGGATTACCCTTTCCTGTATACCAAGCAAGAGGGTTTCTAAAGGAGCGTAGAGATCTTGTTATTGGAACCCTTGCGGTTGAAAGGCCACAGAGGACTGGTATTCATTTGATCCTTAGGTGGGAAATTTAAAGGTGAAGGACTTTGACTTGCAAGTTACCTTCATAGCTGAGCAAAGGGAAGTGGCTTCCTAGCAGTGTGTAGCACAACTAGATTTTCTAGTGCCAATGATGTTTTCTCTCTGGACCAGAGGAGCACCATTCAGTAGAAACAGCTGATCTGTAATTAACATACAGAGGCTTTTCCTAAAAGGGCCACCTGGAGGGACAAATCAGTCCTGAAGAATCAGTGTGGAGTGGATCCTTGATAATCAGGTGATGTGAGGTAGTCATTATGGCCAGTTAGAGATGGCATTATGGATGTGGAGGCCTCAGAGATTCCTCTGCACTAGGAATCTCCTTTGTAGCATTTTTTCTTCTCAGATATTCATGAATTTTACTTGAAAATCTCCTAGTTGATCAAATGATTTTTGTTAGAAGTCTCCCTTCTCTGGGTCTTTTCTGTCATGTCTTGTAAAGGCCAGATCTCTGCACCACTCATACTCCCATTGAAGAGGGAGGAATGTATTATTGGTCAGTATTTTGCTCGTGCGCTTTTTCTGTTAGTCATTTTTTCATCTCCATCCCCCTCTATTTGCTAACAACTAGATTTTTCTTCTAGTAACTTTTAGATAATGACCTTTAATCATTTCAGTTAGGGTCATTGACTCTCCCCATGATTTCAAGGATTGGCATGTCTCAACAATGACATATTGGAGTGTTCAATTATACTTTACACAGTGATTAGTTCAGAGATATGACCTAAGCTGATTTGCAGACTTCTGCTAGGGCTATTGCCATCTTATTTTGTCAAAGTTGCTAAGTAGGAAGGATGTGAAAGACAGAATATGGGTGGTTTCTATACTGCTTCTAAGCTTAGGAGAAATCAGAGCCATGATATAGGCCAGAAAGATTTATGGTGACAACATTTAAACATCCAGAAATAGATACAAAATCATATATATTCTATTTATAAGAAACAATTACTACTTCTTCTCTTCAATAAGTCATTTTGCATCACATACAACTGATGCAGACCAGTCCAATAGATATTTATATTAGTGATTAACTTGCTTTATCCTGGGATTTAGAAAAATCATCCTCTCCCCTGCTTTTCAATTAGAGAAATTTAAACATACAGAAAATGGAAGAATAGCAAAATGATTTCCCATATATTATCCACTCAGATTTCAACACTTAAATGGCACACTTTCTCTTTTTCTGTCTCTTCCTCCCTTGCCATATCATTCCCCTTCTCCCTCTCCCTTCCTCTCTTTCTTCCTTACTCTCTCATCTTTGCTGCATTTTAGATAATATTTTAGGTATCATGACACATTAACTATTTCAGTACATATATTCGCCTACCAGACACAATGCCACAATCACACTTAAGAAAATAAATAATTCAATAAATTCTAATATTCAGACCATATTTAAACTTCCCAAATTTTTCAAATGTGTCTTTTATAGATTTTTATTTATCATGTAAGAGTCCAATCAAGATTTTCCCATTGACTTTGATTTTTTTTTTAGTCTAGAATTCTTATATATCTTTTAACATTTTAAAAGTGACATTGACTTTCTGAAGATTCCAGGTAAGTAGTAATAAGGAATGGACTTTAGTTTCAAACTTGTTGTTTCTACATTTAACTGGTTTGTCTAGTCTCATTTAATGTGTTATTCTAACTGGTGAAATGTTAATTAATTGAAAGAGCTAGACTCTTGATTATATTCAGGTTAATTTTCTTTTGTGAAGGTTTTATAGGTGATGCAATCTTACTCTTAGTCTCTTACTATATTAATACAATTTCCCCTCTGTATTTAGTAATATATGTAATAGTACTATGGAAATGCAAGAATTCTTCAATATTTATTTGCTGATTTTTTTTGTTTTTCTTTTTTTTTTTTTAAAGAGAGAGTGAGAGTGAAAGAGAATTTTTTAATATTTATTTTTTATTTTTCGGCAGACACAACATCTTTGTTTGTATGTGGTGCTGAGGATCGAACCCAGGCCGCACGCATGCCAGGTGAGCGTGCTACCACTTGAGCCACATCCCCAGCCCTGTGATTTTTTTTCTATAAAGAAGAGTTGTCTATCTTTCATTCCTCTCTCCATCCTTTTCTTCCTCCCTCAACTTTTTCTCCCCCTCCCTGTTTAGAGCTAGTAAACTGAAAACTTAATTTTTGTTTTCTTAGAATGACTTTATTTTTACCTTTATATTTTTTTCTTTTTCTTTTCTCCCCCAACCCCTTTGGTACCAGGAATTGAACTAAGGGACTGTTAACCACTAAGCCACATCCCCAGCCCTTATTTGTTGGTTTGTTTGTTTATTTATTTATTTTGAGACAGGGTCTCACTAAGTTGCTAAGGGCCTAAGTTTCTGCGGCTGGCTTTGAACTTGTGATCTTCCTGCCTCAGCCTCCTGAGTTGCTGGGATTACAGGCATGTGGCACTATGTCCAGTTCTATCTTTACTTTTGAAAGATATTGTCAGTAGGTTTTGAATTTCTAGTTCAGAAGTTCTTTTCCTAACTTTAAAGTTGTCACTCCATTACCTTGTGGCTTGTATTGTTTCTGTTGCAAAGTCAGCTGTCACTCTTTTTGTTACTTCTTTAAATGTAAAGTTTCTTTATATATGCTTATTATTAAGATCCTTCTGTTAGGGTTGTTCTCTAATTGTTTTATATATAGATATAAGGCAGACCTTATATTTTTTTGTAGTAGAAGACATGACAAAAATCGAGGATGTCCTGTCCTGGGATTGGAAAACCCCCACTACATTACTCTATTTTAATTCATCCAATTCTAACAATTAACTCTTCTTTCTACTAATTTTTTGCATTATTGACATACCTGAAATGAAAACCAATGTAAAGAACCATGAGAAATATCTTAAAAATGAGGTGGAAGCAATTTTAAATATTATCTCTTAGAATATAGGTTGAAACTGATTTTCAGGAAAAAACTGGAAGCAGAAACCAAAATGGTAGATAAAACTTTCTCTTATTTTTTTCCTTTTCTCCATTTCTCTATTGCTTTCCATTATTTTTGTTGCTCTTCTTTTTTATTGCAGACTTCCAATATATATAATAGAAAAGAGCTACTTATGGCTCCTAAATTTATATCTTCTCTATTTAAGAAATCAACCAAACCATGTCTTTATTATCATATGCCCAATTTAAATTTCCTGCCTTAGTGGAACAAAAGGCCTAGCACATGTTCAACCAAATTTATGCCTTCAGAGAATGTCACATTTTAAGGACATGGCTTCTGAAGGACCAGTGCTGTAATCATATGTGCAGAGGAGATTAATTTGGAAAGATACTGAGAAGATATTTGCTAAATCTTCCCTTCCCTTTGGAGGTCAGTCTCTGTATTGCTCTACTTTTTAGAAGATGTGCTTTCCAGAATATAAAAAATTTCCTGTATGGAGGAGTTTTTGTAGAACTTATCTTAAACACTGCTGAAATACTATACTGTAAGACCTTGATATCCATAAAAATATTATTTTGGAGAGTTCATACCCAAGCTGTTGTCCTAGGCTACATCTTTATTTTTCAATATTTCAATTTTTTTAAACTGATGCCTGCTGTCCTCCTGATTCAAGATCCCTGGGTATATATTTGATGAATACCTTATGTACTGTTAAATAATCCTTTTTATAGTGTTTACCTTTTATCTACTATGGAAAAAGTCAGCCCTCCAAACACACACACACACACACACACACACACACACACATATATATATATATATGTTATCAAAGGTACTAAGCAAAAACATCATAGGAATGAATTCTTTTCATTAAGAAATAACAATTCTACATAGATGTGTTATCTCTAAACAATTTATTTAGCATCATTTATTAAAAAATGAAGAATGTATTTAAAATCCATCAACTATTTTAAATATTATTGAACTTGAAAATTTTAATTTATTTTAGGATATATACTTCATATTTTTATGTACTTTACATTTTTCTCCTTTATGTTCCTGTAAAAATATATAATTATATAAATTTATTCATATAAAATTTATATAAATTATATATATAAATTATATATGTGTGTATATGTATATACATATACACACACAAACATTTTATATATATATAAATATATACACACACACGCAAACATATATACATCCAAAGGAATGCTCAAATTTAAGGGATTGTGCCAGCTTGTACCCAGATAATTTAAGAAGCCCCAATAACAACATTTAGTAATAGCAAATATTTCTTTCAAAAGATTTTCTATACCTTATTCTTAATGTTGGAAAAGTCCTTACGGAACCATACTTAGTTTTTGCTCAGAAAAATGCTTACATTTTTGAGATCATGCTTTTAACAAACTTATAAATTCATCGCATTTCAAGAATAATGGTATACAAACATGTGGTAGTTATAATTAGAGAAGAGGGTCATCATAGTTCAGCTTTGTCTAAGCGTAGTGGATATAGTTAGCAACATCTGTGATAAGCTGTTACTGAGCAGCCTGGTGGTAATGACATATTCCCTGGAGGATCTTCTCTGGCTTATGAGTTTAAGTTATATTACTGGGTGCTGTCATGTTGTAATGAGCTTGGTGAGGCACATTCACATGGCCCAATCTCTTTTGCTTCCCAATAGCTACTCACAGTTGCTGAAGGTCTGGCCTGTCTTGTTTTTCCCCATGCTCCTTGAATACCATTCATTGAGGCAGGATTCACTAAGCATTATGATTGGTGCACTGCTCATCTGAGAAAACATGATGACTGCACCTAGTCCCTCCTCTGGGTGCCCCTACTCTGACAGGCTTCAAGTACATAGCAGCATAGGATATGTTTGTGTGTGTGTGTGTGGGGGAATGGCATCATTTCAAAGGAGAGCTACTGATGTTGTTGTGACATTCTTAGTCTCCACGAATTTTGTTTCAATTTAACCATTTTCAAAAATTAATGCTTTGTTAAGCTCTTTGTAACACGAATAAGAACAAAATAAAAACAAAACCTATAGACCCAACCACAGTTGGTGTATTTGAATCCTGAGGTTGCCAAGACAAATTACCATTGACTCTGTGGCTTAAAATAATGGATTTACATTTTTTCACCA
This sequence comes from Spermophilus citellus, assembly GCF_964194105.1. Lineage (NCBI taxonomy): Eukaryota > Metazoa > Chordata > Mammalia > Rodentia > Sciuridae > Spermophilus > Spermophilus citellus. The sequence continues at coordinate 82,763,315 of NC_138183.1, forward strand.
ATGTGGAAGCTAGAAATCCAATGCCAAGGTGTGAACAGGACTGATTCTTTCTGAAGTCTCTTAGAATTGGTTGCATATCTTTCTTTTAGCTTTCAGTGATTGTTAATAATCTTTCCTAGCTGTGTCTTTTCTCTGTCTGCCTCCATCATTACATGACATTTTCTGTGAGTCTGTCCTCTATGAAAACATGGGTGAATGGATTTCTTGCCCTCCATATTTTGGTATTACCTCATTTTAATTTCCATCTTAATTGCATTTGCAATGATCCTACTTCCCAAAAAGATCTCATTTATAAATACTGTTAAATAATAGTTGACTTTAATTTTTATTTTTTGGGTGGGACACAATTCAACCCATCATAGTTGGATTTGGCTCTACAACCTTGCTTGACTCATATTACTTCTTTCTTCCCGTATTTCATCACCAAAATCCAAATTCTACTTTTTCATATTTCTTCAGAATATTCAATTATTGAGTGGAACTTTGGAAATTATCACCAATTAATACGAGCTATCTTTGTTAGTAAATTCAATAGAAATTAGTTTCAAAATCCCCACAATATAGATAAATGAAGATATGAGGGGAAAATATCAAAACATTCCTTAATGGGTAGCATTTCATGTTTCCATAGGACAAATTTTTCAATCACTTAATAGTGTTGAAATTTAATTCAAGAAAGAGGACTTTGTTGGAAGTTCAAGGCCAGTCTGGGTAACTTAGGGAGACTCTAAAAAAGGGCTGGAAATGTGACTCAGTGGTAGAATGCCCTGGATTCAATCCCCATTACCAAAAAGAAACAAACAGAAAAACAGTCTTTGATCCCCACTAAAGGAAAACAGTGTTGAGATATGGACAGAAAAGATGTTACATCTTGATTTTAAATTATTGGAAGTACAGGAACACAGATAAGTAATTTTTTTCAATTATTTTGAAGTAGAAGTAGAAGTATACTTATATTAAGTCTAAGATTGATCGTACAATTTTCAAAAACAGTCCTTCTCAGAGCAAATTGGCTTAGTGGTCACTCCACTAAGAATTAGTCCGATGCTTTATCACCCTGTGGTAACAACATAGGTTCATACCCTTAACTGTTCATAAATTAAGCCATTGAAACATCTTTGCCCTAAGCTTAGTTTGGAAACATCCAGTGTGGATCCACATTTTTTACTTCCCTTCTTTACTTTACAGCTATCTTGAATGTTCATCTTTTAGCATGGCCTTCTCTTTGTTACTTTGAAAAATTCCTTTCCTTACATCATGTACAATCACAAGACTGGGATCCTAATTAGAATAAGATGTACTCTATGTTTGTATAAATCAAATTACACTCCACTGTCATGTATAACTTAAAAGAACAACAAAAAAATTCCTTTCTTTTTAGATGGGACACCAGTCTTGATTTTCCATAAAAAAAGCCAGTCCAGTTAAAAAAAAAAAAAAGATCATTTCAGCCCCTTTACTTGTGTACTTGACTTTTATCTCCTTTACTCAGACAGTGACATAGTAAAGTGACTAATGTCTCCAACCCGTCAAACCTGGAGCTTTTACTCTGAGTGTATAATGTGTATGATATCTATCTATCTATCTATCTATCTATCTATCTATCTATCTATATGGAAGATATTGAAATTCTTTGCTTATAAATTCACATTACTGACCACATAGCATTTCAGCCAAGAACATGCTATAGATTAAGTGATTTATTAACCTATTGACTCACTTACATATTATTTTTAATTTTCTTGTTTCCTTTAACTTTTATACATTGAATCTGTAAGATAATTTAAGAATAAAAGTTATTGGATGTGTGGCCCACTGAAGAATTAGTTCCAATGCTTTATCACCCTGTGGTAACAACAAAGGTTCATACCCTTAACAGTGCTTTATGATAGAGTGTACATTCCTACCTCTTGACTTGGGTTTGGTCATATGATTTGCTATAACCAATAGAATTTATGTAGGCAGGATATGAACATAAGCTTGAAATATACTTGTGTGTTTGAACTTGATCTTACTTTTGGATATGTGAGATTATACTCCAGGTAGGCAATGTGTAGCTTATACTCTGGAAGGAGACATGTGGAATGGACCTCTTTTCCCAGGGAACCACTGAATAGTTTTATTATCTCCTTGATTCTATGGGTCAGGGATAGGGGCACAATTTAGCAGGGTTCTCTGGTTCAGAGTCTCTTGCAAGACTGAAATCAAGGTGTTGACAAGGTCTGCATGTGTCTCAAGGTTCAAATAGGAAATAATTAATACTTTTATACATTGTATCCGTAAGATAATTTAAGAATAAAAGTTCACTCTTATGGTTGTTACCATGACTCAGTTTCTTAGAGACTATATTACATTGAGGGCCTCTGTTTCTCACTGGTTGATGGCAAGAGGCTTCCCTCAAATCTTTGCCTATCTGTAGGGTGGCTTACAATATGGCAGCTTGCTTCATCAGAAGGAGGAAGTGAGGAGAGGGAAGAGAGAGAGAGAGAGAGAGAGAGAGAGAGAGAGAGAGAGAGAGAGAGAGAGAGAGAGGATGAGCAAGATGAAAACCAATTTTGCATTGTGTAATCTCAAAAGTGATATCTCATCATTTTTTCCACTTTTGTTTATTAGTAGCAAGTAACTAGGTTTAGTCTATACACAGGGTATTGGGTGGGGATTACACAGGGATATAAAAATGAGAATGCAGAGGGTACTGGGAGTCATTTTAGAAGCTTTCTACCACATATGGCTTACAAAATTGATTGGAAAGCTGGAAAGCAATTTGGACATTTGGTGGAACCACAGGAATCAAGAACAAGAGTATTCCTATGCTGCAAATGACCACTAGGCATATTTTTACCAGAATCCTGATTACTGTCAGCCATCTAGTTCCTGCTTCTGAGAGATACTGAGTAATATTCCACCTAAGATTCACATAGTACAGATTTATGAATAATTTCGCTGGGTTGTTTTTCCTGAATTGGGGAATGTTCATTGTTTGCTTTGGACTTCCTCATGGTCATCATTAAACATTAAAACAGGACTATGTGTTTTTGGTAGCAAATTAAAATTCTTTAGATCACCCAACACTTTTAAAAAAAAGCAGCATCCAAATATTTTATTTAATGAGTCAGTGGAGAGATCAGTTGAAGGAATTATTTGATCATAGACTTGCTGAGTGTTCATTTTTCCAAGTTTAAAAAATTATGTTGTAAGACATTATTTGTACATTACACCCAATCATTGACTTTAACCACAGGACATAGGAGTACTAAAAGCACATCCCTGCTTTTTATTAGCAACCCAATTTCCCCTTGATAATATCAGTCACCCCTGCTAGCATAGTAGCCCTTTGATACTGTCAAACTAAATGAGAGAGAGAGAGAGAGAGAGAGAGAGAGAGAGAGAGAGAGAGAGAGAGAGAAAGGAAAGACATTCTTCAAAGATTTGTAAATTCATTCAGCAAGGAACATTGCAACATTAGTATTTGTAAATTATGTGTATATTCAAAGAGGTTGAGGCAAAGGGGAGTTTTCAAAGGCAAAATGAGGAAGATTACATAAGCACTTTGAAATAATGATCCTTGGTACCAAGGATCATTAATGTTCAAAGTCACACAGGCAGTTTTTCTGGGCAGAAATCTTTATAAGAACTATTATTTTATTTTGTACAAGATAGGAGTAGGCTTCATCCAAGGTTGTGATTTTGGGGAGTCTTTTAGTTATTGGTATCAGACAAATGTATGTGAAATCCTTCACACCTCCTGATTTTATTTACTTTATTAGTGTGATACAAGTGACTCCACATTGATTCTGACAATTTTCAAACCATTTGTTGTTCTCTTGGCATGATCTCTCAATGTGTCCGGGTGACAGTCTCAACTTCCTGCTCAAAGGAGTTATTTTTAGTTACACTGTGGAAACATCTCTCCTTTGGAAACTAAGATATTAGAGCAACAACAACTTAAGCTAAAAGAATAGGAAGCAAAATTTTTGCTAATGTGTCATTAGAGGTAATACTGAGACCATCCTCTTCCATTTTCTATATTTGGAAGGCTTGGTTGTAGAAGAAATGGCACTAGACATTGAATACTGTATCTTGGAGGATATTACCTCAGTCTCTCTAAGTGTTGTCACCTACCTGGTACCATAACTGAATCTTCAAAAGGTGGTTCCATTTCATATCAAGGCAGCTTCTGTGGAGTGCTGAACATGGTAAAGCCATTGAATTCCATGAGAATGGGTCCATTGTCACACTTTATTTTCTATGAAAAATATCTCCTTCAACAAAAGGTATCATGATGTTGGCATTTATTATGTTACAGTTCTAAAGTTCAGAAGTCTGAAATAGGCCTCGCTGAGCTGACATTAAGAAGTTGGCAGGTCTGCAAACCTTTCTTGGAATTCTCTAATGGGGAACAAATCTTCTCACCTTTTCCAGTTCCTAGAGGTTGCTCATATTCTTTGGCTTAGGTCCCCTCTCCATCTTCACAGCCAGCAACCTTGAATCTCTCTGCCCATTCTTCCATAGTCATATCTTCTGACAGCCTCTTATCTCAGCCTGGAAAGGTTCCCCAATTTTATGAATTAATGTAATTAGAATGGGCCCAACTAGATACCCAGGTACCTTGCTATCTCAAGTTCCTTAACCTTAGTTACATTGGCAGAGTTTATTTTACCATGAGCATGTTCTCAGGCTCTGGAGGTTAGGACATGGATGTCATGGAACCATCATTTTGCATACTTCTTCCACACATCTTGTCACCAATTTTCCAATTGTCTTCTTTACGAATTCTTGGCTATGAGCCAGCCTGTTAGATATAGCCATGAATCAATGCAGACATAAACCTCTGGACATATCTCTGCCTAGCCAAAATGAACAACTAGCTGCACTATTTGTTCAGTCTAGAGGGAAGATTTTCCTTCATTATTGTTCTTTAGGGCCAAATAAGAGAAGAACTGTAATACCCTAGCCATCTGCTTCTGGGTGATGCCTGACTATCATTCATGCCATCTGTAAACCACTTCCTCAGTCAACTGATCTTGAAGCACTCCCCATGAGGTCAGAGACACATTCTGGGAGGAAAAAGACAATTCATCAAGAGTGAGACCAGGGACATTGGGATTGCTTCCTCTTACAACTTACTCATGCCTTCAGGACCCACTTGAGTTCCATCTCGTATAAGCCAAATCCATTTGATGATAAAGTTCTTCTCTATAATCTAAATTCCATAGCTTAGTTCCAGTTCCAGTTTATGATGGATGGCCCAGATTTCATCGTCTTTTACTAAGTAGCAAGCCAGAAGCTAGTTTTTGAGAGAATGATAATCTGCAGAGAATAATATGGCTTGCTCCAAGATCCTAAAGATCCATGCTGCAATCCACATCTAGACATGAATCAGGGATCTTTCCTATTTGTCTCAGATACTTCAGGGATCTGGTAAGTCATATATTCCAACTGGCAGAGAAGCTTCTATGGAAACTCCAGAGACTTTTCCCATTCTAGTTCCAAGCAAATTTGGCATCTTCTTGGATGATAAATAGGTTAGAGTAGCACAATAGCTCCTAAAATTGTATACATTGTGAGCTCATAATTTCCTACAGGAAATTATTTTAGGTTTGTCAAAAAATATTCTCAAGAAGCTAAGAGGATGAGTAGATGTCTTGGAATTATATATTAATATATATTCTCTTTATGCCACTTCAGCATCTTTTGGCTTTCTTAGATTAAAATTCAAAGCTCTTATTAGAGATGAAATGTAGCATCATGTATGTATAGTGGTTTCACGTGTCCATGTTTGAATTTTAGCTCTGCCATTTACAAGTTAATGTGACCTTGGACAGATTACTTCACCTTCTTGGTCTCAGTTTAGTAACATGTATGTTTAGGATAATAACTCTTTATAGAGATTTGGGGGGTGAGCAGAGTTATATATGTAAAACAATCGAACCAATGCCCAGCTATATGAATGCACTCTCCAAACCATTATTATTTCTGTGATTTAAAAGGCCCAACTTGATCTGTCCCCTGTTTTTTCTACCAGTATCAAATCAACCCAAATTACCTTTATTATTTTTTAATAGTTTTTGACCTCAGACCATTTTATTTGCCATTTCCTTTTTCTGGAATTCTCTCTGTGCTCTTCACATGGTGGTTACAGCATCCATGAGATCAAGCTTCACAGATTTTCTATAGGGAATATGATTCATTAAAGCTTGTCTTATCCCATCTTTTATATCTGTAGCAAAATACCACAGACTGGGTGATTTGTAAAAGAATAAAAATTTATAGAGGTCCTAGTTCGAGAAGCTGGGAAGTCTAAGAACATGGCCCCAGCATCTAGTGAGGGCCTTTTTCTTGCATTATAACTCAGTGGAGGTCATTGTCCAGTGAGACAGAGCAAGTGTGCTAGCTTGGATTTTCTTCCTCTTTTTATACAGCCACTAATTCCTTCATGGGGAAACCAGCCTGGTGACCTTGTTTATTTCTAATTACTTCCCAAAGGCCTCACTGCCAAATTCCATCAGCATATGACTTTGGAGGTTAAATCTGCAACACACAAAATTTAGGAGACACATTTAAACCACAGCAGGGCTAGCTGCTGGGCTTTGAAGTCTGTCACAAATTTTGCATTGAGGTCATATCTATCAGTGCTGTTTCCCACCAACAAGGGAGTGTGTTGGGGATACTAGTGCAGCCCCATTCCTGGGAGACACGGAGATTTCTTGTCTGCCAACTTGTGGCTCTGGGAAGATTTGAAAGCTTGTCTGAAACTTTCTTAGATTGATGGCAGTTTAGGACTTTTCTCACTAAATTTCCCCCTCTTCTCCTATACCTGGGGTCAGACTTGTATTATGTTTAAAAACAATTTCAGCCTTTCTCTGTCCTCTCTCTCTTTCCTTCCAACACAGGCATTTTCTCCAATAAATTCCCTGTACCTTTAGTCCAGTCTTGGTGTCTGTTTTTTTAGAGACTCTGAACTATTAACACAGCTGGTATTATCTTCTTTACTATCTAGTCAAATGCCTGTCATACATGGTCTCCTCTAATGAACTTTACGAGTGTAGATTCCATTCCTGGCCATTCTTTAGCACATTACCCTGATGTTTTACTTCCTTTTTAACAAAGATCACAATGTTTAAATATGTGTTTGTTTATTATTTATTTCTTTTTCCTCAAGGTGGCCTATACTTTATAAAAAGTTTTTCTCATTTTGCAATCTGAAGCTACAAATCAGTCCAATTTGTGGTTCAAAGGACAGGTGACTTTGTGTGACATGAATAACCAATAATGGCTCCCATTTTGTTTCTGGTTCTGGTGGTCTGATATTATATTCAGCTAGAATATAATTTTCTTTGGGAAGGAACATGATCAGTTCCTATACTTAGTTGCAGTATGTGACCCATCATATATGCTTAAGAGATACTGTTGGATTAGTGAATGAATTGTGATAGTTTTTTCTAATAGAATTAGGAGTTTTGAGGCAGTAAAGAATTATTGGTAATTTGGGAGTCTGGTATATTTTAGAGAAGGGTAAGACTAAACAAGATATTATTGAATGTCTGAAGTAGTTCTGGTTTCTTGGGATAATAAGATAAAATAGATAATATATTGGCTATATGCCACTGATTCTCTAGGACAGTTCAATTTCTAAGATGTCAGCTCTTTAAATGTATTAACCTTTGTAAAAATATTTGTTCCCCCCAAAATTATAGTTGAAGTGATGAAGTAAGGGCAAAATTTAGACATGAGGTTTCCCCTAAAAGTTCCTGTGTTAATGGAAGGAAGCTAAATGATTAGTTTATGAGGCTCATGACCTAATCAGTGGATTAATCCACTTGATAGTTTAATAATTTGAATGGGCTACTGGGTGGTAACTGGAGGCAGGTGGATGTGGCTGGAGGAAATTGGTCACTTTGAGCATGCCTTGGGATTATATATTTTATCTCCTGTTCTCTCTCTGATTCCTGGCTACAATGAAGTGAGTTTCCTTTGCCACACCCTTCAGCCATGATGTTCTGTCTCACCTCGGACCCAGAGTGATAGTTGACCATGGACTGAAACTGTGAAACAATGAGTCAAATAAACTTTTCCTCTTCTAAGTTGTTCTTTTCGGTATTTTGATCACAGTGACAAAAAGCTGCCTAACAGATGTCAATAGACTCAAAGCAAACAATATTTTAGTTCACCATGGTGCTTCTTTCCCTCATGATTTTGGGAAAAGGCTAGGAGTGTTATTTGCTCCATTGAGAGGAGGAGTTCCAGAACTCAGAATAGGGCGCTTTGCTGGGTTGTGCTCAGTAGTATGCACCACATTTTAAAATTCTCTAGGGCTAATTTTAACCAGAGGACTATTTCTGGTCCACCCACCCCATTCTTTCCCTTGCCTTACATGGGGAAGCTCAACACAACAAAATAATTTGATATTCTGGTCTCAGAATGGCATGTAGGGGTGAATGTAGTGGCTAATTAATCCTGTAATTTAATACTCATGTCTAGCTACAATGAAAGTTATATGACAACTGGTTGAGGGGGAAAAAAACCAAAATACCCCTGAGTGGTCAGAAATCGTGCCAGTTTTCAGGGAAGGTGGCCTATACTTCATAAAAAGTTTTTCTCATGTTGGGCTCTGAAGCTACAAATCACCCCAATTTGTGGTTCAAAAGATAGGTGACTTTGCGTGTCGTGAATAACCAATAATGGCTCCCATCTTGTTTCTGGTTCTGCTGGTCTGATATTATTCTCCTCAGGCAAGTGCTCAATAGCAGCAAACCCATTAGCTGCCCATATTTTTGGTCAAAAAATTATAGCTTTAATGTGTGTCTGTGTGTGTGCAGGCTCACGTGGGTACAAATGTACAGGGAATGATTCTACTGGCTCTCAATTGACATTTCTATTTAAACTAAGCCTATAAAGTTTAATGAAAATTATAGCAAAGACCCACGTATACAAACCTAGATCAAGATATACAAACCAGAGGAAAACTGGAAACGGGGAGAAATGTGCTATTAGCTGAGTACTGAAATTGAAGAGACTATCCCTTTGCACGGGGTCTAAAATCAGAATGGTAAAAGTTTAAGTGAAAGCCTTATTCGCCTGCTTTAACTGTGTGAGAGAGAAAGAAAGAAAGGAAACCTGCCAAGTAGATGTGAAGTAAAAGTTCCCTTTCTTTTAAAACACAATGGCTTGTGTAATTTTGTCACATGCATCTGTTGCTCTCCCTTCGTACTTTGTGCTGAAGTGCTCACCAGAGCATTCAGGGGAGCTCTTCTCCCTCCCACCCCTGACACCTGCCACAGAAAATGCTGCATTATTCATCGGAGAGCTAATGGCAGGTGATGAGATCTTTCCACGCTACATCCCTCTCAGTGGGTGTTTATCACTCTGTTCACCAGCAGCCCTGCTATTACTGAGGGGCCAGAAGAACCCTACACACTCGCTTGAAAGGTAATGGGAAACGTGCTCAGCTTTCTGGGCTCCCAAGTGCAGATGAAGGTTATCACCAGGGCAGCTGAGAACCCCGGGATGGGAGGAGGGTGGTCACTCTAAGTGAACAGCTTAATTTTGGAAATCCATACAAATCATGTCAAAGCCATGATAATCCATCTTCTTTAGTTTCTAGCCTTTCAGCAGTCATTGCACTGTAATAATTTCCCCCGATTCACCTGTGATCTCTATAAATAACCAGAGTGTGGGAGGAAAGGAGAGGAGGAAGGAGATGAGTTTGGCTTAGTGTCTGATGAGCATGCCAGTGAGGAATTTATCTCTGTCTAGTAAGCAAGATGCTGTCTTCTGCAAGGGTGGGTGAGGATGTGGCCACACACAAGAAGCTAACAGGGGGACAGTCCCAAGACCCCTCAGTGCTCTGCTGTCATTTGAAACCATCTTGACAAGAGAAGTACTGGTTCTAATGATTTATCTGAAAGCGTATGACAAAAAAAAAAGGAAAAAAAAATATGGAGCAGTGCCGTGTCAGCTCATGGAAGGAATTGAAAGGGGACTGTTTTATCTGCAAGTACTCAATTCTTTGTGAGAGTACCATATCAGAGGTTTCTTTGCAATACTGTATTTGCCACAAATACCACCAATTGATTCTACCTGATTTATTATCTGGTTGTTTTATTGTTATAAGAAGACTTTGAGTTTATAGTCCTGGATTATAAGGATGTTAAATAAAACAAAAGAATCCCAGGTTTGAAAAAGGCATTGTGGTCAAGATAAATTGGAAGGTGGCTGATTTCACTCTTCTGGGATGAAGAGAGAATCCATGGTGGCCTGCTGGCTTCCCTTACATCGCAGGCGGTATCGGCGCAGAGACAATTAAAAGTGGAGAGACTTGAGTTAATCATCAGTCAAATGCTTAGTAGTTAAGGGAATTTAACCTTATTGAAACTTGCTTTTATTCTTAGCAAAATGGGTATAATATCCAGACTAGGATTACTTTGAAAACTACATGATAACCATTTAATAAGTACTTAACAATTATTAGCTCACTCTATTCTAACTTAAGGAGAATTTATCTTTCTTTGTATATGGCCAAAGCAAATCTCTTTAGGTAAGCTGGAAAATTCTTTTATCATGAGATGGGGTTCAAAGACTCTAAATTATTCCTGGGAAAGTGGGCAAATTATTAAACAACTGACATATATCCACACCATGGAATACTATTTAGCAATAGGAAGGTACCAACTACTGACAGACACAAAAACTTGCATGGATCTCCAGTGAGGTTATGCTGAGTGAAAAAAAAATGCAATCTCCAAAAGTTATGTTACATGATTCTATTTATGTGACATTTTTAAAATGACAAAAAGATAGAAATGGAGAATAGATTGGTGGTTACTAGGGATTATGGATAGGGAAGAAGAAAGGCAGGTAGGGGAGTGTAGTTATCAAAGAGCAACACAAAGCATCCTTGTGGTGAGAGAATGTTCTGTCTCTTGACTCTGGTCATCGATCCATGAACCTACACTGTGATAAAATGCATAAGACTAAACATACACACACACACACACACACACACACACACACACACACAAGTGAATAAGAATCTAGATTTGAAAATAAATTAGAAGGTGGCTGATTTTACTTTTGAGTATCAATGTTAATAGTTAGATTGTGACATTGTGCTATAATTTTGCCATATTTCACTACTTAGCTTAGGAGAAACTAGGTAAAGAATCCATGAGATCTTCCTGTATCATTTTGTATAATTGCAATTGCATGAGAACCTACAAATAATTTAAAATAAAAAAATTAAAAACACTAAAAACTGGCCCTTGGTCATATTTTTAGATTATTGTAGCCATACTTAGATATGAAAATAATGATATTATTTCATATTCCTTTGGTCTAGAAATATCCCTGAAGAAAACAATCAGAGATGGTACTTATGCTTATGTCCAAGAATTTTCATTGTAGCATTGTTTAGAAAAATGACATAGGAAGCTGCTTTGGCCCAGGGTTGGGGAACCTGCGGTGACTGCTTTTCGGTCCGGGTCCTGCTGGGTGCTGTGGGGGCCAGGGGGGCAGAGTGGAGCTGCTGCCTGCGCCCAGAGCAGGCCAAGTGACCCGCCGACATGGTATCACGACACCCCAACTGTAGCTGGGGCCGAAGAGAGTAGCCGCCCACGCCTAGAACAGGACCAGCGACCCGACGGCGCAGTAGCCAAGTCACCCCATTTGGAGTAGGGGCTGTGCAGAGCCGCCGTCTGAGCCTGCAAGGTAGGCAGACTTGCGACCCACTGGCAGGACAGGCCCGGTAGCCTGCCAGCGTGGTGGACACGTAGCACCGAGGCAGTCACATCACACTGATTGGAGTGGGGGTGGAGCAGAGCCGCCGCCCGTGTCTGGAAAAGGCCCAGCGACCCGTTGGAGAGGCAGTCAGGTACCCCCATTGGGAGTGGGGGCTAAACAGAACTGCCGCCCAAGCCTGCAAGTTAGGCAGACCTGCGACCCACCGGCGGAACAGGCCTAGAGGCCTGCCAGTGTGGTAGACACGTCACACCAATTGGAGTAGGGGCCGAGCAGAGCCGCCGCCCACATCCGGATCAGGACCAATGATCCAAGGGCGTGGTAGTTAAGTCACCACAATTGGAGTGCGGGCAGAGCAGAGCCGCCACCCGCGCCCACAGGGTGGGCAGACCTGCGACCGACCAGCGTGGTAGACAGATCACCCTAATTAGAGGAGGAGCACAGCCACTACCCGCCCTGCAAGGGAGATTTTCCAACTATACAAGAGCAATATAAATAAATAGGGGGAAAATTTCAAAAACACAACAGTTTCACCAAGCAGAAAGAAACGCGAGCAGTATGAAAAGACAAGGAAAGAAAGGACCACAAGCAATGCAGTTCAACTCAACTTTAGAAGAGGTAATATCTGCAGCAGATGGAATTTCAGATAAAGAATTCAGGAGATACATGCTTCAGATGATCTGGAGTCTCAGGGAAGACATGAGACAGCAAAATCAGACAATGAAAGATCACTTTGACAAGGACTACATAAACAAATCCAGGAAGTAAAAGATCAATTACACAGGGAGATAGAGGTAATAAAAAACAAACAAATAGAAATCCTAGAAATGCAGGAAGCAATAAACCAACTTAAAAACTCAATTGAGAATACTACCAGCAGAGTAGATCACTTAGAAGATAGAACATCAGACAATGAAGACAAAGTATTTCAACTTGAAAAGAACATAGACAGCTCAGCAAGACTGCTAAGAAACCATGAGCAGAACATCCAAGAAATATGGGATAACATTAAAAGACCAAACTTAAGAGTCATTGGGATACAGGAAGGCACAGAGCTCCAAACCAAAGGAATAAACAATCTATTCAATGAAATAATATGAGAAAACTTCCCAGACTTGAAGAATGAAACAGAATCCCAAATCCTAGAAGCCTACAGGATGCCGAATGTGCAAAATCATAAGAGATCCACACCTAGACACATTATAATGAAGATGCCCAACATACAGAATAAGGAGAGAATTTTAAAAGCTACAAGAGAAAGGAAGCAGATTACATTTAGGGGTAAACCAATCAGGATAACAGCTGATCTCTCAACACAGACTCTGAAAGCTAGAAGATCCTGGAATAACATATTTCAAACACTGAAAGAAAATGGGTTCCAACCAAGAATCGTGTATCCAGCGAAATTAAGCTTCAGGATGGAAGATGAAATTAAAACCTTCCACGATAAACAAAAGTTAAAAGAATTCGCAGCTAGAAAACCATCTCTTCAAAAAATCCTTGGCAAAACATTACAGGAAGAGGAAATGGAAAATAACAATGAAAACCAACAGTGGGAGGTAGGACAGTAAAGGGGGGAAAGTAATCAAAGAGGAAAACAAATCAGGTTTAGTAACATTAATAAACAAATATGACTGGAAGAACAAACCAAATCTCAATAATAACCCTAAATGTTAATGGCTTAAACTCACCAATTAAGAGACACAGGCTAGTTGAATGGATCACAAAACAAGACCCAACAATATGCTGCCTACAGGAGACGCATTTGATAGGAAAAGATATACATAGACTGAAGGTGAAAGGTTGGGAAAAATCATACCACTCATATGGACTGCGGAAACAAGCAGGAGTGTCCATACTCATATCTAATAAAATAGATTTCAAGCCAAAATTAATCAAAAGGGATAAAGAGGGACACTACATACTGCTCAAGGGAACCACCAACAAGACATAACAATCATAAATATATATGCCCCAAGCAATGGTGCAGCTATGTTTGTCAAGCAAACTCTTCTCAAGTTCAAGAGTCTAATAGACTACCATACAATAATCATGGGAGACTTCAACACACCTCTCTCACCACTGGACAGACCTTCCAAACAAAAGTTAAATAAGGAAACTATAGAACTCAATAACACAATTAACAACCTAGACTTAATTGACATATATAGAATATACCACCCAACATCAAGCAGTTACACTTTTTTTCTCAGCAGCACATGCATCCTTCTCAAAAATAGATCATATATTATGTCACAGGGCAACTCTTAGACAATATAAAGGAGATAATACCATGCATCTTATCTGATCATAATGGAATGAAACTGAAAATCAACGATAAAAGAAGGAAGGAAAAATCATGCATCACTTGGAGAATGAACAATAGGTTACTGAATGATCAATGGGTTTTAGAAGACATCAAGGAGGAAATTAAAGACTTCTTAGAGCTAAATGAAAACACAGACACAACATATCGGAATCTATGGGACACATTGAAAGCAGTTCTAAGAGGAAAATTCATTGCTTGGAGTTCATTCCTTAAAAAAAGAAAAAACCAACAAATAAATGATCTCATACTTCATCTCAAAATCCTAGAAAAAGAAGAGCAAAATAACAGCAAAAGAAGTAGAAGGCAAGAAATAATTAAAATCAGAGCTGAAATTAATGAAATTGAAACAAAAGAAACAATTGAAAAAATTGACAAAACTAAAAGTTGGTTCTTTGAAAAAATAAATAAAATCGACAGACCCTTAGCCATGCTAACAAAGAGAAGAAGAGAGAGAACTCAAATTACTAGCATACAGGATGAAAAAGGCAATATCACAACAGACACTTCAGAAATACAGAAGATAATCAGAAATTATTTTGAATACTTATACTACAATAAAATAGAAGATAGTGAAGGCATATATAAATTTCTTAAGTCATATGATCTGCCCAGATTGAGTCAGGAGGATATAGACAACCTAAACAGACCAATAACAATAGAGGAAATAGAAGAAACCATCAAAAGACTACCAACTAAGAAAAGCCCAGGACCGGATGGGTATATAGCAGAGTTTTACAAAACCTTTAAAGAGGAACTAACACCAATACTTTTCAAGCCATTTCAGGAAATAGAAAAAGAGGGAGAACTTCCAAATACATTCTACGAGGCCAACATCACCCTGGTGCCTAAACCAGACAAAGACACTTCAAAGAAAGAAAACTACAGACCAATATATCTAATGAACCTAGATGCAAAAATCCTCAATAAAATTCTGGCGAATCGGATTCAAAAACATATCAAAAAAATTATACACCATGATCAAGTAGGATTCATCCCTGGGATGCAAGGCTGGTTCAATATACGGAAATCAATAAATGTTATTCACCACATCAATAGACTTAAAAATAAGAACCATATGATCATCTCAATAGATGCAGAAAAAGCATTTGACAAAGTACAGCATCCCTTTATGTTCAAAACACTAGAAAAATTAGGGATAACAGGATCATACCTCAACTTTGTAAAAGCAATCTACGATAAGCCACAGGCCAGCATCATTCTGAATGGAGAAAAATTGAAGGCATTCCCTCTAAGATCTGGTACAAGACAGGGATGCCCTCTCTCACCACTTCTGTTCAACATAGTCCTCGAAACACTGGCCAGAGCAATTAGACAGACGAAGAAATTAAAGGCATAAAAATAGGAAAAGAAGAACTTAAATTATCACTGTTTGCAGATGACATGATTCTATACCTAGCAAACCCAAAAGGGTCTACAAAGAAACTATTAGAGCTAATAAATGAATTCAGCAAAGTGGCAGGATATAAAATCAACACGCATAAATCAAATGCATTCCTGTATATCAGTGACAAATCCTCTGAAACGGAAATGAGGACAACTACTCCATTCACAATATCCCCCCCAAAAATAAAATACTTGGGAATCAACCTAACAAAAGAGGTGAAAGACATATACAATGAAAACTACAGAACCCTAAAGAGAGATATAGAAGAAGACCTTAGAAGATGGAAAAATATACCCTGTTCATGGATAGGCAGAACTAACATCATCAAAATGGCGATATTACCAAAAGTTCTCTATAAATTCAATGCAATGCCAATCAAAATCCCAACGGCATTTCTTGTAGAAATAGATAAAACAATCATGAAATTCATATGGAATAATAAAAGACCCAGAATAGCAAAAACAATGCTAAGCAGGAAGTGTGCATCACACGGTATAGCGATACCAGACTTCAAACTATACTACAGAGCAATAGTAACAAAAACAGCATGGTACTGGTACCAAAACAGGCGAGTGGACCAATGGTACAGAATAGAGGACACAGTAACCAATCCACAAAACTACAACTATCTTATATTTGATAAAGGGGCTAAAAGCATGCAATGGAGGAAGGATAGCATCTTCAACAAATGGTGCTGGGAAAACGGGAAATCCATTTGCATCAAAATGAAACTGAATCCCTTTCTCTCGCCATGCACAAAAGTTAACTCAAAATGGATCAAGGAGCTTGATATTAAATCAGAGACACGGCGTCTGATAGAAGAAAAAGTTGGCTATGATCTACATACTGTGGGGTCGGGCTCCAAATTCCTCAATAGGACACCCATAGCACAAGAGTTAACAACTAGAATCAACAAATGGGACTCACTCAAACTAAAAAGTTTTTTCTCAGCAAAAGAAACAATAAGAGAGGTAAACAGGGAGCCTACATCCTGGGAACAAATCTTTACTCCACACACTTCAGATAGAGCCCTAATATCCAGAGTATACAAAGAACTCAAAAAATTAGACAATAAGATAACAAATAACCCAATCAATAAATGGGCCAAGGACCTGAACAGAAACTTCTCAGAGAAGGACATACAATCAATCAATAAGTACATGAAAAAATGCTCACCATCGCTATCAGTCAGAGAAATGCAAATCAAAACCACCCTAAGATACCATCTCACTCCAGTAAGATTGGCAGCCATTATGAAGTCCAACAACAACAAGTGCTGGAGAGGATGCGGGGAAAAGGGTACACTTGTACATTGTTGGTGGGACTGCAAATTGGTGCAGCCAATTTGGAAAGCAGCATGGAGATTTCTTGGAAAGCTGGGAATGGAACCACCATTTGACCCAGCTATTTCCCTTCTCGGTCTATTCCCTAAAGACCTAATAAGAGCATGCTACAGGGACACTGCTACATCGATGTTCATAGCAGCACAATTCATGATAGCAAGATTGTGGAACCAACCTAGATGCCCTTCAATAGACGAATGGATAAAAAAAATGTGGCATTTATACACAATGGAGTATTACTCTGCATTAAAAAATGACAAAATCATAGAATTTGGAGGGAAATGGATGGCATTAGAGCAGATTATGCTAAGTGAAGCTAGCCAATCCTTAAAAAACAAATGCCAAATGTCTGCTTTGATATAAGGGGAGTAACCAAGGACAGGGTAGGGACAAAGAGCTTGAGAAGAAGATTAACATTAAACAGGGATGAGAGGTGGGAGGCAAAGGGAGTGAGAAGGGAAATCGCATGGAAATGGAAGGTGATCCTCAGGGTTTTACAAAATTACATATAAAAGGAAATGAGGGGTAAGAGAAGAATAATACAAGTGGAAGAAATGATTTGTAGTAGAGGGGGTAGAGAGAGAAAAGGGGAGGGGAGGGGAGGGGAGGGGGGATAGTAGAGAATAGGATAGACAGCGGAATACATCAGACACTAGATTGGCAATATGTAAATCAATGGAAGTGTAACTGATGTGATACAGCAATCTGTATACGGGGAAAAAATGGGAGTTCGTAACCCACTTGAATCAAACTGTGAAATATGATATATTAAGAACTATGTAATGTTTTGAACGACCAACAATAAAAAAAAAACAAAGAAAAATGACATAATAGCAGAAACTTAAATTTCTAATTTAGGGATGCTTTTGGTACTTCATAAGATGGAATATAAAACCACCATTAAAAATAATGTTTTATTACACCATTAATTGTGTGCCATAAAGGAGAGACTTTTCTCATACTATCTCCATATTCTTCCTCCTCTTTCAACAGTTGATGCTTATTTTTGTTCTGTTTTCAATTACCATTTTTTGATAATTATATTTTCCATCCTTTCACTGGGTGCCATTGTAACTTTAAGTGATTCAGTTTTTAATCTGTCAGTTTTATGCAGTTCTCTTGAATCCTTCACTCTTGAAGATCAAAATATTTTAGACCTCTATTCTCCACTCCACATCTTTAATTCTGTCAGCTAAGCCATTAGTTTTTATTATTAAGGCTTACAATGTGTAACCGTAATTACTTCTTCTATACTTTGTCTCGAGGTTGATTCCGAACATTGAAAAGCACTAAAAATGATTTCCAATATTATGATTTTATAAATATTTTACAATTGAAAATCAGTTAAAGAAATGAAATCCAATGTCACTAAAGCAGTGTTGCCTGTAGGAAAAGGTGCCTCACAAGGTCAGGTTAATTCTCACCTTTACCTTCCATCGATGGCTCAGTCTTGCTACGTGTTTTTTATTACAGCATGGGAAATCATTATTTTCTTGAGGACCTTCTGTTCTAACTAGAATTTCTAATTACCTTCATATTTTATGCTTTCTTCACCATAATACCAACATATCCAATTTCCAATTCATCACATTATTTATTTTAAACAGATTGTTTTTTAGGCCTGCTTCATGGTAACCACCTTGAACTGCTTTAGTGGTTCTCCTGGATTCCTTTCTTTCCCTCTTGTGTTCCATCTTCATTAAGCTTCATTTCATTTCATTGTCTCCTTCCTTTCTTTTTCCCTCTCCAAAATGGTGAATGGAAGGTAAGGCATTCTTGCATGAATGAGCAGTTAATTAAAAAGTCTCAGTTTACTGGGTAAATGCACACAATGGATTTATGTTGTATTTATTAATAATTTGTCACGGTTCTCTTTTCCACCCCTGGATGGAGTCTTGGAGAGCATCCATAACTTCCCAGCAAATCTTGATTAAAACTCTGTCTAGTCCACTCAGATTTTTTCTACTTAAGACAGTATCTCCTTCCCTTCTCTTTCTCCAGGAAGCATTAGCTTTTGTTGTTCTCTGCTGCTCCTTACCTGACCCTTGTCTTTCAAGTTGAGGGTGTGGGCTTTTCTGCTCTGGTTCTGGGATGACACCTCTTCCTCCTCCCCTCTTTGGGCCCAATCTTCTAGTCTTCCCCAACTTGTGTCTTGTTTTAGAAAAATTATGGGTGCTAAATGGGTTCAGAAGGGACTGCTGTTGATGTTGGGGAAGAAACAACAGTACACTAGCTACCTCAAGGTCTGCCATATTGCAGCCCAGTAGCAGTCATTCATTCCTTGTTCATCTGAATCTTAAGTGTCTAAACCAGGCAGCAACAGCAGGGGATAGATAAAATCTCCTTTAACCATCTGCTCTCTTTAGGACTGGCAAGTCTATTCTATCAGTACAGTCTAGCTTAGCCACCAAGAGAGATTTTTAATTTATTTCTATGAGTAGTAAATGGAATTTCATCTAACATTTTGGCAAAAGACTGAGGTTCTGTTTTGATTTTGATAGGATAACAACATATTTATATTTTTCTACATTTAAAAATTATTTTAGTGGTAAAATCAGAGACTTTATTATTTATATGAATGCTCTACAATATATAGATTCTGTATTATTTAAATTATTTAAAATAAGAAAGACCTATAAGAACTGGTAAGAAAATTCCACTGAAATCAGAACACATAACATACATTTGTGTATGGATATGGACATGTAGGAATTCTCAGGGAGCTGCTTTGTATAAGTCTATCAGCTAAAATAGCTAGTTTGAATTATAGTACTATTTTAATCTTTATTCCAATGCTTTTCCTCTAGATATAATAGAGCAACCAATGCTTCTTCGTTTATACTTTGTCAAGCCTGTTTTTTTTTTTTTTGAATAAAGATTGGCCAAACTATATTTCTTCATTAAATTTCTCAGCATGACTTGCTGGCATGTTTGGCTGTGGTGGATAATAGCTCTATTTCACAAATTAAAAAGAAAGATGACAAGACATTTTGAAAAGATTAGGGAAAGGGGATATGAATGCAAGTGATTTTTAAAAATAGGAAAATGTTGAAAACTTTTAATGTACAAAAACATCCCAATTTATCAAGCAGTTGGATTTTTAATCATCTCTGCTATTCATAAGACAACTCAGATCTGGAAGAAAACAAAAGAGCTGTCATCCAGACCTTTAGATCTGTTATTAAAACAATCATTAAATTATGTCCAAGAGCTATTGCTTCAAAAGTTGTGAAAAAAAAGAATAGAAAAAAGTATCAAATTTTGTTTAGAATTCTTGGCTTTTCCTATGATATTGATTAAGTAGCAGCAAAGGCCATAGGGCCCAGGCTTTGGCATCAGATTCTCCCTCTTAGTTGTTGATTTTGAATAAGCTCTTTACCCTTTCTAGGCCTATTGCCTTCATGTGCACATTGGGCTTTATAACAGCCAGCTCCGATGGGCTGCTTTGGTGATTAATGGGAAAGTCTGTATAAAGATTATTATTAACTGATAGGCTATGAAGAGTAATCACAAACACTAATAATATTGAATAAATGAGGCTTACACAATAAATTCTGGAGTTTGCTGAATGTGTCTGAAAATAGTGCTCTGCACAGAATTGGACAGGATGTCAACATTCACACTTGGAAGAAACTTGAATAACATTTCAAAATGCCCTACCAATGAGTTAGGGAAAGAGCTCATTAACTGCTCTCTCTATTATGTTCAAATGAATATTCAGCCCTAGGGACATGAATAAATCTTTCCTTTTGTATTGTGTGTCATCAATTACACAGTGGGCCATAACAGTTTGAGGACCACCTGCATATTCACATGCTTGAGCAAGTGCTTACAAATGAAACAGAAGAATGACTATTATAAACTCTCGTCATTTGTACACAGTTTCAGATGGAGTGATAGCCTTCTACTTGCTTTTGGTCTAGGTAGCTGCTATCTTTTCTGCCTTCTGTGCTGGAAGAAATTATGGTTGTCTAAGCTCCATAAACTACCTCTTTCAAATTGATATTTTAGCATTATCAAATATGGCACTAATGATATTTTTTAAAAAGTCCCACTCTTCCCCCAAACTGCTGTAACCACCAAACAATATGTACTTTTGGACATGTGGAAAAGAAAGTAATAAATTTTAGCTAATGATGCAAGGAGAAATGTTTGGTAGGACCCGCTCTGATAGACAAGGATGTGAGATGGACTGGCAGCCAGAATAGGTTGTGCAAAGTCTGGCAGTATAAGTCTGATTTGTTTCCTGATATTTTCATTAGTTATCTTGGTGAAGTCATAGGTTCTCTATGAGCCTCCGACTTCTCAACTGGCTGATATTGAAGACTCAGGCTCTATAGTCAAACAAATTGGGTTTGAATCCTGGCTTCTATACTTAGTTAATTATGTGGACAAGGCATTTAACCCATATGTCTCATCATCCCTATATATAGGACACTTTTTAAAACTCTAATTGAGTGATTATATGGATTTTTATAAAATTGCATAGGTTTTCATAGGTGCCCCATATATAGAATGATGGAACATAATAGGTTAAAATTTTGAGCCTCAAATGCCTCAAATGTAAAATAAGGATAATGATAGATTTATTGTATAAGATTTTATAGGGATTAAATGATATGATGTATTTAAATACCTGAAAAGTGCCACACATGTCATAATGCAATTAAATGTGAACTACTATTA
Organism: Spermophilus citellus; assembly: GCF_964194105.1. NCBI lineage: Eukaryota > Metazoa > Chordata > Mammalia > Rodentia > Sciuridae > Spermophilus > Spermophilus citellus. The sequence goes on from NC_138183.1 coordinate 82,784,814, forward strand.
TAAGTGTGTGGTTGAGGTAGAGAAAAGAAAAACTCTTGGGCAGATCAGTATTATGGAGAAAGTTGTTTCTTTACCATTGATCCCTTTTCTCCTGTCATTGCCTGTGGTAGGCAGAATAATGCCCTGCCCCCACCCCTGTCCTTGCCTTCATTCCTGGAACATGAGAATATGCTATTTCAAGGAAAAGGGGATATTGTGGTTATAATTAAGAGAAAGGAATTATCCCTAATTATCCCCATGGATGCTATCTATTCACACAAGCCCTTAAAAGCAGAGAACTGTCTTTGGAAGTAAGAGACTGAGCAAAAGGGATAGTCAGAGAGTTTCTAAGCATCAGAAAGTTACAAAAAGCCATTGCTGGCTTTGAGATGCAGGATTCATGCATGAGGACTGAAGCTCCAGCTGATAGAACCCCAGTCCTAAAACTATTAGAAACCATCACAATCTGAATGATCTAGGAAGTAAATTTTTCCCAGAGCTTCCCTGTAAGAGCCCAGTTGACCAACATCTTGATTTCAGCCTTAAGAAACCTAGATCAGACAAACCAGATGAACCAGCCCAAACTTCTAACCATTAGAACTGTGAAAGAATAAATTTGTCTTGTTTGTAACCACTATGTTTGTGGTCATTTGTCACTGCAGTGATAGGAAGAGAATATGCTACCTGACCCCCTTAATACTTCCCTCTAGACTCTGAAAGTTAGCTGCAATTTCAAGGATGTTCACAGGGATAACATCACCCAGAGTGGAAAAATCTGTGTAGAGATTTAGACAATATAGCTGGAAGGAGTTTGGCAGAAGGACAGGCAAAATTAGATGAACAAGATAGGATAGGTTGAAGTTTTGGAAATATGTTGTATTTTAAGTGTGATATATTGGGGGAATTCGACGACTGAAAGATATGTTTATCACTAACTACTTGCATGTACCTGTTTTAACATGAAGAAACAAAAAGGGATAAGTTGTAAATGGACTTGCCCAAGGTCAGGTATCCAACTAACTGCTTTTAGGCTAATACCGGACTATCAAGTTCTTGTGATGTGCTCTTTTCTCTCTAAATAATGTTCACGTCTAGTGGACCTCAGTATATTGGGGCATAGAATGGTAAGGTGCTGAAGGAATTGAGCAGGAATGTAGACAAGGTTTTTCTATTCCTCCAGGAAGTTTGAAGACCAGCTTCTGTTAAAATAATGTTTCGGGTGTGAATATACACAAGGCTTCCTATACCCCCAGATAGGTTTGTGCATATGGGATCCTAACCTGGCTCAATTTCTCCAGTGTTCTGCTTTTGTATGAGCTAACATGGACATAGGTAGAAGGAAGTCAATGAAACATCATATGAGGGATTGAGTTAGGTGGTTGCCAAGATAATTTCCTGTCCCAGTGTTGTTCAGAGCACTCCAGGTAGTGATTTATGTCCACTTAGAAGAATACCATTCAGACCTTGACCAGTGTTTGGAAACAATTTCCTAGCCAGCAATACAAAGAGATAATTCCACACATCGGCCATGTTTATGGTATATTACCCATGAAATTCCTGAGCAGACAGGTTGCTGTATCATAGAACCTTCACCCAGGTTCATACAGGCACGGTGCTATTGTCTTGAGAGGCATTTTTGAGATATATGGCAGCAATGGACAGTGGAGGAGGAGTTATTTTTCTCTTTGCTGTGCTGAAAACCTGTTTTTTTTTGGATGCGGTTGCAGTTAAAATCTCATGCAAATATAACATGGTAACAAATGGCATTTTTCTTCTTTTGACCTAGAATTCATGATAAGGGCTCAGAACTGAAGAGGGTCTAAGTACCTCTCATTTACATGGAACCACCAAAAACTGGGGCTAATAACCCATTTAGGGCTTAAGGAGCAGAAGGACAACTTGCCCTTGTCATCCAATCATCTGCCGATTCCAAGTTGATGAGAACAAATGTATATTAATTAGCCAGCATTGCCCTAACAAAGAACTACAGACTGAAAGGCTTGTGCAACAGAAGCTTATTTTCTCATAGTTTTGGGCTCCAGAAGCCTGAGATCAATGTATTATCAGGGCTGGCTTCTCTTTTCTTAAATTGCTTCCCTTGAATTGTAGATGACCATCTTCTCCCTGTGTTTTCACATTCCCTCCATACTTCTCTGTATTCTAATCTTCTTATAAGGACACCATCATATTGTATAAAGGCCCACCCTAATGATGTTATTTTCACTTTGCCTCTATAAGCCCATTTCTCCAAATGCAGTCATATTTGAACTTCAATGTGTGAATTTTGCAGGGGACAATTCAGTCCTTAATAACTGAAGAGACAGAGAACCACTGGGGTTTGTAGTCTTCCATGAAGTGTTGCATTCACACTCAAAAGTAATTTTCTTCTATCCCCATCATGAAGAGAAGTGGAGTGAATTTTCCCCCTATAGCCAAGAGAGAGAGGGCTTGGGAGACATTTATAAAGACTGGGATATATTTCTTCATATTGTGAGTGTGTGAGGGGGTATGGAGATGACATCTTATTCCTTCCCTGAAGGCTTGCTGAACTGCAAAATGCATGGAGCAGCGCATGGAAGGCAGCTCTTTGGAGAGTTTGAAATGTATTTCCTGGAGTTTTGGGGATGCCTCTGATCATAGAGGATGTTGCTGAGTTTTTACTGAAATATCTCACAGCAGCAGTATAGATGGGATCCTGGTGTAATGAATGTTTTCAGTGAAAAAAAAGGGGAGATCACCCTCAGTCTGATTTTCTACTGTTTTTGGAGAGCTCAAAAGAGAGCCGCAGTTGTTAGTTTGGCAGCACATAAAGGACTACAGTGATTCAGGGATAGATGAGATATGTCACCATGGTTGCCCAGGTGACATCTAGTGTTTGAAGGGAAACTCCCCTCAGGAACCTGCTGAAGAATTATATACATGCTATCTACCAGGATAAAATTTCCCTTCAGAGGATAGTTTGTAGTTTGGGTTGTTACAAACAGGAAGAGCGTGCTACTGGTCAAAGCCAGGGATCCTGCTCCACAAGCTGCAATGCACAGGGCATCCCCTGTGATGAAGAGTTAACTAGGTCAACGGTCAGCAGTTCTGCTGTGCAGAACCATGATCTCTGTGGAGGCTAGTCCCTCAGCACAGTCTCTTTGCTACCGTGTGTGTGTGTGTGTGTGTGTGTGTGTGTGTATGAACCCAGTATTCATGAAAGGGAATGTTGGGTAACTGCACATGTGAGGGAAGTGAAGCAGACATTTTCTCAGCATCTTATGCTCTGGGAGAAACAGATGTTGGACAAATGAATGTATTGGCTAGCTTGTGCAATAAGTGACATATGAACTTATGGACATGTTGTAAATCAATGGATGGTGCATAGCTTGAAAAAAATTATGCCGTGTTCTGTATAATTCCATTTTCTGTAAAAATACATCTATCATAGTACCACTTAAATAAATTCAAATGCTAAAATATCTTAACATATTATAAAAATTCTAGAAATAGATCTACTGGTATGTTGTAACCAGTTAATTGTAGGATTAAAGACATGTTTTAAAAATTGAAGAGTAAAAGCTTTTTTTGCATATTTAGGACATGTGCTTATTGTAAATTTTTTTTTTTAAATCAGGCCATTCACAAGGATGTAAAGAAGAAAGTGAAAGTCACCCCAATAATCTTTTTTTTTTCTTTAATTTAAACATCAGCCAGGCATGGGATTGCACACCTGTAATCCCACAGACTTGAGAGGCTGAAACAGGAAGATCACAAGTTCAAGGCCCCCTTCAGCAAGTCAGTGAGACCCTTAGCAACTTAGCAAGACCCTGTCTCAAAATAAAAAGGGCTGGGGATGTAGCTCAGTAATTTAATACTCAACACCAAAATAAAAAATAAACAAAAGCCAAAACAAAACCCCCAAATATAAACACATTTAGTGATTTCGTGTATCTTCTAGAAGGCTCTTTCCTAGGCATATTTACATATAAACAGATAGTTCAGATCAGGCTATGCATTTTTCATTTAAGAGCTCCTTTTGTCTCTGTTAGTTTACTTCTATCACCATTTTAAAGGAATTATACAATAGAGGCTTGTTTACTTACTTTCCATAAGTAGAGAGGAGTTTGAAATGAAAAGCATATTTTTTTCTGTTCATCTTCCTTGACCATGTTTCGCTCCCCAACGTCAACTACTTTTATACATTGCTGCTTTTAGTTTCCCTTGTAATCATGTCCAGAAATTAAAATAAGATACTTATGTCACTACTCTTTCTCTTATTTATTTCTCTTTACAAAAACATCTTTTGTTTTCTTAAATTTTGGTACCAGGGATTAAACCTAGGGGCGCTTAACCACTAGGCCACATCCCCAGCCCTTTATATATATATTTTATTTAGAGATGAGGTTTTATTAAGTTGCTTAGATCCTCACTAAATTGCTGAGTCTGGCTTTGATCTCATGATCCTCCTGCCTCAGCCTCCTGAGCCACTGGAATTATAGGCATGCACCACAGTGCCTAGATTTTTCTTCCATACTCTCTTGTCCTTGTACTTCCCAATTTCTGGTGACTTGTCTTTTAGCTTTACATCATCATGGTGGAAGATTTACCCTTCTTTTATGAAACCATAATCATTATGTGCTCAGTGTTAGCTTTTGCTTCAGGCTGAACACTAATAAGTAGTATTTGTTCTGTGGCCATGTGGAGAACATTGTTCACCACAATTCAAATAAAGGTGTTGGATTGCATTTCCTTCTTTTTACATTCAGTGATACAACATTTTTTTGTCATTTAAGGGAGAATGTTCCTAATGTCAAACTCAAATGGATTCACTTTCTTTAGAAAAATTTCATATTTATGAGCAGTTCAGAGGTGTATACCAGTCATCCGAGCCTAGGAGCTGAGGCAGTAGAGTCGTTAAGTTCAAGGCCCCCTCCCCCTCTGTAACTTAGTGAGACCCTGTCTCAACAAGACATAAAAAGGACTGGGATGTACCTCAGTAAAGCACTCCTGTGTTCAATACCCAGTACTGTGTGGAAAAAAGGAGGGGGAAAAAGGAGGGGAAAAAAAGAAAAGAAAATTTCCATATTTAGCATGACTCATTTACTCCATCTCTTTTTTCTGTTGACTCTTCTGTTTTTCCTTTTCTGTTTTTATTGAATTTTTATCAATGAATTAACTTTTATTTATTGTATTTTATTGCTGCTATCAATGTAATAGTGAATTTTAACCATATTCTCAAAATTATCTAGCCTCATTTATTGTACAGACCCTGCTTCTGGCCCAGAGAATCCCTTCTAGAGCACACTGACTTCCTGCTGCAACCTGGGTTGGTGGTTCTTTTGACCCACTTATCATCCCATAAGTTAGCCCCTCAGTGTGTCTTATACTCCTGGTATAGCTTCTCTCTTTTAGAAGCCTAAGTCTTCCTCTTTTGTTTTCAACCTGTCTTAACTTTTTTTTCTTTTTCATCTGAAGCACATGCTCAAATATTTGTTTCCCAACTGGTGTTTGGGCCATCAATATTCTGAATCCTTACATAGCTAAGTGTACTTTTATTTTACCTTTGCGCTTGATTGGTATTTATGTGTGGTGGTGGAATATTAGGTTCAGAATCTTGTAGAACTTTGAATGTGTCTTTATCTTCTGACATTCAGAGTTCTGATGAGAAGTCTGATGCTGACTTGATTCTGCATTTTCTTTTTTTTTTATTTTTAAAATTTTGCCTACGTACTATGTTTTGATCCACATGTCTTGAAGCTGTTTGAAAGTAAGAACTGTTGCCCTAGCCAGAGATGATGGTGTCTGAGTCTGGAGTGTAGGATAAAGGCATTGTAAGAGACCAACTGGAGGTAAGATCTACATGACTCAATCGGTGGTCTGCTTTTATGACTTGGCTTTCAGTCTTCATTTTCCTTCGAACAACCCTAGCTGGATCTTTTCCTCCCCCCTCCCCGCCCCCCCCCCCCCCCCCCGCAGATGTGATCAGTCCACCAATGTTTGAATTGCTTGATCACCAATGACTAAAGCATGACACAGTGGAACTGAAGAGTATAAGTGATCCAGATTCTGCAGAGGTAAATTCTAAGCAAATTAAGTCTGTCTTTGAGGAGCAGTTTACATTTTAATTCTATTGTGTTTGTTTCCATCACTAAAGAATCAGGATGGCTACAAGCTGGTAAAGTTTTATTATCACAGGGGAAAGGGATTTTTTAAAATATGTCAAGAGCTTTGTAAGGCTGTGAACAACCAATAAAAAAAAAAAAAAAAGAAAGAAGTAACCTAAAAGGAGAAATATAAGAAATATGTTAAAAAAATAAGTAGTATAACATATGGTTTATTGTAAATTATAAATTCTGATTTAGGAAACCCATAGGTAAGCCAAACTGAGGATTTGTTTTATACAAATGGGTTGGCTCTCTTTTGGAGCTCATCTATGCTTATCCAAACTAACATTGATGGTCTCTAACCTACCAGGTCTAATGCAGCTTTTCCCAAGAGCATAGAGACAGTTATTTTTAAATTAAAAAAAAATTTTTTTGTTACTTGGGACTGAACCCAGGGGCACTTTACCACTGAGCCACATCCCCAGCCCTTTATATTTTTAATTTTTTTTTTTAATTTTGAGACAAGGTCTTGCTGAGTTGCTTAGGGACTCACTAAATTGCTGAGGCTGGCCTCAAACTTGTAGTCCTCCAGCCTCAGCTTCCCAAGCCACTGGGATTATACGCATGTACTACCGCGCCCAGATAGATAGTGATTTTGAAGGTACAAACATATACCATTTAACATAAATGAGGCAAAACAGAGGGCAATAATGATTTCAGATATTCAAAAAGAAGACTTGGAATAACAATTTCTCAGCTATTATGATGTTTGTGTGGAGGTTTGTGATGTAAATGCAGGTTAAATTTCCTTTATCTGAAATGCTCAGGACAAGAAGTGTTTTGGATTTAAAATTTTTAGTTTTGGAACATTTGTATACATAATATGTTGGAGATGGAACCAAAATTTAGTCATGAAATTAATTTATGTTTCATATACATTTTATGTGCATTATCTGGAGGCAATTTTTTGCAGTTTTAAAATAATTTTGTTGAAACCAAATTGCATGGTGTGGAATTTTCCACTTGTGTCATTATATTTGTGCTTGACGAGTTTCAGATTTTGGAATATTTGGGATTTTGGATTTTCATATTAGGGATGTTCAATAGAAAACTTGAGGGGGGGGGCAATAAAAGCTTTTTTTTTTTTTTTTAAACTGGAAAAAACAATAGCCATAGCCAGGAGGACATTTTGAGTATGTCTCCTACTGATATCATGATTCTGCCATGTTCTGAAATATTTATTGAAAGAGATTGGAATCATCGATAATTGTTACTTGATGGAAGTTTGTGGAAATATGCTTTTGTAGCTCTGAGAACCATGTGGTTCTAGTCAGATAGTTATCACAAATAATTAAGGTCAAAAGCTCCATCAACGATTCCTTTGCCACAGCACATTAAAAATAATATTCTTTGTCTGAAAGCTGCTGAGTCTGATACACCACTTGGAATCGTTCTGGTGCATGGGGGCTACACTTGTATGAGGCTGCCTCTACCATGGGAATGTTCTTTGTGCATAGAATCAGGTGAAGGCATTAGACAAAAAATATTTTAGCCACCATAATCTAGAATTATATATCTATACATTGAAAGCTGTAGGAACTAGGAAACTAAGACAAAGTAGTCATGTGCACGAGGGATTTTTATAGGAAAGGCATCTTTCTTTCCATTTTTTTTTCTTGGCAAATAGGTTCTAAGATGAGTTGGGGGGAAACTGAAAAGGTACAGGGTACAGGGAAAAGGTACTGCAATAAAATTCACTTCCCTTGACAAAGCACAAAGCATACTTGGTTGCCTTTTCAATCAGTGTAGGCTGGACTATCCCTTATATTCTGATTTTTGTTTATTAATGTTATATGCTACTTATTCTGTATCCATTTTTTCTCACTTCCTCCACTTCTCCTCTTCTTCTCTTTATGCCCTTCCTCTTTTTTTTTCCCTCTTAGTTCTTTCATTTTCTCATGTATTCATTCATTTGAGAAGCCTTTAGAGGACACACTGTAAAAGACACTATGTAATATGATGGAGGAGACAGTAATGAGTCACAAATTGTTGTAATCCTCAGAGACCTTATAGCCTAGATTTTGAGGTTTACAGGAAAATATTTAGAAATCACCTTTGTCTTTTCCAGACATTTTAATACTTTGGGATCAGAACCCATCTTTTGAGCATGTGGAACCAGGCTATCCCCTGATATACACAATGAAAGTGAAGCACTTCATTTCATAGTCCTGGTGCTTGTAGGACTGACACCTTAGGCTTCCTTATTACCTCTCTCTTTTATTGACAGTGATACATAAGATGCTTCTATGGCATCTCCTGGCTGCCTCTATTAGAAAACTCCTTGTTCAAAGCTATTATTAAACTTTTTGTCAAGTGTCTTCCCGTGTTCATTGGATTTCTAACAACCATTATTTAAAGAGGGCAGCCAAGTTCCTTGTACAAACCCAGGGAAAACAACAAATTGAAACCAAATTTCAATTCTGATATTTGCATTATTTTTTCCTCTCTCTTTTTAGATGACACAAGATGGATAATTCCCCTCACATGCTTTCTAGATCTCTCCTGTTAAAAACAGACATCCATTTCTGACACTTAAAAAAAGTATCTTTTCATGGCAAGAGACTTTTGGTTTCCTATTCTTGGATCCTTCTAGACACTCATGGTTGCAAAGCTTCTGCAAAGTTGCTGAGTGTATTCCCAAGGCCCTGGCTTAGTGGGCTCAATGCAGGCCTCTCTGGAGTTCAGCAAAGTGACTGATGATAGCCCATTTATCATGCCAACTCTCTCCAGAGCACACTGAAAGGTACCTCATGTTCAGTTCAGAACGGTGGAATCTTCATGCAGATCTACTCTGATATGACTCCGACAGCAAAATAATTTTCAAAATGTTTTATGACCCCCAGGCACCTCTAAAATAGCTTCACTTGTCACTTCCATAGCCTCAAATCAGAATTAGACCAATATCGAGGGGGATGGCAACAGCACATTAGCCTGTCAAGCAGGAAGATCTGAACTTATGGGAAATACATTGTAGAAATTATAGAGGAAAGTGCATTTAACTGGACGACATAGACTGCTAGGTTAGTATGGTCTTAGAGTCAGAAGAGAATGAAGAAAGAATAAGAATTGTGGAATTCTTATTTTCATAACAATTTTCAATTTATATTTCTATATATGTTCTCTCTTTTTATCATCGTGGCAAACCTATATGTAGGAGATTTTAGTCTCCACTTTAATCAAAGAGCTTCAGATAGATTGGAGACCTGCCCTAAACTCAGCTGGAACCATGTTTTTCTCTTGGGGGTGGTTTTTACTCACTGATGAATCCTGAACACCTAATACATTGCCTGGTACATAGCTGGCAATTAAATAGTTGCTAAATAACTTATATAATATATAATAACTTATAGTGGCTGAGCTGGAATTTAAATCTAGGCCGCTTCTGTCTTCAGGTGAAGTGTTGATTGCCTCCCTGAGAGGGGAATTTAGAATCACAGCATTGCTGTGGATGTCACTGTTAACACTTTGCTCCAGAGCAGTAGGGGATCAGGCTGCTGCAGGCTGGGATTCTGAGACACAGAGTTCCAAGTATAGTGAGGCAGGGGAGGCCTGGAGGTGAGAGTCCGGAGGCAAAGGGGCTCATGTACCAGAGAAAACCAGGGAAAAAAAATCCATGTCTGCAGGTCAAGAAGCCCAACTAGGTTAAGCCAATACATGAGATTTGTATTTAGACCACTTTTTCCCATTTTGCACACAGACACCTCAGGTATAGAAAGGGCAGTGTTTTGGCTGAAGTCACCTTGAATTGGGGTTTACTCTGCAGCTTGGGTTCTCATTCATTCTAGCTTTCTGTCTCTGTGGGAAATTGTTTTTACCTTAGTGAAATGGCAATGAGCTCACTGAAAACCAATTTATCATCTGAGTCTAGCGGGGGAGACAGATGTATAGGAGAAGTCATGTGACAGTTGCCCTGCCAGGTGAGAGAGAAGCTTGCAGTCAGGATGCTTGGCTGAATGGGGATTGGAAAGAAGGTGGGGCACCTCAGTAGGAAGTGAGCATAGTGTGAGCAGTGGTGGCATAGGGAGAAAAGCCTAGATCCCCTGGTAGGACTGAGGTGTGTTCTCTCAAGAGATTGGTAAAGGGACAAGAGCCAGGTCTATAAGGGTCCTGTATCCATTGCTGGAATTTGGATTAAACCATGAAGCATAAGAAAAGCCACTGGGGATTTCTCTGCAGGGAGTTGCTTTGGATAAAACATACAGTTTTAGAAAGACCGTTTCTCATAATTCATTGGAAGTATTTATGATTTTTGAGGGTGTCGTGAAACTCCTCATTTCATAGGACTGCTATATTTCAAAGAAATGTTGCTAACAAAGATTTGTGTGCCTAGAGAGACACCTAAATGCATATTAAGTAGTTGTAAGTGAAAGGGGACAGCACACATAATTAACATGGATGTTGCTACATACATCAGGGGATTCTCTTCATCCCTCAGGGCAGGGTCTGCAATCCATTTTTAACCTTTCTGCCTGTAAAAACAACCTATAGGGTACAGAATGCTTCAAAAGGCCATATGGAATGCTTGTCTACAATAGGGAAGAAGACTGCTTTCTGATCCATGTAAATATCCCTTATTGATTTAAAAATTCAGTCTGACAAAGTATAAAGTAGATATTTAAAATGTGCATAGTGCATGAAATTACCTCACATTACTAGTAAATGCATGCCTTGTAGCAATTATGTCACTTATGCTTACACTAATTAAGTGTTGATGTGTGAGCAGTAAGTTCCAATGATGTCGTTAACTAATGTACATAAATATTCCCTTTAAACTGTAATTGCACTTTGCCACAACGTAAAAGAAGGCAAGCTCAATTTAGGAATTATGTAGGACTGCTCTTCGAGAAAATGTTAACGAACTCTGCAAAGGAAGAGCTGGATTCCAGAGTGCCATTTCTATTATCAGAGGAGGGAGGGGTCCGAGGGGAGGGAGGAGGGGAGAAGGTAGAGTTTTAGAAGTCTAATTTACAAATCTGTAGAGAACATTTACATATTCTCTTTTTTAAGTCCCTGGTGATGTCCAGACTCAAGGGATCAATTGCACACACCAGGTTTCCTGTGCTGAAGGAGCTCATGAGCTGACTTAATGCACACAGTACCCCAGCAGAGGGACACTACACTACATTTCTGTCACAAGGATTAGCTGATCTCTGGAAAATTTGTGGTGGTGTACTCATTTGCTGAAGTCAAGATTTATGATGCTAAACATTAACGTGATTTTATTTTTAACTCTAAATCTCCAAACCCTGTTTGTTCCTCCAGAAACAAAGGCCAGGGCAGCGAGACGGGATATGTCATCCTGAATTTCATCTGTAACCAGAGCTAATACACAACAGAGAGGCTTCTGTGGTTTGGAGTTAGAGCTTGAGTTCCCTAACTGGGTATATGCATCCTCCTGGGACACACATTCTTCTCATTTTGTGGCTGATAATGATCCCCCTCTGAAAATAGTAAGGTAATTGTCTAAAAATATTCCTCCCTCTGCCAAGAACAAAAGAAAGACTAGTGCCCTTTACAGAGCTCAAAACGAAGTTTGTTGACTCATGCTAAGAATGGAAGGAGCAAAGAGGGAAAGGCCTGGTTATAATTATTAGTGACGTGGCATCTGGGGTAGCAGCAGTCAGCAGACAAACCTCAATTACCAGAGCTGGAGAAGAAAGTGAAGAAAGGGTTGGAGCTATTTTAACTTTACTTTGGCTTCTAAGCATTTAGTTTGTCAGTTGAGGTTTCCACATGAGGTAAAGTGAGAGGTCATTTCCATGCTATTGGTCCTCGAAGAAGTTTTCTTATCCCAAGAATTTCAAGTAACATATAATCTACATTAGTGCAATACAATCAGCATCCCAAAAAGATTGCTTTTAAGTAAAATCTATTAGAATATATATTTTGGGGGTTTTTGTTTCCTTGGCTGGGTTATATTTAAGTTTAAATCAGGATAGACTTCCTGGGGTGGTAACTCCATATTCAATGTGGCTTAAAGTAACAAAGGTTTATTTTTTTGTTCATGCTCCATATTCATGCTGGTCTTCATAGTCACTCAGGGATATAGTCTGAGACGTCAGCTAGCACCATAATCAGAGATAAAAGAAGGTTTTGGGAGGCCTGGCCAGGTTAAGGAGATAACTGTCTCTTACTTTTTTCTATGCATTCCATCCAACCATAGGGATCAAGTGCAGCTGATTCTCCACATTTGTGAGTTCAGTATCTGCAGATTCAATCAACTGTGGATTAAAAATATTTTTAAAAAGTATACTGACTATGCATAGACTAATTTTTTCATGTTATGAAAAAATACAATGTGACCACTATATAGCATGGGCATTGTATTAGGCATTATAAGGAGTCTAAAGATGAGCCAAAGAACACAGAATAAAAGGTGTATAATTATTTGCAAATACTACATATATCACATCATTTTATATGAAATACTTGAACATCTGTGGAGTTTGGTATTTGTAGGGGTCCTGGAATCTGTCCCCAATATACACCAGATGACTATTAAGTAGAATTCTATTAAATGCTGAAGAGGGAGAGAATCACACAAAGTTTTAACCAACAGCTATTCCCATAATTATTTCTGACATTGGGTTCCTCTTCTCAGAAAATATTTTTGAGTAATCATGCGCATAGGACACTGGGTTAGTGTTTGCACATGCTATCTTAACCAAAAACAAGAGGATGAATAGGAAGAACCCTAGAACAAACCTTTTTGTTTTTGGACAGCTAAGACAGACTGGAGCCCAGCTCCCCATCAGCCACACCCATTGTAAGTTAGATGTCAGTGCCAAAGCACCCAGAAGGGGTTTCACAGTTACTTTTTGGTATATTTTGAGGTTCTGCATTGATTAAAAAAATTTTAAGACAATACTATTTTGGATAAATAGCTTGAATGAAATCACAAAAAAGATTACATTTAAAAAATCATCAGTAAGATCTCTTCACTAATTAAAATAACAGACCTTATTAAAACATCTCTTTTGAAAAATGAATTTGCTGTTAGAAATCTGCCTCGAGGTTCTAATTGAAGTTCTATATGGAATGTTAAATCTCATGGAGCTCAGACATTTTGGTTTTTATTAATTTTTTCTTTTATTTATTTATGCTTTTTTTTTCCCCTTTAAATTGCAGATGTTTGGGGAGTGTTTCTTTCTTCTACTGTTGGGAAACAGAAGTAAACAGTTAATTTTTGGATTATTTATATCTTAGGTATTGCTGTAGTTTGAATGTCCCCTGTAGAACTAAGTTTGAAATTTAATCGCCATTATAACAGTGTTGAGGTGAGGGGAACTTTGAGGGGTTCTTCAAGGGCTTTCCCCTCATGAATGGAACAATGCCACCACTCCCACTCCCACTCCCGCTTGCTCTCTCCCTAGACCTCTCTGTCCTTCTTCCGTGTGGAACAAGAAGGCGCTCCTCAGGTGCTGGCACCAGGACTCCTCATTCTCCAGAAATGTGAGCCAATAAACTTCTGTTCATTAAAAATCACCCAGTCTGTGGTAGTCTGTTACATAAACATAAACCAGACTAAGACAGTCAGACACATGTAGCTCTTGTTTCTTTAAAGCTTTTCAAATAATTCTTAACAATGTAAATCATTGACTTTGAATAGAAAGGAAAGGAGGCAGATGAGATAAAACAGAAAACAAAATACATAGAGGTAAAGGAGAGGCAGGGTGGAAAATGTGAAATTGCTTAAAAGCATTTGATGGAAAGCATTTAATGGGAGATGATTTATTCCAACTTCTTGAAAATAATTTGGGTATGTTTTCAGGCCTTTGCAACACGTCAGACTAATTTGTTAAGAGGAAACATAATTCATAAGACTTGGGACTCAAATTGAAAGACACAAAACATTTCATCTGGCCAAGAAAGAGCTCTAACTGAAGTATAGCCTCCTTAAAGCAAAAGTCAGGGGGGTTTGCATAGAGTTTGGGATGAACATTATTAAGTTTAAATGAGGTAGCACTGTGACTGGTTAGGAGTGAGTTAAAGCTAGTTACTAACTGGCTGAACTTGGTAGATTTGCTAAAGTGTTTTCAGCACAAGGATCACATACTTCCGGGATGAGAGGAAATTTTGTTCTTATGTTCTCTTACCTTCTGCAAAACCTTCCACCTTTCCCTCTACCTATGATATTCATTGGAGACTTCCATTGTTTAAGAAGTCTAAAGCTAATTCTTTGCCTCTTTTGGCTTATAAGATGGCATTTGACATGAAATTTTTTGAGCAATTACTGTGTGACAGAGATTTTTTGGTAAGTGGCTTGCTATCTGGGTCTGGTAGCAGAGTCAGAATTGATAAATGTAAGCGTAAAAACAAATGCAAGAACTATGATAGAATCTGTGCACCATAATGGGGGCATGGTGGGGAGAGAATGCTCAGCTGTGCTTATGGACTTATAACCTCTTTCTTAATCTAAGTCCAAAAAAGTGAGCCAAGATCTGAAAGGTTATGAACTAGGTAAGGGATCCCAGGCAGAAGAGAGGCAGAGGACTGTTTCACAGCCATTCCTCCCATGAGCAGTTTGGTGTGCACTGTGGGGTGATGAGTTTTTCTCCTTTCCCACCCTCCACTTTTCCTCTAGCTTTCTTAGGGCTTGTTACGTACTGAAATCAGGTTGGCAGATGGGCTTTTGGGAGTACAATTCAAGTTGGCAAAACACTAAACATTTCTAGCACAGTAACTGTGTTAGAGATATGGTGAAAGAAAAGTCGAAGTGTTGGAAGATATTTAGTCCTGAGAATAATGCACAGGGAAGTCTTCCTCCCTCTGTCTGTAGGGTGATGAGCACCTACCCACTTCTAGGTCTCAACCATCTTAGAAGAAGAAATGAAATGCTGACAGTTTCTTCTGAGACTCAGAGACAAAATTGGGTGAAAGAGGAGAGTGGAGAGAAAAAAAATATAAGGGTCAAGGAGTTGTGTTGAGAGGGGAAAAGAGAGGATGCAAGATGAGAATTGTTTAGCCAGTAGGTCTAGGCCTAAACAATAAAGGGAATTTATTGGCACATGTAATAACCCAAATGCCTGAACATCTACAAGTTTCTCAGGAATGCAGATCCATTTTACTGTGGTTCTCTGGGTAGTCTGCCTCAAACTCTCATACGCATATATATTGGATTCATCCTTAGTCTGACTATGGTAGTGGCAGAGTAGTTGCTTTCAGCTCTGGCTACAAGCCTTCTTTTTCACAGCCAGGGGAAGAGACAGAATGTCTTCCCACATTTATTAAAGTCTAGACCTTTGTTATGATTGGAGTATCTTAGGTTACGTGCATGCATCTGAAGCAATTCATGGGGCCAGAGAAATGCTATAGGATGTTTGGATTGGGGGGGGGGTCATTTACCCTTCCCTGAGCCTTTTACCATGGCTAGAGGGATGCTATGACCTTGCTTTGTTTAGATTAATCTAAGCCTCCTAAATCAAACCAGTTTAAGCTGCCCAATTGTTTCCCAACAGCAGAAAGGAGAAACGGGTTGACTGGAGGCATATTCTCCTGAAGGCAGCCACAGCATCTTCGTCTTGTGACTCTGTGTGATTACCACCACATTTTTGACTGAAGACCTCAGGCCTTTCGAAGGGCCCAATGCTCTTCTTTGTTAAGGCCAGAAATTAAGACTTTCCCCCAGTGCTGGGGATTGAACCCAGGATCTCATGCATGCTAGGCAAATACTTGGCCACTGTAAAAGACTGACATCTAAGCAATCACTTTCACTCATTTCTAGATCCCCTCTGATTGCTTCATGTGCCCTAGAGTGTGACCTGTATCCATCCTCCCAACCTTTACACTGTGGCTGGTATAAAGCCAAATTATAGGTGAGAAGGAGAGCCCATATTAAGTAATTTATCTTGAAGAATGTAAGAACTGTCTAAAAGAATTTTTGTGGTAGAAAATAAAATGAGGCTTATACACTGGAAAAACTACTAGAATGGAGAAAGCATTGAACAGGCAGAAATTGAAGAGAGGATTGGACTATTTAAGGCAAGAGTCTGAAAGAAAACATCTGCAATGGAGATGGAGGTAGCACCCTGTGTGAGGGAATTTAAGAAAGTATCTACAATGCTAATAGATATAATTGCAGTGGCAAAAAGGTTTGGTGAGAGAGAATGGAGCATCTGTGAGGATTGCACAGCTGTGAAGGGGATGGACCGATTTGGGGTATGAAAGTTGAAATTAAAAAATATTCACTTCTTGACTCACATTAGAAAAGGAGTGATGCTTACTTGTGTTCATTTTCGTTTTGTTGTGGTGAAAGTAAGTACTGAGGGGTTGCAGAGTACAGAGAGTTTGGAAAGGTTATAAACTATATTTCTGTTCATCTCCTGAATTCTCACCACCAGTGAATAATAGGATAATCTAATGTCTTTTGTTTATTCTTTTCTTCTTAGATGAGAGAAGTTCTAATTAATATCATTTTCTCCTATGTTGCTCATGTTAGCAAAGGTTCTAGTTATTGTTGGGGTTTCATATGAGAAACACAGGGATGCTATTGAAAACATATTATTATAGCAAAAATTCCGATATTCCTAATAAGCCAGTCTGTGTTTTGAGGGTGAGTTCTCTCTAGATTTAAGAATTTAAAGATTAATGATTATGGAGATACTATATTTTTAAAATTCCTTAATAGGTGAAAGACCTATATAATGAAAACTACAGAACCCTAAAGAGAGAAATAGAAGAGGATCTTAGAAGATGGAAAAATATACCCTGTTCATGGATAGGCAGAACTAACATCATCAAAATGGCGATATTACCAAAAGTTCTCTATAGGTTTAATGCAATGCCAATCAAAATCCCAATGGCATTTCTTGTAGAAATAGATAAAGCAATTGTGAAATTCATATGGAAAAATAAAAGACCCAGAATAGCAAAAACAACTCTAAGCAGGAAGTGTGAATCAGGTGGTATAGCGATACCAGATTTCAAACTATATTACAGAGCAATAGTAATAAAAACAGCATGGTACTGGTACCAGAACAGGCGGGTGGACCAATGGTACAGAATAGAGGACACAGAGACTAATCCACAAAGCTACAACTATCTTATATTTGATAAAGGAGCTAAAAACATGCAATGGAGAAAGAATAGCATCTTCAACAAATGGTGCTGGGAAAACTGGAAATCCATATGCAACAAAATGAAACTGAATCCCCTCCTCTCGCCATGCACAAAAGTCAACTCAAAGTGGATCAAGGAGCTAGATATCAAATCAGAGACACGGCGTCTGATATAAGAAAAAGTTGGCTCCGATCTACATATTGTGGGGTCGGGCTCAAAATTCCTTAATAGGACACCCATAGCACAAGAGTTAATAACAAGAATCAACAAATGGGACTTTCTTAAACTGAAAAGTTTTTTCTCAGCAAGAGAAACAATAAGAGAGGTAAATAGGGAGCCTACCTCCTGGGAACAAATTTTTACTCCTCACACTTCAGATAGAGCCCTAATATCCAGAGTATACAAAGAACTCAAAAAATTAGACAATAAGATAACAAATAACCCAATCAACAAATGGGCCAAGGACATCAACAAACACTTCACAGAGGAGGACATACAATCAATCAACAAGTACATGAAAAAATGCTCACCATCTCTAGCAGTCAAGGAAATGCAAATCAAAACCACCCTAAGATACCACCTCACCCCAGTAAGATTGGCAGCCATGATGAAGTCAAACAACAATGAGTGCTGGCGAGGATGTGGGGAAAAGGGTACTCTTGTACACTGCTGATGGGACTGCAAACGGGTGCGGCCAATTTGGAAAGCAGTATGGAGATTCCTGGGAAAGCTGGGAATGGAACCACCATTTGACCCAGCTATTGCCCTTCTCGGACTATTCCCTGAAGACCTTAAAAGAGCACACTACAGGGATACTGCCACATCGATGTTCATAGCAGCACAATTCCCAATTGCTAGACTGTGGAATCAACCCAGATGCCCTTCAATAGAAGAATGGATAAAAAAAATGTGGCATTTATACACCATGGAGTATTACGCAGCACTAAAAAATGACAAAATCACGGAATTTGCAGGGAAATGGATGGCACTAGAGCAGATTATGCTTAGTGAAGCTAGCCAATCCCTAAAAAACAAATACCAAATGTCGTCTTTGATATAATGAGAGCAACTAAGAACAGAACAGGGAGGAAGAGCAGGAAGAAAAGATTAACATTAAACAGAGACATGATGTGGGAGGGAAAGGGAGAAAAAGGGAAATTGCATGGAAATGGAGGGAGACCCTCATTGTTATACAAAATTACATATAAGAGGTTATGAGGGGAATGGGATAACAAACATGGAGGGAAATGAATTACAGTAGATGGGGTAGAGAGAGAAGATGGGAGGGGAGGGTAGGGGGGATAGTAGAGGATAGGAAAGGTAGCAGAATACAACAGTCACTAATATGGCAGTATGTAAAAATGTGATGTGTAACCGATGTGATTCTGCAATCTGTATTTGGGGTAAAAATGGGAGTTCATAACCCACTTGATTCTAATGTATGAAATATGATATGTCAAGAGCTTTGTAATGTTGTGAACAACCAATAAAAACAAAACAAAACAAAAACAAAAAACAAAAAAAAACCCCCAAGAATTTAGACCAAATCAGGCTAACTTAAAATTAGAAACTTGTATGCTAAGGAAAACAGCATTCGTTCACATAGGGCAAGAAGAGCTGATAATTAAATCTGTGATACCTAATTGTCAAGGTAGAATGTCAATTTCCCTGCCCTTAGCCTGATGTGTAATATAGCTATCAAAGCCATTTGTTGTTTTTTTATATGGACAGTTGGAGTATTGTCTCACTGAACAAAGATCTTCTCTCCTTACTTTACAATGTAAGACGGAAATACTTAGTTGAGGAGAATCCTTTGGAGGTGTGGCATGCCTAACTGACCACCAGCTTCTGTCTGGTTTTTGTACAGTTGCACGGGAGGTAAACTTAGGTATGTGAGCCAGAGATGCCTGGATTACACTTTGTGTTTTTTCCTGTACAGTAAAATTCCGTGGTGTGACAAAAAGGACTTAGAAAAGAACCATTTTCTTTACATTGGTATGTTTTGGGTCGGCTCCTACCACCAACACATTTCTGCCTCAGGTTCCCTAGGTTTGAGAAAGCTCAACAAAACTTCAGTCCTAATGGCTAGGCCTCTAGACCTCAGGTTCCTTATAGTGATGGAATAACAATACATTCTCCACCTGCCTCACAGATTTCTTAAGATAAATGTCGATGTGTGATAGGTATGAAGTATCTACAATTTCACACTTGGTCACCCCTCTACCACTTGCTGTCACAGTGAAACCTGAACTAACTTGGCCTGGGGAATAAGGCCACTGCTAGAATGGCTCTGGCTTCCCTCTCCTGTTGATCTCCTTCCGTTCACCTCCATTCTCTACACCTTCTGTTCCCACCCCAGACATACTGCCATTTTGCTCTGATTGTAGTTTCCTCTTTTTCACTTCTGGGTGTCTTCTCATGCTGCCCTATCCACCCAAAGTGCTTGTCTGCATGTATTCCAGTCACTCTGTGGGTTTCTAAACCCGTCTCCCTATCCTCCTCAAACCAAGTTGGACCCAAGGAGATATTGGCAATAGTGATTCATGTGGAAGGACAGGAGTTACTCCCTTGAAGACAGAAGGCATAAGGGGGTTAGTATTAATTCTACAGAGGGGGCACCCAAGTCACAAAGCATTTAAGGAACTTGTTCAAGGGGCTAAAACAAGTAATTCAGAGCTGGGATTTGAAAGCAGGCATTCTTTCCTAAGAACTAGGATATTTACTTTCTGACACAGAGAAGGTGCTGTGTGGTCATTTGCTGACATCTTCCATAGCTGGTGTGCCTTTTCCTTCACTTTAAGCAAGACTGTTCAGTTTAATAAACTTTACTGAAGGCTTAAAGATAACAGGAAGGACTCCCATGCAGATCATGCAGTTTTAGGCTAAATAACCACTACATGGGCTGGGGAGGTGGCTCAAGCGGTATACATGCTCACCTAGCATGAGCGGGGCGCTGGGTTCAACCCTCAGCACCACATAAAAATAAAAAATAAAAATAAATAAAGATGTTGTGTCCACTGAAAACTAAAAAATAAATATTAAAAAAGTTAACAAAAAAATAACCACTAGAATCAAAAGCTGTGCCCTCTCTTGTTCTTCCTCTTCTGGCTCTCAAGAGATGCTCTCACAAGATGCTCTCTTACACTTAGATTCTTGAGTGATTTGAGGGATCCCTCGTCCTACCAATAGAAAGAGCATACATCAGGTCCCCATTTCCTACCCTCCTCTGGAGTTCCATGTTCCCCCATCCCTGTCTTATACCTACTTCCAAGTCAAGGTGTCAGTTCTGTTTATTTATTACAGAGTGACAAACCTCCCCACACTTAAAAATTCAGTGGTTTTATATATATATATATATATATATATATATATATATATATATATATATATAAATGCTTTTTACGTAGAATGATTTTGAGGGTAGAATTTGGGGATATGATGTTATCTAATTGAAGGTAGGACTAATATAGAGACTACCAAAATCTTTCCTCCTTGCCTCTGAGGGGACCTCTGGAAGGAAGGCTGGGCTCAAAGGTCCCCTCCTTCAGAAAACAGTAGTCAGACTTCTTGGTGATATCTTAGAGCTCACTACTCTTGAATATATTTATTAATAACACATCTTTGCTGCTTTGCTTTAAAAAATCTGTGCAGGGCTGTGGATGTGGCTGAAGTGGTAGCGCACTCGCCTGGCATGCACGTGGCGCTGGGTTCGACCCTCAGCACCACTTACAAATAAAGATGTTATGTACCAAAAACTAAAAAATAAATATTAAAAAATTCTCTCTCTCTCTCTCTCTCTCTCTCTCTCTCTCTCTCTCTCTCTCTCTCTCTCTCTCCTTCTCTCTCTCAAAAAAAAAAAATTGTGCAGTAATTGTTCCAAAGGAAGGGAAGTGAAATCTATCTTTTAAGACATGAAAACTGGCATGTGCCACTTCCACCATATTCTGTTGATCAAAGTGGTCACCGGGTCTGTCTCAATTCAAAGAGAAGGCCCAGAGCCCCTAATTTCTTATGGGGACAATGGCAAATAGTGGACACCTTTGATGGACCATTGGGACCTTCTATGGAAAAGTCAATCTGCTCATACTAAAGGTGGGAGAGGTGGTATACCCTAAGCATCAAGGTGCTGATGACTTCATGAGTTAGGATCCTGTCTCTGCTCTGAGAAATGCAATGTTCTGTGCCTGTTTCCTCATTAAAAAAAAAAAATAGAGCAAGCACTCTACCTCACAGAGGGTCCCTACCTCTGAGAGGCATTGCAAGTTGGTAATGCTCTTAGCATGATGGCCAACATACAGAGGGAAAGCCGTAAGCATACGCATCTCTAAGCAAGGTAGAGTCGGTGCTCTTTGTCCCAGTGCCTTTATTCCTGAACAGGATGGTGGCCATCCTTTGCTTTCCTACATGGCCCATTGACATGACCTAAGCCACTTTCCCTTCCTTCCCAAATTCTATCTCCCACAAAACCCACAAATATACCTTCCAAAAGGATAGCTTATCTTTTCCAAAGATAACTAAGAAACTTGTTCACAGCTTTAAAGTGGCAGATTGTCTACCTTGGGGCAAGCATGTTCCAATGCTCTTGGGAATGAACTTGTCACAACTATCGTAACACTTTTTAAACTATATTGAAATTAACTGTTTAATCTTCTATCTCTCCCATTAGATTGTGAATTACTCAGGAGCAGGAATTTGAAAATTTAACTTTATTTTTTTTCCAGTTTTGAGCAAGATGCCTAACCATGGGTCTTCAATGTATTTGTAAAATGAATGACAATTTTTATTTACTTATTTAATCATCCAGGCAGGATCCAGGTAGATCAGAATGACTTTATAAATTGTACCTAAATGTTAGAATCACATTTTCCAAGAGATTCTTTTAACAAATTACAAAGCAAATATGTATCATAAGGAATATATTTAAGAGTAGTAATTAAATCATGTCTTTGTTTTCTTTATTTCTTCTAAAATACATAGTAAGTTCTAAATCTATTTCAGATGCCAGTTTCAAAGTTTATTCTTGTTGATGTCTAATAAGTCATGGTCCCACTGGACTTTAGCACCACCTGAAATTATAGCTTCTCTCTTACTCACATTTTTGTTCTACTTTATTTGTCTTCTGTGTCTGTCATTTCTCATTGTGCTTTGAAGTTCCCATCTTTTTCCTTTGCATTGTACAGGCACTGAGTTCTGGGAAACATACTTTGTTTTCCCTCTTGGCTTTATGACACTACCTTTTGCTTTCACAGACAACTTCAGATTTGCACTTTTATCACTCCTTTTGCTGAATGTTGACATTGCTTTTGGTTTCCAGTGGCTCTCTATTGCTGTTGCTCCATTCCTCAAGGATTATGTATCACATTTAGGTCATGTTCAGTGTCCCCCATTTCCAAATAAAATCCAGTTTCTGGAGTTAGTTGGGTCCTTGTGGACTTAAATGGAGTAAAGAATGACAGCGGCAACAAATGAATCACGGCCAAAGCTTCCTAATGAAGCCTCTGAACCTTCAGAGAAAAACTGTTTAGAAAGTCATTCATTCCATTGACTAAATACACAAAGTAAACCAGTGAAAAATTAGATACTGACATTAATACTCCACTACGCTTTTTCTCCACTGGGATCACCATTGTAACCCCAAACAACTGTACATGAGGTAAAGTCATTATTATATCCTAGACATTATTTGGGTTATAGCAAAGATTTCTTTTACTTTGAAATACACACATATATAAAGCCTAAGGCTCTGATCACTCATTTGTTGATTTGATAAAACTGTGAAACTTATGTGTTGACTTTTTAAAAAATGAAGCTAGGCAATTTTCAACAAATATCTACTGGTGATTGTAATGTGCAAATTATGCTGAACATCATGGGAGATGTTAATAATAACATAGTCCCGTTTTTCTAAGAGGAAAATCATAGGTGTTAGAGCTGAAATTAAATTTTTGAAGTCTTTTAGTCCTATCTCCAAGCCTTAGGCATAAGATTTAAGGCCCATAGACTAAGTGACCTTGGGAAATGCACTTAAATTTTTCAAAATTAATATCTTCATAAGAAAAAATGGAAATCATAATATCTAATTCATAGTGTTGTAATAATAATTAAATCAATACTATGTGGAGTACTGAGCTAATTGCTTCCCATAGTAAGCTCCCAATGAATGGACCTATTTTACTACATCCATAATGATAACTCCATTGATGATGGACTGCACGTATGACAGTAATCCCATGAAATCATCTCACCCAGTGACATCATAACCATCTTAGTTGGTATTATAAGTATAGTCTGATATTCGTGCATTGATGAAAATTGCCTAATTTTTAAGAACATATCCTTGTCATTAAGTAGCACATGATTTTATTGTTTATGATTATACAAATAGGAACCAGCAAAACAGGAATACAAATCCAAATCTTTCAAGCCCATTAATTTATGTAGCTCTCTATGCTATAAATGTATTCTTTTCTTATCTGCACAGAATTTCTCCTTCATTAAAGCCACATTAAGAAACAGACGTTAATTGTCAAGACTGCCATTTGTTTTCACCAAATCACAACAGAAACAAAATAACATTTCAAACAAAACAACATCAACAAAACCTCTAAACCTTTTTTTTTTGTGTGTGCATTGCTTAAATGAAGCATTAAGTTAAAAGTTAAATATATATATTTTTAAGTTAAGACTTTCTAATATAGACACAGATGAAATGTCATCCATTTGTTCTGTGAAGCATCCCAAATGCTACAGGATATGTTCCAGATTGTAATTTCTATGAGATCTTTCACACCTTCTTTGCTTATCAGTTTATCTTGTAGCTGTTCTGATAGTGGTCAGCATGGGTGGTGTTCCCCTGAGGGGCAGCCTAAGTCCTGCCTTCCTACTTCATTTGCATAGCTCTCCTCTAGACCTGGGCTGCAGCCCCTGCTGCTGGGAGGCTTTTGAGTTGGATGTTCACCAACCCTCTGTTCTTGGAAAGCCTATCTTCTTATCACTTTATTTTAAATATGGATAGGAAAGTCTCTCCTGATCTAACCTTCTAAGTTTATCCAGCTCTCAAATGCACATGTTCCTTTCTAAAGAGGCCTGAGTGGAACAACATTTAATAGACTTCTACAGAACTGAAACGTGCTTCTTAGTCTCAAACATACACCTTCTTATCCTCTATAGTATTATTTTAAAGCAAGATTTTTCACAAATTTGGTAACATTAGGTAGTTTTCTCCCCCTTTTGAGTGTTGTTTTTGAATATAGACTTTATCACTATGTGAAATTATGACTTCTGTATCTTTTCTTCAGCTCTTTATTTATTTCAGACACATGACTGTATTTACTTCTCAGTTTTAACCCTGAAAGCAGTAGTACTCGCATTAGTCAGATTTCTCCAGAGAGACCAACAAATAGGGTACGCGTGTTTGTGTGTGTGTGTGTGTGTGTACACACACACGTTACTGACCAAGGTTTAGTTCTGCTAACAGCTCAAAAGTCAATACTTGAGAGACAAGAGTTGATGGGATGGGAAAAATTTTTATCAACATGAGCTAGCTAATTAGAAAGTATCTGGAATGACATCTTAAGGACCATTTCAAGGAATTTCTATACATAAATATATTTATGGGGAGTTAGAGTGGGGCAATAGACAGGAAGGCTACCTGAGGAGCTTGATAACCATCTCCATCACTCAGGGTGGTTTTCATTTTTGCTTTACTGGGACATTCTTGCAGTAACAACTGACCTTCATTTCCTAGGCAGTTCCCATAATTCTTTCACCAAACACATCATTTCCTGAAAGTTAAACATTATTCCATTTTTTTTTAAAAGAGAATGGATTAAGAAGTCTTTGGCCCACACTTTGATGTTATCTGAAGAACATCAGAAAATCCAAGTTCTGAAAAATAAAAGAATACTCAGTAAGAAGTCTTGGGACCAGTGTTTTTCTCATTCTTTTTTTTCTTGCCACAGCTGACTGCAGCAGTTAGTATCTCAGTCATTTAAAAGTGTTTTTCTTTACAGGTTATAATGCGGGGTGAAGGAGAAAAAAACAAAGACTAACTTTACAAGAAACAATTTTCAAAGTAGAGCTAATGTAGAAATAGGGTGGCCTAAGACAAAACAGTGTAGCTGTTATCAAGGTCACACACACAGATGATTATGATTAAGATTATTGTTTCAAAGAATTGGTTCACACATTTATGGGAACTGTTCAGTCTCAAGGTCTGAAGTTGGCAAATCTGGCATCCAAGAGCTCTGATGGTGTAATTTCAATCTGAGTCTGAAGGCCCAAGAACCAGGGGAATCAATGGTGTAGTTTTGGTCTGAATGCTGGCATTCTTGAGATAGGAAGAGCTGATGGTTCCATAGGAGAAGCCCATGGTTCTCTTCTAGTCCAAAATCAGGAAAAACTGATGTCCCAATTCACGAGTACTGGTGGAAGGGTGGAAGGGTGTTTTAGTTTAGGCCTTCAACTGATGGGCTGCATATCCCTCGAATTGGGGAGGGTATTCTGATTTATGAGTGTTGGATTCAGATGTTAATCTCATCCAAATCATTCTTCACAGACACACTCAGAAAAATGTTTGACCAAATGCAGGGGTATTGATTGTGGCCAGTCAAGATGCCCATTGCTATGCTAAGTGGCCTTTTCTTTAATTACTGTGAAACAGGGAGAAACCAGGTTTACATTTTTGCTATTCATCAGTGTACATGGCTGTCAATTACCTTAGCCATGACTGAACTTGTAGTTTTATAGAAGTTTTATTTGGTTAATATTATCCTAAAACACAGCCTTGTGGGGTTTGCTTGCTAAAATCTCTGCATAGAGTGAGTCAGTCACATAAGACTGAGTCACACTAAGGTGTTTTCCAAATTGAATGCGTTTGGTAGGAGAAAATGTAGCTTACTATTTAAAATAGAATGAAATTTGATGTCAACCACATATGAATTTGAACACAGGCTTGGGCATGCAGGAACTTTTGCATGCAAAGTTCTTTTTTTTAAGTTTTAAAAACATCATTTAATTTTTTCAACATAAAATTTTATTATATGATATGGCATTATATGGGATCTTTTTTGATATAAGGTTATCAATTTGTATGTTTATATTTGACAATGCAAAATAAAGTGGAATTTAACTATCCAATTTATTCAAGTAATCTATTTTTTTTAGAGAGAGAATTTTTAATATTTATTTTTTTTAGTTTTTGGCAGACACAACATCTTTTTTTTTTTTTTTTTGTATGTGGTGCTGAGGATCGAACCCGGGCCGCACGCATGCCAGGCGAGTGCGCTACCACTAGAGCCACATCCCCAGCCCCACAAGTAATCTATTTTTATTACAATCATTACCAATATTCCAGTGACACAAAATCCTTTAAAAATTTTTCTTTAAATTGATAAATAAAATTGTATTTATTGTGTACAACCTAATGGTTTGAAATATAGATTCATTGTGGAAGGATTAAATCTAGCTAAGTAACAAATACATTACCTCACATACTTATCATTTTTGTGGTGGAAACACTTAATATCCCCTCTCTTAGCATTTTTCAAGAATAC
Organism: Spermophilus citellus; assembly: GCF_964194105.1. NCBI lineage: Eukaryota > Metazoa > Chordata > Mammalia > Rodentia > Sciuridae > Spermophilus > Spermophilus citellus. The sequence continues at coordinate 82,811,551 of NC_138183.1, forward strand.
AACGTGCAGTACTTCCTCTTTATTTGTGGCTTCACTTTCAATGTTTACAGTTATTCATGGCCAACCACAGTCCAAAAATATTAAATGAAAAATTCTAGAATAAACAATTAAGTTTTGAACAACTTTGATTATAGTATATTTTATGGTTATTATATTTTTATTAATTGTTGTTCATCTTTTACTATGCCCAATTTATAAATTAAACTTTATCCTAGGTGTGTGTGCACAGGAAAAAACAAAAAGACATAGCATGTATGGGATTTACTTCCAGGCATCCATTGGAGATTCTGGAATGTACACCTCATGGATAGAGAGAATTACTGTATCCTTATTAACCATCTAAGAGATCTCTTGAATATATTCCTCATATCTAACTGTAATTATGTTATCCTTTGACCAATTTATACTTACCAAACTTTCTTATTCTTGTAGTCTTTTAATCTTTGTGTGGTGTTTTTCTATAACTACAAGGAGATAGCTGAAATAATTAACTCATAAAGAGAAAAGGTGTATTTGGGGGTTATGATTTGGGAGGTTCCAGTCTCAGATTGAGTGGCTCATTTCTTTGGGCTTCTGATGAAGTAGCACATTGTGGTGGGAGGACATGGAGCACCATAGCCATTTAGCTCATGATCCATAAAGCAAAAAATCGCCAGTGGACGATATCTTATAATACTCTTTAGGAAATACCCTTAATGACAACTTGGATCTGTGGGTTTTATTTTTTGAAAATTTACACCATTATTTCTTTAAAACAATGTTTTTACTCTAATTTTTCCTCCTTTTTCTCTGGAACCCCAGTGGAATGCATACTGGAGTCACTGGTATTATTGTCCCAAGGCTCACTGATGTTCTGTTCATTTCATTGGAGTTTTTCTGTGATTCAGTCTAGTTTATAATGACCTGTTTTCAAGATCACTAATACCTCTTCCTGTAGTATACCATCTGCTGCTAAGCCCATCCAATAAATATTAAACTAAAAGTTTTTATTTTGTTTTATTCAGACATTGTGCTTTTCAGTTCTGGAATTCTAGTTGGTTTCTATTAAGAGTTTGGGTTTTTCTTCAAACAAAGAAATAAGCAACAAACATGTTTTTACCTATAATATAATCTTTTCTGTGAATTTTTTTGACATATTTATAATAGTCATTTTAAAGCCCTTGACTTCTAACTTCAATAACGTGGTCCTGTATGGAGTTACTTCTATAGACTATATGATTTTTTAAAAAAAATTATAGATGATATTTTCTTTTTCTTGATTCTTCCTAAATTTTATGATTTTATATTGTATTCTAGACTTAGCAAAAAAGCAATGGAGGAAGAAGAATGAGTTTTGTTTACTTTTATTTATTTTCCAGAGAATGCAAGTTCTTCCGTTTTGCTTGAAGTTAGAGTGAAGGTTGATCTTACATAGTCTTCCTAGATTTGAGTTTTGCTATGGCTGGCCTCATGGATAGAGAGAACTACTGTATCCTTATTAACCATCTAATACAAGTTTTGACTACATTGAGTTTTGACTAAATTGAGGTCACTATGATTAGCCCAACTCCCATTCTTGATACATTTTTGATCTTGTGAATATTTGGGTTGGAGTAGTTGAACCAAAGTCTCAGGCATTTTTGTCTTAATCTTGGATTAACGCCATCAAGGCCCTGTGGAATAAGTGGATGTTGGAAATATCAGAGTTTCAGTCCCTCTTCTCATATTGCTTTCTCAGTAAAAATGCAAGATAAAGCATGATCAGTATTTAAGGATTCATTGTCAGGCTTCGGGATTTGTAAGTGGGGCTTTTCTAGACTCTCATCCACTCTGCCAGTACAAACTATCATCTAAGGCTCTGCCCACTTCTTTTCAGCCCTGAAGTCTCTCCTCCTTTCGCAGCCATGCTCTTCCATCTTTTCATACCCAGAATCCATTCCCCAGGTATAGAAGTTGTCAGAGCTTTCTCCTAACTTATGAAAGGCTCATTTCTCCTTGGATTTAGTCCATGAAGTCTTCTTTATGCTCATTTAAAAAAATTTTTTCCCATAGAAAAATATGATTTTTATTCTGTCTGGGTTTTTCAGAGTCCCAAGTCTTAACTGGGCCTAGAACAATTTTGAACAAGAAGCATAAATTCACTAGGTATATAAACCTACACCTAAGACTCACATAAATGATTCTCAGGGGACATGAGTTTTCCCATTCAGAGTTTAGTCTTAGATGAATTTTTTTTGTTGTCTTTTTGTGTTTTTTAGTACATCTTGTTTTGTGAGTGTCTTGAGCTTCTGGCTATAGATAGAAAACTTAATTACAACTAACCTAATTAGTGACCCATGATTTTACTTCCTATTTTTATATGGCTTCTAAAACTCAAGCTCTCTGGTTATTGAAACTGGGATCTAATCTCATTTCCCATCCTAAATTACACACAGATTTAGTCTGGGGTCATCATTGCTTTGTTTCTATGGAGTCTTTTCTTTCCCTGCCCTCTGTCTCCCTCTCCCTGGGTGTGTTTAAATCCAACATCTCCATGTTCTTCCCATCTCCCAGTCCTAATGGTCACCATTTTATGGGTTCAGTTGCTTTGGATTTTTCACATAAGGGAGATCATGTGGTATTTGTTCTTCTTTAATTGTCCTATTTAACTTGCATAAGGTCCTCCAGATTCATCCTTGTTGTTACAAAAATGTGTCTATATACCACATATATACCTGAATGCAGGTTTCTACTTAAGAAGATACGGGTTTCCTTTTATCTACAATTTATAAGTGTTCACATAATTTAAAATTGGTTATTTCCATGGTTATATTATTAGAAATAGAAGTTACCTCTTTGATCTGGTGCCATATATCTATTCCTATCCCCAACCTTTCTTCCTCTTTGTGGTATCTAAATTTAGGTGCTGAACAGTGTTAGGGGCCAGGGAAATGAGCTTCACCTGGTGAGCAAGCATCCATAGCAATTCTGTCCAGAGGATATGCTCACATTGGGCTATCCTGGTTTGGAACCTGATGGGAAATGTCCCTACTCTACCACCACCTTAGCAGTGTTCACTTTGCCTATCTTTAGTCTCTGGTTATGGAAGTCATGACCCAGTACTGACAAAGTCAAATAAGTAAATTTGGGAAGGAGATGGGAAGACTAATTATCTTTTTGGTCTTAGGATAATTTAAAGATCTTTTCATATTTTCTTCTCTCTCCCATGATACCACTTATGGGAGAAAATGTGAAAAGTTTTAAGAGCACAGCCTTCAGAGTCACACATCTTTGACTATTTACTTAAACTCTATAAATCCTAGTTCCTTTACAGGAAAAAGAGCATGTAATAATAATTATAGTATAGTTTGCTTTTTTTAAGTATTAAATGAGGTATGAGGCATTGCATATAAAGTACTTAGTGCATAGACCAGCATGTAGTAACCTTGAGTTCAATGTTAGCTACTATAATTTGTTAGTAGTATTGATATCTCTGGTAATTAGTATGTAGCAAAACATTTTGAATTATATGGTAGGTCACAGTATCCACATTAGTATCCTTGATACACAGTGATCACAAACTCCGAGGCATTATGTGCTTGGAGCCTATTATCACAAGGCACACTTTCTTGTGTGGCACACAGTATGATTCTTTCTTGCTTGGATGTTATTAATGCTGCATCTGGAGCGTTGGTGGTATGTCTTTAAAGGAATTCGGGCTACTATTTACACACAAGTCACTATGGAAAAAATTGCATTGTGTTGAAATAAAGGAACCCTCTTGACCAGAACAGAAGTGTTGTTTCCACAACACTGAAAGGGAGACTAAACAAAGCATGCTGAAAAAGCTGCTTGGTGTTATGTGAGCAGTTCACATTGTTTTCTTTTTTCTTATTATACTGTTTTACCACTGGCAATCAGTGTGGGGCCTTCCCTTATGAAAATATAGCTGTTGGCGGTTTAGGCTCAATTTCATTCTCAAGCTGTCATAAATGATCACATGGGAAGATAATACTTGATGGGAATTTTGTTTTCCTTTTCTGTTTTTTTTTTTCTTTTATTTTTCTTTGAGGCAACTTGTTAGCAAAGAGAGCAGATAAGATTGAAATATATGGTATACTGTGATGCCAGGAAAACACACATACATTCCTAGAAATTTCACTCACAGAGCAAAAAAGTGAAAGAAAGGCCCTAATTGAATTAAAGCATTTGCATCTATTTCCACTTGTTTCCTACTATGATCCTCTCCATATACTCTTGAAATGAGGTAACACACCAAATTTCTGACCCATATATTCCTTTGCAGTGAAATGTCTGTGGTTCCTTTGGCCAAATTTATAAGGAAGACTGCCTTAATGATATTCTTTTAAAAATGTTATGTGTACTGATAAATTATCATTTTATATACTTATGGAGTACAATGTGATAGGATACACAATGTGGAATGATTAAGTCAAGCTAGTAAACCTACTCATCACCTAAAATAGCATTTTATTCTCTTAGCAATTTTGAAATATACATCATTATTAACTCTAGTCATTGGGTTATGTTATAGATTTCAAAAATCTTATTTCTCCTGACTTACTAAAACTTTGTATCATTTGGTCAACATCTCTGTATTCTTCCCACCTCCCAGCCTTGAGTAGATACCATTTTACCCTCTGTTTGGGGGGTTGTTTTAGTATTTTTCATATCAAGGGTATCATATGGTATTTGTTCTTCAGTGATTGTCATATTTCACTTAGCATAAGATCCTCCAGGTTCATCCTTCTTGTTGTAAACGTGTAAATATACCACATTTTTAAATTCATTCATTAGTTGATGGACTTTGCTATTGTGAATAAATCTGCAATGACATGGGAGTGTAGTGGTCTCTTCAAAAATAATGATTTCAAATCCTCATGATCTATACCTGGAAGTGGGATTTCTGGATTCTATAGTATTTCTATTTTTAGTTTTTGTAGAAACCTCCATTTATTTTTCATATGGCTAATATAATTTTAATTTATATTTTCATCAATAGTTCCCTTTTCTCAACATCTTCAACACTTCTTATTTCTTCTATCATGCTTTCTGATGCTTTTCCCTACTGTTCATCTGGAACTCTTCTTTTATGAAAGTTACTTCTCTTATTGATGTCATATAATTCCTATATGCTTTCTTTATTCTTTTTTTCTTTTTGCTACTCTGGTTGAATAATTTCAAGTGTTCTATCTCAAGTGCACTAATTCTGTTTTCTGCTTGATCAAGCCAGCTCTTGAGGTTTTCTATTGAATTTTCTTCTGTAGTTATTTTATTCTTCATCTCCAGATTTTCTTTTCTTTGTTTCTATCTCTATATTCTCCTTTTACTCGTGCTGTTTTCAAAACACCATTTAATTTTCTACCTGTACATTCTTGTAGTTCCCTGAATTTCTTTGATTATTTTCTTTCATAGATCTCTATTTCTTTGGAGACAATTATTATAACCTTACTATTTCTTATGATGGTGTCATTATTCTCTGATTCTTCATAATACTGTGACCTTGCATTGATGTCTACACATTTGAAAAGACTACTGCCTCTTTTGTCCTTTAAAGGTGTTATTTTTGAGGGACAGACTTTCACTAATTAGTCTAAACTGTGATTTTAGATGGGCCAGTTAGTAGCAACTCAGGCAGGCAGAATTTGTTATTTGGGTTCTCTAGTTAAATGGACTGCTGCCCTTTTTCTGAAATTACATGGGTCTGCTGATTTGCTTAGACTTCACAGTCAATGGTAGATGATGGCTAGGTAATGAAGTTACCCTCATCAGGTAGTGTCACAGCATATATTCCTTGTAAAGGTAGTAATCGAATTCGAGCTCTGGGGCTGGGGAGGGCTGCAGGCTGGGATTTGGTGTTAGGTTACATTAGTGGTCTGGATGGATGGGTTCAGAAGCTATGCTACATAGACATGCAAAGTTGAGGTGGCCTCCCTGCCTGGGTGAAGCCCTAGAGTGGGCTCTTGATCTGTGTTGACCCACTGTTTTGACTCTCAGATGGGGCTGTCCTCTTTGCTCCACACTGTAGCATGCATCCCCTGAACTGATCCAATCCTGGGATGACCTCTGAGGCTGAGCTGAGCCATTGGTCCCTTGGTTTGGTAGTTCTAATTTCTGTGCTCTGCCAATATGTGTGTAGATGGGTATCGCCCTTCCAAGAGGAGGCCTTGGGTTCGGCTCTGAGACTAGACATAAAGGCTGGCCATCTGTGGATTAAAGCCAGATTGAATTTCCTAACATGCTTTTGTGAGTGACCATCTTTAGCTTTGTGGATAACTGTTTCTTTGGTTGGTACTTCTGATTGGGTGCCACCACTGACAGTAACACAGAGCTACCACCAAGATCTCCATGCTGGTTGCTCCGAGCTCTGATTCTTTTGTTTGTTTCTCTGTGACCCCAAGTGGACTAACTTTGTTGTTATTCCCATTGTACCTCATGAGGCAAGAGAAGAGTGGGCTTCCTGGGAAGTATCTGTGAGTGGTGGTAAGCTGAATGTCCAGCTCTGGTCCTCTTATGGTAGAAATCATGGACTGTGGGGTCCTTCTGTGTGCCTTTGTCCCAACTTGAAAAAGGAGGAAAGATGACATAAATAAAGTGAGACTATGTCTCTTACACTCCTGATGGAGTTTTTATTTGGCTCTGTGGTCCATATAGGTCTTTTATGCTTATCCCCAGGTTCTGGGGTCTTCACAAAGGTGGCTTTGTCTGTCTGTGGATGGTTACTAGTTGGACTTTCTGTGGGGGTTAATGAAGCCTGGGGCCTTTTATTTTGCCATTTGCTGACATTCCTCCTTGCCTTCATGCATTCTCTCCACAGATGCCTGAATTGAATCAGGAATTTAAGCCTAATTTTTAATTTATGGGACACCATTTAAAAAGGGAAATAGTCAGATGTATGTGGAATGCAGGACATTATGCTAAAGGACAATTAGCCTGATCTCTTCAATAAGTCAATGCTGGGAAAAATAAAGGGGAAGGAAAGAGAGGAATTTTCTAGATGAAAAGATGTTTAAGGTATATAACAACCAAATGAAAAGCAAAATGTAGTATTTATTTGGCTCCCACATTGATTAAATCAGTATTTTTGAAAAAGTGGAAATTCAGTAGAGACTATTAACAGTTATTAATAGCTATGTTTGAATTTTTATAGATGTAATAATAGTATTGAAATTAGAAAATGTCCTTCTTACTTTTTCCCTTGAACAGCATCCTGAAATACGTAGGGAAGAGATGTCATTTTGTCTATTATTTATTTTATACTACTTCAGTGAAACACTATGTGAAGCAAATATTGCAAAATTTTAAAAAATGGTTAAATGTGGGCATTGAGCATAGAGGATTCATTATCCTATGCTCTACTTTCCTGTAAGTTTGAAATATTTCTCAATAGAAAGGAGAAGAAAAAATATTTTCATGGTATGATTTCTCTTAAAATGAAGGAATGCTATTTAAAATATTTTCTGAAAAGAAAGATTTATGAATGTATAAAATAAAGACCATAAAAATAGACTAAATAAGGGTCAAGAGGATGACAAATGTCCTCAAAGAAGAATCCTAGGCATATCATTAAATATTTAATGATAGTTGCCTTTGTTTTATTTAAATGGAACATTCCATTTATGAACATATCTGGTGATATTATTCTAGGTATCAGAACAAAACGATCAATACAGCATGCCCTGTGGAAGAAAAATAATTATAGAGAATTTTAGACCACAAGCTTGATGCTTTAGCAGAGGGAGTTGTCCTAATATAATGGGAAGAACCCAAACACGGCCTCTGTTTGGCCCTAAATGTCACTACCGGCTGTTACTTACTAGTCACATGAACTTACTTGAGAGAAAATTTCTTGAATTGAGTCTCAAATGTCTGCTCTGTGAAATGGTGACAATAAAACTTAACTTCCAGGGAATTTTGTTAGTTTTAAATGAGACAGTGTACATAAAGGATTTAATAAGGTGATGAGTGAAATCTAATTTATTTGTTAGAAGTTTATTGAAGATAATCAGAGTAGGAGTGATCAGGAACTCAGAAGAGGAAACATTTGAGTGGAGCCCCAAATGGAGAGGATTCCAAGAAATGAAGATGGCAGCAAAGGAAGCAGGCTAGATGCATTGAAAGGATGGAACTGGTATTGCACGCTGTATTTGAAAATCAGTCATGAAAATTACCAGTTCAGTTAAATTTGAATTTATATGTTTCAGAGTGGTATAATAGAAAAAAATAGTTCAGGGCTTGATATTGTTATTTATTTGGTAGGGTAAACTTCGACTTTATTCACGATATCATTTGAGGAAGGATTGAATGGAGTTGACAAACTTCAACATGGTCAAGTTGTGCTTTGAAAAGATCAGTTTGTGGTAAGCTTCCTGACATCCTGGGAAATCTGAAGACAATGTGGCAGAGTCTGCTGACCCTGTCCAGGACATCTCCTCCCTCTTCCCTACAGCACACTGGTTTTCTTGGGGATGGTGATACTACAGCTTAAAAAGAAACAGAAAATGAATAATCAAAAATATAACCCTATTTATCTTCCAGTTTCGAAGAAAGGGGTGGCAGTATCTAGTTTTGAACAATGTAACACATATTCAAGACATGGGGTGAGTCTTCCCAAAGTGCTCTTTAAAAGTGGTGAGAAGACTTAGGTGATAAAGCCACTTAAGACCCTAAGGACATACATATGGGAAACCAAAAACATCCTGATTTCCTTGTGTTAGCATGGAACTGATATGCTTGCCACACTGCCTTCTACCAGCCCTATTTTGATGTGAAAGAAAAGAAAGATCCTATTTTACTTTACTTCAAGATGCTGTATGTATAGCTAATGTTTTGTGTCACATGCAGCTGAATTCAGTCTGTAATGGATATAAGCACCAATTAGTAAGCTTTGCTGGAGTGAAAAGCTAAGGGAAGCAGGACTTTAATCAGGGAAGCATCAACAGAAATGGAAAACAATTAGACTAGGAGAAACATTGGGGTTAGAGATCCTAAGACCATCACTGATTTCAGTTGTTGATGAAGGGAAAAAAAAGGAATTCAATGTGATTTCAAAATTTAACCTTGAGTGACTCAGAAAATGATAGCATTATTTAAAAATTAGAGATAGTTGTAAGAAAAGATAGCTTGAGTGATAGATACATGAAAACAAATTTTTAATGAGTGAGTTTTACTCAAGACAGAAAATTCTGAATAAGAGCTGAATTAATTCTATGGATGTTCTTAGAAAGACTGGTAGAAAGGAAAAATGAGGGGAGAGTGAGGAGTCATCAATCAGACTGTAGAATTTCTATTTATTTTTTTTCCAGTATGAAAGTGGGAGATGTTTACTGGCCAGAATTTTTAAACATAAGTTTAAACCACACTTGGAAAATGTGTAAACATTTCCTTTAAGATAAAGTAGTTAGAAATATGGCTTGCTAGTCAAGGTGTACATCGGCTTTGAAAGAAGAGCTTGGGCCTGGTGACCTCTGGATGTGCTTTGTAATGCTATGATTCTATAATTATCTCAGGCTTCAAATCACTTTCTGCAGAACAGCAAATAATTCTTACTAATAAAACACAATTTGAAACTTGAAACTGAAATTACACGTTTTCAATAAATCATTGTAATAAAGATAACGACTGAAGACTCTACCTAGGAACGAAAAGCCAAATGTATTGGTTGGCCACTCGTGCAAGACAAAGCTGAAGTCCACCTTGATTCATCTCATGAAAGATGTGGACACTCTGTGTAAGTTAAATATAAACCTGACAGTTAATGAAAGAACTAAAAGAACAATGCTATTTAAACTGTGGGATCTGCACTTAACATCAATAAGTGCTCCAAAGTTTAAATTCTGCATCAACCCCACTGAGAAACTGCTGCTTGATTTTAGTTTCTGCATTCAATTCCTTTCTGAAACCTTTATGGGTACATGGATGGAAATTCATCCCTAGATTCATTATAATCTCTCCAACAAAAAAACACCATTGTTATAAGAAAAACATAGCAAGATATGGGTAGCTCTCATATCAATAAGAGTTTATCCTAAGTTCCCACAGAGTCAGAAGTGCAATTATTTGAGCAATTTTGTTTTTCATAAGTCAAGCACATGACAGAGAGTAATTATTAACATAATGATTTATAGTTCCATTATTGCATTCTTAGAAATTATACTTTCTACAGAAGTATAGTGCTTGCGATCTGAAATGTAAGGCTCATACAAATAGAAAAGTGCAGTGATTCCTAAGTTTCTTCCAGTAATAAGTGCTCATTCAAAAAATTTTCCATGGTGAGATGAGTTCGACACATTCATTTATACAAAATCACTAAGTTAGTTTCCTGCAGTTCTTGTCAAAGCATTTATAAAGCCCCCGGACCCACCAAGGAGGGATTAGGGGATGCAGCGTTTCTGAGAAAATTATATTTTGGAATTAGTTTTGTGATGATTTAGGGATAGGGTATACTATGGTTTGGGTACAGTTTGTTCCCCCAGATGTTCATATGCTGGAAGTATGGTCCCCAGCATAACAGCTTGTGGTGGGGCCTCAAATTGGTGGGGCCCAGTGGGAGGTGGTGGGGTCATGACTGCTCTCATGAAGTGCTGGTGGCTCTAGGAGGGGATTAGTTCCAACAAGAATGGGTTTTATAACAGAGCAAGCCTGATCCTTCCCTGATCTCTTACTTCCTCCCTCTCCATGTGACTTCTTTCTCACGCACACTCCCCCTATGTGATGGCATCTACGTGTTATGACATGGCCAGAAGGCGATAAGAAAACTGAGGTTCAGGAATAGAAATTAACTTGTATTAGGTTGGTGTGGATTAGTTTAACTTAGCTTCTCCATTTTGATAGTTACTCTTCCCTAATCTTCTTTCCATTTTACAGTGGTGGGCCCAACATTTATATAGTCATATCTCAACGTTATTACCATAGCATATTGGGCCATCCATGAGTACATGATCCGGATTAATCTAAATGAATTTCTTTCCTTGGGAGTTCGATGTTGAGATGGAGAAATTCTTTCTATCTTCTTAAGACTATACTTACATGTAAGACAAAAGTGATAGTTTTAGTCCCCATGGATAAAAGAAGCAAAAGAAGCCCGAGTGGACACATTAAGAACCGCACAAATGTATAGAGAGGGAGGAGAGGGCAGGAGGAAGGGAGAGAAGGGGAGGCTGCTGGAGCCTGCTCTGGATGTATTGTAAGTCCCCTCTTGCTCTTTGTTTAGCTAGATGCCTCCCCCTGGGGTTCCATGAGTCCCTTGTAACTTTGAAGTAGATTCCTTTTCTTTTAAGGTTGAATTATTTTCTGTTTTCTCCAACCAACAGGTTTAATGACTATAGTCAAACAGGTTAATGGCAGAAAAGGAAAACATGTCACTTAACAATCAGTTCGATGCCATTTCAACCACAGGCTGTACAACTCTTGAAATAGTACTTTACAGATAGAAATTCACTTATAGTTAAAAATTAGTGCTAGGAAATTTAATTGTTATATCTTCCATCACAATTACATTTAAAATGATTCATGTTTGCATATATATATATATATATATATATATATAGTATATGTATGACATACATATATACACATATTGTATTTAGTTAAAATTTAATATGAAAAATTACAACATAAAAATAGCATGTACATATCTACTACTTAAAATGAATACTTGCATTTGTAACATTTATTTTAAATTAGTTCATTTAAAAAATGCATTCAAATATTTTAAAACATTGCACTTTTCTATGTTCATTGACAAGTCCTGTCAAACTCTCCACAAAAGCAACTCATATGAATTTATGTGTCCAAATCATAATATTGTGCTTTTATGGCAAAAGAATCTCTATTCGTTATATTTGTGTGCTTTTAAAAATGAGTTTAAGTGGTAATATGCAATTTATAATTCTATCATTGCCTTTTTATAATGACTACTATGCACACAAATATATTTATAACTTTTTTCTATTTTAATTTCATCAGCCAAGTTATAGCACTATTTTATCAACATCATCCTTTTCTTTAGAGATGTTTTGCCATGTTGCTGCATGGTTTAGCACTTAACTTTTATAATGCCTGGCTGATCTCCCACTGAGTTGATATATGATAGTTTGCTTTAGTATTCCCATATGGTTTAGATAATTGCCATATATTTTGGCTATTATAAATAAATAAGAAGTAAGCAACTGATACAAATTAGGATATTTGTATCTGAAATTAAGAGAGAGCCTTGTTAGCTAAGTCATAAGGATATTTGCTGTTAATAAGCCAATGCCTGTTTTATTGCTCAGTAATGCACAGAATTGAGTCAAACTATGTTTCTCATGGGTTTCTCCTCATGATCACAAGATGGCTGCAGCTTCTTTGAACATCAGAATATCCTAATTTATATCATTTGCTTAGCTTCTTCAAACATCATCAGAGGGTAACCTTCAAACCAGAAAAAAATAGAGTGGGAGAGAAAAAGGGCCATTTCTTTATGACTTTTTTTTCCCCCAGAAAGAAAAATCCTTCCCAGGAGCTCCATCAGAATTCACCTTAGATTTTAATAATCAGAATTGCGTGATATGTTCAAATATGGTTCAACTCTGCAAAAATCATGGCAACAGGAAATTATGCACAACTGGAGATTATGTAATATTAGTCAGGGTTCTTCAGAGAAATAGAATCAATAGGAGAGAAGGGGGGGGGAGACGGGAGAGGGAGGGAGATGGAGATATCCTTTAAAACAAAGAGAAAGAAGTAAAAAGGACAGTAAAACATCATATTCCTAAATATGCCTTTCCATTCCCCAAAACTTAGCCAAGTGAAGGGAATAGTGAGAGTAAGTCTTGGCCAGAATGTCCAGATTCCTATTACCTTCAAGGACACTGCTTTCTCTCCTGTGTGCTAGGAACTAGGGCACGTTCGTGTTATCTGTAGAAAGCTATTTTCTTGCACACACACCAAGACAGCTGCTCCTTGAGATGTTGGTCCTACAAGGAACAAAGCAAATCAAGGATGTCACTGCTTCTGTGGCCTAAATTATGAAAGCCCTCTCTGCAGTAACTGGTGAGGACCTGAGCACCATGGAGAGGGAGGGAAGGGCTCATCCAGCTGGCTTCCCCTGGACAGAGCATTGTGAAGCACTGTTTTCTGGCAAAGGCCAGAGATGCACCTGTCCAGCTCATCACCACTGGACCTTCTGGCAAAACACCTGTTTAGCCTGTCGCCACTACATCTCCCCCATAAATGTTTTTCAATAACCTTGTATTTTATAACCCATCCCCAGGAGACTTCCTTGGTCTCGTGGCAACTTATCCCACTGGCCTAGCACCACTGGGCTGTGAAGGTTATGTGCGTGTGGAGTGTGTTATTATGGGGGACTGACTTACCTTAGTAAGAAGGCAGATAAGTCCCAAGATCTGCAGGGAGAGTTGGCAAGTCGGAGCCCCAGGAGAGCTGAAGGTTAGTTCCAGCCAGAACTGAAGGCCTGAGAACCAGAAAGCCAGTGGTAGTACTAGTCGAAAGGCCAATCAGCTGAGATCCAGGGAGGGCAGATGTTTCAATTCAAGTTCAAATGAAGGGAAAGAACTTGTCTTCCAGTTTAAAGTCCATCAGGCAGGAGAACTCACCCTTACTTCGGGGAGGGTCATTGTTCAGGACTTCAGCTAATTGAAAGAGGCCCAATCATTTTATGGAGAGCTATCTGCTTGTCTCAGCCAACCAATTTAAAGGTTCATCCAGAAACATCCTCACAGAAATGCATGGAATAATATTTGAGCAAAATATCTGGGCACCCCATGGTCTTGTCAATAAAATGAACCATCACAGGAAGCTAGGTAAATAGTCAACAGTACTTCAGAGTTGAAGAACATCTGTATAATTGTTTTTGATGTTTTTAATGGCAGTATAATTCTCAAGAATGAATTGTTGGGTATGATTGATGGGAACTTTTTGAATGCTTTTGATTAGGTATTTCCCAAATGCTTTCATGAAAGACTTCTACAGTTACCAGTCTCCATCAATGTTTTTACACTTTTTAAAATTGCTTATTAGCTGTAAGATAGTCAATAGCATAAACTTTTATCATGTTTATGTCATTTATATTTGCCTTTTTGTGCATTTCTCTCATGAAATCTTAGCAGCAATCTTAAACTATCTTGTAGATTTGTATATGGTATGTAGAAGTACTTAATGTATATATTTATTCTCCTGCCATTCTTTGTCCATTGGTACCATTTTTACCAACCTGTTGTTTTATTTTATGTTTTGGTAACTCGGGAGGCACTTAACCACTGAGCCACATCCCCAGCCATTATTTTTATGTTTTTATTTAGAGACAGGGTCTCACTAAGTTGCTGAGGCTGTGTTGTGTTTTACTTTTTATTTCAATATTGTTAGTTTTTTTCTCTATATAGGTGTTTTACCATTTTTGATCCTTTTATAATTTCTCCTTTTACTTTTAATCCTCTTAGTTGTGATAAATATGTTGCCTTCTTCTTTATGATTTAATTTTAATCTTCTTAGAATTCGTTATGGAGTAAAGCATAGTTTTCTTAATATCATTTATTAAAGAAGGACTCTCACTGTTTTGATATGATTCTTTTATGATTTATAAATATAATGTAGTGAAACATGTTCCCCCCTAAGATTTATGTGTTGAAGCCTTAACTGCCATTATAACTGGATCTGGGGACAGGACCCCTGGGGAGGTAATTAGGGATTAAGAAAGGGCCATAAAAGTGGGGCCCTAATCTAAAAGGACTGGTGCCCTCAAAAAGAGACATCAGAATTCTCTCTCCCCCTGTGAGGACACAGTGAGAGCCTGGTCCTCCACAAGGCAGGAAAAGAGGCCTCAAAAGAAATCCACCCAGATGACAACTTGATCTTGGTCTATCAGCCTCTAGAACTGTGAGAAATAAGTTTCTATTTTCAAGCCCCCAACCTCTGGCATTTTGTTATGGGAGCCTGACCAGACTAATCTGGTAACATTCTGAGATTTACTGGGATCTTTTCTTGAAATTGATAGCTGTTTTCACTAATATGCTCTATTAGAAATATTAGTTCACATAAATATACATATACATATGTAGCATCATCACAACAGATTTGTATTGTTTCTATTTAAAGGTTTCTTTTCAAGTATAGTCTTCTCTGTTTTACATAATACTTAATGCTGGATATAAACACATTTTCAAAATATGGTATTTTAGTTCAGAGTTGCTCTGTAGTATCGAGCATGAAGTTTCAGCAAACATAGTTTATAAACCAGACTTTTCCTAGTTCATTTAAGGTGAAAGGGGTCATGTGGTCCAGCACTTCCTCCAGGAGCTGGGAGCTATAACATGTGAGCCAAGGCAGATGAGGAAGGGAGGTAGAGCCCCCAAGTGTGCTGGAGGCAAATAGGATTAAGCTCAGGTGAGGAGGTAGCATTTTCAATTGTTACCATTCTGAGTCAGGCTGAGCACCAAAGGTAGGTGACTTAATATTTTGGTGTTACAAATTATCTAAATATTTTCTTTTTATGAATTCCATCCATGAATATGCTTTTTTGGTTTAATATTTTAAACATCTTTAAAACATGTGGCTTTAAATAACTTGTTTAGCAATTATTTGAGTTCCGATTAATGCAAATTTCTTTTCAAGATAAAAAGTGAATTTGATGCTGTCATCTTACAGACTGAAATAATAATTTATAATGAATGAGAACATCATGTCCTGAAAGTGTCTCTGTTGTCTATAGGATAAATTCCTTTGTTGGAATTAACTGAATAATTCAGCTTAACTGCAGATTGATTTTATTTATTTTTTTGCAATAGCTTTGACTAAATTATCAATTAATTAATAGCCTAAAATAAATGTTTTTTTGCTTTGATGATGTCAATCCTAAGCTGTTCATTATCATTTAGGAAGAGTTCCAATAGAGAATAAGAATAATTAGATATATATGAGTTTTATTTGGCTTTAAATCAGCAATTATTGTAATTAAAGTAAACAAGCTTAGGCACAATTGGGAGATTAACTTTGACTCTTGAACACCTTTGAGTGAAGGGGAGGATCCCAAAGGCTTGGTTGCTTGTTGTGAGTCTTTGTCACACATGGTCCATGTTTTATTGAGAATGTTTCTGGAAAGAGGTCATGGTCTCAGCATTGGTAGTAACCTCATCACTCTTACATCTTCTTTTGCCACCTAAAGGTCTTCTGAATGCTTCTCTGTGTCCAGATGATATTCATCAATCCCATTCACAAATTTGGAATCCAGATCATCCAGGTACCTCGTGGTCTAAAAAGCATCCCTTCACTTAGGCTGGGTAACCAGGTTTAATTTTTCCTGGACTCCAGAATAGCTTGTGACTTGAGACAGAAAATCCAAGTATGGAGAATTCATAGGACAGAATTGGTTTATTTATTTATTTATTTATTTATTTTGGTCAGAACTTTACTAAATATAGTACTGATCCCTTGAGAAAGAAAGAAAAAAAAACCCTCTAATTCAATACCCAATTATTTTTAAAAACGGATCTAAAGACATAGCAGGAAATTAGACCAGCCAGTTTGACATCAGTTAAGTCTCGGAGCATTTTAAAAAGATCAAATGCTGGAACATTTAAAAGGCACAGCTTGATAACAGTCAATTAAGGTAGCCTCAGGATGTGGCCAGGAGATCTTAGTAATTTGTGTGTGTACAGCATGGACAAAAATTCTGAAAGGCATTGCCATAAGAATCAAGAAAAACAGAAAAATCATAAAGCAGGATATGGCTACTTGACATAGCCCTTTTCTTTCTTTTTTACTTAATAACTGATGCATGAAATCCTGAGGACCAAAAATGCCTGGAAAATTGAATTAAGAGTTGAGTAAACTTGGTAAAAGTCAAATTCAACTTCAAATTCTTAGTAATTTAGTTTTGTGTTTAGACTACCTTATTCAGATACTTAAGTTTTAGGGTAAAGGGATCTGGTTGTGGTAGAATCCACCTAGGACCACGCTTCTCAAAATGGGAGTCCAAACACTATCTTTAGGAACATATGTACAAAAATTGAATGTGTGAAAACATTTATAGTTACATGGCCATGTACTTTCCAAAAACATGGGCTTAAATTTTGTATATATTCTTTTCTTTTTTTAAAATTTAGTATTAGAAATTAGTTCTATTGTAGCTTATAAAATTGTAGGTCCATGTCTTATTGAAATAACAAAAATATAGTTCTTCCTCACAGACTGAGAAGCCTTGATGAAGATTTTTGTTTTTTAAGAAATGACACTTAAAATATCTGCCATGTTATTAGAACATACTAACCTATTTTTCCTGTTAGTAGGAAAAAAAATTTGAAGTATACTTACCTCAAATACGTTTGTAAAATGGCTTTCAAAAATAGATACTTGAAGAAACTCATTGGGTTGTAAGATGAGAGAATCTGAGATAAATCTTTTGTAGTGAGTTATAGCTATAACTAAGGCTACAGTGGGTGCTAAAAGGTAGATTAGATTCTTGTTCTAATTCTTCAGGGCTTCTTTGTATTAGAATCATGCATGCATGCCCTTTGTGTGTGATTTTTCATTTCCTATCACTAAATGTCAAGTATGTTACCCTGCCCTATAGATGCTTGGCTTTACCAAAAGACTTGCATTGGCCAGAATACGGGTGGCAGTGACAGTGTCCCAGGTTTTGAGACATCACCTTAGAGGACTTATTTCATTTGACTCTCATCAATTTGTGTGATCACTGTGAGAAAAGCATATCCCAGCTGTCCGTAGTCTCTTCAGCATAAGTCTTGGAATGGGACATGTGGGGCAGAGTTAAGTATGACCCAAAGCTTAGGGCCAACTCAGTTAAACTGTAGCCTCAAGTGGGGTCCCCCTTAGTGGATTCACAGATTTGTAAGCCCCCCAAACAACTGTTTGATGGAAGACACCTAGTTTGGTGATGGTTTTTTATGCAGTATGATTGTAGGAATAGGTGCCCAGCACAGTTGGATTATGATATATTCTGTAGTAAACCGATGGCATTTGATTTACCTTTTCAGCCTCTTTTGAATATCATTCTCACATATTCAACTGCCAGTTTGACATATCAACTGAGATTTCTAATAGGCAACTCAATGTAGCACATTCAAACCTGAGCTTTTGATTTCCCATTGCACAAACCCATCCTATTCCACCTCTTGGTAAATGGCAACTCTGAGCAAAGTCAGTTGCTCAGTCCAAGATCCTAGGAATCATCATTGATTTTCCCCTTTCATATTGCCCTATGTGTGATGTAGAGGGACGTGAAATAAACCTTGAAACACATCCCCAATCTGACTTCTTCTCAACTCCTCCATTGCTACTTCCCTAAGAATCCCTTAGCTATTATTCTGTCTCTTTTCTCTGGGATTTATTCTCTGGTGATTCTTTAAGATATACATTACATGATTTTACTCTTGTCCCTCAAGCTCTATTATGGCTTTCCAACTCACTCAAAATCACATTTTAGTTAATTGTCATGGCCTAATTGGTCCTACATGTCTAGACCTATTTGCTTTCCCTGAGTACAATATGGTTCTACAGCAAGACCTCTCCTAGGGATGCTCTTCTTAGGTATCCATGTGTTTTTTTTTTTTTCTTTTTCCCTTTGGGAATGTGCTTATGCATAAAACTTGATGTGGAGACTTCCTTGACCATATCTACAACAGCAGCTACTCTTTGGATTTCTATGCTCTTCCTCTATTTTATTCTTGATTTTGACATTTCACCATCCCAGCATGTTATGTATTTTATGCATTTATGGTTTACCTCCTCATTGGAATGAAAACAGACACTCATTTCCATGGTCATATCCTCAGCATTAAGAGCAGTGTCCAGCACACCGAAGGCACTAATAAATCTCTCTTGGTGAATCAATCAGTTCAATGTCTTTGGAAAGACTAAGGCCCTGTTAAACCTTGAATTTGCTAAGTGTGAGTCAGTAATTTAAGCACTTACTGATGACAGTAAAAAGTAAAGGCTGACCCAACTTCCTATTTATTTATTTATTTTTACCAACTTCCTGTTTTTAACAAGAAGTTGATAGTGGTCAAATAGGTAGGATGATCTTTTGATTATGGATTTCAAAGAATACAAGCACTTTGTCTAACATTAGCATGGGGTTAAATTTTTATTTTAACATTGACGGTTTGAAAGTTATATTCAGGATTTTTAATTTGGGAAATTCTATAAGAAATTTTGGTTCATTTTTGAACTAGGTCATTTATAGAGCTTGTTCAGAGATGGAAGGTGAGAAAAAGAATCGGGGAATTCTAGAACCAGAAATACTATTTTTATTTTAAGGGGAAAATAACACTCCTATCAAGAAAACTTTAGGGAACTGTGGAAAGATGAAGCTGGCCAGGTAGGAGGTGGGGACTGTCACTCGCAGGTTTTGCCCACACTAGCAGTTTTCTGGCATTTCGGCAGCACACCGTTTTGGTGAGGACTCTATATGTTATTTTAGCAGCAAAATCTCTGCCAAGATCATGAAGGGAGTGCAAACTCCAGGAAATGTCGTGAAAGAAGCAAAAATGTTGTCATATGCTTGGATTTCAGACCAGCTGAGGCAAAACTGCAGCATAACTAGACCCAAGCCTATCACGTATGGTAATTCTGAGGCTTCCACTGAAAGAAGGTGATAGCATTTCTAATATTTTGAAATCTATTCCTCTGTATTAGGCAGCTAATCCTCAGATATATGTACAAATGTCAATACTGTATTTCCATAATGTTGAGAGTTTCACAGGGTTTTGTGCACAGATAACATCAGAAAGCAAAAATGAAGGGAAGTATTATACTGTGTTTCTAGAAAAATCAAATCTCTTAATTTGACCTTATTTTGTAGTCAGTGAACACACACACACATACACACACATACACACACACACCATATAATTAATTTTCTCTGATGGAGAAGGGGGACATAAATAACACTTGTTAAATAACTATGACGTGCCAGACACAATTCTAAGAGCTTCACATATGTTTTCTAGCTATACTATATAAAATTTGCATTTTGCATATCATCTCCTTCAAGGATTAGACTACTATATTTCGGAATCAGATATTCCAAAATATTTCTTAGGGTGAAGGAGACATAAAAGCAAATATACGCTGACCCACTATCTGAGACAATGAAGTGTTAAGTATATGTCTAAAGACCACAGAACAAATATAGAGTAGAGAAAGGAAAAAATACAGTTATCAGGATGAAAGTTTCCATGGACTTGGCTGTTGCTCTTGCAAATTCCAGAACAACTTATATTCTGACACTCAAGCAATATTACAATGTGAACTGTGTGTGATGGATATTCAGTAAAACAGTCTTCTCCTCCAGTAGCAAAATATAGTTACTCAATAGCTTCACTTTCTTTTTTTTTTTTTTTTTGCTTTTGGAATTTATTTTGTGGAGCAGAATGCAAACCGAATACTCCCTGCATTCAGGACTCCCTCAAAGCAAAGCCTCGTGCATTTGCTAGCTTTGTTGAGTTCAGAATAGTGGACCTAAAGCCTTGTCAGAAGTGTGTGTGTGTGTGTGTGTGTGTGTGTGTGTGTCTGTGTGTGTGTGTGTGTGTGTGCCCTTGTCCCAAATTACCCCAACTAGCTCCATTCCCAAGTTCATCGTCTCTCACCCCCAGCGGCAGATCAGTGGCCATCTGGCCTTGCTGCTTAATGCTTCTATGCCAAGGAAAGCTGGAAGTGATAGCCTTGGGATGGCTGGTGGCTGCCATCAGCCAGATCATCGGAGACAACACAAGCACCACCACCAGAAGGGGAAGAGGTCCTACTGGGAACTGCTGGGGTGAGGTGGAAATCAGGGGGATGTTTAAGACTCCTTTATAGGAATGAGAAAGAAAGGATTCTTCTTGTGGGGTCTGTGAAATATGGACCATATTATTTTCTCCAATGGAAATACCACTTCTCTTGATTTTTTTCCCCGTCTGCTTCCCGTATATATGATCTTCATGCTATCTTTTCTTGAGTACTGCTCAGTATTTGAAAATGAATTGAATCTTGAAAGTTTTCCTCTTTATTTTTTTCCCCCTGGTAACTGCACAAATCCATTAAGCATTTTATTATTCCCTAGGGGCAGAGTGATTTATTATCCTGACCCTGCTGGTCAGATAAGCAGAAACCTAACTCAGAATGAACAACTGTCTCTGTTTCTTTGAGTGATGGAAGGAGAATTTTAAATAATGGTTGGTGTTTTTAAGAAATGGAGGAAAAACAAGAAAGGAAAATTGCTTTTTTCCTTTGACATTAACTCTGGGTACTCTAAACAAAAAATTTTGTTTTTTCTCTACTCTGTGAAAATACGTTCTTCATTTATGTTTATTGGAAATTAAGCACTTTCATTAAGGAAATGTATTACTTTAGTAAATAATATAGTCTTCTGAAATGTTTTCTCCCGGAGCTTTTGTTTGTTCATTTGGGTGTTTTTGTTTGGTCTCAGCTTTTCTAACTTGGGGTGAATGGGACTAGTAAATATTTTCTAGTTTTGTTTACAGATTCATTCAACAATGCAATTGTATGCTTCCTTTGTGACAGGATTGTTGTTGTTCTAGAAAACAGAGATAGGGAAATAAACTTTGTCCATGAGAAGTGGGCACATGGTTAGTTACATTCACACACTCAGGCACACAGTGCAGGGTGGGGACAAAGAAGAGGGAGCCTTGGCAATGACAGAAAATCAGGCAAGACTTCACAGGTGAACTAATACTTGAGCCGAGTATTAGTTCACCTAATACAGCAATTTTTTGTCCAACAGGAAGAGAATACTTACATGAATTGTTTTACCATACAACAGAGTATTCTATGAAAAGTAAATGATAAGACAGACATATATTTATTGATATAAAATGATGTCCTTGTATTGCTGCTAAGTATAACAAGCAGCATATAAACAGCCTATATAGACATCTTATTTTTAATATATGATATATTTAGAAAGGGACTGGAAAGATCTGCATAAATATGTTAAGAGTTTATTTCTGGTGATGGTTTTCTAAATGATCTTTGCTTTGTAATTTTATAACTTCACAGTTCTGTGTTTTCATTGTTTTATTCCCCAACTTAAATGTGCAATTGAGTCACCTGTGCAATGTGCATATGATTCAGCAGGTCCAAAGTAGGACCAAGACTGCATTTCTCATGAGCTTCCAGGTGATGTCTGTGTTGCTGGTTTTGGACTACACTTTAAATAGCTCATTCTTAGTAAACTATAAAAAGCCTGTGTTGCAAACTACAATAAAAAGCCTTTTATTGCTTTTGTTGTGCTTATTTTATTACAGGCAGAAACATGCATGGAATAATAGATTTCTAAGAAAACAAAACTGAAAAAACTGTTTTCATTTAATGATTCTCTTAATAAGTAAGCAGAATTCATTCCCATTTTGCCCAGAAACATCCAAGGTCTTCCTGAATTCATGTGGTTATTCTGGGGTTCTTAGTGGAACTTTCCTCTCAGAATAATAGAATCTCTTCCACCTGGCTTCTTGGGCAGCAAACCCCATTTAAAATTTGCTGTTTGTTTCTTTTTCTTGGAATACTATCTGGTGACTTGTCTCTGATAAAATGATCAATGCTTATGTACAAGTATTTCTTGACTTTTAACTCTTTAGCTTTTTCCAAATTGATTAATGTTTAACAAGTTTCTACAGGCTAATTCCAAAAACATAAAAAATAGAAAAGTAGAGCTTTTCCCAGAATTGCCAACAGCAATGACCCTTAGTAAGGTCTATCCTGACTTAGATTATTAAGCCAGTACAATTTGGGGTTTTAACAATTCAGTTAAAGGGCTAATTTAGTTCAAAGAAAGAAAGAACCAGAATCACCAAGTGGGTCCTGCTTAATTAGCCAAAATTACTACTTTATATTTATTCCTATTGAGTTAGCTAGTATAGCAATTGGTGCTAATTATACTTATTTTTGAATCTATATAGTTTCAGAATGTCATGTATTTATTGATTCATTTATTTGTTGTGGTATGTTTGGCTATATCTTGGGTTTCTTTAATGCAAATTAGTTCTTCATTGAATTGGTGAATAGAGAAATGATATCAGCAGAGGCAAATTTGCCCTAAAGTTAATTATGCATTGTGTTTATACGACCATGTGCTTTTGTAAAATTCCTTAAATCATGACACTTCCATGGTTTAATTCTGGACCCCTGCCCCAGCAGACTCTCTGCAAAGTATACAATTACTAAAATTTGGGAATGGATGCCTCTATAAAGAGCAACCAGTGAGGATTGGGAGCTGGTGGGTTAGAGCCAGAATATATAATCAGCAGTAATTATTTGGGAGCAAGAGATACATTTCTAATGGACTTGACTTGCTAGTCTCTTGGGTTGTTTGATAATTTACTTAATGAAAGAAAGGAACCATATGAACATATTGGAGAAGTATTAGAGTTTTCTGCTGATTTGACATAAAAGACAATCATGAATGCAGACACCATAGTTCCTAATATGCCATAGAGCCAGGACAATGGCAACTAAGTTATTTCAATGAGCATTGAAAACCCTGAGAAGATGTAAGACCAGTCACTGAATAGATAGTCCTGCAGTCTTACAGCTCATGGATAAAACTTGACATTTTCCCCTGTGGGAAGCCATTTCTGACACGTGATTGGGTGGCTCCCGTTAAGGGTCTGAGGCGTTCTGGCTGTGTCGGAACTTTCCTGGCCCTTTCCTGATGAGAGAACCCGTCCGTGTGGGGGTGTGACTGACCACTGACCCCCAGGGCCCAATCACTGACCCTGACCTTGGAATGTGGTCCCCCCTCAATCTTCATTGGATGGAATTCTCCCCTGAATCTCTTGTTCCCCAATAAAAAGCTACTCCCTGGCGTGCTCTCTCTCTCTCTCTCTCTCTCTCTCTCTCTCTCTCTCTCCTGCTAGCCCTGAGTAATCCTTGCTGCCCTGCTGGGCGGTTAGAGGAGGGAACCAGAGAGGGGAGCCATCTCGGACCTGGCAATATAAATAAGGTAACTGAGTCTGTGTGTTTTATATCGATCTCTTCTAGCTAACTTTTATGCCAAGAACCTCATTAATGAAACCATTGCGCAGGCCGCATGGTGGAATCAGCTCATGGATAAAACTTGACATTTTCCCCCAAATTGGCAAAAATTTATAATAAGAAATTATAAAAACAACTAGTGAAGTGAAAAGAAACTTCTCTAGGCTATCAGCAAAAAAGATTTTGGTCAACTTTGCTTGAGATGGGACTGAGTTTTATTTTCCCCTGAGGGAATATTATTATTTAGTTGTCATACAAAGAAATAATCAAAGAAAGTACAAATAAAAATATAGTTAGCAAGGTATTTATTGAGGTACCACAGGTCAATCAATTAATGCAAATATATAAGTTTTCT
Source organism: Spermophilus citellus (assembly GCF_964194105.1). Classification (NCBI taxonomy): domain Eukaryota; kingdom Metazoa; phylum Chordata; class Mammalia; order Rodentia; family Sciuridae; genus Spermophilus; species Spermophilus citellus. The sequence goes on from NC_138183.1 coordinate 82,835,876, forward strand.
GGGTCTTATAAAGTTTTTGACAATTATCAGCATTTTAAAATGCATTAACTATTGTGATTCATTTGCCTACTATTCTAAATTCTAAGTGTAATTTCACAAATCGCAAATGAAGAATTTGGGAGATGGGGTAGGTTCAAGTCCCTCAAACCCTGGATCTGTCCCTGTCGGAATCACCTGACATGTGGCTAATATGAAATATTTTCTAGCATGTTAATATTTTGAAGTCAGCAGCAATTTATCACAATAAAAGATAGAGCCTTAGGAATGTGTAAAGAAGATAAGAAAAACATCAGAATATAGACACTTCTTCCTTTAGAGCAAAACTCCATCTGTTGTCCAAGTTAAACTCTCTGAGGAGACTGCCATTGGACAATGGAAAGCTATGAGAACAATTCCATTTATGTTACCAGTCCCACCCTCAAAATGGTTGAAGATGATTGTCCCTAGACCATGTTCTGGATTTTGATGAAATTGTTGTTAGAGGACAATGTTATTAAGGGCTGGCATCTCAAAAGAGGAAACAGAAGCCCAGAATATAATGAGATTCTAATTGCACACATCTGAGGAAAGTTAACTGGGCTAGAATTTTGTCAATATCATTGTTATTTGAGATTGGGTATTTATTACAATGCTTGATAGGTTTTGGGTTCATCTACCTCACTTCTATGATAATCCTAGTAGTTTTAGTTCATGATGTTGAATGGGAAGAATGTGAACTTTTTCTAGAACCCAATTATAACAACAAAGCAGGGATGCCTGTTTTATGTCTTGCTTACTTGTAAAAGATTTTGAGTAGTTTCTAGATTGAACATGATGCAAAGCAAACACATAAGCCCTAAAAGAAGACAGATGTTCTGAGAGGTAGAGATATTATGAACAGCAATGACAAAAACTTGTCCCCCAAAGGAAGAAGTGCTGATAAAGAAGATTGGGCACTGTTTTTCTCTTCCTCCTGGCAAATAAGATAGAAAGGGAAAAAGCAGTTGTAACAGAATTTTAATTTTGGGATGAAATGAATCACAGGAATCCAAAAGTTGAGATCATGTGAAGTAAACATCCCAGGACTGTGCAGAGCTCTTAGTAGGTTCTCAGAAAATGTGGAGGAAGAAATATGGGCTTTGCAGTCTGATGATCTGGTTTTCATCCCAGCTCAGCTACTACTTCGCTTTCTGACCTTGGACACATTATTTACCTCTTTAAACTTTGCTTCAACTGTGACAAGGGGATAATAATAACTATTTCAGAAGCACAAGGTAAGTACCTAATAATGTTATATGGTAATACTGTTGTCGCTATTATTTCACAAAAAAATATGGAAACATAATTCAGATGGACAGGTTATCATATACCACTTTAGAAAATCAAAGGCCATAACATTTGATTATTACCTAGGAAGGCATTTCTGTGGACACTTTGCTTTCTGATTTAAGGTTCAGCACTGGAAAATTCTAGATGAAAAATGTCTCTCCTTGAGCAGATGCTGTGACAGTTCTATTTTGTGAATGCTTTGAAATCTGGTCCACAGACGAATTTTCATGACTAATGAAAATAGACATTGCTTGCTAGATTCTGGCCCTGAGGTTTACCACACAATGTCGGTGGTTGGGATGCAGCCGGAGTGTCCCAAGGCAGCAGAACCTGCCAGCTGGATTGTCAGCCATGATAATGCCAGGCCCCAGGGGAGTTAGTTAGCAAAGGATCCTGCAGGGACTCACCCTGAGGGCTTGCAGGAGAAGCCCTGACCCTTCCATTGCCTGTCCTTCCTCTCCTGTGACTGAGGTCTCTGCAGTTAGGTGCAGATTTGAGCCACCTAATCAAGTCTGCCCACCTCGCCACACAGATTCTAATCTGCCTTTCCAAGTCTTGAGTTACTGCATGGCAGGGACAGCAGGTGCCAGACAGTAGAAAGCTGCCCTGGGAGATAATGTGCTCCCAGCACTCTGAGCTTTGGGTTTCACCTTGCCCCTGCACATTAGGGCTGTGAACAACTTGTCTGCTCCACATGCTGTGGAACCAGGGAGGCAAAAACGTGTCCCTGCCTTCACTGGAGCCATTTAGGGGCTGTGACTGCTGTTGCTCTCTCTATAGAAAAGGACTGGATATTGTTTTTTAGACTAAAGGAGGGGAGTGAAACCCACCAGATTTTATGACTATTTTATATCAGCTTTCAATCTTAAACAACTATATTAAGTGCTCTTTGGGTTAGACTGAAATGCTTAAAGAACCTCGTTACAGAGTTTAATTATCATGGCATTTTATAAAGGGGGCAGATGAATCCAGACGGGAGACTCCTACTCTCTGATTGCTGACAGTGCTGGTTTGATTTCAGTAACCACCAGAAGGTGCATTCTGTATTCTTTGCAGACGTTTTTATTTTTTATTTTTGCAAGACAGGACACTGGAAGGGGCAGAGAGGAAAACAACAACAAAACACCACCGATCTGTTTTCCTTTTTGAAATTGTAAATGACATACAAAAAAAAAAAAGAAATTGAAACATGAATAGACAAAGACTTTATTTATTGCCAGGAGAGGCCCATTAGCATGCTGTGCTGTGTTTCCATGGCATTGTGGAGACATAAACAGAAAATGCAGGCTAATGCATTCAGTTAGGCATAGATTTTAAAGTCTAATGTGCAATCTAAATATATATCACATGTATTCTTGCTATTTATTTATCTATTGTATATCCAGCAGTGAAGGGGGGTACTGCCTAACTAATGGGAGGCTGTGATCCATTTGTAAATGTGCCTACGTGTTCAAACCTTTAACATTTGATGGTTGTCTATGGCTTCTTCATGTTCGTTGTTGCTTGAGAATCACTTGTAAACCTACCTTTGCTTCTTCTAGACTAAGGGTAGTAAACTCATATGCTTTAATTTACCTTCCAGGCAGGTAACCTAAATGAGGAAAGTGAGTTCAGCATATATGAATCATTCGGAGTGGTGAGGATGCAGGAAATTGGAGAGCCCAAGCTCTCTAGACAAGCACAAACATAGGCTTATTTCATGAACTATGATGAGTTTTCAAAACCATCTTTAAATCTTGCAATTTTACTTGAAATCTGATGAAAACATCAGCATATTGTTGGTCAAATGCAATAGGGCAGATAGAGTACAAAGGATGCCAGTTTCTGATGTCTGATTTGTGATAGTAACTTGGCTGGTTTTTGGTGGTGTTAAAGGCCATGATTCTTGACCCGCTCAGTGATGTGAATGGCATGCTATATGTAATGCAACTGAGTCAATGCCAAAGCAGAGCCCAGAATTCAGGTGTTTCTTAGTTGTGTGCCTTTTCTCATTGCCATAGCTTTACTTGTATGTTGATTCTTTAGAACTTTCAGCTTCCATGTTCTTTGAGAACAGCATCAGAGAGGAGATAGAAAAGCATAAATCTCCAGTAGGGAGTACTATAGCACTAAGTTCCAAAGAGCTCAACCATAATAGAACATCAACCTGATCAGAATGAAGTAAGGGAGTAATTCTGTTTTATTGAAAACCACTCTTTTAAGAATTCACTATCAAGACTAGTCACTCATAAAATCAGAAAATGGGGATAATTTTAATTGTTATTGTTTGAATGACATCAACTGGTATCACCGGGGTCTTTCACCAATTTCAGGAATCCCCTATCATTTTTATACACAGTACCTTTCTTTTGGAGGTTGGGGTAGGGAGTAGGGAGGTAAACAAACCTATGTTATGTGCTCTATTATAAATGAATACTGCTCTTTCAGGCAAATTTCATAACTTTTTGCCAATGTTCAGGTGCAAAGTAGATTGTTAGCGGGGACAGTGCATGAATTCCAGATGGATATGATATAAAGTATAACTCTTCAGAGGCAAAAAACAAATACTTTTGCTAACAAACAAATTTAAAATATTTTACAGATATTTTTCCTACACTCCCTAAAAATAAAATGGATTGTCTGAAAAATATCTAAGCAATTGAAATAATTGACTTGAAAAGTATCAAAAGCTTTTCATTGAACTGTGTATTCATTTTCTTTCACTTGGTTTGCCTGAAATTTTACAACCATGGTGGAGTCACAGTCTTGGTCCAAAGACCTTTGTTCCACTGTCTTTAGTTCTTCAGATGGTCATGTTTACTTTCTTTTCTTCTTAGGTATTTTCTTGTTCTCATTGTCAAGTGTCCATTAAATAGGAAAGGCCCCATTCTAGTTGCAAAGCAAGAGCTGTTTCTTTCTTACCCCCAGCCCTGCCTGTCACAAAAAAAGAGTCTGGTTTCCGTGAAGAAGATCCCCTTCCTACCAGTATCACAGAGTGCTCGAATTACCTGCCAGTGCCTGCTGTATAAATTATAGCTGCCTGGTGGGAGCTTTAATTCACATGCTTGATGTTTTAAAAAAATATTTTCAAGGTTGAACTCCATAAATCCAAGTTTTTTGACGGGGTTATGTCTGTTCTCATTTTTCCTTTTCTTCCTCTTGTATTTAGAATTAAATCTCCTTCAGAGGAAGAGGGGAGTCATAGAAACACCACAAGAAAGAATATTGTGTTTTGATGAATCTTATAAAGTGCTGAGTTAGCAGAGATTAGAGGATAATATATCATAGAGCACTATTTATTTATTCAAATGAGCACTACTTATTTATTCAAATTGTGAGGACAACTTTGGCCTTCAAGGTTTTGTTTTTTTTTCCTGTTTTGCACACTTGGGTGTATGTGTACACTGGTGTACTGAGCAATTGCATGAGCAAATGTCATAGTAGACTACCAAGTGACTTATACTGATAAGTATTTGTGTATGGTTTCAAGTTTGGCAGGAAGCTAATTTCACCAATTTTCTTGCCTAGCCTTTCTCTTCTCTCAGCAACTAACCAAAAGATTAGATTTCTAGAATAACTAACTGACATTCTGGAATGAGGGGAAGTTGAAATGCAGGCTTGATGGTTGAAGACAGATCGCATGAGAACGCTTTATCAGATCAGAATTGAACAGTGCTTGGCATAAGGTTTGGAGAGCAAAGCAATTCACCAGAGAGGAATGAAGAGAGAAGGAAGAATTGCTGTGACTTTGAGTGATTAGTGGAGTGAGCTCTAAACCCCAGATGATGATATCACTAAATATGTTATTTGAAATTACCTCCTTTAAATAGTGTCTTTTGTAGCTAAAGACCTATTTTCTTTCTTTCTTTATTTCTTTATTGCACGGAATATATAAAGTAAGAAGCCTGGGCAGGTGCACAATAAATGAAGGAAGAAATTAAGGTTCTCAAGACACTGGAAGGGCAATCAATTACCTAGAGGACATGAAGAGGGGAAAGACAACTCAATGGGGTTGGAATGGAATCAGAGAAAGGCAGCAGAGGAGACAGATGCATTGGTGGGGAATGACTAGACTGGGGACAGCTGATGTGTCTGGATGGAATTTCACAGTTTTTGTGATCAATGATGTGATGCAAAGCCTTTTGTCTGCCTTATCTTTGGTAATTTTCCATTGTTCCTGAATGCTTTGGATATAGAGATTACTTTGGCAGCCTGTGAGGAGAGTGACAGTCATGTTGGAGTCAAAAACAGTCTATAAGTTAGAAGAAGCCTAGATCTAGAGGGAGGGGACAGTAGCAGTACTAGCAACAACAGCAGCAGTAGCAAAACAATGGCCAGCATTTGCTGAAGGTCTATCCTGTTTCAGATAGCTTACATACATTATCTCAGTTTTCACAACTCTGCAGAATAAGAACTGTTGAGCAGTTAGCTGCCTAGTGGGAGTTTTACTCTGGTTTTCACCTTGTTCTCTGCATTGTTCTGATCCTTTAACAGGGCATGGAAGAGAGGGAGTATCCCTTTTCCCAAGTTCCAGGTGCTTATTTTTGATAATTTCTTCTAAGCAACAACAGTGGCACAGACTTGAAAGTAGAATATAAATTTATTACCCAACACTGACCAAACCCAGTCAGTAAAAGTAGAGACAGGTGGCACATACAGCTCTTTGCTACATGCATAGTCTCAGATTGACCCTTTATGACATTCATAAATTTCTCCCCAGATTCTTTTCCAGGTGGAGTTAAGTAGACTCTGGTGTCACCTTTAATAATGGCTTATTTCATTTTCATGTGGTGCCTCATTATAATGCAATTACTATAAATCAGAGACATCTTGCCAGGCAACTGGGTAGTAAAATTCATAATGCTTAGTACAGACTCAACCAAGAACTTGAACTTGATGGTCAATCTCAGACTTTTTTTTGCTCTTGGCTGTCTTCCCTCTGGAGGTAAAAGAAGGCAAATCATCCCATTGCTTTTCCGTTCCTTCTCATTTTGTCTTGCTCCCTCCTGTCCCTACCCCAAGGACAAGCTGCCCTGAAAAGTGGCTCCTGAGTAATCTTTTCTCCTCCTAAACCATAGATTCTCATCTGATCAATACTCTACTGTGATTCAATGATATAAAGAGGTCATATCATTCCCTGCTTTACAGATGAGATTTAGGGAGTTAAGTGAGCTGTGCAATGTTCAAGGTCACACAGCTAGGAAGAGAGAGAGCTGGAATTCCATCCTGAGTTTGACTCAGAAATCAGCCTTTCCCTTTCCCCTTCGGGCTCTTTTCACTGGTTGAGAAGGAGTTATGAAGGGATCTCAATAAATTATGGCAACTGTCTTCACGGGCAGGAACTGGTCAGCAGGGGGACGTGGGTGAGCAGACATTGAGTATCATGATGTTAACTTGCAACATCTATCCCTCTATCTCCTTTTCCTAAGATTTTTTTTTTTCATTTTGAACGTTTTTAAAATTAAAAATATAAAGTTTCCATCTTAGGTTTAAATTAGTCTTAGTTCCGCCAAATGCTGCAGCTGATATTAAATTTTTGCTATAACACATTATTACTTTTAGTGAGAATTCAGGGATAATGCACTTTCCATGCATTTTTTCCAAACTTAAGTGCAGACTTTTGTCACCAAAATGATTGCAGAAGGAACAAAAGAAAATCTCCCTTAATGGCAAGGGCAAGGGAAAATACCTTCAACAGAATAAGTACATTTCCTTTATTTTAGGAATAAGTGAAATATCAAGCATTAAAAAATAAAAAAAAACTTTACAAATGTATTTCTTCCCACAGTGACAACTGTTGAGATTATACTTTTCTCCGTTACACTATGTTAACAGTCTCAACAATATCAAAACATATCCATATGTTTCCTTCCTAGGAACCATGAAGCTGTCTTGACATTGTGGTATTTGTTTGTTTTCCTACCTGGTAAGTTGCACTGGGATTTCTTTTTCTTGTCTTTTTAAAAATATTTACACTGGACGAGAATCTCTCCCACCTCCCAAGAATGTTCAAACATGCACACATGTAGAGAAAATTTTATAACTAAACTCCACTTTTCCATTTTGCTTCAACAATTGTCAAATCACAGCCAATCCTGTTTCTTCTGAGGGAGGGGGAAACAACACAAAAGACCCCATAGCACTCTCATTGCATCCTCCTACACGGTAGGCCATCTCCAGAGGGAGAGACCACACTCTAGTTTTTTGAGGGGGATGGTGGTGGTGGTGATGGGGGTGGTAAATGGCCTATTTTGAAACAGATCCCTAAGATATCACTGAGTACAAATCTGAATTTTCTTTTAGTATCTCTGGATCAATTCTGTTTTTTTCTGAATAGTTCCTAGACATAGTAGATAACCAAATTGTTTTTTCCCATTAATTATGAGAAATGTCCCTTCTGTAATATAGGAGATGCAATGAGAATGCTGTGGGGTCTTTTGTGTTGTTTCCCCCTCCCTCAGGTAGAAAGAGTCCCAATTGCCTCAGAAGTGGTAATGAGTGATGGCCTGGGAATGTGCCTGGCGTACTTCTCATCACTGGCCACTTCTCTTCCACCTTCTACAGCACCCAGTAGAGATCTGTGTCAAAACCAGAAAATATGTAATGATAATTGCTTCTGTGAAACTCATGGACTCTACATGTACTTTAAATATAGACTGGGAGCAAGGTCACTGAGGAGCCATTCAGATTGTCCTCTTAACTCTGGAGTGCGAGCAGAGGAGAGAGGTATTTTGTATGTAGGCTCAGCAACCCCTGACTATGGCTCCGTCAAATGGTTCTACACCCATAAAAGAGGTTGTTGCAATCTGTTCATACTCTTTGCTTTCAGTGTCTCACTATCAAAAGAAAGTACTTTCAAAATTAAGGCCTGAACAGAAGTTAGGATGCCTCATAGACATTCAAAACACACTTCTTGATCATTCATTCATTCCTTTATTTATGATTGTAGGCATTGCTTAATGTTTTGGGGCTTCTGAAGTAGAAAAATAAAGTAAGGTGGTCTCAATTTTCATGATGTTCATAATGTCACAATGGAGAGATACAGAAAGCGCCAGTCAACAATAGTAGTTGTGTAAAGGGATACAGAGCTAATGAAGATGGCAATAAGATACAGCCCCTTTGGGAACAGAATGGTAGCTCTTTTAGACTAGAAGATGTATCTGTCAGTCAGCATTAGCAGTATTACTGGAGGTCCATGGATAGGGGGACCTTGACTCAGGATAAGTAGCATCCTTGGCATGCATGGAATTCAGCATGTACCAGTCATGGAAACAGATGGATTTATTTAGGAAAGCAAATACACATTCAGAGGAGAATATTAGCCATCTTAAAAATGGGAAACTTTTGGTTAGGGCAAGGAATACAGTCAAGGGAGAATGTAGGCCATCTCAAGAGGGAGAAACAGCAACCCTTTGGTGTGGGGTTGTAAATGTTTATAAAGGGAGGGTTACTAGGAGTGACTGTGGTGAGGTGGAGTCACAGTGGAGTTACATAACTCCTGTCAGTTTTTAAAGGCTTTTGCATAGCCCTCATGTCCTTTTTCCAGGCAAGGGCTTGGGTCAAGAACATAGGCTAAATATAAGTGCTAGGTTGCTCATTAATGCTTGTTTGGCATTCCAAAGGTTCATGGGCGTTTTCCTGCATTCCAAGGGCTCAGGGGTGCTTTTTTCTTTTTCTTTTTCTTTTTTTTTTTTTTGAGACTCAGTCTATCTTTTTTTATATCCCCTAATTCTAATTTCAGCAGGGTCAGTACTACTCAAAGTGTGGTATGAGAGCATCTGTATCTATACCTGAAAGCTTTTTAGAAATCCAAATTTCCAAAGATCTACTAGAAATTTTTATCTAATGATGCAAATTCTACTAAATATTATATTTGGGGAAAAAGCTCTCTAGGTGATTTATTATGCACATAAATTTTAAGATGCTCTGGGGAAGGTTATGCAATGGCCCTGAAAAAACAGAGGTAAAAACAAAATTTCATGTTGTAAGCCCATGGTGAGTCAGTAGAAGAGTCTTCCCTTTCAGTGGCCTAGGCTACAGTAGCTGCCATCATCAAAAATGATGGTGGTTGTTAGGAAGAATCAGAGAGAGCTCTTTCAATGAGATGCTCCAGGTAGAAAGGGGTTGGAACCAATTGGTAAGTACTAGTTCCTTGGCTGTATGTACCTCATGCCAAGGGGCTCAGAGAGAGCATGCCCAGAAGGAGAAGCACAATAGGTCAGCAGGAAAAAAATGGCCTGAAACAACTTCATGAAAGCTGAGACCTGATGGGTGAGCAAGAACTATCCCTGTGAGCAACATTCTAGAAGTAGGTGACAGCAAGTACAAGGCCAGGATCAAAAATAAATAACTCTGCTTATTCCAGACATGAGAAACAAATAGAAGTAAGAGGCAATTGATGGCATTAGCTCCGAGAAGGACATTATTTCTATATTATTACTAATGATCACAGAAGCTAATACCGAAAGTATCAACTCATATTTTTGATTTGTTAGTACTCCAGTTTCATTCATATATCCTGTGGTTTCCTCTGAGACAGATATGATTTAGGGAAGTGGTACTACAGAGTAGAGAAAACATGGACCTTGCTTCCAGTCATTGGTATACCACTTATTTAAGCTATGTGTCTGTGGGCTATTTATCCAAGGTCTTTGACACTCAGTTTCTTTTTCATCTGTAAAGTGGATTATAATACCTTCCTTTCAAGGTTATTGCATAGATGAAATAAAGAATCTAAGGGGCCTGTCTAGTACAATTTGTGCGATTCTTATCTAATAGTAATCATAAAGGCACTAAATAATGTTGATTTAATGTGGAAGAGTTCATTGAGTCTTGAGAATTGAAAGGGGTTTTAGAAGTCCCCTGGTCCATTATTTCATCCAACAGAATCCCCATAATTCCCAGAAACTTCCTGGCAGTTGGTCATACAATCATGCCTGAGATTCTAGTGACAAACAACTTTTTCCTTTTTGAGAAGTTCTTTTCAAGCCAGCATTCCCCCAAATGTGTATTTTCAGAAGATCAGTCCATCAATGTGGTTAATTTATACTTGAGAAAAAAGAATATGTTAAAAGGTCAAATAAGTTTTTGAAATTCTGGGTTTGATAAATTTTACAAGTTTCTTTATTATATAGTGTTTTAGAGCTCATTATATTTTCATAAGCATTTTGATGCTCTAAAAGACTGCTTTGTATGTAGGGCTTTCCAAGTAAATCCCAGGGCATTTTGTGTTTTGGAAAATATACTATGGCAAATACTGATATAAATATTAGACATGTTTCCTATACATGGGAAGAAAACTCTACTAATAAGAGGAACAGTTCCAAATTAGCGACTCTCTGAAATAACAGTAATATGTTCACACTACCTTTTGCATAAAAGATCCCATAGAATCAATGTGTTAGAGACATGTTTTGACATAAAATGGGATGCATTTGGAGGGTTTTTGCAATGTACAAGGTCTTTTAGTATCAGAATCTTCACCCCCCACCCCATGCATGTAGATTGTGGAAAAAGCAAAAGATGGGATAAATCTCTTTTGCTGATATTTTAATTGAACACTGAAGAGAGGGAAATTTTTCTTTATAAAAAGGGAGATTACACACAATTTTCCTTGAGTTCTTGTGGTGCCTCTCAACACTCAGCCACCTTTCTGCAGGCAATATTTCGATATCATCTTTGGAATCCAGGATTAACAAGGCAGAAAAGTTGAGGGACTGACTAAGGCCACTGAGGGAGTCTATGTATCAGATCCCAGAATAGAAGTCAAAGGTGTCTGGCTCCTGTGGTCTCGGCTTGGCCTCACCACAGCTCTGGAGAGGTCATTTGATGCTAGAAGTGGAAAATGAACTGGAGACAGAATGAAAAGCTTTCAATGATAAGCTTTCCCTTCTATGACATCTTTGTGATGAGATCTTTTGATGTCTCTAAATCCACATTAGTTAGGTAATGCAATAAGAAATTTCTCCTGTCATCAAAAGCACGGACAGACAATTATAGATCTTCTTTGAGCATTTTATTGGAGTGATGCAAATAATGCATTTACTCTTAAAACTTATCTTTGCAAAAGATGAGGCATCATGGATGCAAAGAACTATGAAACATGAGTCAGGCTACCTGAGCTCTCACTTAGCTATGTGCCACTAGAAATTTATGTGATCATGGGCAAAACATTTCTTTCTCCTCAGATTCCTCATCCATAAAGTGAGTGAGTTCAATCAAATCTCTGTTTTATCCTGCCTCTACCAATACTGTAATCATACTTTAAAACTTGTGTTTCAAAGAAAGGAATTCCTTTTAGTTCCCAAAATTGGGCTGTGTAAGAAATAATTTTAGTGTTTCACCGAAATCAAATTAAATGTAACTCTGGGCTCTCATTTAGCCAAGGTGAAGTTTTCTGATCAGGCATTAACATTCCTCCCATAGAGGATGTGGTTCTATGTCAGAGTCTTTTTCAGTGTCAGCATCACCCAAAACTCTGGTTACCAAGCTCATTACTACACTAGTTGGCATTGGGTGCCAACATTACTGGGTGCCTGACAGCACAATGCCCTGTGGTTTCAGGCCCACTGTTCCATGTCATGTTTAAAGCGTAGGTTGGTCCTGTTATTGAGGCCAGATATCATTGTCCTTCCCAGATGGGTCATGAAGCTATTTCCTTCTGCATCCCTTCCAAAAATCTGTCATAGACAGTCTCTGCTGCTGTGGGAATTCTAGATTTCTGTCTTTTGAAACAATCTAAGAGAATAAAATTCTCTTCTCTTTTCCAGTATTTCTCAAAGACATTCTCCATTATCCCTGCCTTCTCTAGGAGATAAAGAGAAAAGTTTATATTTTGAATAAAAGCTTTTGTTAAAATAGCCTTTGCTATATATCAATAAATATCCCTTAAACTAGGGAATGCTAAGGGCCTGGTTACCTGTTTAAAATGGAGGCAAGGAAAAAGATGGGAGATAAACATAAATTAAAATTTTGATAATATCCTGACATATTGTAATACAAAACTTTGATTTATAAGAGAAAAAAATCAAAAATTTTAAAGCTATTTTTTGTTTCATATTTTACTCTGTTTAGGTACAAAATGCTGAAAATCAAGATAAGCAAAAATGAAATTATATATTTAAAACACTTATGATCTAACATCTTAGACAAAAACTATTTAATATTTTAATACATATACTTTTACATTTTCTGTTTGTATATGTACTATTATCATTAAAATGGTTAATATTTACTATTTGCTGAGACATAAGAGGCATGACAAATCTCATATATGATTGAAACAGAGGTCAAGTTTTTGAAAAATTATTTAAATAGCTTATATTTATTGATAATTTATCTTATCCATGTTACTAAGTCCTGGGCTAACACACTTTAGTTGCATATCTTCATTTAATCTTTGTATCAAAACAATAAGTTACTGTCCTCAGATACTACTGGTCAACTATAAAGTCTCCACTTCCCAGACAAACTGCAATTTTTTTCCCCAAGAATCTAGTTCTGTCCTTTGAAACCTACATCTGGGGTTGCAGGGAGTGATGTCCTGAGACTCTTTAGGGATGAAGCTGACTGATGTAAAAGTAGCTCCATTCCTATAACTCAGTCAGTCATGCCAGGGTTATTCAATTCTGGACAATGAGACATGAAGAAAAGTTAGATGGAAATTTTTGAAAGTGAGTCTGTGATCTTCAGTAGCACAAGATCACCTCCAGGATGGCTGAATAGAGATGCTTTGTGTGCAACTCTGCCACAGAGAACCAAGACAACAAAGGAAAAAAATTATATTTTAAAAGGAGAGTGATTGAGAGAGAATTCTGGAAGTTAGTAAGGAAGAGACAGGGAACTTTAACAGCATGGAAAGTCAGAAAGGCAACGGAGAGAAAAGAACAAAGGAAAATACAACATTAACCCTGGGTCTATAAGGGAAGGGCGGGCTCTATACAGCTAGGAAAAGGAGGTAACCAGGAAGGTGCCAACAACAACAATCATAGCAGAAGAACCTAGAAGTCCTAATTGCAGGAGAATTATACGGTCCTCATAGGCTTTAAATTCAGTTTGGAAAGCTGGCTGGTCTGAGTGACTGCTCTGCTCCAGAGAAGGAACTCTCATCAGATCGTTGCCACCTCCAGAATCCAAGTTACTACACTAGCCACCACTAGGCATGACCCTGCCTTAAAGTCTGACAGCTGCCTCAGCATCCTTCATCTTCAGAACCAGTGCTTACTGAAGCCAGTGCGAACAAGGAAGGTCCTCATTTATCCCCCAGCCTTGGGACTGAAACTGCTGGCACAAAAAGTCCTGGATTCACCCACACTGGTCGCTTGAGACCTGGAAAAATACCTCTGGGTCCCAGAGCTTCAGAAAAGTGGCTACCGGTGGTAAAAGTCGCTTTGCCATCCACAATCACCCTATGGGACTTAGGTGCATTCTACAACATCAGGTCTCTGGATACAAGTCACATATAAGAGAATGTGCATTAGAGTTACAGCAGATTGCTCCTCAGAAAACCCATAAGCCAGAAGTCAATGGGATGATAGAAAAACAAACAAACACACAACAACAACAACAATAACAACAAAAACACCACCATGAGGAGGTGGTGAAAACAGTTCCCTGTCCAAGGATAGTGCTGAATTGGGTCTTGCCTTATCTAATAGTTGCATAGTTTGTTGAGGGCCACAGGAGATACAGGAGATACGCATGGCATTTTTGCTAGAATGGAGTGGTTGAGAGGTGATGCCAGCAAGCCATTGAGATGATAATGGTTATGTTAAGCTGTGTATTCAATTGTATATTAGACCCCTACTGTCTGCCTTGGCCTGCCACTTTGGAGTTCTTGCGGGGATTCCCGGAGAGTTCCCATTGGTTGGGGAAGTGCGGGAGGAGGGATTTCCGGAGAAGGAGAAGGGATTTCCAGTTGGTGTGTGGTGTGTCGTGATAGAAGGCCGGTGTTCGCGGGAGTACAGAGAATAAAGGAGTTCCTGTTTTGAACCTACAAGGCTTTGTGGAGGCTGGGTTATTTTGTGCCCAGCCAGACTGTGGCAATAGCTACCACCAGGACAGTGCTTGCAGATGGGGATCTAGAATTGCCCCAGCAGCAGGTATCAACCTTTTCCTTACTAGTGTGTTGGCTAGAATTGCCATGAGGTATGGCATGGGCCTTAGTACAACCTTGAATCTGCACAGGTCTATGCTTTCAAAGAATCAGGTATGCCCCAGCATTAGCCTTGGTAGCTAAGGGACTGACTTCATGTATACTACCCCAACCTTAGGAAGTATATAGTGGCATAAAATCCCATTTTCTGGGGGCAGGACAGTGTAGTAGGCATAAGACTTTGTAAACTCAGTGCTGGGCTGGTGAATACTGGCATTGGACAGATACTAAAATAATCACTTCTCCATCCTGAGGCCTGCTTATAGGCTATGCCTCTGGAACAGCTCTAGTGCTGAGGGAAGGCACAAAACCCCAGTTCTAGCTGGTATCACCTATATAGAGTTGTAGTGGTCCTGGGCCACGAGTTTAGCTCTGCAATATGCATCACATAGCAATGTTGACTTTGGTCCTGCTTCAGTGTAGTTCTGATCTTGGTGACTATATGCTCCACTATAGGCTTGATGTATGAGAAATACTTTTTGGCCACAGGTATAACACAAGAGCTGGAGAGGTTCTGTCTAGCTCTAACCTAAAGTACTTGATAACACACTGATAACTGTAGATAAGGCATTTGGGCATAACCTGGCCCCAAGGAAAGGCTTATGGGGATACAATGCTCTTTCTAGTTACTGTCTTCTCTTTTCCTAAAAAACATAGCACCAGTATATATAGGACAAGTCTGGGCTTGGTTTGCCTTCTAGTACTGAAAGGGTGATAACTCACCACCAGCAGACTACCAGCAAATCTGGACACAGGCACCATCCAGTGCTGAAATAGTAAAAGGTTCTACAGTCTCAGAGGAAATAAGCAATGCTAGGAGCCACAAGCAAATATACGATGTATGGCACCTTTGGTTGTAAAGTGACGCCAGCTAGCCACTGAGATGATTATGTTAAGATTTACATTCATATGGAAATTGGACTCCCGCTGTTCACCTTGGCCTGCTACCGGATTCATGTTACGGGACTCATGGAGAGTTCCCATTGGTTGGGGAAGGATAGTAGGAGGGAATTCCGGGGGAGGTCCGGGGGACCCCGGTTCTGGGGGACTCGCGGTTCCGGTGGACGCCCGCGTGGGAGGACCGGGTTTGGCTTGCCGGCGGCGGCTTTTTCAAAATAAAGTTTTGTTCCTGCTTGAGTGGCTCGTGATTCTGTGCCCAGCCAAAACTGCGGCAAGCAAACTGCTAGAATTTCTGTAAAGACAGGTACAAACACCTAACTAAAAAAGATATACAAATGGAACAGAATAGAGAACCCAGAAATGTAGCCAAGTTATTTTTGACAAAGGAGCTAGGAACTTTGTAGAGACAGGACAATCTCTTTCATAAATGATTTTGGAAAATTGGATAATATCTGCAGAAGAATGAAATTAGATCTTTCCTCTCACTGTACACAACTAGACACACAAATCAACTAAAAAAACTAAATGTAATACCAGAAAACTATGAAATTACCATAAGAAAATAGGGAAACATGTCAAGACATTGTAGTAGCTAATAAAATTTTTCACTTATTTTTTCATGTTGTTTCGGGGGTTGAACTCAAGGCCTTATGCTTGTTAGACAAGTGAGTACCACTGAGTTTCATCCCCGCCCTGACAGTGATTTTTTAAGATAGAAACCAAAACACACAGGTAACAAAAGTAAATGTAGACAAATGGGATTGTATCAGAATAAAAGGCTTTTGCACAGCAAAGGAAATAACAGAGTTGAGACAAGCAAAAGAAAAAAAATTGCAAACTAATCATCTGACAAAGGAGAATATCCAGAATATATAAGTAACTCAAAAAGTTGAACACCAAAACAAAAACCCCAATACTCTATTGAAGAAATGTACTAGAGTCTACATGCTTCTCAAAAGAAGACATACAAATGGCCCACACAGATGAAAAAATTCTCAATCTCACCAATCATTATGCAAATTCACATCAAAAGCACAGTTAGATATCATATCATATTGAGATTCCTCAAATTAAAAATTGAATTACCAAAATGACCCAACAATCCATTCCTGGGTATATATATCCAAAGGCGAGGAAATAAGTCATTACATCAAAAAGTCACTTATACCCTAAGTTTATTGCAGCACCATTCATAATAGCTAAAATAAGAATCAACATAGATGCTCATTAGTGGATAAATGGATAATGAAAACATGATATATATACACACATAATATAGTACTACTCAGCCATAAAAACAATGACATCTGCTATTTGAAGCAACATGGATTATGTTAACCAAAACAAACCAGACACAGAAAAGCAAACTCATGTTCTTACCCATTTGTGGAAACTGAGGAGTCTATTTTGTAGAAGATTGTAATGGAATAATGGTCACTAGTGACTGGGAAAGGTAGGAGGGAGAGGGAATAAAAAATTAAATAAGTGGCACTAGAAATAGAGGAGAAATTTGCTTCAGTTTCTTATGGTATAGTGGGTGTTATGGTTTAAATATTAGGTGTCCCCAAAAGCTCATGTGTGAGACAATGCAAAAACATTCAGAGGTTAAATCATTGAGTTATGACAGCCCCAATCCAACCGGGAATCAATCTCCTAATGGGAACTGAAGGCAGGTAGGGTGCGGCTGCAGGAGGTGAGCACTGGGGGTGTGTGTTTGAGATACATATTTTGTGCCTGGCAATGGAGTCTCTCTGCTTCCTGATCGTGTCCTGAACCACTTTCTTCTGCCACCCTTTTTCACAGTGATATTCTGTTTCACCTTGAGCCCCGAGGAATGGAGTTGGCTGTCTGGACTAAGATCTCTGAAACCATGAGCCTCCAAAACAAGTTTTTAATTCCTCTAAAATTGTTCTTGTTGGGTCTTTTGGTCACAGCAGTGAAAAAGCTGACTAAAACAGTGGATTAACTATTGGTTAAAACAATCTGTATGTCAAATGATTAGAAGAGTAAAATTCCCAGCACATAAAAATGATTAATGTTTAAAAAGATAGAAATGTTTATTACCCTGGTTTGATTATTACACATTGTATACATGTATCCAATTACCATAATAAACCCCATGAATGTGTATAAAAGTTGTGCCCCAATTACAAAAGTTCAAGAAGAGGCTGCGTTTTTTTCTTTTAGAACCAGCTGAGTATATAACATCATATTTCTTATTGTCTAATCTATTCTGAGTTAATATTTGTTTCCTGAAGGCTGCAAGTTTCCCATCTAATACAGTGTCCTCTCATTCCTACAGAACACAAAGTCAGGGCTCAGAGCTTCCTCAGTTAGTACGCCAGAATCTGAGTCCAGAATCTTCATCCACAGGTTTGAAAATTCTTTTTATTAAAGTCACTGGTATTTCTTCACTGGAACTGTTCATTTA
Organism: Spermophilus citellus; assembly: GCF_964194105.1. Taxonomy (NCBI): domain Eukaryota; kingdom Metazoa; phylum Chordata; class Mammalia; order Rodentia; family Sciuridae; genus Spermophilus; species Spermophilus citellus. The sequence continues at coordinate 82,853,647 of NC_138183.1, forward strand.
AACCCACTATGATTTTTGTTCTTTATAATTTGAGATAAAGTACTTGTAAAAAGCTTTTCATATAGTTCTTGTGCTTATTTTTAAAGCTTCCATTTCAATTCAGAAATTAACTTATTAACTTTTATTTTTGTTGTCTAGAAGATTGCATTTCAGAATTAACCAAAACTTTAAAAATAATGGATCGGTTGTATTATAAAAAATAAGCTACCTAGATAGAAGTGCATCCTTTCTGTATGTGGAGGAGGGTATCTGAGGGCATCATCCTTACTGCACTTTGTGATTTTCTTCCCTACCACCTACCAATTTGTAAGTTTCTTAAAGAAAATTCTGTATATAGTCATATTTTTGTTCAAGGTTACTAGATACTTCACTGAGTAGACTAGAACTTTGGCCCATTTATGGGAGGTGTGTGCAGCAAACTTGCATTTATTGAGCACAAAGTAATGATAAGTTATAGACATGTTCTGAGGTCCTCTATCATAGTGATACTTTATTAATCATCAAATAACCTTATTGGTTATATTTTATTATTTCCTGTTCATAGTTGATGAAAAGTTCAGTGATGACAAATACCATTCATTCATTTATTCAGTCAGCGAATATTTCTTAAGCACAGCCTACCTGCCAGACACTGTGATGGTTGCTATAGTTACATGGTGAACAAGTTATAGTTCCTGTCTTAACTTTATAGTCAAGGGACAAAGACAAGGAAGCCAAGGCAATTGTTATAGAATGAGCTTTGAAAGGGAAGCACAGGGAGTTAAGAGAGCTTGAGAAAAAGGGCATCTGATTATAATGTGGTGACTAGGGGTAGTTTCCTTGGGGAAGTGATACCTGATTTGAATCCCCAAGAGGAATTAAGAGGTGGACAGGTAAATGGGAAGAAAGAGAGGCAGAGCTTCAAGGGAGAAGGATGCTTATACAAGTTTCTGAGGCATCAAGTGAGCACGGCATATTCTGAGAGTGTCACATTCAAGGAGGTTAGAGAATGAGGATTAGTGGAAGATGGTAAGGAGAGAGTCTGGAAAGGAAAGTGTAAGTCAGAGTTTGAGTCGCCTTAGTTAATGTGCTAAGAAGTTTGAATTTCATCCTTAAGCACTAGGGAGTCATTCTGGCCAGAAGAGTGAATTATTTTCTTTTTGGAAAGGGTGGGGAATGCTATATAGAAAATATTTGCTACACTCTGCCCTAATGTACCATATAGTAAAAGTTTTCAGCTTTGTAAGGCAGGTGGTTGTTGTCTTAATTCCTTTGACTTGCTACTGCTATTGTAATATAAAGGCAGTTATATGAAATATGTAAAAGAGAGGGAAGAGCTATGTTCCAATAAAATGTCATTTACAAAGTCAGGCAGGGGTTGGATTTTCCCAGTAGGCTATAATTTGTTGTACCCTAAGGAAAAAAAATAGTGAAAATCAGGAGACAAGGGGCTGCTATGGTAATCTAATCAAGCAATGGTGGTGGTGTGAAAGTACACAAAATAATTCAGATGAAAAGTAGACACATTTAAGAGCTATTAAGGAAGCAGTACCATTTACTTAAATAGAGGGGACCTGTATATAACCAGGGCCAATGATTGATTTTTTTAATTGTTTTTTTTATTGATTATTTAAAGCATTACATAGCTCATGATATATCATCTTTCATACATTTGACTCAAATTGTGTTTGATTGATTTAATTTCTTGGTAGAAGGAATGAAAATGGCTCAGAAGACTGGTATGGACATTGGTGTAGATGGCAATTCCCCAACTGAGGATAGAGCTGATTAGACAGAGCAGCCTAGGACAATGATGGAGGGAAGGAAAGTTGTATTTTTGATGTACTAAGGACAGAATATGTGTCAAAATCCTGATGGAGATGTTCCAGATTAGGTGTACTGAAGTTAGGTACTCAGGAGAGCAAATTCCAGCCAGAAACAAAGGTTTGTTAGTCATCGACATATCTGAAGTACGCTCAAAGGGAGGGAAGTGGAAGAGATCTCCCAAGAAGAGACAAAAAGCAGAGTACTAGAAATGGAGCCCCAGGAGCCCTGGTCCCTAAGGCACAGAGAAAGTACTTTCCATGAAGGCAGCTGAAGAGTATCAGAGATGGGTGGAGAAATCAGAAGCAGTAATGTCGTGAAAGACAGAGGAAAAAGTAAAATAAAAAACATCAATATGTAACACTGTGTCCATTCACTTTGGGATGTTGACGTGGGTGGCTCTGTATCCCAAGGGATGGAGAGCAAAGCCTGTTTCTAGTAAATTGAGGAGTGTGCTGGAGGGTGGATGCTAGTAACTCGAGAAAGACGATTGTGAGATCAAAATATAGAAGTGGATATTTGTGATATATTTTCATAAAGAAGAGAGAAACTGGATGATTCATTACTAGCAGGAACATACTTTTGGGAGGAAATATTGAAAATTCCTAAAAGGGGCCTAGTGATGAAGAAAGGTTTCAGAAGCAATGGATGGAAATGTGTTCCAGCCAGGGACAAAGTTATACACTTACCCAAAGGCTGGTGAAAAGCCACAGGTTTTTCTGCTGGGACAGGGCAGCAGGAGGCAGGAAAAGCACCCTTGAAAAAGGGGGTGAGGAGGTGAGGGTAGGCCAGGGAGCTGAGGGAGTTCTACTTTCTCTAAGTTTAGAGTAGGATCTCTGCTGAGAAGGATGTGGTGTCCGGTGCTTGGGAATTTCAAAGATGTAAAGCTTCTCTTTGAAAATCTCAAGAGGAAAATAAAAATTTTGGAAGGTCCTCAGCACCCAGGTGGCAAAGCTGGTATGAGAATTATTATCTAAGTCTAGAACCACTGTGTTGTCCAAGATATCATATGGCCAGTGAGAACTTAACACAATTTTATGATTAGTATGGAACTACACTAGTTACAAGGGGACTGCCTACATAGCAGTTATCTGCTTCTGAGGGTTCTCTCCTGTTTTTCTAATTTTCGTTACATACCATGTATGAAGCAATAACAGAGGCTTGTCCAAAAGGTAGTGTGTACACAGGAACTTCCATATGTCTCCAGGCACTGTGAAGGCAACAGACTGGATGGGGAAACATTTTAAGATGTGATTTCTCAGTCCCAAGCAAACAGCCTACTAAGGCATGGTTCCAACTGTATGTGAGGTAGAGAGCAGAAGAAAATTCTAAAAAACCCAGAAACAAAGATAGAGAATCAAACTAGGGATAAAGGGGAACATTTTATTCTACAAGAAGAGCAACAAATATCCCAAATGAAACATCTCAGCAGCTGTCAAGGCCAGCTCACCATATCTTGCTTTCTTAGCAGGTTTACATGTTGTGGAAATGACTTTTTCTTCTGGTCCTCTTCCGACTAGAGAGTGAGAAGTGGGTTGGAAAATGTACTTACTGCTTAAAAGTTTCTCACTACCACTGTAATATTGATGGTTGACCTCTTTCTTCAGGCTCTAGTTATTTATTAGCATATTTGAGAAAGTCCAGTGTACACTCACAGGTCAGTATAAATCCACACAAATCCAGGGATGAGCTATACCATGAAGGCCTTTAGCTGACCCATACATGAAGAAAACAAACAAGAGAGCTTCTTGCTTTGTGTCAGTGGAGTGTATTATTTTGTCCAATGCTGTATTATATGATCTGTTCTCTTACTATTCCAAAAGGCCTGTTCTTATAAACTGGTTGGAACCTTCTAATATGTGTATCCCCAGAAGAGAAATATCAGTGGAAATATGAACAAGTTGGAATTAGAATAGATATCATAATTTACTTTTTGGAGGGGAGGGAGAGGAAGTGTAAGTGACAGAGCATTTCACTAAGTCAGTATTTATCAGTGTACATAGACTTGGTTATTTTGGATTGCCCAATTATGCACTATATTAATATTTTATGCACAGCACACTACATTTCATAGTGACACTAAAATTAAATCTGACTACTACAAACACTGGCAGCAAACCAAGTCATGTAAGACGTGGCTCTAACATCACTCACTGGGATCTCTAACCTTTCTAACCATCTCCAGTTCAAAGTAGCAACAGGCCATGTTTCTCCCAATAATAATTTGATAACTCAGATAATGTTTCAAACACAATGGTTCCCCTTCCCTCAAATTCCCCTTCCTCCAGAATTCTGTCACTAGGCAAATATTCTTCAGGGCCTGTTGAGATATGATGAGCTGTAGGGGACAGACAGTCCTCAGCCTCATCACCTGGATCTGACACACATTCTGGGGAAGGGTGTGTTGGGAGAGCACTTTCTAGTCTATCTAGAAAATAGACTGAAATATTTGCAAGGCATTTCCTCTATTAGTGAAGGATATTTTATATCACATATGTGAGTATATGAATTTATCTATGCCTGCTGAGGAGAAAGAACAATTGGTCAAGTCAGAAATGATCCTTCTGCTTCATAAAAGTTGAGCCTCCTTAATCTGAAATTCTAAAGACTCCAAAATTGGAAATTGTTTTGAGCGACAACATGATGTCACACATGGAAAATTCCACACCTAACCTCAAGTGACTGTTTGCAGTCAAAAAGCAAATGCACAACACAATATATCCAGCAACGCCAAGGGAAAAAGGACCTTCACAGCCCCTTCACCTAAAATACACAAACTTTTTCATGCCCCCAAATTAAAAATATTGTGTAAAATTTCCTTTAGGCTATATGTATAATGTGTTTATGTTACAAATTTCATGTTTATATTTGGGTACCATGACATACTATCTAGTTATATATATGCAAACATTCCAAAAATCCCCCCAAATGCAAAATCCACAACATTTCTGGTCTTAAGCATTTTAGATAAGGCATATTCAACCTGTATTTTAATTCTGATTACCCAAATGCTTTGTAAGAGGCTTAGCCTTGTTTGCATGTTTTAGTAGCCCTTGAATAAATGACAGTTCATTTTGGATATTGCAAGATCTTGCTTCTTTCTATCTTGAAGCCAGTTAAGCCCACACTTACCACGCAGATAGCTCTGCTCCAGACCTTTATGTCTTAAGCCACAGGCCAAAGGAACACTTCACAAAATTTCAAATTAATCCTTGTCCTGCTGCAATTTTCTTAAACATTAGAGTCATATCTATAGTAGCTGTTATTTTAATTGATCTTTATTGCTATTACTATTCATTTAAAGGGTTATGATAAAACCTTCTTTCTCTAAATTGCATTTGGACTTGTTCAAGAGCTAACTCTGAAGGTTATCTTTTACTTTAGCAAGGTGCAGTTATTTATTTTTAACTCAAGTTAAAAACATTAAAAATTTTAAATCACAAATTATTTCAAAGTACAAAAAATTAAAATCATAAGGGACTCGTGTGCTTACCATCAAGTTTTTACAGATGGAAGATTTTAATATTTGTTTTAGAAGGGCATTTAGGATCTGAACATGATAATGAACAAGCTTGATCCATGAATGATGATAGTTCTGTTTCTTTCCACATGCTGTTCTTTTCTTTCATTTTGTGATCTCATTAAGCTAGCTAGTGTCTTCTATATGATGATGAAGAAAGGGGGATTGACAGCATCACTTTCTTACTTTTGCTCTTAAAGGAAAAGCTTTGGGTGTTTTACTATGAATGTTGCTGAAGGGTTCAGGGAAACACATTTTACCCGATTAAGGATGTTTTCTTGAATCGCCAATGCTCTAAGTGGCCCCACACCATGAACAGATATCAAATTTTATCGCATATTTTCTTTTTCTCCAGAGATGAGGTTGATATGATTTTTTTCTTTTAGAATCTGTTAGTATAGATAATTTTATAAAAAAACTTTTCTGATACTAAATTTTTTTTTGCATATATATATTTTTTATGATGAACGTGTATGACAATGCTCCACAGCTTGCTGGTGATGTTGCATGTATTCACACAGGCCATGTGGGCAAAGGTGTTGGGAACACAGCCTAAGTCTTGGAAGGACACCTTGTGATCCTCCCAGAATATCAGAGGATGGGAGGTACTGCCTCATGCCTTTCACTCACTTTCTCTCTCTCCTGGGAGCCTGTCACATGACAGTTTCTAATCACTTTCTGGCTTCTGTTGACATAGGAGTTTCCCTGTCTTGTCTTCAGGATAAAAGTATAAAATGTAAAAAAAGCTAAGATGCAGTCTAGAATTACACTACTTAGGTTATACTTCATTGGCTTTTGGTTTTCTTTTCTTTTTTAAAAAAAATTTTTATTCTAATTTGTTATATATGACAGCAGAATGCATGTCAACTCATATTACACATATAGAGCACAATTTTTCATATCTCTGGTTGTATACAAAGTATATTCACACCATTCGTGTCTTGATATATGTACTTAGGGTAATGATATCCATCTCATACCACCCTCTTTTGTACCCCCATACACCCTCCCTTACCCTCCCACCCCTATGTCCTATCTAGAGATCATCTAATCTTCCCATGTTCCCCCTCCCAACCCCACTATGAATCAACCTCCTTATATCAAATAAAACATTTGGCTTTTTTGGGGGGAGGGGGGATTGGCTAATTTCACTTGGCATTATATTCTCCAACTCCACCCATTTACTTGAAAATATCATGATTTTATTCTCTTTTAATGCTGAGTAACATTCCATTGTGTATATATACCACATTTTCTTTATCCATTCATTTACTGAAGGACATCTAGGTTGGTTCCACAGTTTAGCTACTATGAATTGTGCTGCAATAAACATTGATGTGGCTGTGTCCCTGTAGTATGCTATTTTTAAGTCTTTTGTGTATAGACCAAAGAGTGGGGAAGCTGGGTCAAGAGTTGGTTCCATTCCCAGTTTTTCAAGGAATCTCCATATTGATTTTCATATTGACTGCACCATTTTGCAGTCCCACCAGCAATGTATGAGTGTGCCTTTTCTCTACATCCTTACTAACACTGTTGTTTTTATTCTTAATAGCTACCATTCTGACTGGAGTGAGATGAAAACTTAGAGTAGTTTTGACTTGCATTAATTGCTAGAGATGATGAATATTTTTTCATATATTTGTTGATTGATTGTAGAGATAGAGATATTTTACAGATAGGGAAAGAAGAACCCAAATTAGCACCATTTGCCAATGATATGATGCTATACCTAGAAGACTGAGAAGTGCTTGTTCAGTTTCTTGGCCCATTTATTGATTGGGTTACTTGTTTTTTTTTTCTTTTTGGTGTTTAGCTTTTTGAGTTCTTTATATATCCTAGAGATTAGTGCTCTATCTGATATACATGTGATAAAACTTGCTCCCAAGCTGTAGGTTCTCTATTCACCTCACTGATTATTTCTTTTGCCGAGAAGAAGCTTTTTAGTTTGAATCCATCCAATTTATTAATTGTTAATTTTAATTCTTGCACTATAGGAGTCATATTAAAGAAGTAGGGGCCTACTATAATATGCTGGAGATTTGGATCTACTTTTTTTTTTATTAGACAGAGCATCTCTGGTTTAATTCCTAGATCCTTGATCCACTTTGAGTTTTGTGCATGGTGAGAGATAGGGGTTTAATTTCATTTTGTTGCATATGGGTTTCCAGTTTTGACAGCACCATTTGTTGATGAGGCTATCTTTTCTCAAATGTATATTTTTGGCACCTTTGTATAATATAAGATTACTATAATGATGTGGGTTAGTCTCTTTGTCCTCTATTCTGTGCCATTGGCCTACCAGTCTATTTTGGTGCCAATACTATGCTGCTTTTGTTACTGTTGCTCTGTAGTATAGTTTAAGGTCTGGTATGGTGATGCTACCTGCTTCACTCTTCTTGCTTTAGCTATTCTGGATCTATTTTTTCAGATTAATTTCATGGCTGATTTTTCTATTTCTATGAGGATATCGTTGAGATTTTGATTGGAATTACATTAAATGTTTATAATACTTTTGATAGTATGGTCATTTTGACAGTATTAATTCTGCCTATCCAAGAACAAGGATATCTTTCCATCTTCTAAGGTCTTCTTTAATTTCTTTCTTTAGCATTCTGTCATTTTAATTGTAGAGGTCTTTTACCTCTTTGGTTAGGTTGATTTCCAAGTATTTTTTTTTTTTGAGGCTATTATAAATGGGGTATTTTTCCTTATTTCCCTTTAAGAGGATTTGTCACTTATATACAGAAATGCCTTTGATTTTGTATCCTTCTACTTTGCTAAATTAATTTACTAGTTCTTAGAAGTTTTCTGGTGGATTTTTTTTGGGTCTGCTAGGTATAGCATCATATCATCCGCAAATTGTGCTAATTTGGGTTCTTCTTTCCCTATTTGTATTAATTTCTTTTGTCTGTCTAATTGCTCTGGCTAGTGTTTTAAGAACTATGTTAAATATAAGTGGTCAAAAAGGGCATCCCTGTCTTCTTCCAATTTTTAGAGGGAATGCTTTCATTTTTTTCTCCACTTAGAATGATGTTGGCCTGGGGCTTAGCATAGCTTTTATAATGTTGAGATGTGTTCCCGTTATCCCTAGTTTTTCTAGTGTTTTGCTGTATTTTGTCAAAGATTTTTCTGCATCTATTGAGATAATTATACGGTTCTTATCTTTAAGTCTATTGATGTGATGAAATTCATTTATTGATTTCTGTATGTTGAACCAACTTTGCATCCCTGGGATGAACCCCACTTGATCATGGTGTACTATCTTTTTGGTATGTTTTGGTATTCGATTTGCCAGAATATTATTGAGAATTTTTGCATTTATGTTTATTAGAGATATTGGTCTGAAGTTTTCTTTCTTTGATATATCTTTGTCTGGTTTTGGAATCATAGAATGAGTTTGGAAGTGCTCCCTCTTTTTCGACTTCCTGAAATAAATTGAAGAGTATTGGTATTAGTTCTTCTTCAAAGGCCTTGTAGAACTCAGCTGTGTATCAATCTGATCCTGGGATTTTCTTGGTTGGTAGACTTCTAATGGTGTCTTTTATTTCATCGCTTGAAACTGATCTGTTTAAATTGTGCATATCATCCTGATTCAATTTGGGAAAATCATATGACTCTAGAAATTTGTCAATGCCTTCAATATTTTCTATTTTATTGGAGTACAGTTTTCAAAATAATTTTTAATTATCTTCTGTATTTCTGTAGTGTCTGATGTGATATTTACTTTTTCATCATGTATGTTAGTAATTTGAATTATCTCTCTCCTTCTCTTTGTTTGTAAATTTTATTTATTTTTTTAAAGAACCAACTTTTTGTTTTGTCAATTTTTTCAATTGTTTCTTTTTTTCAATTTCATTGATTTCATCTCTGATTTTAACTATTTTCTGTCTTCTGCTGCTTTTGGAGTTGACTTGATCTTCTTTTTCTAGGGCTTTGAGATGTAATATTAGGTCATTTATTTGTTGACTTTTTCTTCTTTTAAGGAATGAAATCCATGCAATGAACTTTCCTATTAGTACTGTCTTCATAGTGTCCCAGAGATTTTGATACATTGTATTTGTGTTCTCATTTACTTCTAAGAATTTTTTAATCTTCTCCTTGGTGTCTTTTGCAACCCATTGTTTATTCAGTAGCCTATTATTTAGTTTCTAAGTGTTGGAGTAGCTTTTATTTTTTATTTTATCATTGATTTCTAATTTCATTCCATGATGATCTAATAGAATGCAGAGTAGTATCTCTAGTTTTTTATATTTGCTAAGAGTTGCTTTGTGGCATAATATATGGTCTATTTTAAGAGAGAAATCCATATGCTGCTGAGAAGAAAGTGTATTTGTTCATTGAAGGATGAAATATTCTATATATGTAATGTAAGTCTAAGTTATTGATTGCAGTTATTGAATTCTTTAGTTTCTTTGTTCAGCTTTTGTTTGGATGGTGGAAGGAGTGTGTTAAAGTCAGCCAGAATTATTGTGTTGTGATCTATTTGACTCTTGAACTTGAGAAGAGTTTGTTTGATTAACATAGATGCTCCATTGTTTGGGACATATAATTTTATTATTGTTACATTTGGTTGATGAATATTTCCCTTAAGCAGTATGAAATATCCTTCTTTATCCCTTTTGGTTAACTTTGGTTTGAAAATCTACTTTATTTTGTATGAGAATGAAAACCCCTTCTTGCTTCTGCATTGCATGTGAGTGGTATGATTTTCCCAACCTTTTTCCTTCAGTCTGTGGATGTCTTTTCCTGAGATAAGTCTCTTGGAGACATCATGTTGTTGGGTCTTTTTTTAAAATCCAATTTGCCAGTCTATGTCTTTTGATTCGTAAGTTTAGGCCATTAATATTCAGGGTTATTATTGAGATGTGATTTGTATTGTCAGCCTTTTTTGTTTATTTCTGGTATTTAACTTGACTTGGTTTCCCCTTTGATTAGTTTTTCCCTTAGTGTAATACCTCCCTTTGCTGATTTTCATTGTTGTTTTTCTATTCCTTTTCATGGAATATTTTGCCAAGGATGTTCGGTAGTGCCAGCTTTCATGTTGTAATTTCTTTTAACTTTTGTTTATCATGAAAGGTTTTTAATTCATCATCAAATCTAAAGCTTAATTTTTCTGGATATAATATTCTTGGTTGGCATCCATTTTCTTTCAGAGCTTGATATATGTTGTTCCAGGATCTTCTAGCTTTCAGGGTCTGGGTTGAAAAATCTGCACAAAATCTATTTTTTTCCCTCTTTATGTTATCTGATTCCTTTCTTTCGTGGCTTTTAATATTCCCTCCTTATTCTGTATGTTTTACATTTTCATTTTATTGTGCTTTGGTGTCAATCTGTAGTGATTTTTTACATTTGATGTTTGGTCAGCTTCTTGAATTTGGTTTTCCAATTAATTCTTCATCTTTGGAAAATTTTCTGATATTATTTCATTGAATAGATTACTCATTCCTTTGGTTTGGAACTCTATGCATTTCTCTATACCAATAATTCTTCAATTTGTTTTTTTTTATGCTATCCCATAATTCTTGAATGTTCTGCTCATGGTTTCTTACCATTTTCACTGTGTGGTCTACATTCTTTTCAAGATTATATATTTTGTCTCTTATCTGAGCTCCTGTTTTCTAAGTGATCTAATCTGTTGGTGATGATTTCAGTTGAACTTTTAATTTGCTTTATTGTTTCTTTCATTTCAAGGATTTCTGTTTTTTTTAAGACCCTCTATCTCCCTATTGAAGTAAACTTTTGCTTCCTATATTTGTTTATGTAGCTCTTTGTCAAAATGATATTTTGCTGCCTGTATTTGTTCTCATATATCATCCTTTAATTCACAAAACATTTTAATTATGTACATTCTGAACTCCTTCTCTGTCATTTCTTCTGCTGTGCTGGCCATGGATTCTAATAATGTGCTATCTTGATATGTTTGGGGCACATTTCTCTATTGTCTTTCATATTGCTTGTGTGTCTTCCCTTCTAGCACTGTGGCTCTGAGGCATTATTGTTTTTACCCTATAGGCTTATAGTGTCCTATAGGGTTCCAATACCTCTTCTCTGAGGTAAAGGATAATGTTAATAGATCCCAATATAAATAATATTCACCCTAAAAGCAAATGTTTGCTATTAAAACATTACAGTTTGGTCACAATGTACAGAAATGGTGAATTTGATTATTATCTATGATATACTCAGTAGGTTTGACAGGATTTAGTTTCTGATGGAGAAACAAAGAACCAGGGGTGAGGAGTAGGATGATATGCTGAGGAGGTAAGAGGTGAGGATATAGAGGTATCATATCTTAGGAAGTGTGACAGAGAAATCTAATGAGAAAGATTAATAGCAGGAGGAAAGAGAGGAGGTAATTTTGGGTAGACAAGTGAGAAGACAGTAGAGTTCATAAAACAAACACATATATATTAAGAAAAAATAAAAAAAAATGTTAAAATAGTAGAAATTGGTGGGAAAAAATAAAAAATAAAAAATAATATATAACACAACTGTAATATATTATTTAGACATCTCAGTCCTCAAAATTCTAATTCATGCAAAGTACTTGGTTTCACATACGTTGGGGATGTGGAGGTGGGAGAATAGGAAGGAGAAGAAAAATAATATCCAAGGAAGAAATAGGGATTGTTTTTGTTGGAGATCAGTATCTTTCCTGCTTCCCTTCTCATCGGTTGTTATCTGGTATCTCTACCCTCAGAATGGTGAAGGTAACCAGGGTGCCACTGTGCAGGGTTAGCAGCTACTGGGGAGAGGGTGGAATTAGAAACTGGGTATCTATCTGGTCAGCTGGAGTTTCAAATTGGGAGTTGCCACCACTGAATATGGTAGGGGTGACTCAAAATGGAGGCGCCTGCTTTCAGCGATGTGTTGTCAGGCCGGGTTGGGGGAGCCAGGCTATGGTGTTGGATGATGAGTTCAAAGACAAGCTCTGTTGCCTGCAGTCTGTGGCTGTCAACTGATGTTAGAGCCTGTGTGAAGTTCCTGCCTGCACCTAGGGGACTATCTCTGCTTTTGCAGAGTCCCAATGGTGGTGACCTGGGGAGCCCCACTTTAGTAGATGGGGGTCCACACAGGAGTGTTGGCCAGAGTTCCTGCATGTGAAAGCTGCCAGGTGTCCTGTGTGGGAGTGGCATCCTTGATTTCTACTCCGGTGGGTGGCTGAAAGTTCTGTGAAGGTCCTTTGTGGGTGAGTAGTTGGAAGACCTACTCTGATGTTGAGGCCTGGAGCCCTGGACAGGCATGGTGGCCATGATTTCTGCATGAGAGCAGGAATATCACTCACAGAGAAGCAATGTTCTCACTACTTGAGTTCCCAGGTCACAGAGTAACACAGAATGCTGCCTCCCTCTGGCCTGCTGTCTTGGATCCTCTGGCCTTTGGTTTTGATGATCTTTGTTTTGGTGTGTGGGATGAGAACCATGGGGAGCTGTCCCCGCTGGCTACTCTTCCTTTCACTCTCTCTGTACTTCAGGTTTTAGCATTGTTCTAAACAGGCTTAAAATTACAAATTCTCTAATTTTCTAATGTAGTTTTGACATACATCTGTCAGAACAAGATTGATAATTATTTTGTGCACATCTATGATATCTTTGATTACTTTGCCTGCTGAACCACAATTTACTTAAAACATTAAGAATCTTACATGACTTTCAATTCATTAACTTCACTTATAATTCTGACAATTTTTGTTTCTATTTTAGTGCTATTGCATTAGATGTACAAAATTCAAAGCAATTAACATTGTCACTATAGTTCTAATAATGTTTCTTTTAGCATACCTATAAGGACTATTTATGCTTAATAATGTTAGTGCTTTAAAATGATTTTTTTTATTGATTGTTCAAAACATTACAGAGCTCATGATATATCATCTTTCATACATTAGACTCAATTGGGTTTTGAACTCCCATTTTTACCCCAAATACAGATTGCAGAATCACATCTGTTACATACTCACATTATTACATAATGGCATATTAGTGACTGTTGTATTCTGCTACCTTTCCTATCCCCTACTATCCCCCCTCCCCTCCCCTCCCCTCCCATCTTCCCTCTCTACCTCCTCTGCTTTTGTTCAATTCTCTCCCCTTTTTTCCCCCTCCCCCTTGCCCCTCATAACCTCTTATAATTTTGTGTATCATTGAAGGTCTCCTACCATTTCCATATGCTTTCCCTTCTCTCTCCCTTTCTCTCCGCCCATTCGTCTTTGTTTACTGTTAGTCTTTTCCTCATGCTCTTCCTTCCTGTTCTGTTCTTAGTTGCTCTCTTTATATCAAAGAAGACATTTGGCATTTGTTTTTAGGGCTTGGCTAGCTTCACTTAGCATAATCTGCTCTAATGCCATCCATTTCCCTGCAAATTCTATGATTTTGTCATTTCTTAGTGCTGCATAATACTCCATTGTGTATAGATGCCACATTTTTTTATCCATTCATCTATTGAAGGGCATCTAGGTTGGTTCCACAGTCTAGCTATTGTGAATTGTGCTGCTATAATCATTGATGCAGCCGTATCCCTATAGTGCGCTCTTTTAAGGTCCTCAGGGAATAGTCCGAGAAGGGCGATAGCTGGGTCAAATGGTGGATCCATTCCCAGCTTTCCCAGGAATCTCCATACTGCTTTCCAAATTGGCCTCACCATTTTGCAGTCCCACCAGCAGTGTACAAGTGTACCCTTTTCCCCACATCCCCGCCCAACACTTATTGTTGTTTGACTTCATAATGGCTGCCAATCTTACTGGAGTGAGATGGTATCTTAGGGTGGTTTTGATTTGCACTTCTCTGATTGCTAGAGATGGTGAGCATTTTTTCATGTACTTGTTGATTGATTGTATGTCCTCCTCTGAGAAGTGTCTGTTCAGGTCCTTGGCCCATTTGTTGATTGGGTTATTTGTTATCTTATTGTTTAATTTTTTGAGTTCTTTGTACATTCTGGATATTAGGGCTCTATCTGAGGTGTGAGGGGTAAAAATTTGTTCCCAGGATGTAGGCTCTCTATTTACCTCTTTTATTGTTTCTCTTGCTGAGAAAAAACTTTTTAGTTTAAGTAAGTCCCATTTGTTTATTCTTGTTATTAACTCTTGGGCTATTTTTTTGATGCTAATAGAGCCTTATCAACTTTCTTTGATTAGTATCTGCCAGGTATACATTTTTCCAACTGAATTTAGGTCATTTTCTTAAGTACGTTTAAATAGCACACAGTGAAATATAGACAATGGAATGAATTAGATATAACTTTCCTATGTTTATATGTGAATATATGACTAGTGTAACTCCACATCATGTAAAACCACAAGAATGTAAAGTTTTCCTCCATATATGTATGATATGTCAAAATACATTCTACTGTCATGTATAACTAAAAAGAACAAATAATTTTAAAAAAAGAAATCAAACTTGAGGGCTGGGGATGTAGCTCAATGGCAGAGCACTTGCTTAACATGCATGAGGCCCTGTCCTCAGTATTGCAAAATAAACAGACAAAATATCAAACTTGAAATTCCACTCAGTTTAAGTTGTGAATTTAATCCATGTGCTTTTATTTTTATCACTGATATTTTGGATAGATCACCACTTTTTCAAAACCATATTTTATTCCTTCCCCACCTGCCTTCAGATTAATCAAATACCTATTTTTTTTCTTTTTTCCCTCTATAATTTTCCAAGTTATATTTTCTTTTTATATTTTGTCTTTACTTTCAAATGTCAATTTTTGCTTCAAGTCTACTAATTTAAATAACGTTTTGGGCTAGGGATATGGCTCAGTGCTTACCTAGCATGTGTGAAGTCCTGAATTCCATCCCCAGCACTGCAATAGCTAAATAAAAATAAATATTAATAATTTGTAGTAGAAGGGTATGCACATATTCTTAGTCTACTATTTCACTGAAACCATGTATTTTTGATGCAGCTTTCAAACTCACTGAAAAAAATAATACTCCTAAAGAAATATTTTTCGAGAGCCATTACTTTGGTACAGAGCACCAGACTCACTTGGCAAATTTGTCTGAAAACTCTTTAGCATAAACTACTTGAAGTATGAGAACAGATACAAAGCTGTCTCTACCTCTTACAAAATCTTCTTTGGATATAACCTAAAATGATTAGTAATAAAGGTGTCATTTTGTTATCCTAACTGGGAGTATCAAGTAATACACATTAAATGCTCTACATACAAAAACTTTTAAGCAAATATGAGGTCTAAGTTATGAGTTACACAGGCAGGACAGTAACATACAGGAAGAAAGATACAGGAGATGCTTGTGACCTGGGGTGTAGATGGTGGTGGTGATCACCCGCCTGCTTTGCCCAATTATGGGGTAGCCATCCTGCTGGGTTGCTTTGATTTCACCTGATCCTGACTCTAAGCAAGAACACTATTTGGTTTGTTTTTTCATCGATGCTAACATTATTGGTACAAAAGGGCATTTACCTGCAAACAATTATCATATGGGGGGAGATACCTTAAAATGTATCAGCCAGAGAAAAGATGAGTACTTCTTTAAAAAAAAAAATAAGTCATGGGAATGAATGCTGTCTCTCCATATTTCTGTAGCCTCAGGAGTTGCAGATGAGCATTTTGTCACCATGAGATACTGCAGCTTGTGAATGAAATTGACACAAAGAAGAGGACAATGTCAAGAGAACTTCTGATTCTCAAATTGTGAAGACACACTCTTTCTGGACTTCAAAGAAACTTGAGCCAATACCTTATCTTAATGCTTAAACAGATTGACATAGATTATCTGTTGCTTACAATACAAAGGAACCTGCTGGACACAAAGAGACCAAAAGGCAGAGTAGGAGATCAAATACTCTCTCCAAATGGTTTAAGTAAAACTTATTCCGAGAGGAAATCAGTTAATGTTATATGGAATTCTATAATCCATGTCTTCCTTTTATCTCAATAAGACACTGTTGATATTTAACTTTATTTGCTTGTAAAAACATTTTGAAAGGTGAGAGAAAACAGTATAAATTGCCCTTCTGTGATAAAGAAAGCACCTATGCATATGGGACACACATCTCAGAATACTGGGGATCTTCTCCAGTTTAAGGAATAATGGGAGATTTATAAGGAGAAAAACAATGGCAAACATTTATATGGAGCTTACTATGTGCCAATCGTATTCCTATTTACTTCATATCGGGTAAACCATTTGATAATTTACAAGCACTCTTTGAGGTTGATACTCTTGCTAGACCTATTTTAAAGTGAAGAAACAGACACAGAGAGGTTTAGTAGTGAAGCTGGAATTTGAATACAAGTAGTTTGTCTCCAAAGTATAAAATCTTAGCTTTTATTCTGCTGTATGATATTCGAGGAAAAGTGAGGTGATTTCAGTTTAGAAAAGGCATCGTAGAGACCCAGACCAAATTTATGGAGTATTCTTTCTGTAGTTACTCCACTTCCCATATCCTTCCATATTGACCATCATGCTTGTGCCCAAATAAGTGTATTCGCATTGTTGGCTAGTGGTGGCAATAATTTGTGTTTTTCAGAAGGTAGTCAGGAAGGAAAGAATGAATTTGGGAAAGAAAAATGATGAAAGAGAGAATGCAAATCTATCAACTCAGATTCACTGTGATGCAAATGACAGAAAATCAAGGCAGCTGTGCTCTAAAATGGTGTAATTAATTGATGAGTTCACATGATTGAAAGATCTTAGGATAAATATCAGGTTTGCAACTGCAATTCAGCAATGACCCAAAATTTTTGTTATTTCCAACTCTTATATTATGTCTACCAAGGGCTTATCATCATTCTTGTATTGGTTTCCTTCAGGAGGGCAAATGCTCCCTAAGATTTCTGGGTGTCACATGTGATGTTTAACAAACCCGTCTTCAGTCTCACTGGCACGAAGTGGGTCACTTGGCCATCTCAATTTGGGGCCAGCATATTGGATCATAATGCTTTGTTTGGATCTATGAAACATGTCCCCATCTAATACCATACATGGAATAAACTCCCATAGGTATGAAAGAAATACAGATAAGGAATAAAAGTCACATAATTGCCAAGAAAAGCGAGGCTTAGATTTACCTCAAAACTGACAGTATTTTTCACTAGAAGCTCTATACCAAGGGCCAGTAAAATTTAGACTAGGAACCAAATCTGGTTTGTCAGATGTTTTTATATAGCCTGCAAGTTAAAATTTTATTGCAGTAAAATGCAACAAATATTTATCATTTTAACCTTTTTAAAGTGTACAATTCAGTGTTATTAAGGACATTAGCAATATCGTGTATGACCATCACCACTACTTAGTTCCAGAACTTTTTTCGTCACTCCAAATAGGAAGTTTGTACTCAGGAAGTTACTCTCCCATCCAGCAACTGGCAACTCATCTGCTTTCTGTGTCTATGTATTTGCCTATTCTAAGTATTTCATAAAATAAAACCATACAATATGTAGCCCTTTGTGCCTGACTTCTCTTACTTAGCATGTTTTCAATGCCCCTCCTTGTCTAGCAAATATTGGAACTTCATTTTCTTTTCTTTTTTTTTATAGCTTCTTAATTGTATGGCTTTACCACACTGTGTTTACCCCTTCATGTGTTGCTGGATCCCTGGGTTGTTTCTACTTTTTGGCTTTTGAGAATGGAGCTGTTATGAGCATTCATTGCAAGTATTTATCTACTTTCCCTTCTTTTTAAAGTACTTACCTAGGAATTACTGGGTCCCGTGGTAATCCTATGTGAATCCACTGAAACCTTAAGTAGGTTTTTACATCTTTAAGTGGCCAGAAAAGACATAAAAATGAATATTTTGTGACATGTAAAAATTATAGAAAATTCAAATGCTATGTTTGTAAAGTTTTATTGGCACAGAGTCATGCTCATTTGTTATCTATTGACTGAGGATGCTTTTGTGCTATAATAGGAAATGCATAATTTGTAGAGAATTTGAAAGCAAAAGTTAAATAGGATAAAATTCCACCTGTTTGTTGTTATTTTCACACAATAACAATTGTAATCAGTGTTAGTGATAAAATTACACTCAAACTATTTTCTTGGATTAAGTTCTTAAAAGTAATGTGCTTACTACTGAGTTTTAATAATATATGTATAAACTTCAAATTAGCACATTTTGATTACTTATCCTTTAATAAACATTGCATTGTCCATGGAAATTTAGAGATACTAATTCTATAGTCACACCCATACATATGAACTTGGCTTTATATGTGTGACTCAGTGAGCTTTCTGTCATTATGACAAAATAACTAAGATAACTACCTTGTAAAGAGAAAAGGTTTTCAGATGATGGCTGAGTAAGAACTTCCAGCAATCATCTCCCCACAGACACACACAGTTGAATAGCTATAAAAGCACCAAACTACTTTTTTAAGAGCTAAGAAAAGTGGATGAGAGACCATAGAGAGAGCTTTTAATATAACAAAACAAAGATTAACTGAAGAAGGTAGGAAGTAACAAATTGCCCAATCATTCCTCCCCCAATTTCAAACAATTCACCATAGAGAAAGATGCCTTTCACTTGGAAGAAAGGAAGAGAATTAAGTCCAGACCTGAAACTAGGTACCAGGCCTGGAGCCTTGTGGAATCCAGTGTTGAGCAAAACCCATCCCTACCATGAAGCCTGTGGACTGAGCCACTGGAACTGTGCCAGGACAGGTAGCTGACTGCAATTACCAACCTTCCTTCAACTTTAGTTGTCAGGGTAGAGAGCAAGAGTTTACCTGCTGGGCAGCAGGGTATGTAAACTAGCATAGGGCTTTGACTTAGAGCCCAATGCCAGGAACACCATGGTGAGTCTTAGTACCTGGTAGAAACTGCCCCATATGCAGTCCAGGTCTCTTAGCCAGAGGCTCTACATTAGCACTGGCATCAGACAAAGCCCTGTGTACCAGCAAAACACACTTGAATATTACTGCAAGCTATGGTGTGGCTTCAGTGCACCACTGAGACTGTGCAGGTCCTTGTGGCTCTGAGAATCAGGTGTAACCCACATTAGCACTAGCCTTGGTAACTCCAGTACTGCGTTCACCAACATTCTCCAACCGTGGGCAGCAAAATGTGGTGTTAGACCACTTTCTAGAGGTAGGACAGGATAAGAAGCACAAATCTGCCCAGTTAGTGCTGGGCTAGAAAACCTAACACTGGGCAGACCTCAATGCCACCTTCCCACCAATTCTCAGGTATGTTTATGGATGGAGACTTTGGAACAGCTCCAGTGCCATAAGCAGACATAAGACCCTAAGTCTGTTGAACTTCTATTCCAGCTAGTGTGACCTATGGATGGCTGCATCTTAGACTATAAGTCTACCTCAGCAAAAGAGATCCCAGAGCAATTTGGGCCTTGGTCCTACTCCAATGTCAGTGCTTGTCATTGTGGACTGTGGTATTAGTGTATGATACAGCTTGGTGGCATTGTTGGCCATAGGTATGACATAGGCCTCAAGCTGGTTCATGAACACAAATTCATCCCAGAGCCAGGCAAATCTTGCAGGGCCAAATTATAGGTCAGTAACTGTGGACAGGGCATTTGGGCCTACCTGGTTCCAGGAAGAACTTTGTAAGGACACACTGCTCTTTGTTGATACTCTCCTGGCTTTCTGAACAACACACCAAGAGTGGATTTGGGACAAATATGGGCTTGGATTGTCCTCTAGTATAAAAATAGTGATAACACATCAATAGCAGACTCCCAGCAAATTGGGGTGTAGGTACCCTTCAGTGCTGAGATAGTGCTCAGAGGAAATAAGAAGGGTGATTAGAATTTCTGGAAAAATAATCACAAATAAGGCAAGGTTAGGAAGACTGGCATAAATACCTAATCCTATATAACACTGTATACCAATAAGCATCAAGAGCTTTCAGGAAACCATGATCTCACCTAATATTCCAAATAAAAGTACCAGAAACTAATGAGATAGTGATAAGTAAACAGAAATTAAAAGAGATGGAAACAATTAAGCAAATTCTTGATTAAACAAAATTTGAACTGAAAAATACACTGAGTGGAATAAAAAAAAATAGGCTAGAAGGCAACATTAACAGGGTAGATTAGAGAAGAAAATTTAGTAAGCTCAAGGCTGGTCAGTTAAAAATATATAATTGATGGAAAAAGAAAAAAGTATAAAGAAATCATCTGGGAACTAGGGACAGTATTAAAAGAACATATGTTTCAGTTACTGGGGTTCCAGAAAGACTTGAGACTGCCAAAGGGATAGACAGTGTATTCAAACAACAACAGAAAACTTTCTAAACCTAAAGATGGATTAAAAAAAAAATCTAGGAACAGGAGGGCCAAAGGTCACCAGTTAAATTTAACTCAACCAAGCCTACTTCAAGACATCCTGGAGTCAAGCTCTCAAAAGGTGAAAGATAATAAGTGTCTCAAGGCTGCAAGAGAAAATAAATAATACTTAGTAATGTATATTAATTCACTTGACTGTAGGCTTCTAAGCAGAAACCTTACAGGCCAGAAGAGAGTGGCAGGAGATTTTCACAGCATGAAAGGACAGAAACTGTCAATCAAAAATACTATAGCCAGCATAACTATCCTTTGGTAATGAAGGAGTAGAGACATTTTCAAATAAATCTGAGAGAATATATCTCCCACCAGACCCGATCTATAAATGTTAAATGAAATTCTTTAAACTACAAGAAAGACATGTTTACGAAGAAGAAGAAAATATGGAAAGATTTAAAGCTCATTGGTAAAAGTGATGATACAAATTCAAAATGCTCTGGTACTATAAGCATTCATATCCTAAGTATGAAAATCAAAAAGCAGGATAATTAAAAATAGTTACATTAAAATATTAAGGGATAGGCATCATAGAAAGATAAATGGGATATCAGAAATTCAAAATGTGGTGAGTAATGGACTTTTAAGTATAGAGTTTTCTCAGTCTATTTTCTCTTGTTTTTTTTGTTTCTGAACTTATCTTCATGATTATTTTAAGTTGATGTAATTAAACATAGCTTGCTATCAAAAGATCCATTCTATAAGCCTTATAGAAACCAAAATATATAAGTCTATAATAGAAAACCCCCAAATAATGAGGAATCAAAACACATGACTACAGTTAAATCATTTAACCACAAAGGAAGACTGCAAGTGGGGGAGAAAGGAAGAAAGGAACTATATCAGAACTAGAAAACAAGTTATGAAATATCTGTAGTAAGATCTTAATTATCATAATCATCTTGAATGTAAATTGATTAAATTCTTAAAATGAAAGGCATGCATTTGAAAAGTTAAAAAGCAAGACACAACTCTACATTGCTTACAAGAAATTCATTTTAATGACAACAGACTGAAAGTTAATACAATAAGATATTCCATGCAAATGTAATCCAAAAGAAAGAAGGAATAGCCATATTTATATCAGATAAAATGACTTTAAATCAAAGAAGTAAAAAGAGATAAGGAAGTTCAGTATATAATGATACAGGGGTAAATGAAGCAAGAGAAATTCTAAATATATATGCACTCAATATCAGAAATGGATTAAAGACTTAAATGTAACAACTGAAACTATGAAACTACTAGAACAAAACACAGAAAAATGTTCTGGGACAGTTAAATGGGCAAGGATTTTTAGACAAGAACCCTACACAAAAGAAACAAAAGCAAAATACATAAGTGGGATTACACTAAATCAAAACCGTCTGAACACCAAAGGAAACAATCAATAGAATATAGAGATAACTTTCAGAGAAGAAGAAAATACTTTTTTATCCATAGTTTTATTGGTGCAGTATAGCTGTACATAATGATGGGATTTGTTGTAATATATTTGCCATTCGCACAATTTAACTATATAATTTGGCCAATATCATTCCCCAGTATTTCCCCTTTCTTCTCCTTCTTCCCCCCAGTCCCTTTTCTCTACTAATATCCCTTCAATTATCATGAGATTCTCCCCCACCTTTCTTTTCCATTTTGAGAAAATATTTTCAAATTATGCATCTGATATGAATTTATATCCAGAATATTTGTGGAACTCCAAAAGCTTAATAGTGAAAATACAAGTAACATGATGAAATAATAGGCAATAGGTCTAAATACATTTCTCAAGACATACAATTGGCCAATGTGTTCAGGAAAAAAATACTGAAATCATTAATCCTCAGGCAAATGAATATCAAAACTACAATAAGACATTACCTCACCCTTGTTAGAAAGGCTAACGTCAAAAAGACTAAGATAATAAGTGCTAGTGTGGATGTGAAGAAAAGAGAACTCTTGTATACTACAGGTGGAAATGCAAATCAGTTAAGCCATCATGGAAAACAGTGTGGAGGTTCTTCAAAAAATTTAAAATGGAACTATATATGATCCAGCAATCCCACTACTGGCTTTATATCCAAAGGAAATGAAATCAGTATTTCAAAGAGACATCTGTATTCCCATGTTTATTGCACCACTATTCATAACAACTGGAAAATGGATACAAGCTAAATATCCATGTCCTGATGAATGGATAAAAATATGGCAAATATATGCAATGGAATAGTATGCAACCATAAAAATAACAAAATCCTGATATTTGTGATAACATGAATGGAACTGGAAATCATTAAAGGAGGTGAAATAAGCCAGGCACAGAAAGACAAGTATCACATGATATCACTCATTTAAAGCATTTAAAAAAGCTGCTCTCATAGGAGATAGAATGGTGGTTACCAAAGACTGCAGAGAGGAGGGTGGAGTGAGTTATGGAGAAGAGTTGATCAATGGGTACCAAATTACAGTTTGGAACAAGAATTGCTGCCATGCTACTGCCCAGTAGGATGACTATATATATGCATTTCAAGAAGCTCGAAGAAATTCAAGAAGCTTGAATTACACGTAAGCAATGCATAGTTGTGTCTTGCTTTTTAACTATTCATGAGCATGTCTTTCATTTGAAGAATTTAATCTGTTTACATTCAAGATGATTATGATAATTAAGATCTTACTACAGATATTTCATAACTTGCATTCTAATACTGATATAGTTCCTTTCTTCCTTTCTCCTCCACTTGCAGTCTTCCGTTGTGGTTAAGTGATTTAACTTTAGTATTGTGTCTTAATTTGAAAGTTTTTAAAAATTTTTTTTGATTGATTTTTTTCAGAAAAATGACAGTGGAATGCATTACAATTCTTATTACACTCATACAGCACAATTTTTTCATATCTCTGGTTGTATATAAAGTATGTTGACACCAATTTGTGTCTTCATACATGTACTTTGCATATTGATGTCTATCACATTTCACCATCCTTGCTAATCCTCTGCCCCTACCTTTCCCTCCCACCCCTCTTCCCTATCTAGAATTCATCTATTCCTCCCATGTTCCCCCTTCCTACCCCACTATGAGTCAGCCTCCTTATATCAGAGAAAACATTTTGCATTTGGTATTTTGGGGATTGGCTAACTTCACTTAGCATTATCTTCTCCAATGCCATCCATTTACCTACAAATGCCATGATTTTGTTTTCTTTTATTGCTGAGTAAAATTCCATTGTGTATATATGCCACATATTTTTTTATCCATTCATCCACTGAAGGGCATCTAGGTTGGCTCCACAATTTAGCTATTGTGATTTATGCTGCTGTAAACATTGATGTGGCTGTGACCCTGTAATATGCTGTTTTTAAATCCTTTGGGTACAGATCAAGGAGAGGAATAGCTGGGTCAAATGGTGGTTCCATTCCCAGATTTCCAAGGAATCTCCATACTGCTTTCCAAATTGGCTGCACCAATTTGCAGTCCCACCAGCAATGTATGAATGTGCCTTTTCCCCAACACTTGTTGCTATTTGTCTTCATAATAGCTGCCATTCTGACTGGGGTGAGATGATATCTTAGAGTAGTTTTGATTTGCATTTCTCTGATTGCTAGATATGATGAGCATTTTTTCATATATTTGTTGATTGATTATATATCCTCTTCTGAGAACTGTCGGTTCAGTCCTTGACTTATTTGTTGATTGGGTTATTTTTGTGTGTGTATGTTTAGCTTTTTGAGTTCTTTATATAACCTAGAGATTAGTGCTCTATCTGATGTGTGAGGGGTAAAAATTTACTCCCAGGATGTAGGCTCTCTATTCACCTCACAGATTTTTTCTTTTGCTGAGAAGAAACTTTTTAGTTTGAGTCCATCCCATTTATTGATTTTTGGTTTTAATTCTTGTATTACAGGAGTCTTATTAAGGAAGTTGGGGCCTACTCCCCCATGTCGAAGATTATGGCCTACTTTTTCTTCTATTAGATGCAGAGTTATGTTTGAGGAGAAAAAAAAATGTTTAACCTGATTTAAACATTATACAATGTGTGCATATATACACATTTACAAGTTACCTGATATCCCACTAATATAATTAATATATACAATTTTATGTTTTTATGTATCAGTTAAGAAATAATTTTTAAATATCAAAAGAACCCTACAAAGAATATATAATAACAAAAGAAAGTCCCTTTTCCCCCCTAAAATGTTACATAACATCATGTATGAAAGTTTTAGATATGGAGAGTTTCCTTGGTCAGTAACATTTTTTTCTCTAACATTTCAGTATATTTTTTTCTCCAGCAATTTTTTTTGTATTACTAATAAACTGTAAAGATATTGTTCTTTATAAAATGCTAAAGTTTATACAGTTTCTTCCATCTGCTTTTTCTTCCAATATTTCTGCTTTAATTATTTTCCAACACACTAACAAATCAGGACTATTATTCTTCTCCATCTTAATCAATTACATATTTTTCCCCAAAGTTCCATGGTGAATAACCACCAGCCACTGTCAACACTGTCAAACATTAGGGAATCTAAGAATAGAATACCATAACATTCTTTTTAATGTTATGGTATTTTAAGTTATAACTAAAGGCATTAAAAAAGTATTTTAGAGAAGGGAAAGTCTTGAATATCTAAACAATTAAGGATCTCTTTGCAAGTCAAGGGCAGGGAAGATGTAAAGAAATGTATTATCTTTAAATCAACAAAAACTTCCTGGTCTTTATCTTCTTTCCCAAATGCCTGAACTATTTTTTTTAATTTTTAAAAACTTATTTATTTTTAATATCTGTGACTTATTTAAAGGTTGATGTTACTCCACCTTTTGTTGTTATGGTGAAATAGGTACCTGAGATAAGCAAGTTAGTGGGAGGAAAGATTTATTCTGGTTCATGGTTTCAATTCATGGTTTCTTGGCCCCATTGGTTTGGGGCCTGTGAAAAGGGAGAATATCATGGCAGGGAGTATGTGGTGGAGCAAAACTGCTCACCTCATGGGTGGCCAGGAAGCAGAGAGAGAGAGAAAGGGTCTTGGGTATCAATATGTCTTTTCAGGGCACACCCCCAATGACCTAACTTCTCTCAGTAGGACCCACCTCCTAAACATTCCACCAGCTCCCAATAGTGCCACAGACTGGCAATAAAACCTTTAGCACATGAGCCTTTGGGGGACATTTAAGATCCAGACCATAATAAAGACTTAGGGAACTTACAACATATAGCCAAACAAATGTGTATGAGTGTTTAATGCAATTTCAGATTTGGCTTATATTAAGGTCTTTATTATACTGAGTTCAGTATAGTAAGAATTATTCACATTACATCTACACAAAGAGGAAAGCAATCTCCTGACATCTGGGAGGTGGCCTGGAATCATCATTTAGGCCTTGGCATTCTCTGTTGAATGTAAACAATCTCACAGAACACTAAAGTCACACAAGACCACTCTGTGACCATGACAAAATGAAACACAAAACCAGTCCTGCAATTTTGTCTAAGCACAAACAAAAACAGTCATGTGAAACTAGGAACATACCAAACATTCCCCTTTCCTGATGATATGAGTGAATAATGCTTCTTTGCCCATTACATATTTAGCCTGGCTCCAATCTTCTCCTTTTAGATAAGAACAATAGGTAATACCAAATCAGAGACTCTTCCCTGACAACATTCAATCTAGAGCAAAGTTTCACTTCTTGAAATCTTCAAAAATCATCTAAAATGAACCCAAATTTGAAAGTCTTTTCTAATATCCTCTTACTGATGTATCCCATAAGGTACATTCCCCATCATTGCAATGAACAACAGACCCAACTTATTTAACCACAGGAGTGTTACTGGTGGTCTTTGGCTGGAGAGCATTGACAATTTAATCTACATATAGATTTTGTGAAAGTGTAATGGTAAAGTACTTTTCTATATGAACATAGCATCATGTTTAGGCACAAAAAGGTCTTCATTAAGTTTATGCTAAGTATAACATCTCATAAAAAAAATGGGGGGCTGGGGTTGTGGCTCAGTGGTAGACCGCTAGCCTAGCATGCGTGGGACCCTGGGTTCAATCCTCAGCACTACATAAAAATAAATGAATGGAATAAAGGTATTGTGTCCAACTAAAAAAATTAATATTTAAAAAATGGTTTACATATAGAAATTCATGATTTCAATTTGACTTCTTAGACTCTCTGAAAGAGGTTGTATTCAATAGACTGCTTAATAATTATTTGTGACCTGGTTCTGGTCACAGAGGCTCTTCCAAATGTCCTTGACAAATACATTATTATCAGTGCTAGATGACACAGGCCTGAGATGGCTCTCTGTGGTCTTTGTAATACAGATTAGGTGCTTTCTGGGCTGAAAAAGATGAGGTTCTGGTCTGGCTTAGCTTTCTCAAGTCTCTCCTTTCCAATCCAGAAATATACTGGGTGTTCTAACCTTCAGTCACATTTAGCTACTTTCCTTTCAATTTTACTCTGGAATCGTGGTTATGAGTGTCAGTGGTGTGAAGGTTTGGTGATGCTGTTGATAGATGGATAGAAGGTGGCAATGTAGGCAAACAACATGAGTTCCAGCTTAAAGTATAATAGGGAAAGGTTCAAGTTTTCACCATGAGCAAGAAGCAGTCAGTCAGGCACAGTCCAGACTCCGGCCCACCACCCCACTACCTGCAGTAGCAACTCAGCAGGTGTGGCCTTTGTGTCTTTTAAAAACATTTCTTACATCTCAGGCAGAGATTTTCCACAGAAAATCTATTATTGTTTCTATAGTTACTCTTTGATTTACCTAATAAAGGGGAGGAAATGTATCAATTAAACAAATTGGGGTTAGTTTCTATTTTTTTCTTTAATTCAATCTATTTGTTCTAATTATATACCTTTCTTTTGAAACATATTAAAAATTTGGCATTGGTCAATTGCCTCACAACAGTAAATAATGATTTTTTTCACATTATGATTTTATCCACTTTAATCATTATGGACTCCTGGCCTTTCAGACATCCAGTTCCAATCAACCCCTGAAACACAGCTACTGATGAAAACGTCCCTATTTTCTAACCACATTTCCCAGGTTTCTTGTTTTCTTCTATTTTAAAACTACTTTCTAAATAGTATTAGTTCCTTTTAGTGAGGTATGAAGACCAAAATCTAGGTAGTAGTGTCTACACTACACTATTTGTCTTGAGCACCCCTCAAAGAGGGTGACTCAGAGGCTACTCCCTGTATTCACAGAGGTACACATTTAGATTTTTAGAGAACAGCAAATATTTTTGTATTTTTTGCAATTTATTATTTTTCTTGCTCTGAGATTTCATTCTTTTTATTTGTTCTCTATTGTTTCCTCTTTTCCACTAATTTTGATGTTATATATACACATGGTAGGATCAGGTATATTCAACATTACTCTAAACTAAATGCTTATTTACAGTATTCCATGAGATAAAGGAGGATGGTGAGTAGAGACCTTACGTGTCTACTAAAAATATCTGCTTTGCAAAACTCCTGTGAGGATTAGACACACTATACATAATACTCCAGGCCACCATGTTGTGAAATATATCCCAATTGTAAATATTAGTGCCAGAAATAATTTAAGCAATAAAATATTCTATTCATTTTCCATGGTTTTGTGGTGAGGGACAATGGGACTTAGCCTGAAGGGATTTTTTTAAATGTACAAACTTTATTGAGATATGATTTCTATATAATATAATTCACCATTTAAAGTGTATAGTTCAATAGCTTTTGATATATCAGAGTCATGCAACCATCAGCAAGATAAATTTGAGGAAATTTAATCACTCAACAAAAAACCTTGCACCTACTGGTGTTTATCTCTGCTCCCATTCCTTAACCTCCTCAGACTTAGCCACTAATTTTCATACCTGTACACATTTGGACAATTTGTATAAATAGAATCATACAATATACTGTCTTTTAAGAGTCAATCATATTGCAGTTTTTATCAGTACCTCATTCATTTTAATGGTTGAATCATACTTTATTGTATGGATATAACTAATTTTTGTTTATCATTTCATTAATTGGTAGATATTTAAGTTGTCTTCAGTTTTGGTCTATTATTAATAATACTACTATGAACATTCATGTGCAAATTTTTGTGTGGACATATGTTTCCATTTAACTTGCAATTGCTGGGTCATGTTGTAACTACATTTTCAAACTTATGAGGAACTGCCATACTGTTTTTCAAACTAACTATACCATTTCACATTGAGCTGGAAGGATTTTACTATGATCTAATCATTTATATGGTTAGATAAGGACACTCTTATTTTTGTTACTCTTAATTTGGAGAGCTGATACATATGATTGTACCACAAGAATGAAAAATGAATGTAACTATTTATGCATTTTTGTTTTTCTACATTCTTTCTAAGATATTCTGTGTAGGATCTGATTTTTTTGTTCCTTCCTTGTATGTATTGGAGTAATGAGTGGAGGAAATACTGGAGAAAGTCTGGAGAGGTTTACTGATTGACAGGTGCTCTGGGGCATGTTATTACTTGTGGAAGAGAAAAACAGATCAAGGAGATGGCAATGGTAAAGGATGAAGTTTTGAAGAAAACTGAGATATTTTGTTGGAGAACAGCTCTGTGGGAAACTTGTCTAAGGTATGTTTTCAGAACTTTTATTTGCTAAATAAAAATTCCGCCATACTGTGTTCGTTTTTCAAGAGTCTTTGGTAATAGACTTAAGCTTTTGAAAGTCTATTTGCTACTAATTTTGAGAGACCTATGTGTGGAAAAATATTAAGAATACATTTAGTTACAGCTGGGACACAATTACTTTTAATACTTCTTTTATGTATGTGTTTTTCATATATATATACATATATATATATATATACACACACACACACACACATTATGTATAATATATAGATGTATGTGTGTGTAAATCTATCTATCCATCCATTTATCTATCTATCTATCTATCTATCTATCTATCTATCTATCTCCCCTTAGAGAAATCTAAGGACACAAATCCAATATTTTTATTACATCATTAAATAGACCTGGCCCACAAATTACAAAAATAAGAAATAGATAATGCTGCCAGCACATGGAATTGCTTGAATCTGCTGTAAATTTCTTTCATAGTTGATAAAACAGAGGACCTGATGCTGGGAAAACAGTGCTAACTAGGGAGAGTTTTAAAGACCTCATTGCTAGTGTAACTCATAACTTTTAATCAAGGCCATTTTGCTACATTTTTACCATGGAACCTCAATGTATTTTACTAAATTTCGTGGTCTTCAATGAAATGCTAAATGGATTTCTGTCACTCTTCAGCATCAGTATTAATTTTTTTTTTAAAAAGTTGAATCTTTAGCTATTTAATCAGTTGAAACCCTTAATGATCTCATCATTTAAAAAACAGTTTTAGTCCCAGGAAAGTAACTAAGCAACATAAAGTACAATGAAATGATTAAAAGACCTGAACACACGGAAAGGTGGGCAGGGAAAAGAGCTACTCAATGTAGTGCCTTTCAAAATTGATTGAACAGAAAACTGTGTCTCCAAATGAGATACAGCTTGAATGACGACATGCAAAAGACAAAACAAGGTCTTACTGAACAGGTGTAGGGTGGCAGGCAGAATGGGATGCACCCTAAGTTCTTTTCTTTTTTTTTTTCAGTAAAAAAAATGTTTTATTTTTTATTTTTTTTAAATTGCTTTTATTTTTTAAATACACGACAGCAGAATGCATCACAATTCTTATTACACATATAGAACACAATTTTTCATATCTCTGTTTGTATATAAAATATGCTCACACCAATTCATGTCTTCATACATGTAAAGCTGCTTTTTCCTTTTTTTTGATAGAATGCTAGAATTCAATTTATTAAGAAAAATCTGGATTACAGAGGTAACTTTCATCCTCTTAAATCAATAACATCATTATTTTTTTTTGTTGGTCCTTCAAAACATTACATAGCTCTTGATATATCATATTTCACAGTTTGATTCAAGTGGGTTATGAACTCCCATTTTTACCCCGTATACACATTGCTGAATCACATCATTTACACTTCCATTGATCTACACATTGCCATTCTAGTGTCTGTTGTATTCTGCTGCCTTTCCTATCCTCTACTATCCCCCCTCCCCTCCCCTCTCCTCCCCTCTTCTCTCTCTACCCCCTCTACTGTAAATCATTTCTTCCACTTGTATTATTCTTCCCTTACCCCTCACTTCCTCTTGTATGTAATTTTGTATAGCCCTGAGGATCACCTTACATTTCCATACAATTTCCCTTCTCTCTCCCTTTCCCTCCCACCTCTCATCCCTGTTTAATGTTAATCTTCTTCTCATGCTCTTCGTCCCTACTCTGTCCTTAGTTACTCCCCTTATATCAAAGCAGACATTTGGCATTTGTTTTTTAAGGATTGGCTAGCTTCACTTAGCATAATCTGCTCTAATGCCATCCATTTCCCTCCAAATTCTATAATTTTGTCATTTTTTAATGCAGAGTAATACTCCATTGTGTATAAATGCCACATTTTTTTTATCCATTCGTCTATTGAAGGGCATCTAGGTTGGTTCCACAATCTTGCTATTGTGAATTGTGCTGCTATGAACATCGATGTAGCAGTGTCCCTGTAGCATGCTCTTATTAGGTCTTTAGGGAATAGACCGAGAAGGGGAATAGCTGGGTCAAATGGTGGTTCCATTCCCAGCTTTCCAAGAAATCTCCATACTGCTTTCCAAATTGGCTGCACCAATTTGCAGTCCCACCAACAATGAACAAGTGTACCCTTTTCCCCACATCCTCGCCAGCACTTGTTGTTGTTGGACTTCCTAATGGCTGCCAATCTTACTGGGGTGAGGTGGTATCTTAGGGTGGTTTTGATTTGCATTTCTCTGACTGCTAGAGATGGTGAGCATTTTTTCATGTACTTGTTGATTGATTGTATGTCCTCCTCTGAGAAGTGTCTGTTCAGGTCCTTGGCCCATTTGTTGATTGGGTTATTTGTTATCTTATTGTCTAATTTTTTGAGTTCTTTGTATATTCTGGATATTAGGGCTCTATCTGAAGTGTGAGGAGTAAAGATTTGTTCCCAGGATGTAGGCTCCCTATTTACCTCTCTTATTGTTTCTTTTGCTGAGAAAAAACTTTTTAATTTGAGTAAGTCCCATTTGTTGATTCTAGTTGTTAACTCTTGCACTATGGGTGTCCTATTGAGGAATTTGGAGCCCGACCCCACAGTATGTAGATCATAGCCTACTTTTTCTTCTATCAGACGCCGTGTCTCTGATTTGATATCAAGCTCCTTGATCCATTTTGAGTTAACTTTTGTGCATGGCGAGAGAAAGGGATTCAGTTTCATTTTGATGCAAATGGATTTCCAGTTTTCCCAGCACCATTTGTTGAAGATGCTATCCTTCCTCCATTGCATGCTTTTAGCCCCTTTATCAAATATAAGTTCTTTTCTATTGGGCTACACACACACTTCTCTCTTTCTTGCTTCCAAAACATCTTTTAGAGCATTGTGACAATGTACTTTTTTAAGAAAATTTATGTTTTGTAGACAAATTTTATATCTATATGGATTTAAGTATGGATTGCCATTGAAAGTTATCTTGAGAACTAGTACATTTCTTTCCACATTTTTATTGTAGGTAAAAACTATTTAAATGGGCTGGGGGTATGGCTCAGATGCAGTGCACTTATCTAGCATACATGAGGCGCTGGGTTTGAGTCCCAGCACCAAAACATGAAACAAAACAAATGAGCAGGAAAATAAAATAACTTGGGAAGAAGACTGCACAGAGGTACTCTGTGCATAATTCTGCCATGAAGAATCAGGGCAACAAGGAAAAACTGTATTTCAAGGAGAGTAATTGAGGGAGAAATTTGGAAATCAGAAAGGAAGTGAAGGAAACCCTGAGCAGCATGGAGAGTCAGAAAGGCAAACTAAAGAAGACAAAGGAAGCTAACTTTAAATTGTGTTTCCTAACCAGTGGGTGGGAGGGGAGCCCCATACTCTTGGTAAAAGGTCAGCCCAAACATTGCAGCCACACCCATCATAGCTGCACAACAGGATTCCTAAACTGCAGAATCCATTGTCTTTACCAGCTAAAGTCCAGTTTGTGGGTTTGGCTTGTCTAAGAGTTACTGTTCTGCTCCAAAAGAAGAAACTCACATTGGGTTTCCCCAACTCCCAGAACCCAAGCTGCTACAATAACTACTACTAGATGCCATCCTGCCTTTGGGACAATTGGTCTTTGATGCTGTCAGAAGCTTTGGGCCCTTATGATTCTCAGGGTGAAAGAAAGCTCCCTCAAGGACTTCTAGCTTCAGGATCAGAGGCTGCCATAGCTACAAGTCTGAGTTCCACCTGTTCTTGTTCCACAGGCACTAGGGAAGGTCTTCTCCCCAGCCCACAATCTTGTCCTGCAGGTCCTGGGGAAGGTTCTACCCATCGCTGCAGATGTTGCTACCAGTGACTCAAACATGGCCTCAGGTTTATTTGTCCTAAAGAAACTCAGGAAGTTTTCATAGCAGTGGTCTTCAGATATCAGTAGCTGGTGCAAAAAGCATCAGCATCATCCAAGCTTGTCTCTTGTGTACTGAAAATCTAGCATTGTGGCTTTGAAGAGCACAACTCTGTCCCATTAGCACTATCCTCATGTGACCTGGGGAACATTCCCATCCATATCCTGAAGCTCCATGACTGTGGATACCAAAGCCACAAGCCCTGGTATTATCTATGCTCAACCATAAGACCCAGGGAAGGTCACCTCCACATCCTACATCTCCAGAAGCATGAATACTAGTAACATAGGCCACATATTACCTGTACATGTCCCAGAAGACGTAGGGAAGATTTCTCCACAGACCATGAATTTGGGGACCACATTTGCAGGTACCAAAAACCTTGGTATTACTCATGCTTGTCTGCGGATGTAATAAAGTTATCATCTGAATCCTACAGTTCTAGAAAAGTGATTATTCTAGGAAAGGTGCTACAAGTTTTACACAGAACAACCCACGATTGTTCTATGCAACCTCAGGTCTGCAGTTACTGGTGTCATAGACACAAATATCACCTGTGCTCATCCTACAGGATGTGAGAAAGGTCCCACACTGTACTGCAGCCCCAGAAATGTGACTGCTAGGTCACAGACATCAGCAATCCCACATTCATAGAGAGAGATGTTGGGAAGGTCTCCTTCACTTCCTATGACTCATGGTCTATGATTGCTAATACCACAACTTTGGTGTCACCTGTGTTTTCCCCAAGGGATCTGTGGATAGTCTTGTCCACATCCCTCACCACCAAGACTGAAGCAGCTTCTGCTATAACCCCAGTGCCATCAGTAGTTGACTCTGTGAGCTGAGGACATGCACTTATGGAAACGTATGTCCACTACAAAGTCACACAACTATTGCTGTGAATTGTTTCTATCTAAACTATTAAGACACTCATAGAAACTGCTCATATGACCAAAGAATTCACAGAGGCTTCATTTTGAACTCACCTAGAACAAAAACATCTATCATGTGCCAAAGCATCTATTCATGTGTCAGCTTGTATCCCACATAAACCAAAAGAGTTAAATTAATAAAAAAATACTTATAAAAGCTTTTCTGTAAAATGGGAAGAGGAGACCATTACAACAGATACATAGACATCAATGTAGGGACACAAGAAACGTGAAAAAAGATATCTGCCTCTACAGAGCAAGAATTTTTCAGAAGTAAATCCCAATTTGAAGAAAATCTATAAAATTCTTAAAAAATTTCAAATCCTGCTCCCAAGAAAGTTCTTTAGGATGCAAAATAAAACAGATAGACAATACAAAGAAATGTGGAAAACAATTAAAAATATGAATAAAAAATTCACCAAAAAGATAAACTATAAAAAAGAAACAGGAATAACTTTAATTAATAAACTAAAATACCATGGAGAGCTCCCACAACAAACTAAAATAAGAAGAATTTCTGAACTTGAGCACAGGACATCATTTGCATTAGCATGGTCAAACTAAAGACCAAACCGACCAAACAGAGATTTGGAAAAAAAAAAAAAAAGAAAGAAAGCCTATAAGACTTCTGGGACCTCATTTTGTGAAATAACATTTTCCTGATGGGAATTTCAGAAGGAGAAAGGAAAATGCATTGAAAACCCATTGCATGAAATAATAGTAGAATACTTCCCAAATTTTCGAGGTGGTATAGACATATAATACAAAAAGCTCAAAGGACAATAGATTTAATCAAAAATGCATACCAGAGTCAAAAAGTTCAAAAGTAACAGATGATTCCAAAATAAGAGAAGAAAAGATCAAGTCACTTATAAGAAAGGGAATGCCCGTTAAACTTAGAGCAAATTTCTCAGCAGAAACCTTACAGGTCAGAATAAAATGGTATGATAGATTGAAAATCCTGAAATAAGAAACAATCAGATAAAAAACAAAAATCATGCCAATGAAGAACATGACACCAAGCAAAAATATCCTTCTGAAACGAAGGAATAAATTCTTTCCCAGATAAGCAGCACCTGAAAAAATCCATAGCCAACAAACTAGCCCTATAATAAATGCTTAAGGGAGTCCTACACTAGAAACAAAAAGGGTGACATACACCATCAGGAAAACACCAAAGAAATAGAAACTATATTTAAAAAAACAACAACAACAGATCATGGACATATAAACTTGCTAAAAGAACAGTTATACAAAAGAATTTTCAAAAACCAAAACAACAGTAGTTCATACCTATCAATAAGACTCTTGAATGTAAATGGCCAAGCTTTAAAATACATGTACACAATACAAAACAACAACAACAATAAAATAAGACCCCACCTATATGCTTCCTACGAAGAAACTTATTTGAATAGGTAATATACATATAGACTGAAATTAAGGGATTGGGAAAGCTCAACCACACAAATGGAAACCAGAAGTGAATAGCAGTAGCTATAGCCATATGGATTAAACAAACCCTAAATCAACAAGGAAAGTCCATATGTCTTGATAAAAGGAGAAGTTCAGCAAAAAGATATAATAATCATAAATATATGTATCTGACATGAAACAACTCAAATATATTAAGCAAATATCACTAGATCTAAAAGGAGAAACCAACTTCGATACCATAGTTGGAGACTTCAACACCCACTTTCTTCAATGGACAGATAATCCAGACAGAAAATCAACAAAGAAATATCTGTGTTGAATGATACTATAGAACAAATAATAATAAAATTTATAGCAGAAATATATAAAATTGAAACTAAAAAAGGACACAAAAGATCAAAGTTGATTTTTTTTGAAAGGATAAATAAAACTGATGGATTGTTAGCTAGACTAATCAAGGAAGGACTCAAAATCAGAGATTAAAAAGGAAAACATTAAAACAGATTCTACAAAAATACAAAAGATATAAGAAACTACTAGGAAAAATTATAAGTCATAAAATTGGAAAATTTAGAAGAAATGGATAAGTTCCTGAACACATACACTTTACCAAATTGAATCAAGAAGAAGTAGAATCAAGGGGCTGGGATTGTGGCTCAGCAGTAGAGCGCTCGCCTAGCATGGGAGGGGCCCGGGTTGGATCCTCAGCACCACATAAAAATAAAGGTATTGTGTTGTGTCTATCTATACCTAAAAAAAATATTTAAAAAAGAAGTAGAATCAATAAAAAGTAGGAAAAAAACTGTCCAATAATGAATAATGACCAGAGGCAATAATTGAAAGTCTTGCACCTAAAGAAAAGTCCAAGATCTCATGGCTTTACTGCTGAATTCTATAAAACATTTAGAAAACTAATTCCAATGCTTCTTAAATGATACTAATAAATTGAAATCTTAAGAATTCTCTCAACCTCTTGTTTTTGAGGCCAGCATTACCTGATACCAAAATCAGACATAGATGCAACCAAAACAAGAAAGCCATACACTCATAGCCAGTGTATTAGTCAGCGTTCTCTAGAGGGACAGAATCAACAGGAAGTATAATTATAAAAGGGGGACTAACAGGTTGGCTTATGTGACCAGAAGCTGAATAGTTTACAATGGCTGTCTGCAGGCTAGGGAGCTGAAAGAACCAGTAGCTGCACAGTTCAAGAGTCTGAAGTCCCAGAATAAGAGGGATCAATGGTGCTACCCTAGTCTGAGACCAAAGGCTTCTAGAGAATCACTGGCAGAGTCTGCTTTGGAAGAGTGAAGAAGTGAGAGTCTGAGGATGATTGCAACAACAATCAAGAACCAGTTTAAGAAGAATGCAGCTTGCATCTGCTGCTGCATTCTTGTTCTTCCAACTTTTATTCAATCCAAGCCATTATCCTATTGGACAGTGCTGCCCACGCTTGGGGAGGGTCTTCATTTCAGTTGGCTATTCCAAATGCCAATCATTCCTGGACCCACTCTCACTGACACATTCATAAGCCTCTTAATCTTTAGCATCTCAATGTAATCAAGTTGACAATTCAAATTAACCATTTCAGCCCCCAAGAACATAGATGTGAAAGTTCTCAGTAAATACTGAAAAACTTATTTAGTAGTACTTCAAGATGATCATACACTATGAGCAAGTGTGATTCATCCTATGGACAGAAGGAAGGTTCAACATATGCAAACCAATAAATGTGATAAAACATGTCAAAAGAATGAAGGGCAAAAATCTTCCCATTTCAACAGATTAGAAAAGGCATTAGATAAGATTTATGATAAGATTAGATAAGATTTCATGATAAAACCATCAATAAATTAGGTATCAAGAAACATACCACAGAATATTAAAGCAACATATGAAAACCAACAGCTCATATCATATTGAAATCGGAAAAGCTGCAAGCATTTCCTCTAAGAATGGGAAAAAGTAAGGATTTTCACTTTCACCACTTTAATGTAAAGCAGTACCAGAAGTCTTAGCAATAGCAATTAGGCAAGAGAAAGATGTAATGTATACCCAAAATGGAAGGGAAGATGTGATATTATCCATGTCTGCAGATGACATGATTTTGCACATAGGAAAGCCCAAATACTCCATTAAAAAGCTGTTAGAACTCATAAATGAATTCAGTAAAGTTTCATGATACAAAAATCAACATATAGACTATAGCAACATTTTTATATACCTATAATGAACTTTCTCAAAAAGAAATTAAGAAAGTAATCCCATTCATAATAGCTATAAAAATATTTGTAAGTTTAACCAAAAAGTGAAACAGTATTACAATTAAAACTGTAAAACCCTGATGAAAGAAATTTCAGAGGATATCAAAAAAGGGAAAGAATCCTATATTCATGGATTGGTAGAACTAAAAATGACTACATATGCAAAGCTATTTACAGATTCAAGGCAATTCCCATCAAAATAACAACGGCTTTCTTCCCAGAAATAGAAAAACAAAGTCCTAAAATTTATGTGAAACCATAAAAGATGCAAAAGAACCAAAGTAAGCTTGTACATACACACACACACACACACACACACAAAACCCAAAACAAATAACAACAAAGGCAAAGTTGGAGGCATCACAATACCTGACTTTAAATGTATTACAAAGCTACAGCATCAAACCGCACAGTGCTGGAGTAACAAGAAGCACACAGACAATGAAGCAAAATAGAAAACCCAGAATCAATCCACATTCCTATAGCTAACTGGTGTTTACAAAATGACCCAGGAGCATGCAGTGAGGAAAGGATAGTCTCTTTAATAAATAAATGGTGCTGGCAAAATTGAACATACATTTGCAAAAGATTAAACCAATTACCTTCCTCTCACTGATTTTAAAAAATTAAATCAAGACTGGCCAAAGAACTAAAATGTAAAACCTGAAACTATGGAACTACTATAAGAAAGCATACAGAAAACATTTTAAGACATGGTGTAGTTGATAATGGCCTTAACAGTTTTTTAAAAATTGTATCTACTAATATTTTTGGTGGGGATTAAACCCTGGGCCTCATACATGCTAAGCAAGGGTTTTACCACTGAGTACCATCACCAGTCCAGCAATGATTTTTAAAATAGGAACCCAAAGGCACAGGTAGCAAAAGTAAAAATAGACAAATGAGATATATCAAACCAAGAAGCTTCTCTAAAACAAACAAAAAATTAACAGAGTTAAGAGATAATCTATAGAAGGGGTTTATTTGCAAACTCATTATCCAACAAGAGATAATAATCAGAATACATAAAGAACTCAAAGTTAAATAATCCACTTAAAAATGAGACAAAATTTGAATAAATACTTCTTAAAGCATACAAAGAACCAACAGTATATGAAAAAATGCTCAATCTCACTAATCATTAGGAAATGCAAATCAAAACAACAATGAGATATCATCTTACCCTAGTTAGAATGGCAATCATCAAAAATGCCAAAAAAAAAAATGCTGGTTATGATGCAGGGAAAGGCAAACTTTCATGCTGTTGGTGAAAATGTAAATTACTATGGCCATTATGGAAAACACTAAAAATAGAATTACTGTAAACGCCAGCAATCCCATTTCTGGGAATAAGTCCAAAGGACATGAAATCGTTATACCAAAAAGATACCTATACTCTCATGTTTATAATAGCACTGTTTACAATAGCTAATGTATGGAATCAACCTAGATGTCCATTAGTGAATGAATGGATAAAAACAATACTGTGTACATGCACAATTGCATATTATTTAGTCATAAAAAAGAATGAAATCCTGTAATTTTCACAACATGGATGGAACAAAAGATCTTTATGTTAAATAAAATAAGGAGGACACAGAAATACAAATGCTCTATGTTCTTATTTATGAAAAATAAAAAGTCAATCCTATAGAAGAATAAAATGGAATAGTTGTCATTAGATATTGGGAAGAGTAAGAGTAGGAAAAGAAGTTAAATAGGGGCCTCTAGACATAGAATTCTGATTTTGTATAACACAGTAGGGTAACTACTGGTTAAAGCAATCTGATTTGTTTTTATATGTTTAAAAATGAACAGAAGAGATGAAATTTCTGACCAAAATGATTCATATTTGAAAACTTGGAAGTCGATATATCCTGATTGGTTATTACACATTTTATACATGTATCAAATTATAATATACCCCATAAAAGATGTACAAATATTATCTCTACAAAAAAGTAATTTTTTATTTATTTTTCCACTAATAAGAACTAGATTTCTCTACCTCCATAAAGAGGTCACCAAAGAAGGGATAATAACAATGCTCAAAATATTTTAAATTACTCCCTGCATCAGTTTATGAACCTCTACAAACAAATATCAATAAAGTAAAAACTTATTTTGAATTAAAATGGCACTATCTTTCATTGGATGGGTCTTTTAACAGTTTCCAAAAATCAAAGCCATCATCAAAAAATGCAGTTTTTCCACTATTTTAGCAATTCAAAGCAAAAGAAATTGCAAATGTCAAATGCAGTTCCAAAAGAGAAGTTCCTAATGTGATATGACTGTGAGCAATTGCGGCATCATTAGAATAAATCTGTAACCTCTTTTATGGTGATTGCCTTAAGGGATACTATGTGTTCCTGTGTCTAAGTTGTGATATGCTTGTTCAAGAAGAGTCACACCTGGCAGATTCAGAACAGACTGCAGTGTATAGAAGATGGAGAGTGAGCAAGAAGGAAATCTTTTCTCAGCTGGTGAGCCTGATGAATTTTGTTACAATCTAAGGACAGAGAAGGTCAAGAGCGGCCATTTGGGGCTATGTGGCTAAAACTGAAAAAATTAAAATCAGTGTATGGGCACAAGTGGAGAAAGAAATCTGAAGGATAGTTGCAAAAGAGCATATTAACAATTGTATAAGCCATGATTTTTTAAAAATTAATGGAAGGAAATCTAATTAAGGGCTAGGAGCATGGTTGATCCAAGAAAGAAGCTTTGGTACAGTAGAAAGCACATTGTGAATCTGGGTCAGAAGTCATGGACTCTGTTCCCTCCTCTATGACATATCAAGAACATGACCTTGAGAATGTCACTTGGCCCCATCTGTGTTCATATATTATTTTGCACAGATTTATATTATAGCCTTTATTACATTATATCATTCTGAGCTATTTATACAATTTCCTTACTTAGGCTCTGGGTGTTTCAAAAAAGCTTTTTTAACTTTTTCATCTTTGCATTTCCCAAAGCCTAGAAACTAGGTTGGCACAAAACAAGTGACTGATAATTGTTTGTTGAAATAAAATGTAGAGGACTTAGAGTTGTAGACTATTTTTGTTAAAAATAAAAATCCAAGCTGGGTTCTATGACACACATTTATAAACCAAGCTACTTGGGAGGCTGAGGCAGGAGATTGCAAATATGAAGTTTTGACAGCTGAGTTAGATCCTATGTCAAAGTTAAAAAAAAATGAAAAGTGCTAGGAATGTAGCTCAATAGTAAAGTGCCCCTGGGTTCAAATATATTAATTAAAATCTGAGAATTGAATAGTAATGAAGGAAATAGAAAATTCAATAAAAAAATATCTCAACCTGTTTTAATGCTTGTTTCAAGTCTAAAAGGGTTGGGCTATTAGTGTCTTTGTAATTACGGACAGAGAATGGCATTTGTTTTAATATAAATGGCAGCAGTTTGATTTGACTATTTAGGGATCAGGCTTGCATGTTTATGAATATCACGTTATGTTACAGGATTTTCAATGTGTCACTTCTCTAATAGAAATTTTGCAAGGAAGGTCCAGATTTAATACTTGGTCCTTCCTTAGTGACTTCCATGTGCTTCTCCTTTTCTTTACTCCTTTATGCTCTAATGGAGGGGTACTTGTCAAGGAGTTAATTTGAGTCACTGCTTTGCATTAAAAAGTGTGTCTTTTACCATATCTAGCACGGTAGCAGGTTCCCCCCTATGGGCTTGTGTTCCATGTTTTATCAGCATCCTGCAGTTATCTCTACACAGGCAGAAATTATATCTACCTCTGTCTGAGCTGGCCTGGAGACTTAAAGATGCCAGTCTTTGCTTAGAGATACAGAAAATGCTTCATGATATTATAAACCTCAAGGATAATAGCTTTGACCTATTACAGATCTCCTAAACTCAGACTTGGAGCTTCCACTGGGCTGACTCCAGTGTAGATGAAATGAATGGAAAACAAAACAGTCTGCAATCATTCTGATGACCCTCAAACTCTTGAGCCTAATTTCCAGCCAAGCTTTCAGCAAGAATGCTGAGCCATAGTTGTTTGGTATCATATCAGGTTATGCTGTCAAATTTGATAAGCCCCACCCCATTTATTTTCTCCCTTTTTATCCTTGAAAATAAATTGTTCCCAAGGATGACTCCAGCTGATTATCCAGAAGTGTCAGGCATGATTAATGTCTTAGCTTACATCATACATCATCTTTTTTTCCCCTTAGGGGCCCCAAGAGCAATGTCCTTTTCTGCTCCTTGCTGCCACAACAAATAAGTTCCCTGGTATTGTACTTACAGAAAGACATATTTCCTGATGTCTGTGCTCTGCTCAGGTTAGCAGATTGGATGGCAGTAGTTAGGACTGTCATAAATCCAATGCTGGCCTGATGTGACTAGGATGCTGCCAGGGGTCACACTCATGGAACTGCCATAAATGGCTGTGCAGGAAATGATAACCAGAAATAGTATATGCTTCTTGCCCCTCCTATCCCAATCACAGCGGATAACGAACGGGAATCCAGAAAGTTTTATCACTGCTATTTTAGTTGAGAACTGCTATCATTCTCAGTATGTTCTATTCAGAGCCTAGAGTTGTAGGCTGGTGTTATACTTCAGTGTGTAGAGTACTTTCCTAGCATGCATAAGGCCCTGGGTTAAATCCCTGGCATTGCATAAACCAAAACACAGCAATAACAACAACAGCAACATCTTGTGCTAGGTAGAAGAAGAGCATGCTTTTGGGTCAAACATCAAAAGACCCTGGGCTCAAGAACTGACTTACCTCTTTGAGGTTTACGTGGAGTAAAGTGATGACGTTTTTCCAGTTTTAATTCTTTGTAAACAGAAATTAATAGTTCCTAGCTTGCTATTTATAAAAAAAGATTAAATTCCATATATATATATATATATATATATATATATATATATATATATAGTGCTTTTTAACCCACCAAATGCTATGGAAATATGAGCAGTTAGTGACTTCTACTGTGGGCTGGACAGGCAGGCACTGCATCCTTCTTAGCCTCAATTTCAAAGTGTGCATGTAGGGTCACACACAGCTGTCTCTGCTGTCCTTGCTTATCTAGCAGTGTTCTGCTGCTTTCCTTTGATTTTGTATTTGATAGAGGTTAGGAAACTAGGTTTTGGTTTTCCAGATGGGATCCTATGAGCTTTAAATAAGGACCCTTGGATTGGAACAGCAATTAAAACTCAGAAATAGCCAAAAAAGAAAATTAAACTAGCTTAGCAAAATCTTGAATTTGGAAATGGGCCAAATGGAAAAAGAGTGAAGAAATGGGAAAAAGGCCTTTTTCATTTCTGTATGTGTATGGTTATAATTTTTAATTTTTATATAGAGCAACAAGTTTTATTATGACTAGTATAATAGAAAAAATACCCATTAGAAAAACTGAAAATAATATTAGAATTTTGAGATACACAAGAGAATATGAT
The DNA here is from genome assembly GCF_964194105.1 of Spermophilus citellus. Lineage (NCBI taxonomy): Eukaryota > Metazoa > Chordata > Mammalia > Rodentia > Sciuridae > Spermophilus > Spermophilus citellus. The sequence continues at coordinate 82,896,811 of NC_138183.1, forward strand.
GGGGATAAACAAGTTCAAGCAAGCCAAGCAAAGAAAGGAGGAACTAGAACAAAATGAAAAAAATAGTAAAAGCACAATAAGATGGCAGGCAGACTTCTAGGTGATTATTGAAAGAGATCACAAATGTGAGTTCAACAGAGGGGAAAAATGAAATGAAATGACTTAAATGTATATTTATGGAAACTCTGGGTACACCTCAGCTCGTCCTCAGAATGAGCCTAATCCCAAGCTTCCAAGATCCGAGCGCAAGCCTGTAAATGGAGGTGTCAAAAGTCAGCACACACAACTCATAAACTGACATGAGATGGAAAAACATTTTATCTCGGACACAAATATTTTCATAATGCTCCAGAAGATCAGCTTCCAACATAGAATTCTTGGCCTTCTGGGCCAGAACATAGCAAAGTGGGAAGAGAGCTGCCCTTGAACCTTGCCAGATTCTATTCTCTCCCACCCTGCTTTGTTCTGCTCTGTAAAGGGCTTTGCAAACACCTGTGGAGAATCCAGCCTTTCTACACCCTCAGACAGTTATCCCTTCTCTATTCTTAGGTCTAAGACTACTATGCCTATTGGCCTGATCTGCACTCAGCAAGACAGGTGAGGAAGATCCACAGCAGCTGCAGACTGTTTGGGTAAAAGATTCTGGGCTCCAGAGATTCTGGGTTGGTGGTCTTGCCAGGGGCAAGCAGAGGCTCTGGCTGGGTGTGTGCCCTTGGCCTTGCAGATTGTCCCCTAGGACAATGGCAGCCACAGGAGTCATAAAATAGCTCAAAGAAAATGTGGATCCCAGGACAGGGGTCTTCAGTCATACTCTAAGTGTGGTACTCCAAGAAAGAGGACTTAGCTACACTCTTTTCATTTTCTGAGAACTCAGGAAAGATTTAAAGGTGTTTGGTTTCCCTCCCCACCCCCTAGGCCAGAATGTCCTGGTTTCCCTCCCCACCCCCTAGGCCAGAATGTCCGAAGTCCCAAGTAGGGGCATGTGAGACTAGATTCCATTACTGGCTCAGAGAACAATCAGCTGGCTTTTCTATCTGTGCTTTCTTCATTGATGAAATGGGAGTACATAGGGACATTTAAGAAAGATAAATGTTGAGTTTCACGAATCTAAAGGCCTGTGCCTCAAGTTAATGAATGTGAGGCCGAAACACTAACATTTTCCCTCTTCTCCCAGCAAGTTGAGCTCCAGGACTCCTTTCCACTGGGCCTAGATATTCCACAGGAACTCCCCTCAGGAAACCCAGTTGCTCTTTAGAGCTAGGATGCTGTCGCTGTCCCTCACGTTCTTCCTCCCATGAATTAAATTCTGAGGAGGGCTTATTCTTCTCTCCCCCCCGCCATGAGTTTTAAAATCTGTACACGTTTTTCTGCAAAGGCAAGGCTTTGCACAGGACTCCCATGGAATTGCCAACTGCTGACTTCTCCTAAGTGCAAAGGAGAGCAAAGCCAAGACTCTAGAAACTAAATCTAAGCGCCTGACTCAGGCCCTGGTAATCATCTCTTCTTAATGGTAGGGACAGGCGCCTCCCCTCCTTGTGAGGAAGGAGGAAAATCACAGATGTGAAAGTGATGAGAGATGAAAATGATTGGGTTCACCTGAGAGCAGGAGCCAAGTTTTCCTCCCTTCCTTATTTGATCCTCCTGAGGCAATTAAAAATGCTGAGCTCTCAGTGCATGGGATCACACTGATTTGGTCTTTATAGGAAGAAATTAGTTCGGGGACAGTCAGCAGCCTGTCCTTCCGCTTGGCTCAGGGAATTCAAACTTCACAAACATTTAGAGCCTTTTGCTGACTGACTGCCTTTGAATGAAAGGCTTGGTGCCTTGTCTTTGTTTCTTGAAAATGCCAAAAGTAATTGGGACCAGGACGCTATTCACTGTGGAGTCAAAGTCACTGCTCCCACTGGAGGTGAAAATACAAATAAACGCTTTAAAGCGTTAACATTTTCTCCTTCAGAGGTTACATTTAAGTAGCCTCTCTCAAATAACTGTATATTTTCTTCAAATCAGTAAAACAAAAGGCAAACCAAAACAAACCAACAGCTACCGAGAGGGGACAATTTTCCGCTCAGCTGAGGCACTATTTGCCGAATTGCAGCCCAGGAGTGATTTTTATAGCCAAGTTATAAATGGCTGGGAATCAGGAGGTTTTGATGGAAATGCTGGCCGACCTTTAGCTGCATTGATGCTGTGAGTGCTACTATGATAAAAATGTCCTCCTTCTCCCTCCACCCGGGCTCCCCAAGCTCTTTAATTCTTATAAATAATGTGTGGGGCTCTCACCGAAGCTACTCAATGAAGCAGCCAGGAGGATATGATTAAGAAATAAAATTCCCATTCTGGGTCAGGAAGCAAGACTGTGCATTTGATATCTGACCACTCAGCTGGGGAAAAAAAAAAAAAAGCCTTATGATGGCACGATGATCTCTGACTAGCACTGAAATGGTTAATTGCCTCTTTCCCCTAGCCATTCCTCAATTGTGGGTAAGTCAGAGGGGGCAAGGTTCTGCCTGACCTCTAAGGCCGTGAATCCTCCTGGCAAAATGTCTCCATGCAGTGCTTTTTGCCAGAGAGATTGTTTTTACTTTTCACATTATTGGTGAGGAGGGATGCTCAGTGCTGATAAACACTCAATTGGCATCAGTTTGTGGTGCAGACCCAGAAATTTCGTCTCTTAGTCAATTATTCAGTTACTACAAATTAAGCAGAGATATTCTGCAGGTACCTCTTGAGGGATATAATTCTAACCTCTCTCAAGTGAAACCAAGGTCTCTTCCTTTAAATAGCTCATAAAAAATTTGAGGGTTTTGTCCAGATTACTCTTTGTCCACAGGCATTGGTCACCGCCCCCACCCCACCCCCAATAAAGCATATGTTCTGATCTATTAAGTTCTTCGCACATCAGAGCCACCAAAAAGAGGTCAAATGATATAGTGTGGCACATTTTCTACTTTGTCACTTGCTATTCAGATTTTGTAGATAGAAAAAAAGTTGACAACTGCCCTTGAAAACATGAGAATATGGAGATTTTCTGCCTTGACAGGTTTCTTCCCCCCACCCCGTTAGTCTCACAAATCAGGCAGTCTCTGTATTCTATGAAATGTAAAGTTTAGTTGGATGACTTTTCATAAACTTCATTTTTAACACATTTTTTCCTCTTGTATTTCTATAATATATGCAAAATGCCAAGCTCCTCAAAAGAACTTTACAGGTCATTTTCCTGCCATAATAGTCGAATCAGCAGCAAATGCACTTCATGGTTTAAATGCAGTGACAGAAGTAGTCTGACAGCAGAAATATGTACTGGATAGTAACTTCCACAAAAGCCTAGAGATTTTCACATGAGTAGAGATTACGGCTTTGGAAATCACTTTTTTTTTTTTAAGAGTTGTGTCCTGTGTAAATATGGACGAAGAGCATTTATTGGCTCTGTACTATCAAGTGCCCTTGACCTAGTGACATTATTGATTTCCCACCATTGTCTTTATATGTATTGGTCCAAGAGGACAGACCATAATAGCTGCCTCCCTCAACAATTAATTTTGATCTGCTCTATGTAATGAACCTCACAGAAGCCCTTGAAAGTAAGACTTCCAGGTCAGAGCACACACACACACACACACACACACACACACACACACATTCTCACAATACAAAAATTAGGTCATCTAGTCTGCTAAAGGGTTTTTCTTTTGATTTGTGAGTCTATTACTATGAAAGGAGTTTGCACAAGTAAAACAACTCAATAATTATGTCATTAATATAGTTATCTTTATTGTAAATAATAAAATTGTAATGGCTGTAAAAAAATCGAGATGGTTATTGGTAGTGAAATAAAATGATTCCCCCTTGTTTAAATATAAGGTTTTTAAAAAGTATTTAATTTTTAATTTTTGGTACTGGGGATTGAACCCAGGGGTGCTTTAGCACTAAGCTACATCCTCAGCCCTTTTAACTTATTTTGAGACAGGGTCTCAATACATTCCTGAAGCTGGCCTGTAATTTGTGATGTTCCTGTATTACAGGCGTGCACCACAGACTCATCCAAGGGGGGTTTTGATCACTTGACTTCATGCTATGCTCTTAGTAACCTGAGTGATTCTTTTTGCTAGGACTTCTGCAAGATGCCCCAGTACCCAGACTTTTGGGACTCCGAGACAACATGAATGACAGTCCTTCTTCCCCTGCTGCCTTTTGCTATCTTTGGAGTGTCTGATACCATCACAACCCTAGCCAGTGGGGAGCGATGTTCAGATGGACTTTTTTTAAAAGAAACGTTCGGAATTGAAAACTTTAATTTCTTAAAATAAATTGCAACAGTTACAAAACACTACTAGAAAATATTTCCTCACATAATTATATTGAGTAAGAAAAGACGTTAGGACAAGCTGGGCACAGTAGCACATGCCTGGAATCCCAGTGGCTCAGGAGGCTGAGGCAGGAGGATCCCAAGTTCAAGTCCAGCCTCAGCAACTTAGTGAGACCCTAAGCAACTTAGTAAGACACTGTCTTAAAAGCATATGAAAAAATGTTCATTATCTCTAGTGAATAGAGAAATGCAAATCAAAACTACTCTAAGGTTTCATCTCACTCCAGTCAGAATGGCAATTATCAAGAATACAAGTAACAACAGATGTTGGCAAAGATGTGGGGGAAAAGGTCACTCATACATTGCTAATGGGACTGCAAATTGGTGCAACCACCCTGAAAAGCAGTTTGGCGATTCCTCTGAAAACTTGGAATGGAACCACCATATGACCCAGCTATTCCACTCCTCTGTTTATACACAAAGGACTTAAAATCAGCATGCTACAGTGACACAGCCACATCAATGCTTATAGCAGCTCAATTCACAATAACTAAAGTATGGAACCAACCTAGGTACCCTTCAACTGATGAATGGATAAAGAAAATATTGTATACACACAGTGGACTATAACTCAGCATTAAAGAATGATGAAATTGTTGTATTCTGCTACCTTTCCAGTTACTAATAGGGCTTTATGTAAAAATGTGGATGTGTAACCGATGTGATTCTGCAATCTGTATTTGGGATAAAATTGGGAGTTCATAACTAACTTGAATCTAATGTATGAAATATGATATGTCAAGAGCTTTGTAATGTTTTGAACAACCAATAAAAAAAGAATAATGAAATTATGGCATTTGCCAGTAAATGGATGGAACTAGAGAATATCATGCTAAGTGAAATAAGCCAATCCCCCCAACCAAAAGATGAATGTTTTCTCTGATAAGCAGATGCTGATCCATAGTGGGGGTGGGGGTAAGGAAGAATGAAGGAATTTTGGATTGTGCAGAGGGGAGTAGGGGAGGGGAGGGGCTGTGGGGATGGGAAGGATGATAGAATGAGACAGACATCATCATCCTATATACATGTATTATTACACTACTGGTGTGACTCCACACCTTGTACAGCCAGAGGAATGAGAAGTTGTGCTCCATTTGTGTACAATGTATCAAAATGCATTCTACTGTTATGTATGACTAATAGAATAAAATTAAAAAATTTAAAAACACAAAAAATTAAAAATAAAATGGGCTAAGGATGTAGCTCAGTGGTAAATTGCCTAGGTTAAATCTCTGGAGAAAGAAAGAAAGAAAGAAAGAAAGAAAGAAAGAAAGAAAGAAAAAGAAAGAAAGAAAGAAAGAAAGAAAGAAAGAAAGAAAGAAAGAAAGAAAGAAAGAAAGAAAGAAAGAGAAAGAAAGAAAGAAAGAAAGAAAGAAAGAAAGAAAGAAGAGAAAGAGAGAAAGAAAGAGAGAAATGAAAAGAAAGATTTCATTATTGAATCTCATCACATTCCCTGGAAGATTTTGGCTAAGGAAATATAATTTACTGTCCCTATTTCATTGACTATAACATTGTAATTTGTAATTATATGACATGCAAAATGGAAATAGTAATTGTCTACTTCATACCTATTTTATCCCTGGGAACAGATGAAGATGAATTACTGTTGGTGTTTTATGTTGTTTGGATAAAAGCAACATATCAACAAATGTACCTTTTTGATCTAATTTCCTTATTATAATTAGTCTGATTTGGTTGTTTTGGTATGTTTTAAAGTTATATTTGGATTATAATGAATGCCCTCCTTCCAGGTACAAAGAATCAATAAAGCACCTGTGGAATTTTATTAGTCATGGCAGCCAAAATAAGGACTGAATGGCCCTTTTAGCTTTAGAAACTTCAGTCAATGTGATTTTAATTTTTGTTTCTGTTTTACTTTCCTTATTCTCATTCTCATCTTGAATAATTGTAAAAAATACAAAAGTTCAGAGACTAATATAACACTTTGTATCAGTTAGTATTACCGTGAAACACATCAATCAGCTCAACATTCAGTTGCTTAAATCATTAACCAAAAATAAACTTTATTATTTCTCATGAAGGCAAGAGCTGTATGGGTAGTTCACCTGATCTGGTATGGGTTTGCTCATATACCAGTGGTCAGCTTGTGGGTCAGCCTGGGAAGGGTACTGGCTGGCTGGTCTCTGATGGCCGCAGTAAGAATCAATCAGTTCTGCTCCACTTGGTCTCTCACCCTCCAGTTAATGTTTCAGGATTATTCTCATGGTGGAGACAAGGATCTGAAAGAGAGAGAGCAGAAGTGTACAAAGCCTCTTGAAATTGAGTCCCAGAACTGAGAAACTGTTAGACTTCTGCCTTCCATTGACCAAAACAAGTCACAAAGCCGGTCCTGTTCAAAAAGTAAAGGAATAGACCCCACCTCTAGATAGGCTATTGTAGAAGTTTCCAATGTAGAGAGACCTTTATTGGAGCTCACAATGATAATCTGCCATACTTAATATTCCCGACTTTCTGAGTTGGATACTTATTAACACTTACATATTATTCTCAATTAAACTATAAATTACTGATGATAAATGAAAAAAGTTTCAGACCTTTGATGCAGGTCCCATTCATCTCCCAACATAGTCACAGTCATGAATGTGGAATGTGCCTAGTCCATTTAAAAATACTTTTAGAAATTTGCAGATGCACATACAAATATAGTGGTGGTTTAAAAATATGTCTGCTAATTCAATGAAAAAAATTTGTCTTCAAATTCTACCTCCCATTAAGAGCTAGTGTCTCATAGCAGGGGCTTGAAAATAGGTGGATCTCAGGAACTACTTGCTAATAAATTAAAATACAGTAGAAGGGGCACTACATGACTTGACTTGCAAGGCTAGGTCATCACTGAGAATACAGCATCTGCCTTTCTCTCCGTTGATACATATACCTTGGGAGCTCTGAGTCAACACACAAGAAGTTCAACTAAGGTCAGCATGCTGTAGAGCCAATGTCTGGAGAGAGAGATGTTGAAGAGTTCATGCCTTACTTTCTCCAGCTGCCAGATATGGGAGTGATGAACCCACAGTAGACTTTAGCTACCCCAGCTGATGCTGAGCAGAGCAGAAAAGAGATTTTCCCATTAAGCCCTACATTACTTGCATTTGTAGGCTGTATTTGACAGCTCAGTTTACCATAACAAAACACCATGGACAGGATGGTTGAAACGACAGAAATTTATTTTCTCATAGGTCTGGAGACTGGAAGTTTGAAATCAGGGTGCCAACATTGTTGGCTACTGGTGAAGGCATTATTCGTGGCTTGCAGATATCTTCCTTCTTGTTGTGTATTTATGTGGAAAGGAGGAAGGGACATGGGAAGGGCAGGAGGGAGAAGGAAAGAAGGAGACAGGGAGAAGAAAGGAAAGATAGAACTGGCTCTGGTGTTTCCTCTTATAAGACATTAATCCTGTTGGATCAGTGTTCCCCCTTATGACCTCATTTAATCTTTTTAAAAAAATACTTATTTTTTAGTTATAGGTGGACGTAATGTATTTTTATGTGGTGCTGAGGATTAAATCCAATGCCTCACACATGCAAGGTGAGCACTCTACATCTGAGCCACAACATCAGCCCCCTCATTTAATCTTAATTTCTCATACCAAATACAGTTATACAATCACATCAAGAATTAGGGTTTCAACATACAAATTTTGAGAGAACACAATTCAATCCATAGCATGTGCAAAATATTAGGTCACCTTAATTTTGGGGTAATTTGTTCAGTAGCAATAAATAATGGGAATATGGTCACAGTGGGTTTTGTTGTAAACATTTACATAAATGTGCTGGGCTTAATCTGTAATTTCCTTTTTGACTCAGCATGCTTTTGAAATTTATGTTTCCATATGTAGATAACATTATTCATTTTAATGGATGCATATTAGTCTAGCATGTAACAATACTATATGTTATGTATAAAGATGAGCTTTTGAGTTATTTATTAAATTTTTGTAGTGATTATAAATCATGCCACAATACTTATGTTTATTTTTTTTCCTTGTGGAAAAACAGACTTTTTCTAGTCTGTATCCACTTGACCATAGGAAATGTATACTTTTTAAAAAAAGACATTCACACTATACTTACATGGCCAAGTTGTTCATCGAGCCCCACTCCCACCTTTCTTTTTACTAATCCTAGTAGCAATTGGTAAAAATTCTGAAATCACTATATTCTCACACACATTTGTATGTGTGATATCTGAATTATTGCTAAATTGATAGGACTAGTATGGTGTTACTTTAATTTGCATTTCTATTATAGTTTGTGAGGTTGGGTGTCTTTGAAAAATATTTTTTTCACCATTGGCATCCTTTTATTATTCTATTAGGTATTGGTCTTCTTTATTTTAGGATCATTTTATGATCCTAAAATATTAATATTTTCCTGTATGCGTATTGTGGAATTACCTCCTAGTGTTTACCTTGGTTTTCCTTGTCATTTTCTTTGGTGTCTATGTTTTTAGAAGAAAGTTTATAATTTTATTTAATATTATATGCTTAAGCATATACATATCTGTATAAATTTATGTACTTACTGCACACACAGACATTATATTTCTAATTATATAAAACTTATATGTATAGTTATACATAAATAATATGTAATTTATGTGTAATAATATATGATATATGTGTATATAATTTTACTTTATGAATTTTAGTGTTCGCTACTCTGATAACATATTCCTGGCTTTGGTCTTAAGTAGAGGAATGGTATTTCATTCCCAATATTTTTAGAGCTTCAGTTCCCATGAATTCATAATTTCTACTTATTAATAGTAAAACAGATCAAATTATTTGTTTCTGTTATTTTCTAAGACTGATAGAAACAATACAGATATTTACAATATGTCAATGAGTAACTAGAAAAAGGAATTGAAGCTTCCCTAACAAACTCTCCATGATAATTGCAAGGAATTGTGTCACTTGGGCAGTGAGGTTCTTTTTTTATAATTTTTAAAAATTTGTTCTTTTTAGTTACCCATGATAGTGGAATACTCTATCTCATAATACTATTATAATACTAGATATTAGAATACTCTATATTATATGTAAGTATTTTGAGATATTTATACAAACATGGAATATATCTTATTTTAATTAAGATCCCAGTCTTGTGGTTGTACATGATGTGGAGACTCACTGTGGTGTATTCATATATGTACATAGGAAAGTTAAGTCAGGTTCATCCCACTGACGTTCCTATTTCTGATCCTCCTCCTTTCTCTTCATATCCTATCTTAATGGTGGTCTTTGAGGTGGAATGAAGTTAAAAAGTTCTGTCATTCTGAAATTTCCTTTCAATCTGCATGCTGCATGGGATTCAGCAGGCCATTGGTATTAATTTACCATGTTTACAAATTGTACAGCTTATGCACTGGTAGCTATCAGAAATTCAAAGGTGGTGTTCAGAAAATTTAGGAGGAAATAAAACTTTGAAAATGAGGATTAGAGGAAAGAACAGGAAATTTGTAAAGAAAAAATACATTTCTTTGTCTCAGTTCCTTTATTTTACCTTTTGTTTAAGATGTTGATGGTACGTACATATGTTTCATAAAGTCTGGTGTTCTGATTCAATGCAAGAACATGTTTTGGAAAACATGTAGAGTATACAGGCTGCCTTTATGTAATTTAGTCATGCAAATTACATATATAGCTATTCTACCTCTATATCCCCTGCTTTTTAGCAGGATCTAATGAAATGGGCTTCACAGTCAGGAAGAGGAATGGTGGGAAAAAGGTAATATCACTTCACTTTTCTTTTTTCCTTTTTTTTTAATCTGTTGTTATTGCCATGCATATGTCAGAGCACATTGCTCAAGGCCATGGCTGCGATAACCCTGAGGCAAGTTGGGTGAGAATGAGCTAGCTCTCCAGGCTGTGACTTCATCTTGTCTTAGGAGAGTCTGATGCAGCTGATGGCAGGCATGCTGTCCTCCTGTCAGTGCTTTTCAGCATTTATAGATGCCTCAGGGCTCTGAGTCGAGTGTGTGCATGCCTGTCACAACACACGCAGCTGCTTCTGGGCTTGCCATCATGGTACTATGGAAGGCCACTGGAGTGCAAATGCAAAGACCCAGTCTTATTCCCAGTTTCACACTAACTAGCTTTGCATCTTTTATACAGTGATCACTCTTTGCAAATACCATCGTGTGCTGTTTAACGACAGGACAAATGCTGAGAGATGTGTCAATTTTGTCTTTAGGAGACATCATCAGTTGTGTGGACACAAACCTAGATGGTGTAGGACAATCACTTGGCTCCTGTGCCTTATATTAGTTGTGTGTGCTTCCTCAATAAAGGAGCTCTAGCCTTGACTGGTCTCCCTGACGCGTCTGATTGTCCTCCAGCAGCGAGGGAGGGCTGGGTGTGGGTGGTCAGTCGGCCCTCTCCTTTCTTGGCTCGTCCTGGCCGGGGCATGTTCTCCCTTTCTCTCCTGCAGGTCGGGAGGGAACAGGACTAAAAACCACGACAAAAGAAGATAAAGACTCTACACTTACATCCTGATCTCATGACAACTGACGATACAGACTGATAGTTTAACCTGCAGTGAGAATAAGGAACCCTAACACAAGGAAGCCACTATTCCAAAGCAGATTACTGGGCACCAAAGAGAATCAATGAGTTCAGAAGATTTGGACCTCAATAGAATCACCTAAAGGTTTTCTCCTAATTTACAGTTATATATGTTAATACCAGACTGACACTATTATTAATTCACAATGCACATACACGCACAAGCATAAACTTCAATAAGCATCACTAATTTATCCCAGTGTATGTTATTCATACCCTCAAGTGAGCTCAGTTCTAATGGTCTCACATTGAAGTCAAGTTCTGGGGTTCAAGGACATTCCTGTCTGGATATGTCACATGTTTCAGGTGGATATAGAGTTTTCTTTAGAGGTACTGTGCATGGGGGATGGGGTTTCAGATATTCCAATAAATATTTGGATTATGGTTTTAGATATTCCCACAAACTCAATAAAGCAAGAGTTTTAACAGGACGCTAAAAATGAAAAATACTCTGCAATGGGTAAAAATGAGATTTCGATAGGAACAAAATGCCATATATGACCAGTCACCAGTGACATTAAAGCTGTGGGGAGATACAACCTAACTTGAAATCAGGTGCCCAGAGAATGAAATATATTTCATGAATCACAGGTGGAAAGTGAGAGTTTATAACAGTTCTAGTGAGGATATTCATACAGTGGTTTCAAACCATGAATTTACATTCTTATAACATAATGCTGATCTTCTGAAAGGGTGACATCACTGTTGAACAATTTTATGCTTGTCCTAAGAAATGGAATATTATATTTTAAAACCTCTATTTCCTTTTTCCTTTATTCAAATGGTAGAGAAAATTAAATTGTCACATTGCATTTCCGTGTTTGGAGAAATGTACAAGATTTTACCTTAACTTACTTAAATCAGGAGTCAACCCAAATTCTGCCTTCAAGAAATAATCACCACTGTCCGATGTGCTCTTGGTCTAGAGCAAGCCAAGCAATCATTGGCAAAGATCCTTGCACACATGGCTGTTGTAATTTTCAAAAACTACCAATAGGTGTCTCCAATTGGCAGTTTGGGTTGTGGGAAGGATGTCCATCATTTCTATCTATTTTCATTACTAAATGGTCATCACAAGAAATTTGCCCACTGTATAATGCAGACATCCAAAGCCCACTTCATATATTTCTAAAATAAATGATCTAATCTTCATTTACACCCCAAATTTTCTAATAATAATTTTCTAATAATGATTTTCTAATAATGGTGGTTGTGATGCATGTGTGTAAAAAATTAATTTGAATATCATATTCAGTAGTCCAGCTGCTTTCTTTAAAGCCTATAAAAATTATGACTAAAAACAAAAAGGTTTTTTAAAGCAGAAGAAGTTGACAATTCAGTCATGAAAATAAACCATTTATTCATAAGACTGACAAAGGTGAGAAATTTCTCTGAGATCCAGTCCTGAGGTTTCATTATGCACAAGGTTAATGTTTAATGTCTGAAGTCTGTAGGGTCTTCCTAATAGGAAGGAAAAAAATATTTTGAGAAAATAAAATAGAGTTATTGAGTGAAAAGTTGGCCTTGAACTGTTGAGATTGTGCCCAGGCCACTTCATAGAGGTGATATTTACTGCTGTAGACTTTCTTGGGCTGTCTTGTTATTCTGACCACATTTTTAATGCTGTCATACTTAGGAAGCACACTTAGGGAACTGGGCATATACTGCCTTCTCTTCCCAACCAGATAGAATTGTCTCTGAGAGAACATTGTGTCTTGTACTTGTTGATTTCTCATACAGAATCTAACTTGAGCCTCCTCTTTAGTTTTTTTTTATTTATTAAATGTTTCTCAATTTTACTGATAAGTCATCAAGTTTTTTTTAAAAAAGGTACATTAGCTTATTACAAGTTTTTTTGTACTTCTTCTGTGATAAAGTGTCTCTGCACATGGTGGATGTTAAAATATTGTTGAAACTTGAGGCTGGGAAGAACAGGAAACACATATCCTAACTGGAGCAGTCAGTGTGTTTCAAAAGGAATACTTATTGGGCACCCAGTGCAAGCCAGGCAGTACACTGTACAATCTATTTATTTAAAGGTCACCCATAAGTTTAACTGACCCTAACCAGTCATGGAAAAATTGGAGTTTATGCAGGTTTAATGCTCTCCAGGGATCAAAGTCAAGATGATCATTGAGGTTCATAATCAATGGGTCATTGAGCAAAAGGGGAAAGGATTTTGTAATTCTGTTTTAGAATATCTTAAATGCAAATTTATCCAATTAGCAATGTATTAATTGTTCACCTACCATATCTTAGTTTAGCTTCAACAGGATATAGATTCATTCTTAGAGTATATATGTGTTTGCAAAGTTTACTGGGGACACTTTTAGGACTAGCATTTAAGAGTGAGTGAAAGAAGTAGGAATGGAAAATGGAAAAATCGAACTGAGTTGCAATCTCAAACAGTGCCTCAGCCAATCCCATAAAAAGGTCTAAAGCTGGGATGACACTTCACATTCTTGTGACAAGGGGACTGGCCTTGGTATTCCCACATCTACTTGCAGTAGGTAGGGGAGTGACTATGAATGGTGGTGGCTGTCTTCAATGGAGGGCAGTTCAGGTCTTAGAAGGTGATCCAGCTGTGAGTTAATCAGAAGCAGCATTCCTAAGAGCTCAGAGAGTAGTGTCTAGGGCCCAAAGGAGTAAACTGAGGGCTATGCCAAAATTTCTATATTCTTTCCACTGGTCTTCCTAACCAAAGAAAAAAAATCCTTAGCCTTATCTATGGAGAAGTGAAATAACATTTGATAATTACATTATTTCTTCCATTAAACTTGAATTGTTTGACTGTAATCCATGCTTGGACTTTGGTGCTATAGAAGAGGGTAGGGAGAAAATAAGAGGACATGGGTTTTGTAGTACATATTTAGAATTAACTAAATTGTGGGATTAGGGTTCATGGTTGAGATGACAACAATCCAGATTCAGAGATTAGGAGGGCTTTTGAATCCCAGATATCATTTGGAACCAAAATGGTTGTAGAAGGGATGGGAATAAGAATGGGCATAACTGAGACATTTTGGAGGGGAGTGGACTGGAAGTCTTGTCTGCGTGTTTCAAGTAGTGAAAGCATGAGGAAAAAGGCCTAGGAATTGTTAGTATTCCAATATGTCTAGTAAGTTTGCAGTAATAACAATACTGGGACACAGGGATAATGGTTAATCTTTGAGATAAACTACTAAAACCTAGGCAGACAGATGGAGGACCATATAAGAATTTCAAGCAAGATTTCTTGGTCTGGGTGGCCTGCCATGACAAACTACTGGCTAAAGACTGGGTGACAAACAGCAGTGATTTATTTTGTCACAGTCTAGAGAATGTAAAGTTCAAGATCAAGGTTCTGGTCAATTCAGCTCTTTTCCTGGCTCATGTGTGTGAGTGTGTGAGTGTGTGTGTGTGTGTGTGTGTGTGTGTGTGCGTGTGTGTGGAGAAAAAGAAAGAGAGAAAAAAAATATCTCTCTCTATGCATACATACACATAATATGTAATTTATTTTATTTTTGTACATATATTTATTTATTTTATACTTTATTTTGTATATATTATATTATTTTATTTTGAATGTATTATATCTATTCAATTTTATTTTGTGTATATATTTATTTATTTTATTTTACTTTTGGAACTGTGGATTGAACCCAGGGGCATTCTAACACTGAGCTACATCTCCAGCCCTTTTTAAAACCTTTATTTGAGATAGGATTTCATTAAGTTGCTAAGGTTGGCCTTGAATTCGCATCTTCCTGCCTCAGACTCCCAAGTCTCTGGGATTATAGGCCTATAGCACTTGTGGTCTCGCCATCCCATATTAACATTTATAAATGGATCTCTTTATTTCTATCTATATAAGTTTCAAGAACAAGATGTAATCATGCTTTATGGATAAATAGAATATCCTAAATATTTTTATTTTAAAAATATGATATTAATAGCACCATGTTAAAAGACTGAACAATATTGTTTTAAATAGCCTACTTATGATTTACTTAACTAATTCTTTATTTTTGGGTATTTAAGCTGCTTCTAGTTGGGCATTGTTATAAAAAGTGATCTGGGGATCATTCTTAGAGTATATCCTTGTATACATGCTTAGTAATTTCTACATCAAATGGCAGGCAAAATTTTTTTTTCATTTTTTCCAGATATACTGCAGAAAGACTGTAAGAGTTTACGATTCCAGAAGCAATATGGCACTTAGAGCATACTTTTTACTACAAGTATAATGGATGAGGAGTAACATATCACTATCTTGATAATATATTGATTTATTAATGAGGATCAACATTTATTTCCTTGTTTACTTCTTATAATGAGGCATTGATATTTTTATATGGATTTGTAAAAGACTTATATGTATTCCCCTTGGTCTGTCACCTCTGCTGTAAGTATATTATTATTCTCTGACTTCAACAATGGTCACAATTTGGTTCATTTTTATTTCATGTCCAGAGATTTTGGATTTCTATGTACAGAAGTTACATCTATTATTTTTGTTTATATATACATATATTTATTTATTTTCCATTGCACTGTGCTTAAGGAAGGTCTACTACAGTTGAGTTTCTTGAAAAATGGAATTTTAAATGGAAGCAGATGACCTTCTGTTATTTATCTCTTTACATTTAAGAGGGGAGGCAAACATTTCAGCAAGGATGTTTTCATGGCCATCTTGACATGAAACTCAGGTCCAGGCCTCAGTAGTGGACTTACATGTTTGGAAAATTCTTTTTTTTTTTTTAATTAGCAAAAGGTGTTTAGACATCTTCACACTTCCCAGGATTGTTTCCTGCTCACATCAACGTTTGTTGGCCTTTTGTGGAGGAGGGAGCTGGATTTGGTAAGAGGGCAGAAGAGGGAGGCAGGTGGCAGTCAGGTGGATGCGCTGGCGACAAGCCAGAACAGCCAAACACTCTAAGAAGCTCTAAATAGCTCTCTGCTGCTCTGCCTCTTCTATTCACTCTTCAAAATCTAACTCAAGTTTTAACCTCTCAACTTTTCTATCCTATGTTGATTACATAATCCTCCAAAATAGCTGAGGATATTAGTATTTTCACAACTGTTGTCCAATTTGTTTCTTTTCATGGAGTCTCTAATATGCAATTTTTGAACTTTCTAGTTTTTACACTATCCAATTAGAACTTAGAATATATATTTTA